>NC_064472.1:60100307-60700307 GCF_023343835.1 Lagopus muta
CTTTTCATAGGCAGAAAACCCCGAATTCATCAATATTTATATTATTATTATTTTTTTTTAACGCGGGTGTATGTATGCATATTTCTGTATTCAAATTTTCACCTAAATTTCTTGGGAAATAGCTCTGTGCTTTTTCATTTTTCATCATGGCATTTAAATCTTGCTGGGTTGGGGGAGGATGGAGGAGAAAGAAAAATCCCATTTCTGCATGGCCATACTTCCTTCCACTGACAGACCCTGAGCACAGTGCGCACAGAGATTGGGCAGGACTGGAGGATGGCAGGACCAAATCCTCCGTGAAAAATGCTGGGCACTCGGCAGGGAGGACTGCGGCCAGGAATAGCACTTCAAAAGTAATAATAAGCATCATCATTTGAAAAGGAAGCGAGAGGAGAGGAGAGGAGAGGAGAGGAGAGGAGAGGAGAGAGAGGAGAGGAGAGGAGAGGAGAGGAGGAGAGGAGGAGAGGAGAGGAGAGGAGAGGAGAGGAGAGGAGAGGAGAGGAGAGGAGAGGAGAGGAGAGGAGAGGAGAGGAGAGGAGAGGAGAGGAGAGGAGAGGAGAGGAGAGGAGAGGAGAGGAGAGGAGAGGAGAGGAGAGGAGAGGAGAGGAGAGGAGAGGAGAGGAGAGGAGAGGAGAGGAGAGGAGAGGAGAGGAGAGGAGAGGAGAGGAGAGGAGAGGAGAGGAGAGGGGAAAAAACCTAATTTGAATGTAGAAAGTGAAGAAGCAGAGTGTAATTTATGTATGTGTGTATGTGTGTGTGGATAAACAGACAGACGTGTACGGAAAGGTGGATGAATGCATTTCAATCTATTTTCAACCCAGCGCTTCTATCTCCGGGCTGCACCTCTCACACGAAGTCCGAGCAGCGCTCGCGCTGTTGTGCATTCAATTCCGTGTTCGCTGTGCTTTTATTGGTTCCTTCTTTATATTTGAGTGTTCTTTGCTACCCGCCCCCAGAAATAGCCAATTTCAGAGGTGCCCACGTGTGCATGGGGCGCGGTTACTGCCCCTGCCCCACTGCACTCAGTCTGTTCCTTTATCCAGAAGGGGGCTAGAGAGAAGGAGGAGGAGAAGGATGTGGAGGAGGAGGATGGGGAGGAAGAGGAGGGCGGTGCGCAGCGGTGACGCCGGCCGCAGATGTGCGTGCGCTGACTGAAGGAGGGCAGCGAGGTTTGGCTCCCACCATGGGAGCCCCAGCCCAGCTCTGTTCCCGCAGTTGTGCGCAGGCCGCTGGGCAGCGCGAGAAAGGACCTAAGGAGCGTCTGCTTCTTTGCAGCCCTCTCTGTACTGTTATTTTTATTTCCATGATTTGCGTGGAGCCGTCTGATCTCCTTTCATTGGGCCACAGAAGATGCCAGCACCTCGCCGTGGGGGTGGTAAAGCAGGAAATACCGAAAGAAACGCTGAAGGATTGGTGTGGTGGAACTGCACTGGATCTCACAGATCAAGCACGACCTTATTTAAAATATGTTTACATATATGCATACATGCTTGTATACATATAGTACGCATATATATTCAAATGTAAATCTGTAGTTAAACATATGTATATATAAACATATACATATATTTCATGTATACTCATATATGCACATTAATAGAAGCACATATAGAAACACGTAAGTATATTTAGAAGCATATATGACAGTTTTTGCAGAGGGCTAGACCCATACTTCCATAGAGCTAAGACATTCCTATAGTGATTCATTACATATACACATACCTCGACATCTCAAATAGATAGATAGATAGATAGATAGATAGATAGATGGATAGATAAATAAATAAATAAATGAAATAAAGAGAAGGAAAATACGTGTAGGGGGCAGCATTGTTTTTATGGAAGAGCTCATTTAAAACTATGCTATCTCTGAGCTGCACAAAGAGAGGAGTCTTCTGGCTTTATTCAGGTTTAAGTTATTGTTTATGTTTTAATAGTCACTGTCTCACTAACGTAAATCACAATGCACCTGCCGCCTTTGAAATGCAATTCAGGGCCTGAGTATTTTCGGATCGTGGAAATGCAGCGCTGCCTGCCGCACTGTGGCACGACCCCGAAAATGCCAATTTGGGGTGTTTTATTTTGGTTCGGTTTATGTTATTGTTGTTGTTTGGGTTTTGGTTGTTTCTTTCTTTCTTTCTTTCTTTTTTTCCTGTAAAGAGTTAGGCAGTCTGTTTCAAATCTACATGCGCTAAGATGACAGGTGATGCTTTCAACAGCGCGTTTAATAATGTAAAACTGCAGCGCACAGAATGTCCCTCTGAGAGGAGCTCTGTGCCCCCGCGTCTGAGCTGCTTCAGGGAAGTCTTTAAGCTAAGGATTCACGAGACAAGCTCAGAAGCAGGCGCGTCCACAGGCCGTTCGTTCTCCTGCAGTGAGGCATTACAAATCCATCGGAACAGTGCTCGCTGCTCCCAGCCCTGGTGCCTCCGCGCGATGTTTCCACGTTTCCACCGCAGCGGAGCGCTGACCCCAGGCCCCGCTGCGTGACAGCACCAGCAACGCAACTCCTGGGGGGGAGCTGGGAGAAGGGAAAGATATAAGGTTTGTTCTTTTCTTTTTTTTTTTTTTTTTCTTTCGAAAGAAAGGAGAGATGAATGGAAGAGTGATAGATGTCAACTTTCAGCAAATTAAAAAAAAAAAAAAAAAAAAAAAAAAAAAAAAAGCGAATATATCTTTACATATGCATCTGTATCCAACGGGAGCGGCGGGAGGAAGGGAAGAAGGGAGCCCGGCCCTCCGACGCTCCCGCGGTCCCATCTCGGGGCCTCCTCACGCTGCTGCCGATGCTGGCAGCTGAGGTGGCCGCCGAATTTTTTCCTTCCACCAAACGCGAACCCCGGGAACACCCAACGGTCGTGCCGGAGTCTAGGCCCGCTGCTGCCAGAAGGCCCGCTGCTGGAGGATTTGCATATCTTTTTTCTTTTTACCTTAATGTCTAATTTCCTCGGTGTGTGTAAATACAGAGGACGTACGATGACGTCAAAAGACGTGACCCTGCCGTTAAACCTGAACGTGAACGGGATTGGCGGCGCGGGGGGCGACGGTGGGGCCGGCAGGGGGTACTGGGAGGGCCCCTTCCGCGGCCGCGGAGCTCTGCGTCTCCGCGCATCCCACGCAAACGGGCAGAGCCCCGGATGGCCCAGCCACCAAAGCCCACCCCGCTCTGCCGCGCCGCCCCTGCTCTCCTCCTTATTTATTTATTTATTTATTTATTTATTTATTCATTCGTTCATTCATTTTCCCTTTAATGGAATATTATTTGCTGTTTCGGATCACCAGATGATGAGCGGGAAACAAGAAATTCAGAACAGTTTTAAGAAGAAAACAAAAAATTGTATATTGTCCTCTCCAAAAACGATACGCGGTGGAATCGCGGTCCTTCATCCCTACAGGGGTAGCCGTGCCTCGGCGGCACCTGCGGGGCTGGAAGGGGTTGAAAAGGACTGGAAGCGGCCGTGTCACGAGCACGGAAGCGGTGGGCGTAAGGGCGTCTTCCCACCGCTCCCCCCACCTCCTCCTCCCCCCCTTCCCCACCCCATTTTCTTTTACCCAGGCCCTCCCTGATCTCGTGGCACTGCTGTTTGCAGGAACGTGGGAAGAAGTTTCAGCGGCGACATTGAATGCCATCAGAGTCCTGAAAGCGGAGGGTGTTCTCTATTCGGATCCAAGCCTTCCTCCTTCTTCTCCCAACGTCTATTTGCTGTGATGCCGTCAGAGCATCTCCCTGCGCCGTGGCACGGTCTCTCCGATTTACATACACCGCACTCTGCTTCCCCCATCCGAGCGTCTTCCCTTGAACTCAAAGGGCCGAACGGGGGGATGCCAGCACGCGTGTATGTAGGGACAGAGCGGGGCCGGAATTCGCGCTCATCTCCAGAGGCCGAGGATCGCCCTACGCATCCGTGGGCCTCTCTCGGTCCTCACAGAGCGCCCTTTGTCCCACCGCACCGCTGGGGCAGCCCTGCCGGGGGGTCTCCCAAGTGCTTGGGCGGACGGAGGAGGCAGTCCCCTGCTGGCATGCATACACACATGCATACATACATACATACACGCGTGGCTGTGATAGGCACACACGAACCTCCTGCTGTCAGCCCGCCCCCAGCCCTCGCCACCTCCCCACGCCATCGCGGACGTCGTGCACGGTCGCCAGCGGCCCGCCCCGAAAAGGGCAGTGGGGAGCCGTTCTGACGCCCCTCACCTCCTCCCGCCCTCCGCTCTGCTCCGCGCACACAAACTTCCGCCCTTAAGCCCTAAAGCGCGGCGTTTCCACGCAGATCGCGCGCCGCTGGCTCGCAGGAAGCAGCGGAGGAGCCGGGAGAGCTCTGCCGGCTGGAGGGCACGCAGCGCTGTGCGTGGCAGCTGGAGTGGGGAGAGGCGCTCTCTCTCCCTCTCTTATTTTTTTTTCCCCTTCTTTTTCTCTTTAAACGGTATGATTTATTATTATTATTTTAATTTTATTTATTTATTTGCTTATTTTGCAATTGTCGACCAGTTGTTTCGTTCAAAGAAAAGTTACCCAATAGGGCAATGCCGCCCATGAACAGCATTCGGTAGGAGCCGCTCTTCAGATCGTGGCTGGAGGAAGACACCTACAAAAAACTCCACCGTTCTCTGCATTTGTAAGTTTCCAAAGAAATGCACGCCTCCTTCCCTTTTCTCCTGGAAGACGCAAGACACGGCTCTTCTTTAGGCATTTCTAATTTGTTCCGTCCGTCAGAGCGGCACTAAGAGAGGTTTGGTGCAAATTCATTATCTCTGGCAAGGCACAGCGCGGAGCAGGAACTGAAAAAAGACCGTGGCAATGGGGTGAACAATGGGGCTTCAGTTCGTCGGCAACAAAAGCTGTGGGGAAATCGGTTGGATTTCAGAGCACGTCCTTCTCGACAGAGAGGGCTGGACTAGACCTTGGCCAACCCTCCAAAAAAACTTGCGGAACATCTCATGCAGGACTTCACTTTCTACACCGGGGCTTAAGAGGCAATATACATTAAAAAAAAAAAAAAAAAAAAAAAGAAGGGGGGGGGGGGGGGGAGGGGGAAGAAGGGAGGCGAAGGGTATTAGAAAACTTTCTGCGACCGTCTCCCGTTTTTCTGGATAGAGGATGCCGAGCTACTTTAAAGCCATTTGTCGCAAGAACCTCAATGTGGAGCTACGCGGAACTTTCAAAGCAGATGGAGGATGGAGGAACGACGGGAATTCATGGAGATTTGCCTGCTGGGATCTTAGTGTGTGCCTTACCGCCGGAACCGGGGGGGAGAATCCCCCCCACCCTCGGAGCCGCAGCGATGTGAGTACCGCGGAGGGGTCCCGAATCCGGACCTGTTGGTCGCGGGGCATGGGAACTGCCCGCAGTGGCAACGCTTTGTGCGGTTCTCGGAGCCGTGCGGGCATGGGGAGTGCTGCTGGCAGGGAGCGAACTTGGCCCGTGGTATCACTCTTTATGTGGAGCCTATCTGCGAGCTATGTTTAAATAAACTTAAATATGCATATACGTATACATATACTCTCGAGATGTCAGGCGTGTGAGGAATTATCCTCCGTAGTCTGTAAATCCTCCATTCCGTCCCTGCGTGGAGGAAGCATCCTGCAGTGTGCAAAAGGCCACCAGAGCAGAGTGTGCATCCCTGGCACGGGGCGAGGAGGAGTTGGATGCTCTGCACGGCCCCGAGCCCGCTGCATGCGGCCCTACAACAGTAGCATCCCTCTACCTGCCAACCGCTCTGAGTCCATGAAACGAGTGAAATCTCTTCAGCATAACAAGGGAAGAACAGTCGCTTCATGGGAAATAATACGCTTTAAAAAAAGTATTATTCTTATTATTTTTATTTTGTAACTAAAGCTGATGCAGCTGATATGATGCAATGCAAGCTTGTGGCTCACTGTTTTTATTTACCCCCGCTCCCTAGGCTGTCAGTGCCGACAGCGCCTTCCCCGTGCTCCCGGTCCGAAGATCCGAAGGAGCGCGGGATGAGGCTCTGTGCACGCTCTGGGCTGGAGGCTAGGTGGAGCTCCGTCCTTCATTAAGGAGCCGCAGAGTATAGTATGCAAATATCGTGCCCGCCCCTGGAGTTTTGGCCACTTCCATTCAGCGGCCCAAAATATTCTCCATGCTTTATCCGCAAACGGAGTTGTCCACACAAATCGTTATAGTCTTTATATTATTCCTTTCATTTTATGTAAATATTGATTGCCACATTTAACTCTGCAGATGCTGGAGCACATCACTTATATCTGTTCTGTGTTATGCTGGATCATCTGCAAGAAATGTGGCTGGTTGACTCCCGGCTTAACCCAGAGCTGAGCCTGCCAGCGGCAATCAACTTTGGGCTTATTGAATGAACCACCTCAGATACGAGTGATCTAGATCTGAGCACCTATACACCAATCTTTTCACATACATTTAATGAACAAGAACCAAACAGTAAAGGTATTTAAATCATGACCCTTTGCTTCTTTTGTGGTTATTTTTCAGATTTAAACAACGCAGACTGAGCACAGAGAATGACATCCAAGGCACAACACGGTAATATGTTTTTCCTTATTAAAGCTGGATGGTGCTCTATGTGTTACCTACAGATTTTATAAACGCGTGGTGCTTAGCAGCGTGCATTGCTTCCTTGTGTGATTACTGACCGAGTGCGTGTTTCATTTGTTTTTCCCTGAGATGCTGTATTCTCGATAGTTCGCCTGCTCTTATTGCACAGTTCGGATTCGTGCTGACATCCCCTTGCATGCCAGCAGCAGTACCGCCGGGGGTGCCGGTGCGGTGGCACCGCGGTCACCAGAGGGACGATAAGGGCAGCTCTATGGGAAGCGGCTCTCCTGGCTGCGGGAGCGGGACGCTGCGGGAGCGCTGCCCGCCGCGAGCTGCCGCGTCGTGGTTCCTCTCCGCGTGAATTCTGCTCGGCTGTAGTGCGGAATGGGGTTTGTGCCGTGCTGCACCTCCTCCCGTGGTTCCTGCGCGGAAGGCGGAGTGCCGGCATGAAGCCCGGCTCTGATTGCGTTAATTGGAGCGTCGTGAGCAATCCTTTTTCAGTCAAATAGGGACTGTTTATTCTTAAGAAATCCGTGCAGGATGCTTCTTCTTTACGTCACAGCCATCTGGAGACCTATAAAAAGATTAGACAACAAGCATGACAATCACATGCTGATCTACAGGCCATAAGCAGGAGTTCATTAGGAAGGTGGGAGTAAAAAGCAAACGTTTGGGTTCGGCGTCTCACAATATGCAGCTCGTCTTCACAAAGCCTTTGGGATAAGTAAGCTTTGTACTGTTACGTTATCTGGGAATAAAATTGCACGTAGTGTTGACCGCGGCTGTTACTCCTGACGGTCATTCCAGAGCAGCAGGCGGCACGAACTTTTCACAAGCTGGAAAATGCTGCAGCCCTGGATGTGTATACTATCCACTGCAGAATGCATTTCTGTGACATTCAGAGCAAGCAAATACTTCGTGCAGTCTCACTGCACACGTGTAGATTTCAAGGCCCTGCCAACTGATTGAGAGTTAGAGAATTCATTTGGTACTGCAGCTAAAGAACAGCTGGTTACAGCCATCGTGTTGGCTCACTGCTGAAGCTCTCACAATGGGTGTATTGCATTTACTAAATCAGACAGTGTGTGAGTAAGTGAGGTGGTGCTGAGAACAGATCTTCATGTTTTAAAGGTATACCTTACATCTCTGAAATATGCTATTTTATTTTTGTTTTTATTTTTATTTTTTTAGCCTTGCATTTAGCTGTATGTCTGGTCACATTGTGATTTATTTTAAATGCATGCATTAATATGCACTTATGTGTCTGCGTTGATACATATCGTACACACACACATGTCTGTAAAAGCATAGACTTACACACAACAGCACAAGGAGCACCTGAACCATCATGTCTCTCACTGGAAGAATTCAATGCACGAGCTCACAATCCTGCTGTGCACAACACATCCACATACGTCTGATCACTGATACTGCTGCCTCTGAACGTTGCCAAACAAACAAACAAACAAACAACAACAACAAACGCATTTCTATCTGTTCAGAAAAAACTCTTTAGAATTTTACTTAACACCGAAATGACCATATGCTTCCAGAAGTCCCACTTGTGACTGAGCAGCCTGAGAGATAATGAAGAAGCAGAGGAAGAGTAACACAGCCCAGTAGGAACCCTGACCACTCTGTGCAATCAGCTCCTTGCTCTCTCCTACATTAGTGGCAATTTGCAGTGACACCTGTACTGAGACATCTGATGGGCATCACAGAAATATACAAACAAACAAACAAATAAAGCCCAAACTCAGAGGCTGAGAATCCGAAAGCACTGATGAGAGACTTCATTAGTAATGTAAACACTGAATTCAGGGTTTGGCGCCTTCACAATGCATATCTGCTACTTCTTGGGCCTTGTCTGATAAAGGAAATTGCTTTTCCATTTTCATGGCTTTGTAATGTCACCTTATGACAAAGAATGAGGCAGCTGGTACTGTGCCATTTCACAGTGCAACCACACAGCCCTGTCTGTGTATTTTAACATGAAAACATACGTGTGCATTCATGCGGATAGACTGACACTTGTGTATGTGGTTTCCCTATACATGCACCAGCACATAGACATTTGTAATGTAAACAGACCATGCACTCACTACAGAGCTACAAGAACTTAGATTTATCTCCATGCATTGAACATTTTCGCCTTAAAACCAACAACATGAGTAAACATAAGTAGATTTACAAACTGATTGAAGTGTGGGTTGATATATCCTCTATAATGCTAAGGGAAGACAGAGCAGGACATGCAGGGATATGCTTCTCCTCTTAGCAGAGGATTTTAAGCCCTCCTTCCTTAGAAGTGTGGGGCAGTCCATATTCTGCCTGTGCTGAAATTTCCAATGGGCATCCCATTCCCAGTGCAGCATGCACAAGCTCCTGAACTGCATTTATTAATTCCAACAGCAAATAGTGCAGATCTCAGTGAGAAAATTCACTGTACCATGTACACTCGGGAGACCTTTAATGTTTGCACTTAAGACTTAGGAAAATTCCATACAAGTTACAGTGTTAAATAATTCAAATTATAATGTCCTTTTTGGTGTGGGGGAGGGGGAATCGAGAGATTTAGGTCCTAAAGCCTTTGCAGTTGGGAAGGAGGCGTCCCATCGGCACCACGCGTTATGCAACACGAATGTCCGCACTCCACGTATGGGGTTCATAAACACGAGCGATAAAGCCGCGCTTTTACGGAGGCTTTTGGCCGAAGAATACACGGCTTCTGATGAGCATTGCTGCGGCGTTTACCTGCGCTGCATTCTAACGCGGACACACACAGAAAATGGGAGGACAGGAGGTGCAGATGCACGGAGCCGGGCTCGCAGCCTCCTACGGACGCGCTGCAGAGCCATCCTGGCGAGAGCACCGAGCCCTGTGGGCGCGCACCGCCAGCGGGAAGCCATGGGCGAGCGGCGCTCGGCGGCCGCGGCAATTGCCAGTGCAGTCACACTCCGTCCCCGCTGCCAGCCCTGCAGGGAGAGGCGGGCGGGGACGGCCCCGGCCCCGAGAGCGCCTTCCCCTGCCCGCAGGGGCAGATCTCCCGCCCTGCAGGAAGGCACGGCGGCGGCGGCGGCGCTGCCCGCGGTCGGGGCGGCGGCGGAGGCTGCGCCGGAGGCCGGGGCTGGCGGAGGCCGCGCTCCGCTCGGCGACCGCCGCGTCTCTCGGCTGCGTGTGCTCGAGGTTTCTCATGACATCATCATTACCTTGCTCTCCCGCGGTCCAGGACCTCTGACCTCGCCGGGCCGGCCCGCGCCGTGGCACCGGGAGCCCTCCAATGATGGCCCTCTTCTCCTTCTTTCAGGCCGGGGGCAGCAGCACGCCGGCCGGAACGCGCCTACTTCTCCCCAGCCCCGGGAAAGCAAGGAGCTCCCCCCACAAAACACGCACGCACATAAGATGTTTGCCACCAAGCTGCCACCATTTGGCCAAAAGCTCTCTGTCACGCATAAGGGATCGGAAGCTGTGTCCTCACGTCACTTTCTACCGAAATGGGATTTTTTTTTTTTTTTTTTTTTTTGGCTTCTTTACACAGTGCTGGAAATTACTGATGGCTTTTCATCTTCACAGAGGCTAAGGAGAGTTTTGTGAGAGTGGAGTGACTTACAACGCACAGAGAGGCCTGCAGTGGGATGGATGCTTCTCGCTCCTAATGCAGCCAACGCACCTTCATCTTTGATGTTGTTTTCTGGGGGGAGCAGATGGACCTTGAGTTATGCTGTCAGAAATCAGTGGCTGGAAGGAAAAGTTGGGAATAAACTTTAAAGGTGATGGATCTCCTTTGGATGTTACTGTCTGCACACGCAGACAGACACACAAACCAGGGTACAGCTGCATGAAAGGATGGAATTTTAAAGCAGGACTGGTACTCCTGGAGGAGACAGCATGGCTGTTAGCCAGGATTCTAGCAAGGAAAATTATTATTATTAACAATAATAATAATAAAGCTTTGAGGGAAGCGAGTTGTTATCTTTGGTTATCTAGCTGTATGAGTGTTTTGGTCTTCATAAAGCTAGATAACCGAAAGTAAAAACTCCTTCAAGATCATCGTACAGCGTGTGAAAATGAGAGACTGCTGCAAGAGACAGTAAAACCCGAGACAGGCCGAGAACGCTCATTGCACTGAATGATTTTACAGCTGGAGGTGGGAGCGGAGGGTGCTACATGGCGTGCTTATCACTTATCCCAAAATGTGAAGCTGTCAGATGTCACGGGATGGATGGCTGCTGGTGAAAAACAATGCTTGTGTGACTGCTGACCTGGCACAAATGGAAAAACAAGGACCCAGGCCAGTAAATGCTTAATTGAGAAGACACAAATACACACACACCTATATATGCATATGTATCAGAAAGATGTTTGGAAATGCTGAGCTTCATTTTCCAGAATGATGCATTGCAGTGAGATAGCCTCAAAAATATTCTAGCAGCTGGTGGTGATGAAGGTGACAGTGGTGGTGATGGTACCGTGTGGACAGAGCAGGGAGGAAAACAACCCCAGACCTGTCTGCACGCATCCAAGACAAAGCACCAGGGTCTCTTCTGAACAACGCCAAAGCAGGCTTTCAGAAAGTTTGCGCTGCAGTGTAGGCAAGCTTAATAATTTATACCTAGTAAGAACGCGGTAGAGCTGCACAAAGATGAAAAAAGTGATGGCCGATTTTTATTCTTCTATTCAAAACGCCAGCACAGATGCTTCTCTGTTCCGAGAAGGTTTCCTTGAGGAAGCTACTGAAGCAGAAAGACATGATGGAGACGAGATTGCCTCCCCCCTTGTCAAAGTGTTAAAAAATGTTCTGTGTCTTACTCCGCGCCCAGCAATGGAAATGAAAGTGACATTTACTCCCCAACCCACGTGTGCGCCTCCTCTCTTTTTGTTTAAGGATGATCAGATCTATCCGGGAAACAGCTCTGGCATCCCAACCCGAAATAATTAGGACGTATATAGACCTGACAAAACAGAAGGGGGGGGGGGGGGGGGGGGGGGGGGTAGAGGGTAGGGAGGGGGCGGGGCGGGGCGGCCGAGGGTCTGTCCTGCCTAATTGATTCCGTTAACCGGCGCGCAGGAGCTGTGAACGGCTGGGCGCTCCCGTTCCCACGCTCGGGGCAAGTGGCAGCGCCGTGCCCTGGCGGCCGCTGACGGACAGCGCCGCGGGGAGGGGGGGCGCGGGGGGAGCGCGGAACTTCCGCGGGGGACGAGGGGCGCGGAGGGGTGCAGATGGCTGTGGGTGAACGGCAGAGCAAGAGGGAAGAAGTGGGGGTAATGAGCAAGAGTTGGGGTGCTGTCGGTCCTTGTAATTATAGCAGTCATCAATCGAGCGGGAGTAATTTTTGAAGGGTACCATTTTCCTTTGGACTTGACCTAAATCTCTTCCCAGATGCGTGTTGAGTGATGAACCGAACGTCCGCAGGGCTGATCAGTCAGGGAGATGAAAGCGGGGCTCGGAGGGCTGCACCACTTGAAGGGCCACCGCGCACGAGGAGCGGTCACACATATCTACGTTGGAATGGGATCAGGCCATACAACGCGAGCTGCTCGCTCGGAGGGGAAGGCGGCGGAGGGCCCGCAAGCGCGTTTAGAGCTGTGGATTTAAGATAGAATTTTCTCACTCTGCCCTTAGCGCGGGACTTTCCGGCCCCGGGGCTTCCTGCCCCCAGGGCTCCGCCGGGCTCTTGGCGCAGACCCCGCGCCGCGCGTGCCGGAGCCGTACCGCAGCGCCGAGCGGACCCCGTTTATTGACACCGCCCGGCTTTCAGCGAGCGGCCCGCACGCCTCCCATTCACCCCGTGTCTAGGGGAGCTATTTACCTAGGGCCATTGTTTACTACTATTAACATTTACATTACAAAGTACGAAGACTTTCTTTCTCAAAGAGCTTCAATTAAGGCAATACGCTGTTTTCCTGGGGAAGCCCACTGTTTGCTTAGCCATTTGGCAGTGCAGATTGACTCGGGCTTTCCCTGGCGTCCCGGTCTTCGGTGTATATTCAGAGAGGAAAACACCATTGAAAAATATCAACGTTGCACTCGTAAGCTGGCCACTGTCATACCAACTTGTTTCGTACCCTCATCCCGTTACGTGATTTCCGCTCAATAAAAAATATTTGGGCTGCTATCGCTATTATTATCGTTACTCCTTCGCTGCCTGAGAAGCAACATGCCCCGTCTGTGCTCCCTTTTGTCCCGTGCATCTAACTTCTGACGTGGAAACGTGGTGGCGTGCTTTAATTGGCTCACGCAGCAAATAATGTTTTATAGGATCATCTATCTGTAAAGTGCTGTTTCCTGAAAACTAGGAGGGGAAAGGGGGGGGAGGGAGGGGGAAATCAAACAACATACAGCTTCACATTCAAAGGAAATTAAAAAAAAAAAAAAAAGTAATTAAAAATAATATATTAAAAAAGATGTAAATATCTGCCCAGCAGTCCTTTGAAGGCTAGTTTTAGCGCCGGGAGAGTCCAGATCAAGTTTATTTAGCATACCAGTGCATTGTAAAACAGTTGGAGTGAAGTTGCAGGTTGCGTGAGTATGCATGTTAACTAGCAGGGACCCAGGCTTATTCTCTGTGAAAAGGGAGCAGCAGATTGCTGTGCAAGGCCAATGTTAAAAAGGCAGCTGAATTTAACACCATCTGGAAGAAAAGATCCCTTCACGACTTTCTCACACCGTCAGACAAAACTAGTGTCTCTTGTTCCGAGCCCTTGTCTATGCAACCGCACAATACTGGGTCATTATACTTTTGCTGAGAGAAAATTTGAGAACACAATATGGGTAACCAGTGAATGACCAAGTTTCATTGTGCCCGCTTAAGTCGATTGAAATCTACGTCTAGAGCCATGAATGGCAGCATTGTTTTACTCACTGGGGCTGTACTAAATGTCATCACAGTGTAAAGAAAAACTTGAAGTCTGCAAATAACTTACCAGATCTCAATTATAATATTTTCCCACACTAGAACTAATATCATTGCTACGACTCACAGTGCATGAAACACAAAAAGAAGTGAGGAAAAACAATGAGTTAATTTACTAGCTATTCTAGCCACATAAACATTTTAAATTTCTTATGAAGAAACTCCAGTTCAATGTGTGGAGCTGACTAATCGCTTCCTGAGAAGTGACAAAACTGCTTCTTGTGTAATTAAGAAAACAAACTGTGTAAACAAGCTTGTCTTCTGCAACTAGTGCAGCTCACCAGTGTGGGACTGACAAAATGGTAATAAGTGTGCTCCAAATTACACGGGTCGCTTCTTCTGATTTGGGTGTAGGGAAAGATCTCCTCTTGAATATTTAGAAGAAATAAGGCAGACATTCACAAAGTGTTGGGAACTGTGAATCTCCAGGTGTCAGAGGAGTGTCAGAGGAATCTGTCAGTGCCTCTAACAGTGGATCCAGGTACCGAAGAAATACTTCCAGTTCCCTCTGCTTTCACTACATTCCCTCACTTTGGTGATGGTTTTCTATTATGTGTGCCTAGCGCACGAGGGATTCACACCACTTCACACAATGCAAAAAGGACTTAGGCATGGCTTATTAGAGTGCCTGTCTTAAACACGATCGCCTGCGCCCTGCATGAAAGCACAGCATGAGGAGCAGGGAGTGCAGGCAGGACATCTGGGTGGTGCTGTGTGCATGGATGGACGGATAGACGGACACTAGCATGGCTCCAAGCCAAGCAACCCAGCTGGTAGCTGTGGTGCCGGGCCTTGCTGCCAGCCCCAGCAGGGCAGAGTTGTTCTCCCGTCCCCAATGGCTCTAGACAACAGCACGCAGGTTTCAAAAGTTTGTTTCGGTGTCAAAAACGTGCACCACAGTCATGGATTGTGCACTCCGAGGTGCACAGGAGCCTGGTCGCCCGGCAGTCCATTCTGCTCTCGAAGCTTCTCCTCTAACACACGGCACGACGCACGACGTGAGCAGTGCAAGACCACAGCCTCACACAGGCGCCGTTGCCGGGGCCTAAGAAGGACCTGCAGCCCCACCCCCACAACCACCCCCCGCCAAGATGGCTGCCGCGGGGTCGCGGGGCCTGCCGGGAGCGGCCGCGGCCATTTGCCACGCCCCTTTCCTCCTCCCGTTCACTGATTGGCATTCCCCGGAAGGCCGCCGCGCCCGGCGGGGCAGGGCGAGTGGTGGCAGTCAGGGGCTGCGACCGAGCGGGGTGCTGCGCGCCTCGCGGGGCAGACATGGAGAGGGGAGCGGGAGTGTTAGGGATGGCTGAAGGCAGCTAATGGCATCTTGTACGGGCGTTTAAACTTCTTCTAAGTCCCAGACAGGATTAGGGAGGACTCCCGCTGAGCGCAGCTAATGACACCGCGCACCTCTAACCTCTCTCACCTTTGATTATTTTTTTTTTTTTTCCACCTGGGCTGCACTTCAGAGAGGTATTTCTGAAAGGTTTTGCCTTTAAACGGCATATAATCACAGAGTGTGTTGAGTTCAGGGCACAAACAGTCGCGTTCCTCCAGGTGCAGGTGCTTTGTTGGCAGCTTGTTCAGTTCCTGCAGCAGTTAGTAAAACCTGATGGGTAGCGTGTGCTGGTGAGCGCTCTGAAAGGGACACAACATGAGAAATGCTCCACGTTCTTTGCCGTTTGGAATGTTGTCTTTAGGAAAGAAGATTTGGAGGGCTATAAAGTAGTATAATCCTGAGAATAACAGTGAAAGGTTAACGTCACTGGAATCTAATGCAGTAACCTTGTATGAGACAGGTGGAGCATGTAGTGGAAAGCCTACACAGCAAGGATAGAAAGCACAAGTGCAGTTCTTTCTTACCTGTCTGGCTCAGCAACTGTTGTGTTATATTAGAAAACATAAAATTATATAAATCGTGAATTATTGTTTTTAGCTCTTTGTCTCAACAATTAATTGCGGATGTAGCATCTCACAATTCTCTACAGATACATAGAAAAGCACAACCTCATGACGATATGGCCTGAGCTAATTCTGTGCTTCCTTTTCTGCATTAAATACTTCATTCAAAACAGCAGCAAAACCTCCTTCTCTATGTTTATAGTTGGCTGCTATTGACTACATTATATAGGCCCAGCTGAGTACTGCTCTGTAGAGTAGTGAGAGTTTTCTGCACTTACAAGTTTACAAGCATGTGTAAGTATTTTGCTGGGAAATATTAGTTTTATGATTAGTTTTATAATGAATATTATATATATATATTGCCCATAATTCTCAAGTAAATTAGACTCCTATAACAGCAACGCGGATCCTCTTGTTACTTCAGCAGCATTTGCATGGACTCAATTGGCATAGTCCAACTTGTTTGTGTTTACATGTCAGTGAATATGCATTCAAATCTTGATGACCTGTGGTCTGCAAGTGCATGTGCATCGCTATCAAGTGAGCTGACTGCACCCCATAGAAACTGTGCGCTTTGCCCCGTTTGACTGGGAGGAGCTTCTTGGCAATTAACTGGCATGAGTTACTCTGCCACCTGTCTGTCTGCACTGGTGAGATAGAAAATTTGTATTTCTTCCCTGTGTTGTTCTTCAACACTAGTGGCCAGCGGGACAGCTCACTGTAACTATAAAGAATCATATGACATTGTATGATGGCATTGTACGAATATGTTTAATATTCCTTCTGATAGTTTACAAAGAGAGACTTCAGGATTTGATTGTAATTTATGTTTAAATTCACACCCACTCTAGTAGGAGTCATAATTTATATTCTACTTCCTATTCTGTGTGTAAAAGTTGCCTTTTCATAAAATAAGACTAAAAAGAGAAACAATATTTACATATTCATCATTTAAAAATAATTCTTCAAATATAGCGATGCTAGCTATCTTGCACATCACTACATTGTTAAGTTAATCTAATGCCCAAAATTGTTAGGCACGTTCCTGGGTGTCTTTCTGATATCTCTCCAGTCCACTGGATTTTGAAGTGTGATTATGTAAATTTTTCACTGATAAATAAATTACTATAATTGTAGTTGAAATACCACTCAAATCCTTAAGACTATTGCATCTAAATAATATATTATGCATTAATTAATTATTTATCAAGACTAATACAAAATAACTGTAGGGCAAAGTATGCATTTATTTTTAACCAGTCCTTTTTTTTTTATTTTGCATCATGTACAAGAATATTCCAGAAAGAGAGAGAACAAAGTTTCCTTCATTAGATGTGACATTTCTATTTGGATTAACAATATTGCAACTGTGTTGCCATTCTTATTGTGATCAATTGCCATCAATTTGAATATAGTTCAATATGTATAATTTCATTTTATTGGGGCATCAAAAAAGGGATGGTTAGCATGGATAGAAGGTGTAAACAGTAAAAAGAGAATAGCATCCTTGGCTTACATTGAGAAACAGTGAGGAGCTGGCAAGATTTTGGTGTCTTTGCACTTATCTCTTAAAAGATAGATAAAGCACTGCAAAATTAAGATCATGAGCAAATTATGTTAAGCCTCATATTCAGTGCTTGATTTAAAAGTCTCAATGAACTGCCTGGTGGTTATTAGCAGGACCTGGCTGCTTTCAGGAAGGCCATTTAAGTGCACGTGTCAAGGAACTTTATTTTCCTTTATGTGCAAATTCTAATTCTAGATTGGGTTCTAGTCATTGCATAGGAATCATCATCAGTGTTGGAAGTTCCCAGTCTTTACACAATAGTTTTACTTGTCCCTTTTCAAGGCACACCTCTATCTAGCTACTAATGAAATACAGGAGATTGATTGCAGAAAACCTGCAAGGGCATATTTGCTGTGCCATATATAGTAAGCCCCATTAGCATGTAGCTATTTTATGCAAATTTGGTGAGAAAATGACTCGTGTATATGATTTAATATGCATGAGCAATGTTACATCCTTATGAGAAGAAAGAAATTAAAAATTCATTAGAAAACTTGACTAGTGTCACTACATGGCTAGAACATTATTAAAGCATATTTCAGTGTTTTGCTTGCACTGGTGTTCTCATCATGGTGCCACCATTTCACGACAAAGAGCGTAGAGGAGAAAACATTCAACTTAAAATGTCTGCTGGCACACACTGCTGGATTTGTATGTCACTAAACAATGAACGAGCATAGTCTTGAATACCAACTATTTAATTAGCACTTTTGCCAGCCATGCATAGAAAATAGCACATTTACATGCATCATGCTTAATGATTGTTCTCATATAAACCTACCAATTTTTAGTTTAATGTATTTTGCATTCTAGTAAGTCATCATAAGGAAATAAAACATGTATTATTATTTTAAACACCTTGAAATTCAGAAATTCAATTAAAACATGTAAAGTCTTTATATTTCTCTTGGAGGTATATTTTAATTATTTAATTTAACCTTAAGTGTTCCATAAAAGGCTGGATACAACCAATAATTAAGAACATCAAAGGGCAACAGAATCCCTCTAAGAGTCCCCAGTTTAATTAAAGGCCGTTATTACAAACCTCCTGAACATACAGTTACATTTAATGACAAGTGGCGACTGGTAAATGCTGCATTCGAAAGATACCACTCCTATTGTAAACGCTGTTGATAGATGGTGCTGAGTGTCATACATTTTCCAAGTGAAATATACCATCTTGAACATAAATGGAATACATTCATGAAATTAAGTACTTCTGTCACTTTGGAAATATGTTATTTTGAAGTATTTTGCCTACAAATATTCATTAGATTTGTTCCTGTCTTTCAATATCCGCAAAACAACCACCACTGAAAAAGAAAAAGATATGCCAGTTATTGTAAATGAACGTCAGCTGTCTGAGCACGTTTTGCTAATAACATACAGTATGCAGGCATGTTCACACTGTGCACACATAAACATAGCATGCCGTATTTAACACAAATGTTTAATTTCTTAGATTGGGTTTAAAGCATTGTGTTTTCAAAATGATATATCTTCAAGTACCTGCAGGAATGCAGGCCACGACACCATCCAAAACAAAAGCCACTGTATGAACTATTAGTCACATATTGAGCCCCATCGTGTGAACTCCCTGTTGTTCAGGTAGCTGTTACTCACCTATCATGTCTCTTAAATGAATCAGCTCCTATACATATAAACTACCAAAGCAAACAGATTTGGCCTATCGCACAGAAAAATTAGAATTGCTCCTTAGTGCTTAACATTTTGTATGTTTTGAGTTTTATACCTGATTTCGATCTGTGCTTCGTCTGTTTTCATCCCTCTGGTTTTGCTGCTTCCAGCGTTTTAACTAGCTTTTAATTACAGAAAATGTTAAAGATCAGAGAAATTTGAAGCCTCAAGTCTCATATGATGCATTCACCTAAAAATGAACAAAACAGTAAGCATTTTAATGCTCTGATGAATTCACAAATTAACATTTGTTCCCCAAAAATGTTCAATTAATTGCACAGATTCGTGATTTTAAGGAAGTTTATTTAGTTCTCTGAACACAGAGTTAATAATCGAGACCTACTAGCAGTGTGGCCTGGAAATCAAAATACGCAATTTAATATGAAGAGACTAAAAGGGAAATTGGTAACTGTGAGAAAAAAAGTTTCAAAGACAAATAGGTGTCCTGTGGAAATAGATACTAAATTATAGGAAGAGATCTAAGAGGAAAAGTGGACAAAAAGTAAGTTACAAAGTTGAAATATGATTAAAAAATAGTAGCATCATCACTGTCTTTTATGTTATATATTTAAAGACATCATAGTTGGTAACCCATGATTTCCAGATGACAGTATTAGACTACACAGAATACAGTATGCAGTCCAAAAAAACTATAATGAGACAAAGTGAGGAGATTAATTTAAAAAGGAAAATTGTTTTAAGTTACAGAATAGACTTTTAAGTCAGTGATTCCAGAAGAAAGCTGAAGAGAACTAGCTGAGTTAACTGATAATCAAAAGCAAATGTGCATTTGAGTCAGGTAGAAGTAACCTGAGCTCCCAAAGGCATGCAGGCATCAGCTGGCCATGCTTTGTGTGTGCCTGGACTTTTCTGTAACATGGACCAAAACCTGTCCAATCTAACTGAAAATGAAACACAATGCCAGAACAGTGCTGACATGATGGACAGGGTATGTGGGAGACGTAACTGAGAAGAAACCGAGCACAGGAACTGGTTGTATGAATATCTGCAAACGTTTCTGGTAAGGAGATGAACTGTGGAATCACTTCAGAGGAAATGATGGTGACACTGTAGTTGAGCCACTTAAAGCTGGAGTGAAAAAAAGCCCAGAGAGAACCCAACCTAGGTTGCAGAATGTAAACTGGAGAGTGCTGACCAGGTCAGCTCTTGTATATTTTTCATCTCTAAAATTTTGCTATTATTTTGTCATTTGCTTCTGAGTGACTCTTTTGCCTAAAGTTAAATCTTTGAATAAAGTGTTTCATGAAAACAATCCTAGACAGTTCCTTTCCACATTGGTTTCAGGAAACAAGACAGAAAAACTTCCCTTGTGTTAGTATTTGCTGCCTAGCTACTGTCCCAGGAGTCACAAGCATTGGCTTGAAATATACATTTAAAAATGAAAAGTGAAAATTGTAGTCTTAATAAGTGTGGCCATATGCTGAAGATCTCAAAGGTATAATTGTATTAGACAGAAGCACATTCCTTCAATTTATTTGACACGGATAGATATGTGCTGCCTTTGTCTTTTCTTACACTTTCTGTAGGATGGTATCCAAGTTACTTTTTTCTATTGACAAGTGAAATAGAAATATGTCATATTACACATTTACATTTACAATTACATATTACACAGTTATATTTACATAGGGATAAATATTATGTAATATTTATATAATACTTTGGAAAATATTTTGCATATAATTGGGGAATATTAAGAGAATTTATTAAAAGCTCAGTTTTCTAGCTGATGTCAAAATGAGGCTTGGAAGTGTATCCAATCTGTTGGACACTACAGTCCTAAGCCTTTGGATGCTTGGTTTTGTGGAGAGGACACACAAGGTATGTGGGAACAAGCCCAGTGTAAACCAGCTGCCTGCTATAGAATGGTCTGGTGCTAGAGAATGGTTAAATCATTACCAAAATACTTAAGTGTGGCTTCAGAGAATTGCTGCTTGCAGACAGAGCTCATTACGTTTCAGACAGGTGTAGGAGAGGAGATGGTGCTGAAAGTGCCAGGAGTGCATGCAAGGTAACTCTCCTCAAAGCAGTGACTTGATGGTGGGATCACTCCTACAGAAAACTGCAGTCAAAGGATTGGCTCCTTCCCCTGCTATGCTCATATTTTCATGTCAGCTACAAACTGGGTGAAGCTGTGCTGCTGTGTGGGAATGTGACTGAGGACTCTGTTGGGCAGAGGAGGACAAGAGCAGAGGGCACACACTGGGGTCTGGGGGTTGCATCCATGGTTTCTTATGTTGTCCTGCTAGTTCTGATTGCTAGCATGCTGTTGCATCCACTTTCATGATCCTGACTGGAGACTGGTGTAGGGCTGGCATGGATGAGAAGTGGTGCACTTTTGGTGGAGCCTTTTGTATGGGATCTATGTCATAAGTTTCTCCATTCCTTTTCTCCTTATTTCTTATGAGAGAGGCCATCATTGACAGAATTCAGGCTTTGCAGACTAGGGCACGTTCTGATTTACTAGCTTTGCTTCCTGACAGTGATGTTAATTGAATTAGTTCAGATTGGGTGTGACATAAAATGAAATCCCAGTGAAGTACTATTTTTTCTGAAGTTTTGCTATCTTTTAGTTTCCATTCTAATAAGGACAGGTTTTCTGTTCACATTTTAAAAATGTCTTTTAAACAGCCAATGAACTAAAGCTGACAGACTGGAGAATTTGTATCTCACAGCCAGCCAGATGAAATTGTTTTAATTGTTTAATTTATTGTGAATGTGAATGGAAATGGTTATTACTGCAAAGCTTGTGCAGTTCTGAGACTCTTTACTGCTAATCTCTGAAAATTAGTAAATGAAGATGTATCTTTTCCCTTTTCTTGAATAAACTTAACAAAATAACATTTTGTGGTTTTGCTGCTTCACTACTTTGTCTTCTTTCAAATCTGGTAGAAAATGTATGTATAAATTAATAATGAGCCTTTTGAATGCCTCCCTGGAGGCATTCAAAGGTGGGTTAATTGGAGCTCAGTGCAGCCTGATCTGCTAGGTAGGTCTCTAAAGCAGATGGGTTGGAACTAGCTGTACTTTAAGGTCCCTTCTGTGTATGTGTGAAATAATATGACATAGCATGTGTGTTACATATGTGTGCATCCATGTGTGTATGCGAAGATGTATATGTATGTAGAGGGAGGACACTTCACATATCATGCCCTTCAAAAATTCTTATTAATTTTAAAATAAGGTACATTTGATTTTGAGGCTGACAGGACCTTACTGGAGCAGAATTATATTTAAAATATATATAATGTAATTTTAATATAATTAATTAATTAATTATTAATTAATTAATATAATTTTAAATATTCAACAAGTATTTTTGACTTTTGAATTAAGAGATGACATACGCCATACTTCTAGAGATTCTTTAAATGTAGTGAACTGAATAGTCATCCTTGTTCTGACATTATAGCGAAGGAGAGACAGCTTCATGTGAAATGATGAAGCTGCACGTTCAGCGTTTGTCAGTTCAAGGACTGCTTGTTAGACACATGTTCATGATAAGCAAAACTTCTAATGTTCTTTGGTCACTGACTTAAATAGACTAACTTTAGAAAGTTTTAGATAAACTAGAGCTTATTGGAGCAAACTTCCATGGCTCATTTGATACAGTTTATCATTTTTTTGTTTTGTTTTGTTTGGTGTGTTTTTTTGTTGTTGTTTTTTTTTTTTTTTTTAAATTCTTCAAAGCATCCTGTCTTGAAATTCATTTCAGAGTAGCATCTCTTAAGCCTGGAGATCTTCTAAATAACACCAAAAGTGTTATATGAGTATTGACTTAAGAGGCAGTGTACAATTGAAACCATATATTGATTTAGTTTGAGATAAATTTAAAAATTTATCTATAATAACTTGGACAAGCCACCAACTCTTAGGGAGCTCTGCTATCACTTACTTTAGCAAAGTGTGATAGACGTGAAATAAATCTATGGAGGATATATATATATGTAGGAGGTCTTCAGAAAGTTTATTTACTTTAGACACAGAATGGTGGTTTTCAGGAGCACAAGCTTGTGTGATCTTCATGTCAGTACATGTCGCACCTGTAACTAGACTTCAGGATAGTTTTGCAACTTGTAAGAAAGTTGAGTATCAAAGCAAATAAGTGGATGCCAGAATCTCCCTGTCAGGGGGGTCTGCAGAAATTCTTACAAAGCCTATGTAGAAATAACTCTTATGACAATTTTATCCAGGAGATTCATTTTCAAAAAACAAGAATCAGGAATGGACTTTTCTTAAAGAAAGCGCTATGGTGGATGAGACTCATAAGCTTGACAGTTGAATTCCTGTCCTGTTTTGACACGCTTTAGTTTAATCTCAATGGACCCAGCTGAGGATTTTACATCTTCGTGAACAGATTCTTAAATTGGATAGGAATAAATTCTTTATACATCTTTACAAGGGTTTCTTCACTTATTTGTTTATTTATATTTTAAATCCAACAACGAAGGAAAAGATCCCAGCCACCATCCTATACCGAACCTATCAGGTTAAGTAGATATTGAAGTTCTTGAAACTTGCCTGCTTTGAACAGGTGGATCTTGTTTCCCACAGCACCCTGCAAATATACAACTCCACAAAAAGCTTAGCATCTTCTGTGACATGATCATTTTAATGTTAATGGAAGTTGAGATCATTTACCACCTTGTAGTGGTCACTCAGCAGGTCTAAAACTTCAAATGCAGGGAAAAGAACAATAACAAAAATTTCAAGACAGAGTCAATGTGCCATTAGGGAATTTTTATTTTCTGACCCAAATCTAGCAATCAGTGAAATGTAGTGTACCATATTAGGAATTTCTGACAGAACAAACTGCATCCTAATACTCCTGTCTAAGCTTTAACACTGAGGCAAATGGCAGCCATAAAGCCACTGGAAAAGATTGGGAGAATGTATATGTGGGACATTTGTTGTTGAAGAGCTTCTGCTTCACGTTAGAAATTCTTGATCTTCTGAAAGGAATAGATTCATAGGAATATGAACAAATCTGAACACAATGGCCAGTGGCTGCCAGATTGTCAGATCTCCTTGAGAAGTGAGAAGGCTTAACCTGTGTTGTCCTCATGGAGTTGGAGAGCTGTTGTAGTACTTCAAAACCAACTTTGTAATTCCTGATTCTTTTCTTTGTTCCTAACCTAATTTTATCCTAAACACAGCTGGGAGTTTTTAAAAAAAAAAAAAAAAAAGTACTACATGATAAACACTAGCCAGAGTAAAAAGGAAATTTCCTGAGCTTAAATTTACTAGACATGATAAGAAAGAAACCTACTTTATATCTGTGATTATTGAGTTGAGCAGAGATCAATGCTGCACCTGTGAGATCTGCTCAGCCTCCTCTGTTCTGGGTTGAGGGGCCTCAGTCAATCCTTGCATATTTTGCCCTCCAGACCCTTCACCCTCTGTAGCCCTACTTTGGATGTTCTCTAATAGCTTTATGCCCTTCCAACACTGTGCCATCCTACCCACACGTGGTGCTGGAGGTGATGATGCACAGAGCAGAGGGAACAACTCCTTGCCTCATCCAGTGGCAGTGCTGGGCCTGCTGCACCCTAGGGTCCTGTTCATATTTAATTTGGTTCTTGCTGGTACTATTTGTTGATGGCTTAAGAGTGAGCAACGAAGGAGCTTTTCTTTCTCCCGAGACTCAAATACATTGTGTGGATATCTAAAATCTTGCAATATTGACAATGAAACAACCGAAAACAGAACCACAACTTTGAGTTGCAAGGTGTCAGTAGAGATATACTTGGTATTTGCTGTGTGTGGCTTTAACCTGATTATTTCTGAGAGACTCTCACTCTCACTGGGCCATGTGTAGCATCTTTTATAATTGCACTGAAAGATGAATATGGTAATGGAAGTGTTTGGGAAAAAAAAAGTGGAAAAAAAAAATCAAATGTTTGCTAAAATGTTTTAATTTTCTTCTGGAGAAAAAATACGGTTTATTAATTTCTATCTCTCTGTGTTCTAATATCACTGCATAGGAGTTTCACACTGGATGCCCTTTCTCCTATGTGAATAGTGCTCTGATGCAATATAGTCTCCTGTCTAATTGAGTTGTAGGTGCATCACTGAGTTGTGTGGGTGCAGGTGCTTGCATGCTGAAAAACAAACCCAGTGTATAAAGTAAAAAGTAAGCAAACTCCAAGAAGAAAACATGGTGCAAGATTTAAATGTATGAGGGCTGCTTTGAAAGTATTGCCTCCTATTTTATGATACTGACCCACAGTGTCAGAGGAGGATGGAGGTATGTCAGTAGAGATTGGACCTTTCCTACCAATATCCCATTACAATTTGTTGCTGTGTGACAAATGGCAGTGGAGGGGCAGTCTGACTTGCAACTCCTATGCAGCTTGACTTCAGTCTTAATTTATTTGTGCAGATGTATTCTTGCTTGGGTTAAGCAAAAAAGCTAAAAACCATTTTTTCTAGTATTTTTTTTTTCGTTTTCCCAACTTGTACATACACTTCAAACATCCCTTTAGTCAGTTTGGGCAATAGAAATAAAATCCAAATCAGTGGGGGTAGGTAAAAAATGTCAGTAATGAAGAACAAGTTTTTTTCTATTATGACAGTGAGTAATTTAACCAATCATATTGATTGTCCTTAAAAAATAGAAAGAAAGAAATTAGCAGATTCTCAGACTAAATGGATGATTAAAAAAAATCATTAATGATTTTAGTCACAATCACCATCCTTTTTAACAATAATTTTTGATAATGTATATGAGCAGAACTTGAACTCAAGACTGTACACAGTACACACAAAAATTTTCATTTCTTCTTCCATATGGATAAATGTGCAGAGATCAGTTTCTTAGTTAATGTTATATAAGTCTGTGGAACAGCTGATTTATCCTGCTTCCGCACTGACAAAAAAGCAGAGTCCTTAGACTTGCTTGTAAATGCAAGCCTGAAATTGCTTTTATCTATTAGAAGTGGCTATTTTTACTCAGTAGTTAGCTTATTCTGCATCTAAATTATAAGAAGAGAAGTAAAATTCTACTTATTTGCTTACTCAGGTTACTAAAGTGAAACACTGTCAGACTAAACTGTACTGGTATACATTAAGGATGGAGGTTATTTTTTCCAGCAGGACTGCACAGTCTTTGTGAGGACAACTTGAGTATCAGGCATAGAAACAATTTGAAATTATAGATGATCCAGTTTAAATGTTGAAGATATATTTGCAAAATGTATTGGTTTTGTACATTTTATCTGAAAGTTGATTTTTCAAATTAATCTTTTAAAGCAGTGGTTTGGGTTATCTAATTACTCTTGCATTTTATTTAATAAGGTAGAAATAGAGAAGGTTCATAGTTACATTATTGTGAGTTTTGTAACTTTTGCAAATAGCCACGGTTGTCAAAATTTAGAAAATAATCTTAAAAAATGAAGCTGCAATATTTATTTATTTATAAATTTTGTTTACTTACAGTAAATACTTATTTGTAATTTTTAAACTAAACTCTAAATGCTCTTTTAAAATGGAGAGTATTTTTATGATAGTTAATGGAAACATACTGTAGAAAGCAATACAAACGTCAGTGTATATAATATAAATATATACATCAGTAAATGTGAAATCATCATGTGCTAGTGGTATAAGAATTTTTTTAAAGGAGTAATGTGTTTTATGAACATTTGAAAATGTGAATGATACTTTTAAGGTAGAAAGAACTTTTTAAAAATAATTATATCTTTTTTTTTTTTCTTTTCTCCCCCACTGAGGCAAAAATGTATGGAATATGGCAAAGTCCCATAACAGATAATTGTCATGAGTTGCTTTTTTTCAACCTGTTTCTCTGTTCACTTAAGGTAAGATACTGCCTCTTCTCCATCCTCCACCAAGTAAGTGAAAAGTATTAAAAACCCTAAAGGCTATGGATATGCTGTAATGCTTAACTTTTAGGGGCTCACACAAAACATCTAATTTTGCATTAAGCTGCTATTCATTTCTTGCTTTTCTCCAAGACTTAGTCACTCATTTTAGGCCAGATTGTGCCATTGATTTTTAAAAAGTATTCCTCACTGATGCTAATAGGAGGGTCTGCTCAAAAATCAATGGCCTGATCTGGATCACCATGAGATCCCTCACAAGGAAGGTGCCTGGTGCCTCATAAAAAGAGGATAAGTGGAAGTACTGATAGCGTGGCAGCTGGAAAATGAAAGGAGGGCTGATAGGAAACGATGCTCAACTATAGAAACCGAGCTGAAGGTGATGTTTCGGCTCTTGGGCCTTCTTCAGCCTCTATGCTGACAACAGCGTTTTTCTGTCTTCCTCAGCTGGAGGAAGGCCTCACAGACAGAATATTTCCTTCATCCCAGTCTGCATTCCCGTGTGCGTTTTAGAGATAGGAAGAGTGTTGTTGGGGCAAAAGCAGTGGGGAATAGGGAGTTCAGAAGAAAACTATTTGTCCTAAGTAACAGGCTCTGAGGAGCATGTCCCCAGAGTAACTCTGACTTCAGAATTCTGTCCAGCGACAGTGCTGGTAAATAATTATTTACAAGTTGTGTGCTACTAACCTAGCTAAACCTGGAGTACACAAATGTTGCTCCAGAAATTGCTGTCTAAATATTGTCCTAGTGTTGGTGTCTTGCAGCAGGGCCTGGCCCCAGCCTCTGCTTGCATCAGGAGTTTCATGGAGGTAAAGCATTCAACTCTAGGTCTCAACTGCACACAGGGGACCTACTTCAGGTATGCAACCATGGAAGTACCAGCTTGCAGGGTATATTCACAAAAGATTGATTTATGCTTGGTTAGGAGTTTGGGCAGCCAGGTTCTTTTAAAGATATACATCTCAACAGTTGTGTCATAATTTGTGTGCTTACCTCATTTACATACCTCCTTTATATTGCTGGTTTTTAATTAATATGTAAATGTAAACTTTTTAAATAATGCCCTTGAATTCGAGGAGATAATGCCAGAAAGAAATCAAAACATTAACTCTTCATTCAGCTGAGTAGCTAGTGTTTATTGCCTCTCACAGAGACCTCTTATAGATGCATTCCAGTAGCATACACATGAACTTACTCTGCTAAAAATAGGTTTGCCTTTGGCAGATGTGGCCTTAGGTATGCAGAGGCTGTGACATTCAGAGGCATAAAATATGAAAGCCTAAAACACAGTGGATGCAGCTTTCCGATTTTCTCAACATAAAGGGAAGCAATCTCATGTAGGAAGGAGTACATGCATCCTCCGTAAGAAACCTAAATATTATTGTTTAGAATTACAAGAACTGTCAACAATAGTACTAAACACTTTTACAGTGTTTTCTATTCAAAACATTGCGCAAGCTGTAAGAAATTAACCAGTAAGATAGCTGATTTGACATGATGTCTTCTTGGCTTAGGATAGCCACGTCTTTGGGTAAAAATATATACAGCCGTGAACAAAATTGTGTCAGAGAGCAAAGGCTGCACAGCCCTGAGTGTTTCTGGAACCAAAAGAAATGAAGTAAAATTCAGGCATGGGCAACTTTGTTATTTCTTGCTCCTTACCTGTTTCAGTTACATCACTTATTTATTTATTTATTTATTAAAGTGATTTTCTATCTAGGAAGGTAATTATAATGGAATGCTTCTTCAGCTGTTGTTAGCCCTAGGTGCTTTAGAAATGACAGCTTTGTAAAGAAAATTCACTGGCCCCTTTCAGTTCCTCTTAAAGTTCCTCTGTCAGACTCTTCTAAGCTCCTGAGGAGTTGAATGAGTTTCATATTATGGAGCTTCTTACCTGCACGACATTTGTCCTGGATGTAGAAATATTTGTTATCTGTTCTACCATAAATTATACTGTCTGAATGTTTTCTCTTGACATTGATACACACTAATGAAGATAACAGGTGTTTGTGTTCATGGCTGGCTGAAATGAACTTCCAGTTAAGCCAGACATTATAGACTAGTGGCTGAAGTATGGAGGGAACCTTGAAGATGATGGCTGAGCATCACATAGTGCTTTGCTTGCTCCCTCCCCAGAAGGATGGGAGAGAGAATTGGAAAAAAAGGAAAATGACAAAGTAGAACTTGTGGTTGAGATAAAACTATTTACTAAGAAAAGGAAAATAATTGTAACAAATATATATAGGTATACACATAAATGTATGTGTATAGCAAGTGATGCACAAGGAATTGCCCACCACCCCCTGACTGATGCCCATCTAGGCACTCCAAGCAGCTGAAGAGGGTGAGATAAACTCCCACTCCCTTCAAATTATCTTTTGCCTGATGGCATATTGTATGTAACATCCCTTTGGCCAGATTGAACCAACTGTCCTAATCCTGTTCCCTGCCAGTTCCTTGGGCTCTTTGCTGAGGATGGCTTTGGATCTACAACACTGCTTAGCAGCAACTATAAATATCAGCGTGTTATCAGTGGCATTTTTCTCCTAGAACTGAAACATAGCATCATAACCGGTGATGAAATAACCCAAAGAAATAACTCCATCTCAGCAGGAACTAAGACATATCATATAATATTGGTGGGAATTTTGCTTTTGCTCTTGAAAGACAGACACAGTCCCTCATTGGCAGGATGGAGCACAATTCTTTAACTGAGTAAGTTTGCAAGGTACAGAATGGAATAGAATAGAGGAGAAATGATGGATTAATCATTTTGGAAATGGGTGGTGAGGTGATTTGGTAGACATAGCAGATCAGCAAAAATGACTAGTAAGATTAAAATCCTGAATAGAACTTCTCTAGAAAATGTGAGAACCCAGAATCTCCCACAGCTGTCAGGAGGACAGTGTCATGGCTTTAGGCATCAGCTGCAATACCTGTGGGCTTATGGTAGAGGCTTGCACTGAGACATAAGGACAGTGTCCAGAGAACAATTTGGTAGATACAAATGGCAACTCCTCTAATTGGTAATGACTTGAAATTACAAAATTATAATGCAAATGTAGATGAGTTGAGGTAGAGAGAGGAATTTAAAGCAGAGTTTTTAGTATTCCGCATTTTCAAGCGAATGTCTTTTCAACAAGGAAATTGTGGAAAGCACGATATGTTTGTAGAATATGGCACAGTCAAAGGGAAGAATGAGTGGCACTTACTGGAATGCATATGGAAACATGTTTCTGAAATTATATTTTGCCCTTTTTTGTTTTTGTTTTTAAATACACACTAAACATAGAACTTATTTTTTATGAACAATTTTGGTTAAAGTTTGCAATTTGTTTGTATTTTCCTGAAGTTTTACCTATACATACAGATTATTTCCTTCTGAGTAAGCTGCAGACATTATGCCCTACAGCTCAGCATTATAACAGTTACTTTTATGTTATGGTTATACTCAATTAAATGACATATAAAAACCATGACTTCTGCTTAACCATTCCTGTTATACTGAGATTGCTATTGGTTAACTGAGTGACCTACAAACTCCAAAACAAAGTTGCTGTCTCTCTTTTCTCTAATATTAGTGTTTAAATTACTCCTCCAGATGATCTTATTAAAAATACCTAAATGTGATTCCAAGAGGGAAACTCTAAATCTCATGAAGCTGCAAACAGCAAGTTGCATCATAGGATAAAACTAGCAGCAATTAGTGTTTTTTTCAAAGTGTGAGGGGTATTTGGAATCTAAACAAAAGAACACGCAAAGCTACAGGGAGTATTTCCTGCTGCAAAAATAAGGTAATCTACATGAAATTGTTGTTGAAGCTGAGAAGTACTTAAAGGTGTTTAAAACAGAGAAAATATTGTTTCTTAAGCTAAATTACGGAATTTACATGTGAAATCAACTTTCATAAGAAATAACTGTAGTGATTTTCTAGCAAAGTTTTAGCTATACTAATGAGCTTCACTTAGCTTCAGTTATGCTATGCAGGAATTTACATGCTGCACAAGTGGCTCACTGGCAAAGAAAATAAGTGAAATTTCCTTCTTGAGTTGTTGCTTCATGATGGGCCATTCTGGTTTTAGGCAGATTTTTGTGTGTGTGTTGACATAATGCTGGCAAGGTGCACTGCCTGGATAGTCTGATCCAAGGCATCAGTTCCCATTCTTTTTGCCGCTGGACAGTTAATTCCCATGGAAGTAATGGAAACAGCCTCTGCGACAGTAATGGTTAAAATTTCATAGGGGTCACAATTAAAAGTTGTCTGTGAGAAAATAGTAGGGACATTATGTATTAAAATATGTGAACAAATGTAGCCTTTCAGATCTAAAACAAAAAATACCTTAATCCTCAGGATTTTTCAGGTCACAAACTATTTTCCAATTTGGTGGCTACGGTGTTTCCAACCTCAGTAAATACATTGAAACATGTTTCGTAAGGCTGCCTTCTGTAAGACGACTGTTTGATATATTATATATTCCACTGACATTTTTAAATGAAGATTTCTTTGTATGTGTAAGAGCACTGTGAAATCGTAGTCTCTTATTCTGTAAAATCTAATGTAATCTATAGACCTTTTCTGCAAAGTGCAGTCCACTCTTTTGAGGCACTGAAAGACTCCTTCAAACATTTTGCTCATATCTTCTTTTTCTGTTTTGTTGTTGATTGTTGTTGCTTTTTTTGGTCTGATTTTCCACAGCTCTTTCCTTTATGCCCTCCAATATGCATTCTACTCTCCCTCTGAGTGTCAGTGAATCCCTTATGTCTATTTCTTCTAAGCACCTTTTGACTTTCCTATTCTCATTCAAGTACAGACAGGTGATTTTTTTTCTTAAGTTAGTGAAGTATCTCTGAGCCTAATTACTCATACCATAAGGTTATATGGTTATTTGTCACACCAGCCAACAACTCTGAACTGGCTTAGCACATTGAATAAACAGATTGACATAAATGTGTGGAAAATATGCCCTTCATCTGAACAGGAAAACCTGCCCCTTGTTAGAATTGTTACTTTAAGACTTCTTCAGCTGTAGCAAGAAGCACAATACCAAATTTACAGAGCATTTTATGTATGCTTAACCATCACAGGAACAGTAAAAGGTGAGACAAATTTACGGCTCTTTATAGTATATAATATCTGATGATCACCTCAACATGTACATGCATATTCTGAAACTACTGAATATGGAGATTTTAAAGGTGAGCTATGTGACTTATCTCAAAGTCTTTTGTTATCAACACAGTGTAATGAATAGGCAGCAATGTCATAAAATGCTTTTTTTAAAAAAAAAAACTCAATCTTCTATTTGAGTTCCCTGGATTCTTTAAAAACTGCTGATCCAATAAAAAGATATATAGACATAAGCTTTAATAAGCACAGATCTGCCTGTGCACAGATATACACTCTAATAGGGCATTATTGCCATCTCATTGCTAGGTTTAGAATGTCATTCCTGCCTTTTCTTAATTAGATTTGAATTGCAAAGTCATGCTTCAGAAACAGCTGGCTCATTTTAATACTCAAGAAATACTATTTTTATTGCTCCATGTTTCCCACTAACTAAGAAGTAAACACTATTTTTTTCTCAAGTAGGTTATTTGGATTATACTCTAACTAAAATGAGGAATAAAGGAGTTCAAATTTTCATGACAACAAAGGGAATGACCCTCTTCAGATGCATCTGTGTTTGGTCTCAGATCTCAGAGCTCACAGACAGTCCACAGTGTGTGCATGGCAGAAACCACAGACATTTCTGGACGAAAACCCTTCTGAAGAACCCCAGACCCTTGCTCTCATATCAGAAAGGACTATTGTCATAAATGTGTACCTTCAAGTATAGTTTCATTGGAACCGGTTGACATTATACCAATGTTTTGAATTGATGTTTTTGTTTGTTTGTTTGTTTGTTTTTGCTTGCCTGTCATATGACAGAAAACTGGAAATAAAGAATCAAGTAATAAACCAAATAAAATGACCCAGGAGGAGGTCGCAATATTATCTATAAACATCTATAAACTTCTGATTAAAAGAAGGCACTGACAATGAAATTCAGAGTCTAGAGAAGTGCACTGATCGTATCCTATTGAATGTAGGCTGCTGCAGCTCTCAGGTACTCACACCAAGAAATGCTGCATAGTTACAACACCTGCCTCCCCTCTGCAAAATTTTCTTTGCCTTGCCAGAATACACATCATAAATACGACAAAATGCCAAGTTGGCAATAATGGTGCTAATGTTGCCAGTGTGAAGGTTTGCAATCATATGAGCAATTGGACACTTTCAGTGGTGTCATGACATTTTGAGTCCTTACAGCTGGTGACAACCTTTTTCTTTGTGCACTCCTACCTTGAGGGAGCACACACAAAGCCAGATGAATGTTATTCATTTGTTCCTTTATGTTACTCTAGGGGTGCTTTCAAAACAACAATCTGGCATTGAAGGACTTTGGGTACAGTACTCTGTAGCCACTTCTTCTCTTTCGGTGACACTGTAGAATTTTCTTTTTGGAAGAAAGAAATCATGAAAATTCATGTTATATCGTGACTGATTATTTTCATTGGTAGTAATTGCAAACGAACTTTTTTTTGTTTTTTTTTTCCAAAGAAATTTTGAGAAACTAATTTTCAAAATTAGGCAAAAAGTACCTATGACAAAATATTGCACAGTCAGTAGGGGAGGTACTCCAGCCCTCTGATCATCTTTTTGCCCCTCTTCTGGACCTGCTCCAACAGCTTGCTGTCCTTGATTGGGGGTCCCAGAACTGGACTCCAGCTGGGGTCTCACGAGAGCAGAGTAGAGGAGCAGAATCACCTCCATCACATTTCTTTTGATGCAACCCAGGATACAGTTGGCATTCTGGGCTGCAAGGACACTTGTGTTACATGGTGTGTGTACTGTCTTGCCTTCCTGTTCTACCTATATTATGAACCTTTTTTTCTTATTCACAAGACTCAGAATTCTTAAACAGATATATAGCTTGTTCTGGAACAGGGCAATTTTGTGAACACATACTTACATGAGTACTGGTATTAGCCTTAATGGTACTCCCACTTTTGCCAAGGAAAAAAAGATGTAAGTGCGAAAGTTTTCACAGGTCATGCTGACATTAAAGGAGTGAGGTGGTTTTTGTTTTTTTTTTTTTTTTAACCGAAATAGTATTTATTGTTTCTTACTGCTGTTCTGTTTCTCTGTATCTGCTCAATCCCACAGCAAGCAAAGGTGGCGAAGAACTTATGGCTTGTCTAATACCTTTCTTTACCTCTCTAGGATTGTTCCTTATGGTATATTTTTCAGTGTTTTGTGCTGTGTTTTATTGTAAAGGACATGATCCCACCATTTCCCCTGGAAAACCATTCAGCAGTCTAATGGAATTTGCCATTAGGAATATTTTTCCTTTGTTCTGCTCACATTTTCCTTTCTTGATTTCATTCATATACTTCTATTTAATGGTAATGATCTGACAATCACACTGTATCATCTTTCCAGATACATTCCCAAACACATGGAGCCTAACTCCACACTCATTTCTAACTCACAGTGACTCAATGATGATGAAAATTTGATCTCCAAGGGCAGTTCTGCAAGGTACAGCACATATTTCTCTAGTTCACTGCCACCCTGTTGGATCCAAGTCTTCTGCATTTGTGTTCAAGCCCCTCATCACATTGCCCTACCTTTTTTGACCTAGATATTTGACCTACATTTGCCCTCTCTTTTTGACTGGTGATGTTACCCCAGTGCCCTGTCTGACTGCTCACCTCCTCCCTGCTGGTTGCATAAAGCATCATCACTGCAGTGAATAGCAAGATGCCCACATTCACCTCAGCTAATGTCCGGTTTTCTATGCTAACATGAAAGTATCCCAGATGATCTTTTTAGTTTTGGGGAATTTATTTAATTTTCAAGTTATAAACTGGAATATTCAATCGTAAGTTGAACTTGCTTTTGCTGAATAACCATAGTTATTTTTTTGTCACGAAGTTGATGTCTCTCCTCTCATTTTATCCTGTTCTCAGACTTGAGTTGAGATTTTACTAGAAGAAAGTTTCTCTAGGAAAAGTTATTTGCTTTGGAAGCACAATGCCTAAATCCTTCGTAGCTAAAAATGCACACACACACACACACACACACACACACGCACATGCACAGACATATATATAATGTATCAGTATGAAATTCTAACAAGACAAAAGAATTCTGTAATTTTCACTAGACTTTGTACTTCAACATCAAATGTACCTTGAGTTCCAAGGAAATAAATAAATGCACAGTAAATAGAGCACATCTCCATTCTGAATGTGAGCATCCTGAGAAAATAGCAGGAATCCCACATACAAACATTGCTCAGTGACAAGAATAAGTACAAAGAATGACTTTGGATGCTGAGGCCTTGTGATGAAAAGGCCTTTTGACATGAACTATAGAAGTATTTGCAATCAGTCTTGGCTAGATCTCCAAGTGTATCTGCAAATTAATTGTTATTTACTCAAGTTTTATGGGTACTTTTTCATGAGCCTTGCCAAAACTCCTTGCTGGAGAAGGGAGAGCTTTCTTTCTTCTCTGATGAGAGTATCCGTAGAGCTTTCAGGGTAGGGTGCACTTGAAGGTAAGCCTTCTTTGCTGTGAAAGGTTATTTGAGGAAAGGAAGGCAGTACAAGCAACTGTGGTGCAAACAGTGATCCTGGGCTGAAGGAAGGACAAGAGGTAGAAATTTGGTTGAGAACCCCATTCTCATTTGATTTTTTAGGGGAGAAAACAATCAAATGAACAAGAAAAGCAAATAAAACAAAACAAAAAAACACAACCAACCCCAAACAAGCACATTCTTTGTGATCTTGCATGGGAAAATATCTGTGGAGACCACCTTCTTTTGATTTTAGTTCTAATCCTCTTGCCTCTTCATTACCTTCCATATCTCCTTAGGGAATTGTCTTGTCTTTATTTTTTATTTGACCTGACATAAGTATCTCTGCATTTTACAAGATGGCATTTATTTGTTTCACTGATATCTAAATTCTCTTTTACCATTTGCCTCAGGCTTGTGTTGTATTATCCCTAACCAGGAATCTGTGCACATAGTACACTCCTATGGCTCCCTGAGTCTGTGAGCAACATCTGTAAATTGCCATCACTTAATAGTTTGGCAAAAGAGCCCCCATTTTAATTTTCACAGAATCACAGAATCACAAGGTTGGAAACGACCTGCAAGATCATCCAGTCCAACCACCCTCCCATTCCTATCAGTGCCACAAGCTACTAAACCATCTCTCGTAGCTAATTTTATTTACATTTATTTGCATACCAGAACTCTTTCTTTCTTTCGACTGTGCAGTAAATGTAAACAAAAGATACATTTTCACAATTTATTTAAATAATGAAAATGCATAATTTTTTGTTTTTAATATTTATTCATTTTGACACTATTTTTAAGGGTGGTGTTTTCTTTTTGTTTGTTTGTTTGTTTTGTTTTTTGCATTTGTACTCACTCAAAAATCATCATCCAAAGAAGCCCCAGAATTATTTAAAAGTAGATTTGACAAAAAGGAGTGCACCATTTCATCTTTGCTATTTTTCTTTCTCCTTTCTTTGTACCTACATGAAGCCTATATAAAAATTTTCATCCTAAGACTTAGTTTTAGGTGTGATGATATCCTTGTGTCTGGAGCAGAGAAATTTCTCCTGTCAAAGGTCCCATCCATGCAGTTCAGTGCCTTCCTACAAGCTCTTTGTTGAGAAGTTGAAATGGCAGTCCCCCTTTGTCCCAGGCTGCATATACTAATTTCATAAAGGGTTTATATATTCTCTTGGTAAAAAGAAGAGGCATAGCCCCAAAGAGCACACACACACACATGCTCTGTATTGCTAATTACAGTGCTTGATAAAGCACCTTTTTATTTTCTTCTCATACATTCTTGGCTGCGTTTCTTCATCTGATAGGCCCTATCCCTTACTTGTATGTAGTTACCATTTCCCTGTGAGACTGGCTTCACTCATATTTAGGCCCTCAGTAGGGCTTATTTAGTGGTTCACAGGTTATCCTTTTCCAAACACTTGTACTGCATGACAGAGAGAGTGAAGTTTTGATTTTGTTTGGTTAACCTTTGACTGATGTTTGTACATAGTAAGCAGATTGGAATAAGGGATGGTTTGTCAGCTCTGGAATCCTGTGGGCTATTGCAAAATATGAGTCAATATTCGCAACAGTCTCTGTGACTGAAAAATTTGTGTAGGTTACAGTGTGTTGTAGTGAACTAAAAACATTTATTAATTTTAAGCTCATGATTCATATAAGCACAGCATAAATAGGAAAAATTCCAAGTATTATGTATATTCACATTGAGTGATGATTTCTTGCTTTCACAACATCCATTATTATATTTGGTGTGGTGGTTTTTTTTTGTTTTTTTTTTTAAAACCAACAGAGCAATAGGGCCTGGATTTGTTCTCAGCAGAGATATTTTTCTGGCAAGGCAGTGCAGCTGACTGCTCACTTGAATGTTTAAATTAATGCTCACTTATGCAGAAGTATGCCAACTACCGATGCATAAAACCAACTTCTGTATCACCTGTCTCTTATCTCACTCCCTAACATGGCCCAACTTCACTTACTTTTTGAAATATTGGTGCTCTGTTTGACTACAGATAAGTATACATCCTTGCATCCCTGAACAGCTCTTTTCCTAGCTTAGAAGTTACAGCTTTCAGGTTTCCAATCTGCCTTCCATGGTGCAATCCTTTCTTTTACAAAACTCTTCATATATTATAAACTTTACTCATGCAACCCTCTGCTTAAAGCTATTTGCAGTCTGACAGTATTTTGCTACAGAGCAGAGAACACAAAAATGATGAGGCAACTTAAGTACCTCCTGTCCCACACCGAAAATGTGGTTCCTCTCCAGGTTTTGATTTGGTGACATTCTACAGGAAACAAAGAAGATTGCAAATTGTTTTTCTTTTATTTTTCTGCCGAATTTCATTGAAGTTCTTGTCCACTACCATCCAACTTCTCAGAAACTGTAGGAAGTCATTCCAGGACCTTTAGGAAAAAGGTTTTTAAAAGATTTTTTTTTTATTAGTTATGCTAGAAGAAATACTGTAACAGTAATAAGATCAATAGAAGTAGAGAATTTTTCCTTCTTGGGGATTTTAAGATTGCTATCTCCATGTATTTGGGGTAAGTAGAGAAGCAAAGGTGTAGCAAGTGATAAGAGTGCTCAAAGGTTTCATTTGTGTAGCCATCTCAAAAACACAATTTGAAGAGTTGGAGCAAATGCAAGTCATGTTTTGGCATGGAATCTAGGAGGAAGAACAGTCTTGAAAGGCATAGCCTGTGCTGATTATGGGATGGTGTTGCTGGCAGGGCTGTGCTGCTCACATTTCATGCTTGCTGGGGTTTGGTAGCTAAAATTATTATTTAAAGATAGCCTTTCACCTTAATCAAGTTTTAAAAATTGTTTCCTTATTTATTCAAGGAACTTTATCAGTGCTTATTATAACAAGCTTGGCAAACTGTGGAAAAACACAGGTTTTGTCTATTCTGTGTTTTCTAGAAGTTTGAAATTGTAATATGAACCTGACTTGACACGAAATTGATTTTCACAGTCTAAAGGATGATTATGGGATATTTAATATTCTTTGTGCAGTACGCAGCAAAAGGATCACATAGGCGTGATTTAAAAGGTTATCAGCCTCTCAAATATTCCCTGTAAGTTCAGTAAGTCTGTTTGCATATATCCAGCTAAATATAGCACTCGTGGGGTGTGTATATATGTGTACATATATATATATAACTTTGTAGATGAGCACGTAAAATGCCATCTTTGAAATTTCTTAAGCATATATATCTGCCAATCTATGGAGGATTTCCAATTTCTCTCTATCTTAGCAAGAGAATCAACCCAGATTGACCTACTGTCTTGTTCATACAGTTCCATCATCAGACTAAGAAGCAAGAATAACATCACATGAATCACTGGAAATAAAACAAAACAAACATAAGAGATTGCACTGTAAACTCAGTTCTGTTCCTTCTGGTGTATCTAAAATAAATAATCTCCCACTTGGCAAATAGTTAGGTGTGCAGGAGTTCCCTTCAAGGTAGCTTGCCATGACTCAACGTGCATAAAATAAAACAGAGACCGCCATGCAGAGGGCTTGTTTATTGAATTCCCCTGATGGCTACATCTGTGCTGGGAATGGGCAGCCCTTGTACACATTGAAGCCCTCAAAACTCAGCCTAGAAAAACATTTTCCCCATAGACATAATTGTTTTTTTGTCAGGAGTAGTACAGTGGAGCACTTTTGTGAGAACTGTAACCAGAAAGTGCTCTGCACAGGTGGTTGCACTGATAGATATTATTCAGTAAGGATAAATACAGAAGGGGCGTAAGCCAAATTATGCAACATCATGTTTGTGAGTTAACCTACATTTCCAGGTTGCTTTTCAAAGGGTGAAATAGTTTAGGATGCTTATGTTGAGCAATCCTTTGTCTTTCTATATAACATACAGCTAGGAGATTCCCCTTTTGAGTGACAGATAATACAGCAAGCAGTCCAACTATTGTGTTATTATTTGCAATGATGCTACTGGGGAACGAAGTAAAACAGAGAAAATTGCTTTTTTTTTCTTTCTTTTCTTTTTGTTTCCCTGAAATTGATTTTCCTACATGCAGTGCTGAAATATCTGCTGTTTCAACGCATTCTAAAGGCCCAGTCCTGTAAAACCCATCTCCACATTCCTGCACTGCAGCAAGATTCCACACCTCTGTCCCGCACTAACGCCCGAGGGCCCGGGCCCTGTGCACACACATGCATTAGTCATTGCATTGAGCCCAACAGGGGGGTGACCTGCTGACATGACTGCACCAGGAATGAACAATGCCTTATTCTTGTGGCAGTGCTACAAACACAGGCAACAAACACATCTAGCATTGCAGCCATGAGCTGAAAGACAGAGCCAATGGGTAGGCAACTTTGTTCTAAGGTGTAGGCAAATTAGAGGGAAGAAGGATTAGCAAATCTTAATGGTGGGACAGTTTTTGGATACTATTTTTTTTAAGGGAATAAACAAATAATCAAACAGTAGTGAGTGTGTATTTAAAATGATCACCAAAGCACTTAGAAGCATTTTCTGAGAAAGTATGATTGGCACATTATATTGCTACATACTTTTACATTTTAAAACAAATCTACGTAACTTCAGAGAATGGCAGCGTCATCTGTGGGTTATAGGGAGTATATTTGCTTACATGTCTTCAAAATGGGAAAAAAGCATGTTTTACCTAACTTCATGGAATGTCTTGAAACTGTCAGAATTACTGTCTTGAAGATATGAACAGTAAATACCTCCCTGCCTTTCTTTTCTTTAGACAGTCCAATCTTTGTCACAACATCAGAATGGCAGCTTGTGCTAGCTGCAGACATACAATAGCTCCTTACTAACTGTATTGGAAGTCTAGTTTTTACCAGTTCATACAAAGAATATAAATACAATATTCAAATGCAATATTTTATGTCCCCATAATTTTTAATGAATGTTGAATAAAATGGGCTTTCTCAGCAGCAATCTAAACTCTGAAAAGAGTGTTTTTCAACCTTAAACTTTCCTGCGTATTTACATCTCTATTCTGTGTCTTTCTAACACTCAGCTCTGTGCCATGGTTAATAATCTTTTCACCTTTTTCATTTTATGTGTGCTGATTCTGTGTATATCATAGCAGCTAATTACCAGCTTCAGTAGTTAAAAGGAAACAAACTCAGAAAATGAAAATAAGGGTTAGGTAGGAGATTAGGAAAAAATTCTTCACCAGAGGTGGCTGGGCTCTCTTTTCCTTGCTGCAGGAAGCACAAGTCAACTGCCAGCCAATGTGTAAGGGAGCACTGAGTATGTTCCAGGCCAGAGCTGGGCTGCAAACCCACCTCATGGAAATGATGGAGGAAGCCTAAGCCCACGTGTGCAAACAGGACCTGGGGGGACAGTTTCACTGTAGATGAAAATATTTAGGTTTTTTGTAACAATGTGTTCATAAAAAGCGTTTATTCTGCTCAGATTATTTGGTCTTTAGCTTGTAAAATAGTACCTGTGTGGAAAAAAATCAAAGCTGTATGAATGAAGCTCAGTCCTGCAAAGTTATCATATAAATCACTCATGATTAAGTAGATTTTGTGCCTAGCCACTATATTTTCAAAAGAGAATTTTGCATGAATCTCCAGTAATGACAGTGCCTTAAAACAATATACTCACTCTGGGGTAGTAAGCCTCACATTCATTGCAGCAAAGAGCAAATGATCTTTTTATTTCCATTTCCCAGGAGTAGAGATATACGCGGGGTGAAGAGTTTTCTGAAGGTCAAGTACAATATAGCAGAGCTGGTATTAAAATAGGAGTTTTTCCAGTCCTGTTCCTAGAGTTGAGGCACTTCATATTGCTACGTCAGTTGTACTTTTATTCTCATAAAAATGATTTTTTTATGACAAGAATGTTAAAGTGCAAAATATCTATAAACATTAATGTATAATTATTTTTGTGTCCTACTATCTATAAACTGAGTCTCAGTACGTGAATACTTACCTGCATCATTCTAATTCACAAAGAATAAAAGAGAGAAGGAATTGTTGTTTAAAGTTTTACTTAAACAAGAAAAAATGGGTGTGCTTCCTTTTCAACAAGCATCCTTTTCTAATGTACTTAAAAATTCTGTGTTTCAGAGCAGTGCACAGATAGTGACTTATCTTCCCGAGGAGAATGAACAAGATGTCAGTTTGGAATTATTCCTGGAATTACACCAGCATGAGGTCTCCTCTACCAATCGAAGGCAGTACTACTGAAATGCAAGAAGTCCAAACTGATGTATGTCCAGCTGACCATGCACTGACAGTGTCAAGCCTGGCAAACGTTCTATATTGCCTGCACTCAAAAGGAGAAGGAGAATGGGTAACCCCTGGGACATTGCTTCACAAGGCATTGCAGACACACATTTCTCTCTGAGGAGTATTTATTCAGCGGAACAAAAGCTTCTCTAGCAGGTGGACATGTTTACTAATAATGCTAGACCAGAATTCTGCTCCCATGAAGCACCTTCTTGAGGTCACTGTGAAGAATAGCTAGGTAGTTTGTATCCACCAACACAGCATAACAGCAAATACAGCAGCACTGAAATCCTGCTTTTCTTGAACATGGAGCGCACCAGAGAAGGTTTCAGTTGCAATCATTTTGCATCAGGATGAGTCTGATCTAAAACGAGGGCGGAAGCAGCCCTACTGGGATTTGTACACGAGTAAGTCAAGTATGATTTGCCAAACGATATGCATGAAAACTAATTTGCTTACTGGAATACTGGAATATTCTTTTGAAATGTTTTCTTTAAATGATTGCAGCTCAAAAGCAGCAGAAAATTTATCCAGGTCTGAGGTATGTCTGCCTCATTCTGCTTTCTTAATGTTGCATCAATTATGTATGCTCTTGTCACTTTGGATAACAGCCTGGATAGATACTAATTGAAGATATTAATGATTATGTAATGACTTTCACTAATTATTTTTCTCTTTCGAGTATTTAAAAAAATTGATTTTGTTGACAATAGTATGCTATGATGAATGGTTGTTAAAATGTTTCTGGTGCAAAATGAAATACATTTCTGCAATAATTTCAATGATACCAAGTCAGCACAATTTTAATAATATTATGGGTAGATTACACTTTTTTTTTTTTTTTTTTTGCCTTTTTGGGAGTGGGAATATCTTTCGTATTTACTATTATTCATTAAAAACCTCCGTAAATGCAATCAAATTATTGTAAAAAAAAAAAAAACACATTTAAAGATCCTGAAACATACTGTAAATGACACCAATCCTTTGTGTTCAGAAACTTCAGAAGTTTGTCTTGATTTCAGTGTGAGCTCTGTAAATCATTTGCTGAAATATATAAATATATATATATTTTTGTTTAAGAAAAAAGCTTGAACAAAGATTTTTTTTTCAACTGTATCACATATTTCATCTAGCTATCAAAAACTCATTAACACAAATTCAATGAACGTCTTAGTACTCGGGAGAATTATGGTTTCTTAACATCTGTTAAAGACACACGTTGCTGCATTTTCTAACAACTGTCTTGGTTTCATTCTTGTTGCCAATCTGAAGTGCATCACAGTGCATATATACAGTTCCCATTATTTAAGAGGAATTACACACATAAATTAAAAAAAAATATTTATACAATATATGTATATATATATAGGCACATTTCCCTCTAATTTCTAGTGGCCTCTTCTAGAAGTAAATCAACAACTTATACTGTTCTAACGAGTGTGCCTAAAGAGTACATTATTCTGTAACACAAATGCCTTGACAATTTCTTACTTCATTTAAGCAGCATTGCACATATCTAAATTCAATGAAATACTTGATCTCTTCAGTATTTTTAATTACTGCACTACTCTTATTCCGTGAAAGTGCTAATGAGATCTCAGACTGATTTTGGTGATCTGTTCTTACATATGTGTAGCTCAATGGTCTTCTGCAGTACAATAATGGAAACAGTATTATAACTAGAACATAGTGAAATACAGTCACTACAAAACAAAACAAAACAAAAAACAGAAATCAAAAAACAAAGAAAAGCCTTTAGAAAAACAGTGAGTACCTTCATTTAAGTACAGAGAACAGACAGGAATACAGATTTCCTTGCTGTGCTGCACGACTGCTCCTCAGGTGCAGCTTTGCTGAAGTTTCATGTAAATGGCCCTATCTGAACTCTTGGGGATGCAGCGAAAACCACCATGCTAACCAGTAGCACTGTGTTTGCCTTAAGTCTTCCTAAAAACTGCTTGTGTCCATTTGAGCTGACTTGGATCAGTAAGAGGCCTGGAGTTAATGTGGTATCTTTTCATCTTCTGAAGAATGGAGATTTTATGATAAAATGCCAACAGATATTTTGATAAAATAGGTCCAGGACTAGCTGCTGTTACTTCCAGACTTTTTTTTCTGTGCGTCCTACTGAATCTTGAGCATTTCTTTGCAATGTTTTATGTTTTGAGCAGGGGTGAAGCTGTTTCTCACCCAGGTATAGTCCATTCCTGGTGGCTGGGATCTTTCTCTGCAGAGATAAGACATAGAGGTAGCTCTTAATAGGAACAAGTGATAGGATTTAGGCAGAATTTAACTGACGGGGTTCAGGACAGTCATGTACTTCATTATTGCAATGTAACTCACTGGATTTCACATCAGGATCTGTCAAGTAAGTCTGGTGGTGAATTAATGATAGATGTGTGTGTAGAGAATCAAATATATCTGCAAAGGGATATTTTTTTAAAAGCAAGTTTGCTGAGCAAAGTTCTGTTCTTCCTAGTGGTGACATAAGCAGCATCTTCTGCTGGCATGCTGCCACCACCTCCACGATCTACCACATTTTGCTTGTAAGCTTCATTAATGAAATTAAATGGTCCCATGATGAAATGGCCTCTCCTGTATTTAGTAACACATTTTAGTAGCCAGGATGAAAGCAAGGTTAAGCATGAATCAGAGGTAATCCCAAATGCCTTCTTCTTGTATATTTTCACATTATAACCAAATTTTTAATTTTAATTCTCTAATTAGTTATACTTGGCACTGTCAGCCAAACTCCTATCAGTCTTGGAAGGTATACATGTTACATGAACAATGACTCCCTTTTGTCATCATTTTATGGAAAAAGAGATAGTGTGCATTAATATATGTGTAAAGACCTTGGAATGCTCTAAGTTTGGAAGTTCTTACTAAGTCCATGTAGCAAAAGTTTCATTAGAAGAGAATTGTGCAGTTGAGCTTTTGAAGTGTAAGAATTAAAGTACCCTTTGAAATCCTTACGATGTTATCACATACAGTTCTCACTTACTCAATGAATGGAGGTGGAAGATAAGATCTTCAAAGGCGTAATGTACTGCACATAAATGGAGTCACCAATAATTGAATTTGGGCACCTTCTGTACATAATGGACAGGGCAGTGAGATCACCAGGCTCTATTCCTGGTACTGTGCCCTTGAGATGTGCTGTGACCCTGCCTGGATTCCTTCTGTAAATGGACAGGATTAAACTTCTGCAACTTCAAGGAAATTTCACTTGAAAAGTGGATATCTATTTTCTACCCGTAAAGGTAGTGATAAGGATTAGTATATAAGCAGTAAACTACAGGGGCTATAAAATAAGCAGAAGTCTTCTGATCACGGTAGAAAAGAAGGGAATGGACTCTTTTTCTCCCCTGAATCACGACCAGATGTGCTTTCCTTTTGTAAACATCTTTTGTAACATCTTTGTCAGAGACAGGCATAGTGGAATTGAGTGCACCACCAGCAAGACTGCTGATGACACACAGCTGAAAGTTGTGATTGAAATGCAGGAGGGAAGAGATACCATTCAGAGACACCTGGACAGGCTTGAGAGGTGGGCCCTCGTGGGGTTTAGTAAGGCCAATTGGAAGGTGCTGAACCCGAATTGAGGCAGCCTCAAGCAGAGATACAGCCTGGCTGATGAGTGACTTGAGAGCAGCCCTAAGAAGAAGGACTGGTGGGGTTCTGGTGGATGTAAAGCTGCACACAATCCATCACTGTACATTACCAGCTTGAAAGGTCAGCAGTATCCTGAACTACATCAAAGGAGGGGTGGCCAGAAGTGACAGGGAAGTGATTGTTCTCTCTTCTCTGACATTGTGTGGTCCCATATGCAGTACTGTGTCCAGGCCTGGGGCCTCCAGCACAAGAAAGATAAGGAGTTGTTGGAACAGGTCCACAGGGAAGGCTATTAAGATGATTAGAGGGCAGGAGCAAATCTCTTATGTAGAATAGCTGAAGGAGTTTGGCTTGCTCAATCTGGAGAAGAGAAGGCTCTGAGGTGCTCTTATTGCAGCCTTCTTGAAGTGGGTCTACAAAAAAACTAAAGAGTGTAGTGGTAGGAAAATAGGTAATTGTTTTAAAGGAAAGCTTTAGATTAGACATTTGAAAGAAACTCCTTGCATAGAGTGTGTTGGGACACTAGAACAGATTGCCCAGAGAGTTATGATGGGAGTTGGACATGATAACCATTAAGGTCCCTTCTAATACAGACCATTTCATGATTCTATAATTGTATGAAATCAACATTCTAAAGTTTGTATTGTGCTTCTTCTCCCCTTTAGATGATCTATATAATTCTCTTCACTATACAGGGAATGCTATAAATATTAATGTATGTATAGAAGAATAGAGAAGACAGCATCTGGTGCATTTTTAAGCATGGGGCAGCATGTCTCTTTCACCAGCTGCGTGCAGGATGTTCACTGGTGAAAGGCTGGAGGGATAGACTGAGATCCTCAGCCCCCAAGGGGAGTGCCAAAACACCCTTCCCACAGTAGGCTTTAGGATACCTTCCGTGTTGAAAGGATTTCCAAAATAAGTTGGGTGAGAATATGGTCTGTGCATCTCTCAATAGGTGAAGAAATATCACAGTGTTTGAATTATGATAGGCTGAGTTCTTTTCTCAGTTGCTTACATGTTTACGCACATGCTGATTTTATTTTGACTGAAAACTGCTCCTGTAAACTCTGGTTCTAATACTTGAGTTTGATAGTATTTCACCTTCATAGGAAGAATTGCTAGGGTGAGATCTGGAATGACTTTGGCACTTCAGACCAAAAGTCTGCAAAAATAGCCTTTTATGGTAGGATGAGAAACATATTTGGACTTCCTAGGGGGACATCAGAGGAAGGAGGTCGTTATGAGTGTCCCCTGTTGGTTCATGTTGAGAGCTTATTCAGAGGCAGCCAACAAGAGCTCCCATCTTCTGAAGAGGATCTTCCAATGTCTTCCTGTCTGGTATGGTATTTCACATGCACTGATAACAAAGAATGGCTGTTGGGAATTCTGTGTGATAGTGTGCATACCAAGACCAAACTTTTAGGCTTGGATTTTCTATATCATTTACAGCTTCATAGAGAGCAGCAGCATTTACAGCTACATAGAGAGCAAAGTTTAATTTCTCGAGAGGCTGCATGTGAAGGATTCCTACAGGCATGGGTCCACAGCTCAAGTGAAGATGTGATGGTTTGCTTGCTGCTCTGAGGACTATAAGCCCCCATATTCCTATTCCTGGGCTTCATCTTCCAATTTTGTTATGAGAACAGGAACAATGACTGTATTTCATATGTCATATAATCACAGAATAGTTTGGGTTGGAAGGGACATTTAATATCATTTAGTTCCAACCCCCCTGCTATAGGTAGGGGCACCTTCCGCTACACCGGGTTGCTCACAGCCCCATCCAGCCTGGCTTTGCAAGCTTCCAGGGAGGGACATTCACAGCCTTGCTGGGCAATCTGTTCCACTTGGCCTTGCTGAACTTCATGGAGCTAGCATGGGCCTATCTTTCAAGCCTGTCCAGATCCTCTGGATGGCAACCCTTCCCTCTAGGATGTAAGTTACACCATTCAGTTTGGTGTCATGTGCAAACTTGCTGAGGGTGCACTCAATCCCACTGTCCATGTCATCTACAAAGCTGTTGAACAGCAGTGGTCCTAGCAGTGATCCCTGAGGAATCAGTGTCCCTATTGTGTCCACCCACTTGGACATGGAGCCAGCTCTCTGAGAGCAACCATCCAGCCAACTCCTTACCCAGTGAGTGGTCTGTTCATAAAATCGTTTTTTTTGCATTTTAGCAACCAGGATGTCATGTGAGACTGTGTCAAATGCTTTGCACAAGTCCAGGTAGATGATGTCAGTTGCTATTGCTTTGTCCACTGACACTGTAACTTGATCATGAAAGTCCACCAAGTTTGAAAGATGTGAAATATGATCCGTGAAATCAGGGAGAAATAAATATTTGGAGCAGAGTGATAATGACGTAGCGACTAAAAGCACCTCACAGTGCATTGCTTTATTTAAAAGTATGCATAGTATAAGCCTTAGAGACAGGTAATGGTGGCAGCTCTGAGGATGGCACAAATAAATTCTTGCTGGTAATTTTAAGAAGGCAGGCATTTCTTCCTCTGAATTATGGAGCTATTTTTGTGTGCCATATCGTATCAATGAGATGTAACCAATCCTGCTAGGAGATGCTCTGAAAGAAAGAGGCAAGGGCAGTATTGTATGCCTTAGGACTAGAATGAGAAGTACAGCATCATAGAATCATCTATGTTGGAAAATACCTTTAAGATCATAAAGTCCAACCATCAACCTGAACTACCAAGTTGCATCACAAAACCATGTCCCTGTGTGCTACATCCATACATTTTTTTCAATATTTCCGTAGAGATTGACTCTACCTCTTCCATGGGCATCCCGTTCCAGAGCTTTACCACTGTCATGGTTTTATGATTTTTGGTCATCAGTATTCCACACCATAACATCATGTAATGCATTGGGGGTGGGGTTTGATATCTGCCGAATGTTCGTCCGTCGGAGAAGAACTACTTTTCCCCAGGAGACTTTGCGGTCAGCAAGGGGATATAACTCCAAGCAAGGTCACCTGATCCTTCTTCTTCGCCTGCTCTTCGCCGTCTGCGCTTCGCTATCTGCGCTTCGCCGCCTGCGCTTCGCCGCCTGCGCTTCGCCGTCTGTACTTCAGTCACTCAACTGGACTGCACTTCTCACCCCAGCATTGTGGTGAGGTCTATACAATTCAAACAGACTCTCTCTCTCTCTCTCTCTCTCATTGTATTTTACTAATACTATATTTAGTAAAATCATTTGTTTCACCTCAGATCAGTGCTGTTGTTTTCAAGTATTTTGGGGTCCCCTGCTTCCCCTTTCCCAGAGGCGCGGATCCGCAGATCCCTCCGCCCTGCTGGTCACGGAACTGGGCCGGACCAGCCCATAAACCGTTGACATTTTTGGTGGAGGATGCGGGCAGCAGTTGCTTTCTAGCTGTTTAGACTCTCTGCTCTCGGAGAGTTCCGTTGGTAAAGCTTATCTGTTTCACCGCTACTCTCTGAAAACGTGACCTTGAAAACTCCAGGCGCACTGCCAGTATCGTAGAATATTTGTAAACTCTAAGCTTTACTATCTTGCCTCTGTAAAAAAAAAAAAAAAAAAAAAAAAAAAAAAAATGCTTTCTGTAGTGAAACTTACTCTTAAAGGGCTGCACGCTGCTGCCTCTTCTTTCCTAATGCTCAAAACATACTGGGCATTAATTAAGCTTGCCACCTTGCTCTATGGAGCAATCGGCTTATACAATCAAATGAAAACATGGGTGGAAATATGGACCTGGCACGTTCGTACAATGTGGCTTACAATTCCGGAGACAGCTGCCAATTTTACAGGACTGGGATTTTTTAAGGTTTCCAGTCTCACCTTTCAGCCTGTAGTACAGTTTTTGAATGAACACCTAGTCGCATTACTAATCTCCCTGAATGTATTGCTCATCATTTCGCTCAGTATTAGTATTTATTATATTTTGAGGATGTCCTCCCCAAAACCAGAGAATACTGAGTGGCAGGGAGTGTGGAAAGGTCTGGGAAAGACTTTAGACAAATGGAAATCTTCAGTCTCATGGAACTTTACTCCAGAACACCTGAAAGACCCTGAGAGTCTAAACAGCTATTTAAGGCAGGAATGTTGCGGCTTAGGCAGTTCTGAGGAGGCACATATGATTTGGGGCCTGGCTAATGCTTATCGGGCCTTATTCAATACTATCCTGGAGAGAGAGAGAGCTTCTGAAATTGAAAGGGAGAGTCTCAGGGAAACAGTTCAAAATGAGCGAGAGAGTCTCCTGCTCCAGAGAAAAAACCTCCAATCTGAGAGAGATGCCCTCCGAATTGAAAGAGACTCCCTCCAATCTGAGCTAGATACTGTCATAATCGAACGAAACAAGCTCCAAGCTGAACTGGAAGATGAGAGCATTGGAGCCGACCAACCTGATCAACCACAAGAGGCACCACAATCGATGTCAGTTGCCCCTGTAAGAGGACGGAAAACAAAGCGAATCTCGACTCAGTTAGAAGAGAAGAAAGAGGAGGAAAGAGGTCCAGAGGAGTGGCTCCGAGGTCCAAGAGAAGCACCTCTGAGTCCAGGGGAGGGGCCCTCAGCAAGACCACGGTCACCAACACCTACAAGGGCAAGAAGTCCTGGAAGAGCAAGAGGTGAGCAAGATATTGTTACCTTTGTGGATCGATCTCTGAAAATGAATGAAATTCGAAGTCTGAGGAAAGACTTCTCACGCCACCCAAATGAGCCTATTGCTACTTGGTTACTTCGATGCTGGGACAATGGGGCCAACAGTGTGTGGCTAGATAGTAGAGAAGCTCGCCAACTGGGTGGCATTGCTAGGGACTCAGCCATTGACAGAGGTATTAGTACATGCCAGAACCAGGCCTTCACCCTCTGGAAGAGGATGTTGTTAGCTGTAAGAGAAAGATACCCCTTCAAAGACGATCTGATGCCCGAGAAGAAGAAATGGGCTGATTTGGAAGAAGGCATCCGTTATTTGAGAGAATGTGCTGTGGTGGAAACACTACATAGCCCCGATTTCATTCCTGATGAGCCAGACCAAGAGCATGACCCTGAGAGAGCCAGGTGTACACCAAATATGTGGCGTACATTCACAAAGACTGCACCTGAAAGGTACGCCAGTACATTTGCAGCTATGTATGGCAGAGGGGAAAGAAGACCCCTTATAAATGAGCTGGTTAATAAGCTTCAAGACTTCGAGTTACATTTAAGCCCCCTACGAGCTTGTGTTTCAGCCATTGAAAAAGTAGCTGAAAAGCTGGACAGAATGGAGAACAAACAAGAAGATATAATAGATAAACTATCAATTATGCCTGATGCCGATGAATACATGGTGGTAACAGATACATCCAATGAGGAACAGGATTCCCAAAACAGCCTACTTGAGGGGCTAGCCAACTTGATTTCCTCCCAGTCAGTGTCATCCAACGTCTCAGCTATCAAAAGAAGACGTCCTCCTGCTCGAACAAGTGACAACAGTAAGACCACGTCACGTTTCGCCTTGTGGCATTACCTACGCGACCATGGAGAGGATATGAAGAAGTGGCATAAGCAACCTACTCCTGCACTTCAAGCAAGGGTAAAAGAGTTACGAGACAAATCAACCACCAAGGTGAACTTCTCCAGAAAGGTGATTGCTCCAGTTGCTGCAGACAACAGAGGTAACAAATAGAGGGGCCCTGCCCCCAGCCAGGGGGGGGAAAGGGATAATAGAGTTTATTGGACTGTGTGGATTAGATGGCCTGGTACATCAGAACCACAGAAATATAAGGCCCTGGTGGATACTGGTGCACAGTGCACTCTAATGCCCTCGAGTCACCAAGGGACAAAATCAATTTATATTCATGGGGTGACAGGAGGTTCCCAAGAACTGACTATGTTGGAGGCCGAAATCAGCCTCACTGGTAAAGACTGGCAAAAGCACCCTATTGTGACTGGCCCAGGGGCTCCATGTATTCTTGGTATCGATTACCTTAGAAGGGGATATTTTAAGGATCCCAAAGGGTATCGATGGGCCTTTGGAATAGCTGCTGTAGACACAGAAGGTGTTAAGCAGTTGTCTGTTCTGCCTGGCCTATCAGAAGATCCGTCTGTTGTGGGGTTGCTACGAGTGGAAGAGCAACAGGTACCGATAGCTACAAAAACGGTGCACAGACGGCAGTATCGCACCAACAGGGATTCCTTGCTCCCCATTCAGAAGTTAATTCATCAATTAGAGAATCAGGGAGTGATCAACAAAACTCACTCGCCCTTTAACAGCCCCATATGGCCAGTGCGTAAAGCCAGTGGAGAATGGAGGCTGACGGTGGACTACCGTGGCCTGAATGAAGTCACACCCTCATTGAGTGCTGCTGTGCCAGACATGTTAGAACTCCAATACGAACTGGAGTCAAAAGCAGCTAAGTGGTATGCCACCATTGACATTGCTAACGCCTTTTTCTCCATTCCTTTGGCCAAAGAATGTAGGCCACAGTTCGCTTTCACATGGAGGGGCATTCAGTATACCTGGAACCGTTTGCCCCAGGGGTGGAAACATAGTCCAACTATTTGTCATGGTTTGATCCAAGCTGCACTGGAACAGGGAGGTGCCCCTGAGCACTTACAGTACATTGATGACATCATTGTGTGGGGCAACACAGCAAAGGAAGTTTTTGAGAAAGGAGAGCAAATAATCCAGATCCTTCTCCGTGCTGGTTTTGCTATTAAGCGAAGCAAAGTGAAAGGACCTGCCCAGGAAATTCAGTTCCTAGGCATAAAGTGGCAAGATGGCCGTCGTCACATCCCGACAGATGTGATCGACAAAATCACTGCCATTTCTCCCCCCACTAATAAGAAAGAGACACAATCGTTTCTGGGCGTAGTGGGTTTTTGGAGAATGCATGTTCCAAACTACAGCCTCATTGTAAGCCCACTTTATCAGGTGACACGGAAGAAGAATGATTTTGTGTGGGGTCCTGAGCAACAGCAGGCTTTTGAGCAGATTAAACAAGAGATAGCCCGTGCTGTGGCCCTGGGGCCAGTACGGATGGAACAGGATGTGAAGAACATCCTCTATACTGCTGCTGGAGAAAAGGGTCCCACTTGGAGTTTGTGGCAAAGAGCCTCAGGAGAGACCCGAGGCCGACCCTTGGGATTCTGGAGTCGAGCCTACAGGGGGTCGGAGGAGGGCTACACTCCAACTGAAAAGGAGATCTTAGCTGCATATGAGGGGGTTCGGGCTGCTTCCGAAGTAGTCGGTACCGAAACACAGCTCCTTCTGGCACCTCGACTGCCAGTGTTGAACTGGATGTTCAAGGGAAAGGTTCCTTCCACCCATCATGCTACTGATGCCACTTGGAGTAAGTGGATTGCACTGATTACACAACGAGCACGGATGGGGAACCTCAGCCGTCCAGGAATCCTAGAAGTCATCATGGACTGGCCTGAAGGTAAAAAGTTTGGAACACCACCAGCAGAAGAAGTATCACGTGCTAAAGAAGCCCCACCATACAATGAACTACCAGAGGATGAAAAGAAATATGCCCTATTCACAGATGGATCGTGTCATATTGTGGGAAAGCATCGCAGATGGAAATCTGCTGTGTGGAGCCCCACACGACAAGTTGCAGAGGCCACCGAAGGGAAAGGAGAATCGAGCCAATTTGCAGAGGTAAAGGCTGTCCAACTGGCCTTAGATGTCGCTGAGCGGGAGAGGTGGCCAATGCTCTATCTTTACACTGATTCATGGATGGTAGCAAATGCCTTATGGGGGTGGTTACAGCAGTGGGAGCAAAATAATTGGCAAAGAAAGGGCAAGCCTATTTGGGCTGCTGACCTATGGAAAGATATTGCTACCCGAACAAAAAATATGGTTGTAAAGGTGCGCCATGTAGATGCTCATGTGCCCAAGAGTCGGGCTACTGAAGAACAGCAAAATAACCATCAGGTAGACCGAGCTGCCAGAATTGAGGTGGCTCAAATAGACCTGGACTGGCAGAACAAGGGTGAGTTATTTTTAGCTCGGTGGGCCCATGAGACCTCAGGTCATCAAGGGAGAGACGCAACATACAAATGGGCCAGAGACCGAGGGGTGGACTTAACTATGGATGCCATTGTACAAATAATTCATGACTGTGATACATGCGCCACAATTAAACAAGCCAAGAGGATGAAACCTCTCTGGGAGGAAGGGCGATGGCAAAAGTACAAATATGGGGAGGCATGGCAGGTTGATTATATCACCTTGCCACGATCTCGCAATGGTAAGCATTATGTGCTCACCATGGTGGAGGCAACAACCGGGTGGCTTGAAACATATGCAGTACCCCATGCTACCGCCCGAAACACCATATTAGGTCTGGAGAGGCAAATCCTGTGGCGACATGGCACCCCAGAAAGGATTGAGTCAGATAATGGGACTCATTTTAAAAATTCACTTGTGGATACTTGGGCCAGAGAACATGGCATCGAGTGGATTTATCATATCCCCTATCATGCACCAGCCTCTGGTAAGATCGAACGCTACAATGGGTTGTTAAAAACGATGTTGAAAGCAATGGGTGGCGGAACATTTAAACACTGGGAGAAGCATTTGGCAGAAGCCACCTGGCTGGTTAACACCAGAGGATCAATCAGTCGAGATGGTCCTACCCAATCCAGCTCCCTACATATTGTAGAGGGAGATAAGGTCCCTGTAGTACATGTAAAGAACATGTTAGGAAAAGCAGTTTGGGTTTTTCCCGCTTCTGGGAAAGGCAAACCTCTTCGCGGAACTGTCTTTGCCCAGGGACCTGGGTCCACCTGGTGGGTGATGCAGAAAAATGGGGATGTTCAGTGTGTACCACAAGGGAATTTGATGTTAGGGGAGTGCAGTCTGTAATCCCATATGTTAAGCATGATGTAGTGATGTAGAATAAGGGGTGGAATGTCATGGTTTTATGATTTTTGGTCATCAGTATTCCACACCATAACATCATGTAATGCATTGGGGGTGGGGTTTGATATCTGCCGAATGTTCGTCCGTCGGAGAAGAACTACTTTTCCCCAGGAGACTTTGCGGTCAGCAAGGGGATATAACTCCAAGCAAGGTCACCTGATCCTTCTTCTTCGCCTGCTCTTCGCTGTCTGCGCTTCGCTATCTGCGCTTCGCCGCCTGCGCTTCGCCGCCTGCGCTTCGCCGTCTGTACTTCAGTCACTCAACTGGACTGCACTTCTCACCCCAGCATTGTGGTGAGGTCTATACAATTCAAACAGACTCTCTCTCTCTCTCTCTCTCTCATTGTATTTTACTAATACTATATTTAGTAAAATCATTTGTTTCACCTCAGATCAGTGCTGTTGTTTTCAAGTATTTTGGGGTCCCCTGCTTCCCCTTTCCCAGAGGCGCGGATCCGCAGATCCCTCCGCCCTGCTGGTCACGGAACTGGGCCGGACCAGCCCATAAACCGTTGACAACCACACTCTGACAAAATTCTTCCTAATGTCAAATCTAAACCTGTGAACAATTTGAGGCCATTTTCACGTTCTGTCACTTGTTAACCCTAGACAAGAGACCAACCTCAATACAACCTCCTTTTAGGCAGATTTAGAGAGACAAAGTCTCCCCACAGCTTCATATTCTCCAGACTAAACAGCACCTGTCTCCTCAGTTGCCCTTCATACACTGTTTCTAGTCCCTTCTCTATCTTCATTGCTCAAGCAGCTCAATATCCTTCATGCATTGAGAGGCCCCAAACTGGACATGGTACTTGAGACTCAAATTTCCATACCATCAAAATATATTTGGTACAGTATATGAAAAATCTGAAACGAATATTTCATGCTTGTGGGTCCAGTCTCTTTGTTCTTAGATACAAGGAAAGTGGAAACCTTTGGAAATGAAGGTTAGATGCCCTTATTGCGCCTTATCTTCCAAATTCTGGAATATATTTCATAACACTTTATTATCAAAATTAATATAGCTATATACATAGCAGATATCTCACTTGTCAGAAAGAAACAGTTCCTTCTTAATTGTTACATATCACTACTCTATTTATCCTGTTAAAAAATGAAAACCTGAATGCATCATAATAAACAAAGATTTTGTGTGTCAGTTTAGACATTGGCTTTTCCTTTTTTAAAATAAGTTTGTTATTATTTTATAAGCAAGGACATACTTCTGTTTTAAGACTGAATTATGCTGGTAAACAAAATTCTCCTCTCTGATGGTTGGAAAAATTCTGAGGGGAAAAGGAAAGGTCTCTGTCTATAGGTTTTGCTTTGTCACCCTTCTGTACTCCGCATCAAAAGAACAAAGGCTATATGCATAATGAGGCCATGCAAATGAACTGAAATCAGCAGAAGTAGAGTGGGGGATGGGAAGATGTAAAATATGGCTATCAGTGTAATGACCAAGGAGTAGAGAATTTAAATGTTTAATGCTTACACATTCAAGTTCATTTTTCTGTCATCTTTTTGAAATGCAGACTGAGGCTTTTGAAAGACCACAATGGAAATAATTCTGTTTTGCACCTAAAGGATTAATAACGTTACTTAGCAGACTGCCGTGATATATTGCCCCTCCCAACAGCTTTTTACCTTTATTTTTTTAAAAATAGAAGCCTAGTAATAATTAGTAGGGATAACAGAGGAGAGGTAGAAGCCCTGCTATTTGTATTTGCAATGAGGGCTTATTTCTTGCCCTGCTGCACTGTCTGGATGCCAGCTCCCCATCTCAGACATGATGGAAGCTCAGAGTACAATAGAAGCAGAGCAACAATATGAATTACAAATACATGTATATCCTACTGCATGGCCTCTCCCTCCCCCTCCTTTAAATGAATGTATTCTAAAAATATCCTGTATTCTAAATTGCTTTACTGCTGAGGCAATACCTTGCAAAAACACTACGCTTATTTACAGAAGAAAACAAAACCTTAGACCCCAGACAGAAGAATGTTAATGTGAATCATCTTGTTTCTGACTGTAAATTAGGCATAATTTTGAACATTCAGAGTGATATTACTCTCATTAAATCTCGTGGAGTCCCCCCTGCTTGTGTTAAGAGCAATGGTATTTTACTTACAGTGAAATGATAGAGAATAGCTCCTCACTTCAAATTAAAAATAGAGAAAAAATGTAGATATTACTTGAAAAGTACATACTGTGGGTTGGTGGTTTTTTTTTTTTAATTGTGGCTTGCTAAAATTAATTAATATAAGCTGGTTGAAAATAATTAATTGTAAATTACTTGTTAACAAGAGTACTTTCTGAGGAAATTAAAAAAAAAAAAAGAAAAATACTGCACAGTAGTAAATTGAATGCATATTAAGACTAGTTTTCAATTTTAGAGCCTGATTCATGAATTCACTTACAACAAATAGCTTGCACGACCAACCCACAGATAAAAAGAGGTTTACTCAGGTAAGTGTAGTTACACGTATGTGAGGTCTTGCAGGAGCAAGGCCTTGTCTGTAAATATTTGGCAAATAAATCATTAATGAAATACAGTCTATGCTTGTGTTTACAGAATGGAAATGTCCACTTGGCAATTGTAAAATGTGCTAATGAAAGGCCGTCTTAAAGACGTGAAAAATAGCTCAGTATGAATGACTTCCTTTTGAACTAGTTAAATCCTTTATTTTGTTGCTACCAAAAGGAACGCTAAAATGAATTACTCGTTAGCATTTTAACTCTTTTGTGCAGAATCTTAGAGCTGCCAATGTCAGAGTGTGGGGCTTAATCTGACAAAAACGTATCGACTTTGTAATTCCCAGTGCATTTACATATACGCAAGCATGTTCATTTTACTTCAGCTATTTTACACAAGTGGAACCTTAAGTAGGCAAAATACTAAAAGAGCCAATCAGAATTTTCTCAATATGTCCATAAAACCCCTAAAACTGACTCTTTTTCTTTTTTAAATAAAACAGACAAAAAAAAAACAAACCACACACACAAAACCCACTGCTAAATGATGGAGATGCAGACTGCCTTACAGAATATTTTCCAATTCTATCTTGCTTCTGATTTGAAATTCCCGCGAGAATAAGGGCAGGCCAGAAATATAAACCAGAGAAGCAGGAGAAAAAAAAAAAAGTAGTACATGGGGACTTGTAAATAAATCCATGTACATCAGAAGCAGGGATGTTATGATTATGCATTTTACTGGTACAAGTTACTAGTAAAGCTGTAAGGCCACACATCATCAGCGAGATGTAGTGTCGTCTGTGCTGCAGAGGGGGAGTGTGGGTGCAAGTGTACGTATGTATGTATGTATGTATGTAAGTATGCATGCATCTATGTGTGTGGAAGACAGATGGGAGAGGGAGGAGGAAGAGAGAGGTGAGAGAAAGGCAGCGAGGTGGGGACGGGCAGACACAATACGGCATAGTAACCTTTCTGCATGCCTAATACTTTAAAGATGCTGTGTTCCTGTGCACCCTATTGCAGCCTATTGCAAGCAGACTCAGAGACTCAATATTTCATCCTTGATTCAAATACTTTTTAGCTACAACAAAAAAGGAAAAATGAAAAAAAAGGAAAAAATATTCCTAGCTTCAAGTACAAGGAAAAATGAAACATTTAACAATATTTTGAAGATGTAATACTGCTTGTACTTATGTCTCATGTGCTTAACCTGGTACACAAAATATTTAAACTATTTATAATTTAGTTTTGCATCACACTTTATAGCAGAATATGAGTAGTTTCAGTTTATCTTCGAATAAAGACAGATTTTTAAAGATTGCAGTTTCCAAGACAAGCAGCGAAGCCAAGCCCACAGTGGGCAGTGCACATTGGCAGTAGCATTTGGTTCTTTTGGCAGCTCTTCTGGGAAAATAATGGCATTTTTTTGTTTACATGATAGATGCTGTGGCTTCAACAAAGGCTGACCAAATTGTCTTAACAAAGAAGGTCCGGGCTGCACACTGCTCATGGAGCAATAACCACCCTGTAACTCTCTCAAGCCCACACTGTATGTCATGCAGGTCTCAAGTGGCTTTTGTTTTTGACATCTTTTGTAAGATTTAGTCCCCCTCACCCCTCCCTACATCAAATGTCAAGTTAATTTACAGGGTGCTATTACGGGTACGTTTCTCCACGCTGTGGCTGCCTGCCAGCAGCAGCTGGGACCTCATGGGGCAGCAGGACAGGAAGCCCCTGGCCATCATCTGGGTGTTGGGAGGGACAAGCAAGGGAGCTTTCTGTTCAGGGTTGAGCCTTAGAAGCTGTTTGGCTTGCAGAGCTCCAGAAGGAAACTTTGCTTTCCTCTTGTAGGTGAAATTCTATGATATTAATAGCAGCAACTGTAAATAAATATCATTCCTTATGAATTTAGCTTAAGTGAGTACTAGGCAGATGCTTGCCATTGAATTATTGTGTTTGGCTCCTTAGCAATGCAAAAGGAACTCTCTATCAGAACCACTGCACAGAATGTGTGGAAGGTGCCCCTTTAATTTTAGAAGTTTGCTTTCCATAAATTGCATTAGAAATGTTATTTAAAGCAAATTAAAACAATCATTGAAAGTCTATATGCAAATGCATAAGAATGAATTTATTTGGGAGATGCATTTTTCCAACTGCTGCATGCATCCATTAGTATTTTCTAAGCAGCATGAGAAATGCAAGCATCTGTTACATAGGAGTAGGTATGTAGTGAACTTAGAATGTAATGTCTCCTCACTTTCATTACCAATTGTGGTTATTCCTAGCACTCCAGTCCTAATAGGTGGTAGTGATAAAAACTCAGAACCCCACACTTTAATAAAATCTTAATGAAAGAGAGCCTCCTCTTTGAATGGGAACTAGCAAAATACCTTGACTCGTCGCTAATTTAAAGCAACACATAACAGTTTCTTGAGGTGCTGCTCTCAGAACTGCTCCTTCAGCAATTTGGACACAGGCTGTTGGTACACCTGCGAGCTGCAGGATCAGGGTCTCAGCAGGTGTATCCCCTTAAACATGACTCCTAAATCTCAGATTTTAAAAGTTAGCTTGTTCTGAGCACCAAGATCAGAAGATATATGCAGCTCAAGGGATGATGAGGGTAGAGTATGGAAAAATGCATGTAGGACAGAGCCCTTGCTGATGTCATTCTTCCTACAGTATTTTATTCATACGAGCTTGTGATAATTTTCATTAGTCAGAGAACTGAGCTCTCACGATTGCTTTGATCAAAGAACCTCTTGGGAAAGCTCTTGGTCTGCACACAAGTGTCCAGGCTTGGATCCTGGTGAGGATGGGGCAGGGCAGGCACACCTTGCTGTCTGCCAGAATCAAAGTACGCTCAAAGCAAACAGAGAAAATTCCTACGTATGTGTCTCACTATTTTCTGAAAACAGTATCTTAAGACACTCCCTTGATCCTCATGAATGCTTTGACAGATTATAAATCCTGCCATTATAAAAATACCACATGCGGGGGCTGTACTGCTTTGTGCAGATGTGATGCACATGTACTCATGCATATTTCCAGCACACGTGCTTGTATATGTGGGAGCAGCATTTTTCACTCCCTTTGTACAGAAAGATACCTCTGCAAGTTTTGTCTGCAGTGTGCCACAGTCAAGTTTGCAGTGTGTACCTGTGCAGCCACATGAAACAAATAAACGTAAAACACAAGGTTCAGCTCCTCTATGTTATATAAGACAAAGGCTTCCCAGTTATTCCGTTGTTTCAGTACCTTCTGGCTGGTTTCCCCAATTAAATTTGAGATCTTGCACAATACTGGAAGACAGAACTTTCAGTGAAGTCCTCTCCTACTTCCTCATCAGAGATGAAGGGCAGGATTGTGTTTATGTCTGTTAAAAAATCCATAGAGAATACCTAAAAAGTTAAAGAAAATGACAAAAAAAGTTTGTTGTTTTTTTTTTTTTTCCCCAGGTGCAAATGAGTCTTTATGTAAGTACTTCAGACACAATGAAGTGGACTCTTAAATTTTATAAGCAGCCAGTAAATTCTATTAAGAATGTACGTAACTGAAGCCTAAGTGCTGTGCTTTCTTTAATTCGACCTGCAATTTGTTTTTTTAATTTAGTTACGTATCAGCACATTAATCTCTGCAAAGGCTGAAGGATTCATGCAGTACTGATGCTGCATGTTTTGTCCTGTAAATATGATACAAATACATTTTTCTGCAAAGTAATTATCTCTACAGAAATATGCAGTAATTATCTGAGATAGAGCATGGAATTTTACAAGGTTTGGTTTTGTTTGTTTGTAAAAAGTGAGTCTTCTCAGTCTTGCCATTGCATACTGGTGTTTAGGGCATACCACTGGTATCTGAGTCATCAGAGAGCACTGCCCCTCCATCCACAAGTAACTTCAATGATTTCAAATAAAATCACATAATGAATTTGAAGGATTAGTGGATGTGCTATCTTCTTGAATTGTGAAGAACAAAAATGATCATACATGGTAAATACTACAAAATGTAATTTTGAGGTTAGATCCAAATTAATTTCTTCAAGAAAGAATGTATCCAAGCTCAGGGACATGCAAGAAATCTGAAACATAACTGCAGTATGCCATAGTTAACTGGATCTGATTTAATCTCTTTGCCTCAAGTCTGTGCTCAAAATAAAAACAAGAGAAGAAGCTTGCTAAATCATTCTATCAGGTAGGTGATCTGATTACTGAGGTAGCTAGACAGATCAAACTCATTTTCAGAAGCTGTATTAGAGATACCTTGAAAACCAAAACTTTATCAAGAAGCATGCTGGTAAATTTGGTTTTCATTAAAGTGTTTTGTTCGAATTCCTACCAGTTCATCCTGTTCCCCGAAGAGACCAAGAAAATATTAAAAATGCTACAGAAATGAAAAGGATATTTGTCACTCTTGTTTAACTTGAAGCATGCAGCTGTCCTATGAACATCACACTGGATAACTCTGAAAAATTACCATGAGTCTGCATAATTACACATATTCATGATGGTGTTTTCCGTAGCATGAGCAGCAGGTAGAATGGGGAAGCTACAGAGGGAAGGGGCGAGGACAGACTGAGTGGTTTGACAGGCTAACAGTATTGCCAACATACTCCAAACAGGTCCCACTGCAGTTTTCTTCCTCTGGCTTTTCCAAACCAGAGCCAGTTCCCAATGCTAAACCTGCTGTGCTTGTGATCCATTGATGTATCAGTGCTTTGCTGCAAAGACGCTTTGGAAACACTGATTTAATATGATACTGCACCTCCCATACCCAAAGTGTTTCCTTTGCTAATGTTCCTGGGTGAATGACAACATGAGCGAGATGCCCTTAGCTAGGCTCCATAATAAAAGGGGTTTTGAATATCTGATTCCTGTTGAAGAAAATGGGAATTGTGTGACTGGAGGCCTTGAAGAATTAAGTTCCTTCACTCAGTAAACCAGAGGAAGGTTAGTCTAAATGTGGAGGACATCTGTATAAGGCATCTTGCAGAACTACATCCCAGCAATGTGGCCTTTGTTAGGCAGGCTTTAATATAAAGACATGCTAAAAGCTGTGTGATCATGCATGCCTGAACATGCACTGCAAAAGCAATGATGCTGAGAAGAATGCACATGAAACTTTTTGTTAACTTTATATTGATAGTTAAATTGGAGGCAGGAAATGATTTACATGTTTGCATTCATCATTCTGTGCATACTCATATCTGAGACAGATACCTGTGTACCTATGAATATTTATATGTAACTGTGAGTGAATTTATGTGTTTTCATGGCTGAGTGTACTTGAAAAGAATTCAAATACTGAAAGCAGTTCTCAGCTGTTTCTGATGCCAACACTTGTATGTATTTAGTGGGAAATGGTAGAGAAGTTTGCCAGTGATGAAGCTACTGTTATTTTAGTTGTTGTACTGTAATGATTCATCTGGAGAAGAGCGTGCTGTACACAGACTCAGTATGAGGCTTTGCTTTATTTATGCATGCTACATTTAGCTATCCATCAGCCACATGATGCTGGTAGCTTGTGCTTTAAGTGCTAATCTTCTAAAGAAAACAGGAGAACACTAATTGAATGATCTGTTTGCCATGCTGCAAAAGCTGTGCAGAACATGTACAAGAAAGGTCCACAATAAACCTCTATTTTGAATCCTTAGGTTTATTTTTTATGTTGGCAGCCTATCGGCAGAAAGCACACACAAGGGAGTGGACACAGTGTTTTGTATGGAGAAGTACCTGATTTTAAACAACAGTCTCGCAAATTATATTTTCTGCTCTCACAGACAAATTTTGTGCAACTGTGACTTGAGAATTGTTTACAGTGTTCAGCTTCCAACAAAGGGTGTTCTGCTGTAGAAATGAAATGCACAAACTTGCACTATATAACAACCCATAGTTATATGAATACGGGCACATAAAAACACACTCTCATATACTAAAATACTTCATTATATTCACCAAAACTTGGATTTCAAAGTATTTACTTCTAGATACTGATTTATTCCTGCCTAATTGGCAAAAGGAGAAGAAAGTGTTTATGATGTATTTGAATTGCAAAAATAAGACCAATTTCACAAGGACTCCACAATCTGAGAACACAGTGGACATGTTTTCTTTCCTTTTTTTTTTTTTTTTTTCAGTTTTTAGGATTATTATAACAGTTATTTTTTCTTATTCCACAAAAATTAAAGACTGTATTTCATTACGAGTCTTGGCATTACACTTTCAACACATAATGACCCAATGTTTTGATTTAAGGCCTGCCTAAATGAAGTGTCTTTATGTAATGCTTCTGCAGACTGAAAAGGATTGCAAGCAAAAAAGCCTACTTGGAGCAATTATCCTGATGATGTCTGGTACTGTGTTTACTAGCCAGAAACCTGCTGAGTAATCACAGAAGCTGTAACTGTGAAACTATTTAGTAACAATACATATACATGCATATTATTAATGTTAACTTAAACAGCAGCCCTTCATTTTTTTGGGAAATGTCACTGGAGTTGAGTGATGCTTCTGAATGCCAGCATTGCTGTACAACAGCCTTAATGTCCATATGAACACAGTTTGCAGCTACAATGGGACAATGTTATTCTTTACGCAAATAAGTAAGCTTTGTAAAAAGGCAGTCTAGATTTAGAACTGTAGCTAGTGCAATCACCTACATGTGAGAATAAAGCAAAGTGCAGTGGCATGATTTCATGGGTGATAATCTGTCTCTTAAAGACTTTCTGGTTATATTTACAATTATGTGGCACGCAAAAACAACACCTGGAAGAACTGTTCAGCAAATGCTAGCTATTCTAGATGTAAATTACGAGGCCATAACATACTTTGCAGTCACATGGAAATTAGATATCTTGTATGGTGCCTGCATGTAGTGCTTCCTCCTCCGCAACCCATGTGTTTTAGATACATGATGGTTAGAGCCAAATCCATGGGGAGAATACAAAGCTAGAGTAACCATGCTTGGAAAATTTGGGGGGCTGGACACGATGATCTCTGGAGGTCCCTTCCAACCCCTACAATTCTGTGAAAATTCTCTCACTGGACAGTCAGTGATACTGCAGTCTTCAATTTCCAAAGAGAATCAACCCAGATTATCGTGCATTTTATGCTCTTAATAATTTGAGGAAAAATTGATTGAATACACAAAGTCCTTTCAAGAGATTATTGAAATATTTTCAAAATATGTACTGTGATTATGTCTCCTTTCTAGATCTATTTTATTTGAAGGTAAAGCAAACAAACAAACAAACAAAAACAATGAAACAAATCCCAAACTGCTTACAAAATGAGAAAATACTTTTAAAAAGTGAAAATGGTATATGTGCGTATGCACGTACACATGTATGCTTACAGTTACTCTGCTATAGATATGCAGCTATACATATGTGCTAACCTCACCAATTTTCTGTGTATGAATAACAGTGTAAGATTTTCATGTATGACAGCACTGTTTCTCTAAAAATGAATGATGTACAGATTAATATCAAGGATAATATAGAACAAGACATTTATTCTTATAAGAATTAGCCAAAAAAGAATCAATTTATAAAGTCTATGTTTTTGGCTTTCCTTTAGTAGGAAAGACCAGAAAGTAAAAATTGACTGAGATAAAATATTACTGCACAGGTTACAGAAAGTCATTTAGTAATTTTTCAAACATACCATTTTCTACTTAGTTCTGTAGTCCTCCCTTGAATTGTCTCCACCAAAACTTATTTCATCTCCAACACCTAAAATGAGTGAAAACAGTAGCATCAGACTCCAAAAGAAACATTGAAGATCCTAACAAAATCACTGGAGCAATCCTGCAAGATACTTAGCATTTTGTAGCTAATCTGGCTGATGGACTCGGGAGCAGGACACCCTTACAGCATGCCCTCAGAGTCAAGGATGTGCTTCTGGTGTGAGCTCTTTGTTGAGTGGGAGAGAACAGGAAATATGGTGCTGCAGGTGCCAGTGGGTTCTGCTCAGGCCAGTGCAGAGCAGGATGAGGTGGCGAACTCCAGAAGTGCCAGTGGTGCCTTGTGCTGAGCAATGGATGTATTTGTTAGTTCCCAAAGCAGAAAGACTTTGCAGTCCCTTGAGAGATTTCAGTATTTATCCTGATGGGGGCTGTTTTGGAAATACCTGATATTCTGTGCACTCCTCAGGCAAATCAATCACTTTTTACAAGGTAGGAATACTAGTCAACCCCATCAGGGTTGGCTTGGGAATTCACAGAGAGGGCCATAGCTTTCATATCTTTACTTCCCAACATACTTCACATTTGGCATTGGCATAGAAATGTGGATAGCAATGCTGCCCCTTTCTAGATCTTGTGTTTTCCAGCAATGATTTGTATTTTCTCATTGTTTTATGATAAGAGAAATCATTGATAAATAACTGAGCTATACCTTGGACACATCTATGCCCACAGCCTTGCATCACTCAGCTTTCCATTAAGTTCTATTAAGTTTTTACTAATTTTCTCAGACTCCTTGTTCTGCATTCCCTGACATTTTTCCCTGTGGTCTTCCTTGCAGTTTTTTTTTGCCAGTTTTGCACACATTTCAACTTCAGAGGTCCTGCCCTTGCTCTCTGCCTCTCTTTTCCTTCTCTTTTCCTTCTGCTTTATCATCTTCTGCACCCCTACAGCTGAAGACTCCTTCCATTTCTCTGTCTCTCCCACAAGGATTTATTTCCTTGCCTGCTGTTTCCAGCATCATTCCCACTCCCTTGTTGCTTCCTTTTGCCCTTGCAGCCATACCAGGCTGCTCACTCCTGGGGGATGTGAAGCCCATCATGCTCTGAGCACCGTCCTCTCCTGCAGCTGCTCAGAGCTCTGCAGGCTGGTCCCCAGGTTTTGAAGTGTAATTAGGAGCCACTTGTTTTTCAAACAAGTGCCCTATGTGCACCTGGCTATTTTCTTCAGCAGGAGAGGGCCAAAGAAAGCTTTTTGGTAGCTGAGGCTCAGCTGAGGCTGAGCAGCATTAAGCTGCACAATCATACTTAAAAGCATTGCCCATGTGCTTGTTTTCAACACACAATTGAGATGTTTATTCCAAAAGTAATTCTGCATACATTCTTTTATATTATGAACAATATGTGTACAGCAGGCAATATCTCTATTCCTGCGTCCTTACATACTGCAATTTATAAAAACACCATGGTGTTGTGTTTTAATATATGATGCAAGCAGGAAGCATGCATCTCTATCAGAAACACTAATCAATGCTCCTAAACAAAGTATTTTATGCCTGCTGCACTAACGCTCGGATGAAACAACTTTACTATTTTATGTGGTCTGTTTTCAGACAGGACCACACAGACTTGTCTTAGACCAGACCTATTGAGAATGTCCATGCGTAGTCTAACAAAAATGAATGTCCCAGCTGTGGGTATTGCTCTGACTTATGAGCCAGAATTCCTAAGTCTTGTTGTATTTGAAAGTTAATTCAGCTACTTACATGCTCTGCTAATTATTTCTTATTTTATTTATTTTTTTCTGCAAGTTTATTCCCAATGAAAGATAACTGGCACATTGTAATGGATGAGTTTTTTCTAAGTTTTAAGTGTCACATGAAGTCCCTCATGTGGAAACTTCAGCTCAGAAAGATCCCCTGCATAGGGAGAGCGCCCATACACAATTTTTGGAGAGGATAGGCCCTCCAACCAGCATGAGAACTTGCACACAGGAGGAGTCAGTGAGGCGGATGATTGTGTGCAGGACTAAGCCCAGATATAGTTACTGTGATAGGAACAGAAGCAGTCTTCACAGACATTAACACATGATGAATCTGAGTATATTTGGGAACGGCACTTTGCTCCCTGGTGTTCATAAAATTTATACCATAACTGTGTATTGCAAGTGTCAATATAAATATAAAAAAATCTTTAGATAATGTATTTCTAGAGTGAAGATAATTCACATAAACCTCAATGACTCAGAGTAAAAAGAGGTAGAACTGAGCACCCAGAACTGCCAGCACTTAAGCAATGTTTTGTGACTTCTGCGGAGCTTTCCATACAGAGAAAGTCACCTCTTTTGCTAAATGTTCTCATTGTTGTGTTCTGATAACATAATTCATCTTATACAAAAAACTTTTTTTTTTTTTTACTCCCTTTTTTTTTTTTTTTAATAATTTTTGCTTTGACACTGCATGCAAAAAGTAGGAAAATTCTGCAAGAATTTAGGAAAAACGTCTAAACATTGCAAAGATCTTTTATTTTTTTCCCCAATAAGCCCTTAAGTTATTTAAGTAATAGAGTTCCTTGTTCAGGATTAGTTCCTGTTTTATAGAATAAACTAGAAACTGCTCATGTCTTGTAAGTCATAAATTCTGCTAATTTATACCATCTATCTAAGAACTAGCCTCAGTTACTGTCGTTCATACGTAAAAGGTGAGAACAAATTGGGGCAGTATTGATTGGGATGGTAAGTCAAAACAAATGAATTTTAGTTAATCCTAGTTTATAACTCAACAAATGTGCTGTTGGACAGCTCTCCAAACTTGGCCTAATGGACCACATGCACGAGAAAGTGAAAACATCTTTGTTTCACAGAATCACAGAATCACAGAACTGTAGGGGTTGGAAGGGACCTCCAGAGATCATCGAGTCCAACCCCCCTGCCAAAGCAGGTTCCCTACAGTAGGTCGCACAGGTAGGCATCCAGGCAGGTCTTGAACATCTCCAGAGAAGGAGACTCCACCACCTCCCTGGGCAGCCTGTTCCAAATCATAACAATTTCTAACTGATATAAATTTATCAATAACTATTCTGAAAAAAACAAAGAGACTTACTGTTGTTTTTTTCTCCTCTATAGTAGTTGGCCACATGCATGGTGCCATGAGGAGAAGGAAGATCAGGGCAGCAACCTGCCTTCCTCAGCAGGACTGTTTGTCCTCGTGTTCAGAAGAATGGTTGGAGTGTAACCTCTGGGCAGTGTAAATCTGCTGCCCTGTGCCAAGGTTTCAGTGTGCAAGATAGGAATTGGAAAGAAGCTGAATACTCTTCACCCTGATGAACTGCCAAGACCTTCCTTCATGGCCACATGAGCTTCCTTCATGGCTTCCACCAAAATCCATTTTACAAACTTGTACACCCGCATCACTGGAATTTCCCATGTTCAGTCACAATCACATTACCAAAGATTTCCAAGTTCATTACCATTTGCTTACTACTGTGTAAGCGTTGGGTCCACATCACAGTATTCCAGTGTAAGCAAGTAAGTCTGAACATTTTCTACATCTCTATCAGTTTTCCTTAAACCAGTGCATCTTGGAAGATGAAGCCAAAGATTTTGTTCAGCTTTCAAGAAAGCCAAATCATATCAAATCAGTTGAACGCTGTGACTCAATGTTGCTAGAAATTTTACTTTAACCTGAATACTGTGTTTTTCTGGGAAGTTTCGTTTTGTGGATTGCAGTGCAACCTGGATCCTTAAAGTTCTGGGTATGAGTAATATATCCTTGTACGAAGACTAGTTGCCAAAGTGGTATTTCATTCTTCATAACTACCCTCAAAACCATTTTGAAGCAGGCAGCAGAAAAAGCCTGAATTTAATCAATGAGGAACACTATGCTGAGTCCAAGGGAGATAGAAAGACCAGTTCTACTGTACATATGGGTCTGCTTGCAGGAGACAATTTAGGCAGCACCATGATTCTGTTCCCAGATATTCAAATAGGTTTAGACATAGCTAAGTGCGCTCTGACTATTCTCTGTGCTGTTTACATTAGGAAAATTAAGAAAAGAGAAAGTGATGCTAAATTAGTGAAAAAATAACAGAGGCAACAAAGAATATTGTGCAATATGGCAAGGTTATCTGCATTATAAGTTGTCCACTGCTTTGTATCTATACAGATACATACACAAATATACTACCAACAGCATAGCATCCCGTACCTAGTGCGTATATGGATGTTTTCCTATCATCAGCATCCACTTCTGGATGAATTACCAGACCCTGCTAGTTAAAAGCAAAAACCTAAAGTTTGGAGTCTTCTGAGTCTGATCTTTCCTGACCAGAAATTTCTGCTGACACTAGTAAGACTGGCAATAATCAACATTTTGGAAACTCAGCTCTCCTTAGAGTAAAATTTTGCAAAGCTCTTGAATATGATTGTAGGAGAGGTAAAAAACAGGGAGGTCCTTAGGCTCATCAGCTCTTCCTAATGTCTCTGCATAGTAAAAGGTGTTAACTCCTGCTATAAATATTATCTCATGCAGAGCGGCCTTTGAGTTCACAATAAAATTGCTGTAAAATTGTCTTCAAGAATTTAAACTTTCTATTTTTAAGGGTCCTAGTTTAGCTTCCAGTTTTTGATAGGCATGATCATCTGCATTTTTGGTTGAGGCTTTCCTGATACAGTGTTTGGTGTTGAATTAAGCTGGTGACAGTTTTACATGACCATATTACTCTTCCATTTTTTCCCTATATTCATTCCTTCAGATATTCCATTTTCTCCTGAAAATCTTTATATTTAAGAGTTGATTTTTCCCTATCTTGAAAATCTGCTACTGATAAAATCAGTGAGACCTATGTCACTGATGTCTGAACAAGAATAACAAAGACATTATATTGACAAAATATGTCAATCAGACATCTTCTTGTGATTTTAAAGTCTAATTCATGCATCATTTTATTTTATAAGCAAACTTGACTCTTTATTGAAGCAACTTGTTTGCACTCTTCTACTTGGTACATAAGGAGTAAGCACCATAATGTATAATTTTTCTCAAGGCCACTCATCAATAAAATCAATGTTTAGCTATAGCAGTACTGCAAACGTAGTGCTTGGCCTTTTATGAATGAAAGATAGGAAATCTCTGTATTTAATAGAGGACAGTTCTGACATTCTGACACTGATTATATACATTATATAATTATATTATTTAATTATATAATTATATATAATTATATAATATATATATTATATAATTATCATATATATATATATATATATGATAATTCACTGATGTGAATTATATCATAAAAGAAGCTTTCTAGTTCTCTATCATTTTCTTGACTAAGGAACCTATATCTGTTCTTAAGCATATTACCAATTGTTTTTATTTTCACTATATCCTGCTAATTGCACCAAATCCCACTCGTACTGTAGGAGGAAGGCTAATTTACGGTAGTAAAAAATCAAACTGCTAAAGCACAGGCTGAACTTAGACTAGACTACAGCATTTTTGCAATTGTAATAGATGCTTTTTGTGTTGTTCTAAACTCGGTATTTTAATTATGGTACCTGGTTCTTCAGATAAAGCTAATTGTTTTTAAGACAGAAAAGACTTGGTATAATTTCATTTTACCTTTTCACAGCATGCCACCAAACCAAGCAGTCTGCAAAGAAGGTCTGAAGATAATATTTTGTTCTTGTTGATTTTTAATAAGAGTGGGGTAGTGAATAATAAGTGGAGAAGTAAAGGGGATGGCAACAGGTTACCAGCCTAACAGTGCAACCATTTATGCTGAAACCATCTTTGAGCTAATTTTTAGTCAAGAATGAGAATTATTTGATAGGCTTGCTCAGTAATTAGCAAGATCTATAACAAGTGGAACTGATTCTCTTCTTCTGGTGAATCCAAGCAACTGAGCACCTCTGCTCACAGCAGATAGGCAGACTGCAACTGATTGGCTTTGTCACAGCAATACTTGTACTGCCTAGAAAGAAAAAGAAGGAAAGCTATCATTGCATTAATAGCTAGGTTCATGTATAAATAAAGTAATATCCTGAAGGGATAGAAAATGTGCTGTGTTATTACATTTGGTGTTCTATGTTGTTGTTGCCAACAGACAGAACCAAACATATGGAGCTGTGCTGGATATAGACAAGCAATACGGAGTACTTTAGAATGGACTCAAAACTTAACTTATTTTTAATAATTACATAACTTGCCAGGTATAAATGATTCTAGCTCTTTCTGGCAGTCCTGTAGCAGGCTGCTGTGCTGGTGACTTCTGTGTTTTGGTCTTTTTTATCATTTGGCTCTTTTCTGATGGTTAGCAGATGAGACACTTTCAGGTTCTGTTCAAGGAACCTCAGGGCTCTCTTCTAGCAGTTCAGCCTAATGGAATTAAGTCTGACATGTTTCAACTCTTTTTCTTTATAAAATAAACATAAAACAATGGTCTAGATTTCTAATAAAACTCTTGAACCATGCAAGATTCAAACTTTCCCTGCTCCTTTGCACCTCTGTCAGTGAAGACCATAAAAGGGGAGTTCAACAGGATCAATCAACACGAATCTGAAATCCACTGCAGAATATTAAATGGTGCAGTCTCGCTGAAAGAAAGGGTAACCCTGCAGCTCCTTGCAGTCTGAAGCTAATTATTTTCGTCAAGATGGGAACATCTGGAAGTCCACAGCAGTGTCCCACCAGCAAGGCTTCAGTAACTGAGCCAGCCTGCGGAGAATGAGCCCACTTTGTAGCGACACAGCGGGCTCAGACACCACCTATTCTGCTCTCCAAACTGTCATGCATAACAACTTTATTGTGCTAAATTGAAGTTGAAAGCAACCAAAGGCTATGAGAAGGAGAGGCTATGAGAAAAGCATGTTGTCAGCACTGGCAAAGGCTGACCTGGAAAGTAGGCTCAGAGACAGCAGAATAAAAGACCAGCACCCATGAACACTGCATATTCTTTCATTTTAAAGTATGATTCCCATACCAGTGAAAGTAGCAAATGTGATGTAAATTTATTTAAATGGATTCCACCACTTAAAAGTTTGCCAGCCGCTCTTATCCAAGTTTCCCAGCTCTCTGATTCGTTACTTACAGTGGGAATATAATGACATATAGTCATCATTGTAACAGCTTCTTTGCAGGGGCACAATGATGATTAATAGCCAGCAGCAAATTTTCACATGGGCTCTGAAGCACTATAGCGTTAAGCAGCCAAACACTCCCAAATGCCCCTTTTCTGCTCCCGTGAAAAGTTCTCTCCTTGTACCTTGCAGATATGAACCAAGCCTATCTTAATTCCAATCAGCTTTTCCTCATTCAAAGAAACTTACTCTTTTCATAATTGATTCATGTGCATTCTTTCTCTTAGCCTGTGAGTCTTTGCTGAAAATTTTATTGTAATTTTTTTTTTTTTTTTTTCCCAGGAGGAAGTTGGAAATCATCTCAGAAAAAAATTTGTTTAGCTTTGTTTTCCCCTCCAAAATACATTTCAAGATATTTCCCAGCTAGCTGAGCTACATGTATAAAAAAGAATCAAAAACCAGGAGGCTGACAAAGAGGCCTTAGATTTCCCTGTGTTGAAAGGTGATTAGCCTATAGCACAGAGGGATGAGCTTGGAGAAACAGCTCTGGTAAGGTGAGGCAACGACTGGGGAGCTACAACAGTAAGCTGATTCTATTTATTGCACCAGTTCTCATTCCCATGATAAACTTACAAATAAAACTGAAATGGACTTATTTTTCTGTGCAGAATTATTTCAAAGATAAGATATCTTTGAATAGACATATTTTTTTCAGAAATATTTAGAAATATTTGATTTTTCTTCTGGTGTTCACTGATGTGAATTTGCTGGTTTTCCACAAACATCTTTTCTACAGTGACAGATTAGAAACACTTTGGGAGCTGATTCAGTCTTCCCTTCATCAGTTTCATGTATCACTGCGCTTTGGCAGAGTTGCACACGATTTGCCCCAGAATCAGCACAGAACAGATCAGAAAAAAATCTGTCTTGATTTTTATTTGGGAAAACATTTTTAAAGACAGGGAAAAAAATTCAAAGCAATATTAGAAAGACAAACATCAGTCTGCTTTTTTCTCTGTGTGGAGGAAATTGTTACCATTCTAGAGTTTCACATGCAGATTGTACACTGCTAATGTCTCACTGATGATACACTTTGTGCATTATTGGTGTTCTGCTAATGAACTGCTGCACACTAAATTTGATCTGTCCAATGCAAGAAAGTATTTCCTAGCCATTAACATAACCAATATAACACAGAAAAGAATGAATTTTGAAATTAACTTAATATCTAGGAATAAATAGTGTTTGCTGTAATGACTTCATACAGCATGTGAGATGAGGAAATAAATATGCTTAGCATCAACCTTCTCCTTTATGTGCTTTAACAGAGCACTCTATTCAGGTTGCCCATAAATTTAGCAGATTTATTTTTCAAAAGAGGATAAACTTTCTTCTAGCTTCACTCCCAAAATACTCTTTTGAGAAAATACGAACTAACGGAACATTTCCAATTATTTTTCATCTTTGGAAAATTTTCACCCAGTTCATTTTGTTTCAGCTTCTAGTGAGACAAAACAGATTTGTTTTATGATTTCCACTGAAAATTTCTTAAGATTACTTAAGAAATAGCACTGCATATCAAAATCTCTCAGGCGATCAAATTGTGACTCAATTTCTCTGTGCTGCAGAGCTCTGCAAGCAGGGCTGCAACTCTTTTTTATCTTTCTGAGATTTTTACCCTGGTGTAACTTAGCAGAGTTACATGTGATTTAGTGCACCTGACCCAAGGCTTGAATCAGACTCAAGGGAATTTTGTCAAGTATTATTGATGCTCAGTGAAGTAAAGGTTGCATCACAAAGGTGAGATTCTTCTGCTGTATCACTGGGTGACACTTCCTCCATTTAACTGGGAGATATATCACATCCAAGAAAGCCTTGCTTTGTTTTCCGCAAGCGTTTTCACTTTGCACTGTTTTGAAATCTGATGGAAGGAGTTAAAAATAATGCAAATTCTAACATAGTAGCTGGTACTGAACAGTACTCACATGCCATTACTTAAGAGGGACCATTGCAGAAAATATTCCTGGAGGAGCAGGAACCTAAAATTATATATGGATGAGGGTGTTTTGTTCTCAGGTTTATGGACCATGAGTTCCGCGGGCGGAGTCACAAATCTGCCTGCTGTCCCTGTCCACAGAAGAATTCTAGATGTGATGCAAAATGTGTAAAATATTATGCAGCCAGTGAATTCCCCATTGATTATGCATCTGAAAAGCGTTATGAGTGTTGTTTATGTCAGGGAATGCATAGAATGCATGCACAATCCTGGTAGTCTCAAGCAATGGTATGCAAATAACTGGTTTGTGAGACTGAAATCTCAAATGACATTCCCCTTTCAGGAAGCATCAGCATGAGCACATTCAACATGCTAACGTGGTCATGCATCGTAATGTATCTTTTGGAGGACAGCAGAATCCCAGCATAGCCAGGATTTTACAGACAGGAGGCTTGCAGAAGTGTATTTGTTCATTCTGGTTTCACAGAGCTGAGCTTTATATAGCTACAGTTTTAGACTGGAAAACTTCTTTTACCAAGAGTCTCTGGTGATTTCTGGGCATAGGTCATACCACATAATTTGCTGAAAGTATTAGATGGATCCAACTCAAGAGCATCGCCAAATATTCGTAATCGTGCAGAGGGCTAGCTCTAAATCTTAGGCCCGTGTCTCCAGTGTACCTTACCCCGTATCTTCCGCTGTATTGTGAGCTTCTCACCCACAGTTTCAGCTATCTTTCCTCATTTTGGAGTGCATCTACCTACCCCTGCTACCCTTCCACCAGGGGTCCCAAGGTATTTTGGTAGGCATCAACTCTCCAAGATTTCATAAACAAACAACACATATCTGACCAGCACAGTAGTTGTAATTACACAGATTAAATCTAGGAAATTGTTGAAGTAGTATAAGCTGAATTTAGTGGAAAAAGAGTCTAATTCTACCATCTTCACTTCTGCTAAGTAACCCACCTCAAGTTTCAGAGGAAAACTGCTGCTGAATAGGACTCACTTTTCTTTGTGATTTGGTAACAAAAAATTCACTTCTTTTCCACTTTAATTTGCACTTCATAAGTATATTCCTTCCCTTCTTTCACTTTCAGCCTTATCAAACTTTCTTACCTATTTTTTTTCCCAAATCTCCTTCCTCAAATGCTTCTTCTCTTTCCTCTGTTGTTTTTTCCTACAATCCAAAAATTATTGTTCTCTGTGCAAATACCTCCATTCCTGTGTAATCTTCCTTTCTTCTAGCTTCTAGCTTCCTGGTGTTTTTCTGTTTGTTTGTTTATTTGTTTTTTCAGTGTGCTTTGTATTTATTTTTTTTTTCTTTATTCCATCTTTATGCTTGATTCTTCATTGCAGCCTTCCAGCTCATTTTCTCTCTTAGAGTTTGAGGTCAGATCATGATTTCCATTTTCAGTGTTTTTTTTTACTGCCTTTTTAAGATCCACCACTGTGAAACTGTACCACACTCTCTGTGCATTGATGATCACTGACCTAATGTGCTTATTCACGTGTTGTAATTCTGCCCGTATAGATTTACTTTCATAAGGAGGAATAAGTTCTGTATAGTCCTTCAGTTCTTCATAAATCAAATTGTCTCATTCCAGATTTACACAGTTGCATATTTCCAAGTTATCCTATTTTATTATGCAGTTCCAGATCACTACTTGTTTCCTCTGTGAGCTATCAACCTTGTGATTAAACTAGATTAAGTATTTGGATTAAAATTGTGACAAAGCTGCTAAACAAATGCATTTAATTGTCTTGGGGAACAAAGCTATGAATGTATTGGCATTACATTTTGTGCTTAGCTTCAGCTGCAATAGTTCCTGTTGAAAAAAGAAACCAAATACTGTGAAGAAAAAACACTTCATTTCAAAGTTAACCAAGTTATCCACATAACAACATTTTACTTTAAATCTGAGCTCTGGAAGAGTTATACGAAGTAAAAATGTCTTGCAGAAGGCTACCCCAGAATAGGACCCCATCTGCCATTTTCTGATCTTTATTTTTGCCCCAGGGTTTCTGTATATTATTTAGGTCATCAGCAAGAGTAATAAATCATAAGTATCATTAGTATCATGGACACAGATATCTTGTGACATCATGTTTCTTGAATTATTCTTCTGGTCCCTTGCTGACAATTTCTCTTAATTGCTCTGAAGGCGGTTGGTGCTTTCTGTCTTGAATGTGCCTGTTCCTGTTTTCTCTCCATCTCACCTTTAACCTTTAACTTTCAGACTCTCATGGATCACCATTCATTTTATGCTTATCCAATAAAGGGCCATCTCAGAAAGGAATCTCCTTCTAAGCATAATACATCTTATTTCTCCAGTCTCTTCAAGAAAACAGTCTTTTGCAAAGAAAAGCACTTTGTACTCTTTGGAAAATAACAAAGCAAATGTACAACCTGTTATGGGTAGAGTCAGCATATGTTGCCTCCTACCCAAACATCATGCAGTACAAAGTATTGTGAAGAATGGGAGACTAAAACGTGAGCAAACACTGAGAGGAATGAATCGTGCAGTGGCAATGGAGAAGAACAGACTTAGAAAGGGCATAGGGAATCTTTGTTTTTTTACAGATGATGATAGGAAGATGGGGGGAACACCAGAGTCATGGAAGTGTTTCAGTAAGAAATTATGTGTTCTTCTTTTATTAATTTGCATGATACAATCTGTTTACATTTTCATATTCTGAAAGAACATAGAAAACTTTCCAGAGAAACACTGAAAATTGGAGATGATCTAGCAAAGTATCATCAAGATGGTTGGAGTGCTGGGGAACTTGATGCTTGGAGAAGAGCTGAAGGAACTGTCTATTCAGCCTGAAAAAGAGAAAGCTGAGGTGTTTCCATAATGGAATGGTTGCTATAGAGAAGAACCTATCCCAGCTTCACAAGGATGTGTGATGGCAGGGCAATAGGCAGTGGGCAAAAAAAAGATGTTTGAGGGGAAATTCTAAAGAAAGAAACTCACTACAAAAACTCTCAAATGCTGGAATATTTTTCCTGGGGAAGTAGTAGAGTATACCTTGATGGAAATATTTTAGGTTTCGCTTGACAGTGGCCTCAATAACAGAATCCAAGGCTTTGCTTTCAGCAGAAGGTTGGATCAGGTGATCTCTAGAGCCCCTTCAGCATTTCAATTAGCTGCCTCTCATTTCTTATTCCTTTTGTTATCATTTGCCCCAAAATAGTCCGTCAGTTCTCACACCTTACTGCCGTGATGTACTTTCGACATAATTTCTGCTTGGAACTGAACTTGTGCTATGATCTTTCAAACAAAATTCCTTTTTTCTGTTGGCCTCCACCCCTATGCTTTGCCCTTTCCAAGATGTACAACTTGACAATATCATATCTGCCGTATTTCTTTCTTCTATTGAGATTATTATCCAGGACTTTATATTGTTCGCTTTTCATCTTTCTTTTCACCTTTAGTGTTTGCCTCTGGTAAGACCACAAACATTACTTTAATCTTCTATCTTTAAGCTTTCATTTTCTAAAGTGATTTCCTTCGTTTGCATATTTTGTAGAAATTTTGTTTGTAAAATAACTGCATTTCTGTTTCTGATCAAGTGCTGCTTTTGCCCTCTTTCCTGCCTGTTCTGCAGCTTCCTGCCTTTTGTTCTTACTTCTACAGGAGAACTCACCCACTCACACAGTTCTTTCCCCTCTCTAAAAGACAGACAGTCAGTCTATCAAATAGCTTTTGACATAAGTTAAATCAGCCTGAAAATGATCTTAGTGACCTCTCTGCATCCCAGAGGAACCACTGCATTGGGTACAGATCAGGGCAATAATTACGTATTTTGCCCTATATTATCTGCCTGGTCATTACGCCTCCCTGGCTTTCCATGCATACAAATAAGTAACAAGTGGCAGTGTAGAGCACAAAACCACTGCGTCCAGGGTGGTAGACATGCCTCTAAGGCTGACAGTTTCTCACCATTATGAGCACATAAATACAACTAATAAGAACTTGATCTTATTCTTTCAGGAAACCATCAGAGTGAAAGCACACATATAATTCAGATTTTCTGTATGAATCACAGATTTTTCACAACAGACTATTCCGTTAGGTGTAGACAGAAGAAAATACCTATATCAAAAAGTAATTGATCATTGAATCTAATATCGAGGGATTCTCCATGCTTTAGAGCTTCCTCATATGAGGAAGAGGAGAAAGAATGAAAGATACACAATAACACTAATTGATAGAGCAAATTCTCAACTACAAAACATTATTTTTCAGCATAATCTACCACTGGCTATCCCAGCAATGAACAAATGCTGGTATGCTATGCTTGAAAGAAATGTGCACCAGTGGAGGTGACATGCTGTTTCACAGCTGCTATGGCAGCACTGTTGCTTGAAAAATGTTGTCCAGGGCGTCCGTCTTTGATTGTCCCAGACAGATGGAAGCCAGAAGGCACCATATCCAGACTATATGGTGGATGTGGTAGGACATTCCCACCAGGACTAGCAGAGTGGTCCACAGTGTTCAAACTGGTATGAGACCTTGTGTTGCAAGAGAAGAGCTGTCTCCTTCTCTGGCCTGATTCTCAAAATTAGTTTGTGTCACAGTGCAATGCTCTGAGCTGATGGTTTGTCCAGATTCCAGGAAATCCAGAAGGATCACCCTTTCCTATTCCAAAAGACACTGTACATCACTTTACCCACTAAGAACTGTGTCTTGACCTTTTTCTTCAGTGGGTAATTCACAGATCACCACTCCATGGACGGCTGTTTTGACTTCGGCTCATAGTGGTGACATCATGTCTTGCCACCAGTAATGATATAATCCAGGAAATTGTCACCTTCATCTTCTTATACTGGTTCTATGGGTCCTGAAAAACGTGTATGCAGTGTTCTTTCAGTTCCTGTGTGAGCCTTTGTGGAACTAACTCATCTGACACAAACATTGCAATATTCCAGCATTGCCACCATTTTTTCCAAAACATTGAAGCCAGTATTCAGCTCTATACACAGTTCCCTGGTTACAATCCACCAATTCACATGGACGAGCTGATGAAAACAGTCTGCTTATGACCTCTAGAGTGCAAAGAATAAAGCTTTCTATACAATGGAATCAGAAACAATAAAACAATTAACACACTGGTGTAGAAAATGGCACAGAAATAAGAACAAATTTGGCATAAGAAAAGGTAATTATTTTTATCAGAATTATCTGTAATTATTTTTTAAGTAAGTTGCAGAGTAAGTGCATTTTGAAGATGGAGTAAAGTGAAAAGAGATCTTTTGTTTGATTTTTTTTGGTTGTTTGCTTTTTTCCTTCAGTTAAATTAGAAAATTCAGATGTGATGCAACTTTTCTTCCTCTGAAAAGCTGGGGTGAGCTTCTTTTAAAGTCAGACTGTCTTAAACAGTGAGTGAAATAAGAAAACTACTTATAAGAAAACAACTTCCATTCTGTGAATAACTTCTACCATTTGCCTCAGTGAACTTGGCGTGGACTTGAAATATGCAGAGAGTACAATATAGCAATAAAAGAAACCTATAGAGAAATGAACAGACCAAAGCCAATTAAAGATCACCAGAAAGCCATTTGCTAATCTGTTGTGTACTCACTTACAGCACTTACAGATGCAACTCAAAATCAGCAACAGTCTAAATTGGGACGGGATCGGGCAAATGGTTATAGAATCAAACCATTGTCTGTAAAGTTTCCATATGTATTTTGTGTATATTTTTACTCATTAATTGAGTAATAAAGCCTGAAATCATACATGAGGCACCTTAGCTTTTAGCTGTGAAAAACATGTGTTCTGCTGCAGAAATTCTAATTGCTTGTTGTTTAACAACTGCAGGAAACAAATCCTATGAAACACTGGAAATAATATAAAAATGGAGCATCACTGTCAAGGTATCAAAAAGAAATCAAACCTTCAGTACATAGATAGTAATGCTACAATCTACAAAGGCGCTATAATATATTATTTTCAGGACAATATGTTGTAAACCCACTATTATTTCAGAACAAAGATTCTTTAAAAAGACAAGCTTTCATCAGAAGTCTCGGTAAACTTACTTCGATGAACTTAATAAAATTGGACCTGACTCTGCTTTTAAATCTCATAAAATTGCCTACTTCTTGACATTTCTTGTATTGGTTCATTTCTCCCTAAGGAAATATACCAAAGACAAAAAGAGAAAAGTCTTGAAATCTTTTTCCTGCTTTTGATAAGATAATTTCTTCAGATAATATTTAACTTGCAGTAACTCTGCAAGCCATGTAGAACAGGATATTTTTAAATGCTCTTCTTTCTCCATTCTCCGAACTGTTATTGGAATAAAAAGAAAGCAATTGAAGTATCAGCTACATGATAGAGAACTCAATTTACTGCTTTCTTGCCAGGTAATCTGTACATGCCCAAGAAGTACAGTGAGGCCTCTGTACCTTTTATAACAAATATTTCAAGGTGAGGTCTTTCTTTGAAGATTTTAAAGCTCTGTTTCCTTTTTGATGGATTATTAATCTTTTCTTTTTAAATAAAGATAAATTCACTTGATATGAATGATGGCTTTTGTTTCTTGATATAATAGCATTTTTCCATTCTGTAAAATACACAGAACTACAATTTTCTTTTCTTTTCTTTTCTTTTCTTTTCGAAATAACTTTTCCATTGAAGTTCCTAGGAATAAGCAAATCTTAATAGTTCTCATAGTCTTATAAATTCTGTAACTTTTTTTTCTGCTTGTCACATCTCACATAAATTGAAAATTATTTAGTTTTGAAGGTCTTACAAATGATCATGCATACCACAAAACAACTTATTTTGTAGGTGTTTTTTTCAGATAACATTATGAAACTATTGAGATTGTGTGCAATTCTCTGCTAAACTGAAAAAGAATTAGTATTCTGCTAAAAATAAAAATGGCATTTAACAGAGAGAAGATTTACCTTTGGGTAGTTTAAAATCTCTCTAAAGTATAACTTGTTTTGTTTTATGACAAACTATTCCTATTTGCTTCTTCTTCCCATCCTTTTCAACTTGTCTAGCATTCTTTATTTCTCCAAATGTAAACTATTCTTTAGATTTTTGTAAAAGAAAGGAGGAAAGGAAATTAGACCATGTCTATGTAGAGAATTCCCTTCAGTGCTCTTTATTGTTGAGAATGTAACCAGATTCTTAACTAAAATATTTGATCCATTTTTTTTCCACCTGAAGTTCCTTTTTAAATTATAGATAAAACTTGGTCAGAGGAAAGGCATTGCTTTATGAACTGCAGAAGTCAACTGGGTGCATGTTTTAGAATAAAGCCAAATCTGGAACTTGTTTCAGGTTTAATATCTTTCACTGAAGGCAGACCATGAAATCCAATTCAAAGAGCTCATAAACGGGGATTTGGTTCTGTGGGGCTGTAATTGCACTCACTACTTCAGTCCCAAATCCTTATATCACCATCACCCTGTTTAGTTTGTACAGCACTGCTGCAGTCAAGTCGTGGAATGTAATGAGCTCTTAAGCATTGCTGGTGTAGGTTTACACATGGGCGAGGTCTCTCTGTTTTACTTTATGTGAACGTAGTTTAGATGCTCCTCATGAGGTAGTTTTCCTGTGTATTTGCTTTTATGCCTAATCTCCGTGTTAAAAACATATATATATGTAGCAAATAGGTGAAATATTTTTGTTGCTTTTTTTGTTTTCAAGCAAAACAAGCTCCTTTGTTGTAATCATTCTCCTCAGTACTGATAAAATTCCAAAGTATACATGCTGTACGGTATGTATTTCACAAGCTACAACTGGATCAGATTGTTATAAGGGATATGTACTTACGTTCCTCTTCCTTGCAAAGTTCCTTAAACCTTTTGTCCACAACCTGGAATCAATGAAAAAAATTTCTCTAATTTCATTAAGTTTCACATCTGATCTGTAGTGAACCCATTAAATCAACAAGATCACAATATCTTCCTTCAACAAAAGTATGTTTAATTTTTATGCTTCCATTTCTTTTCTTACTTGGCAGCTTAAAGTCTTCTGCTTACATTGTTTGGATTATGCAGCAAAACAGCAGAAGGAATGGTCAGCTCCTTTGACCCACACACTGTCCATTTTGACCTTCAGATAGAATCTACCATTAACACTGGAAAAGAAATATTCATAAAAGTGCTTACCCTTGTGAAACACATAGCCAGAATGACTGCCTTGGGGTGGATGATATTTTTTTTGTAAAAAGTCATTTTGCTCCTGGACATGAGAACCAGTAAATTCTGCCTGGATGCTGTGCTATTATGAAGTTTCAAAAAGTCTCCAGGAGATCTCTGAAGGCAAAAATTCTGATGAAATTATCCAACTCTAATTACAAGAGAAACAGGTTCAGAGGCTGCTGGTGCAGAAAGCAGCAGCTGCCCCTGTTTGCTTTGCTTGTGCCTATGTCCTGTAAAACTGTGCTGTCTCCTGTTTCCATGATGGATGATTTGACTCTTGAGCACCACATGTGCTATGTCCAAGGAAACAAAAATTACAATCTGTCTTACCTTCTTTGAAGAGCATTCTCTGTTCGTTAGGAGGACATGGTGAGCTGTTCTCTGACCACGTATTTTCCTTTATTTGGCTGCTGATGCTGGCTAACATTCTGTCGAGATGTCTGAGAAAGCCTGGACCTACCTTTGTGGGTGGACAGCAGCCTGCTGCTGCTGAGACCTAGTTTTTACTGACTGCACTACATGGCCAGCCTCCTTCAAGTATGTGTGTCACCAGAGATCTGATCCTCTGTGTCTCTGTGTTTAATTTTTAAAGAAAAGACAGAACCATCCTGTCCCCAGAGGCTATGTTTGTCTTTGGCTGTTTTATCCATAGCACTGTGGGTATAGAGATGTGTTAGAACCACACATAAATGTCATATGAAACGCTCGTTTTCTGCCTGCCTTGTTGCTAGTCTTATCTTTGAGGAATTCTTGAAGGAATTAGGGTGAAGGTTTCAGACTGGTACTTTTGATTGCGGAGTTACTGTTTGTTTGATTGTTTTGTGGAGGGAAGTTGTTTCTGTTGTTACTTATTTATTTTTAATCAGGCTATGGGAGATTTCTGAAACCAAGGGCCACCTTTTAGAATTGCATTGTTTCTCCCTATGAACTGGAGAAGCTTTTCTTGGAAATCTACAGTAGAACCCAAAAATCCTCTTGCTGTGTGTAGGAAAGTGTGGAGATTATAATTTTATAGTGCTATTGAATACTAGCACTATATAGCACTGTAAAAATTAGGGATCAGTTTCCTCTGACTTTCAAGACAATTCTTTTAAAAATAATTTTAGAATAATAAATGTAGAGAGCCATTTATTTTCTGCCTAATATTTACAACACTTGTTGACATCCAGGTCACATTATCCAGAATTTCCTTGCAACTATAAAGCTAGAAACTCTCAAATATTTAAAATAAAATTAGAGATATCTTTTCCAGTTGTTTCCAGATTTCTTCTTTTAACATACTTGTTTTCCAAGGATCTACTTCTCTTGATAATCCCTGAAATATTGTTCACCACCAGCTAAATTATGGAATCTTGCCCTGTTGCCAAATAAAAAACTAGGCTACAGTCAAAAATCTATGAGATTTTGATAGATAGGAGATCTAGGAGATGAATAATGTGGATAGATTACACATTATGGTCTATAGCCAAATCAGAACGTTGCACAAAAGTTGCTTTGTGTTCCCTGATCTCACACAGACCAGGTCGCCCCTGACTTGACTGTGCTGTCAATCACTTAGTGCTATCAAAATGTCAAACGGACTGCTATGGTGTTCCCTCCATGCACTCCCATTTTCTCTTTGCTTCCTGTGGAGTGTAGGGGCTTGTGTTAGTTGTCACCCGTGGGATAACTGCACTTGCAGCAATGTTTTTGGAGGTGGTAGATAGCCATGCTGAAGAAAACAAGGAGGCCCATTAATCTTCAGATGCAGCCCGTAAGTTAGGGGAAATGCACATCATCTCCATGCCCAGCACACCTGCATCTTCTACTCCACTTGAAGAAGCAGATTTTCCATTGCCATTGAACTCATATAGCAAAATGATATCATTACATAGGAAAAAAAAAGAAATCTGAGATACAAGCCAATGAAAAGAGGCATATTTTGGCCAGAGAATAAGCAGAAAGGTGTGAAACAGAGATAGATTGAAATAATAATGGATTTTCTCAGAATGAAATAATTGTCTCATTTTCCCCATAAATATATAAAATATATTTTTAAGTCTTTTGTCTGAGAACTGAGACCACCCTGAGGGAGTAACAAAATACCATTGGTCATCTGTGCTTTCCTGCAGAACCATGGTATTTCAGGGACAGGTCTTTTGTTAAGCTTATGATGACAGTCTTATTTGGCCTAGATGCACAAAGAGATGGCAGATGGCAGAATAATTTGCTGTCTTAATTTGATATCATACATATACCAGCTTTGTAAGAAAAGTTCAAAGAGAATTAAGGTGTAACAGCAGAGAAGAAAGATACTGGTATGATATGGATGCATTGTCAGGGCAGAATCAGCAAGTCTGTTTCTAGATTGCCTATAGCAGAAAGTTCCTTTTTTCTTTTTTAAATCCAGAAAGACAAAATCCAGCATGCAACTTGTGCACAAGCTGCTGCCTATAGAAGTAAAGAATCACTTTTTTTTCCCAGATAATTCCAGATAATCACAACTTCTGAATAGAGAGATTTCCACTGGGGAAAAAGAGTTCAAAAGATTATTTTACGAAAATATATAATGCTAATATATGAAAAACTAAAATTACATGCATTTGCAACAATACTTTAAGTGCTGAAGAAGTAACATTGAAAAGAATATTCTCTCTAACTTCTCAATTTCCTTTTTTTTCCTTTTGTATGTACTTTTTTCCTTGTTTCTGCTCATTCATTACATCAGGATGGCATGTAGGAAAAAGGCTGAATGTGCTGGAAGGCTCCTCTCCATCTTCCACATGCATCCAGTGTGATTTCATGAATTGTATGTGACAGTTCTGCACCCCTGATGGTTGAAAACTATGGACAGTGGGGCTTGCTGTGACATTTTTGCTAGGTAGGATTTTCTCCATATACCTTTCCAGCTCCTGTACTGTCCTTGCATGGTTCAGTCTTGTCTCCAGACCTGTTTTGTATGGATCCCTGCACACTTGACTAAGTTCAGCTATGTCAGTTTGAGATCTACTGTTCTCAAACTCCACCTTGTTCCTAAAATACTTAGCAGGGATTTTGACACTGTGGGCAGTCAGCTGAAATTTCTAATGCAAATTGATCAAGATAATGAAGTTTTAGATTTCTGGAATACTTCTGTAGTCATCGTATTCATTTAATTCTTCCAACTCAAATTGCTATGAAGTGTCATTGTATAGGAACTAAGAAATGCAATTAAATGTAAATAAGAAATGATTTTTTCAGTACAGAGCTTGCAACTGAATAGCGCATTCTATAATGAGAAAAGCATACTGCTGTACATGTGGGAAGAAATAAAAGTACATCAAGATAAATAGAGCAAAATTACATTATTTTCCCTTCTTTCCTTCCTTCCCCTTCCTCTACAGTAGTCTGTATCTGGAAGTTGTTTATATCAGAAAATTAAAAGAAGGTAAGATATGACCTCCACTTCATAAACATTTTAATGTCTGTAGATACTGTGTCACACTCACTGTTCACATCATACTAACCATTTTTACTACACTGTTTTACATCTTGTTACAGATAGGTTCTGCAGGTGAGCATTCAGACTTTATGCCACTAAGAGACGATGCAGACTTGTTTAGATTGAATTAGGCTAGATTTAAGTCACTCTCCTGTGTCTTTATTTGGACAACTGGGCTCTTGCAGCTTAATTCAAACTGCAGTTTGCTAAAGACTCCATGTGCAAACAATTGAGAGAGCAATATCACAAATATAGTGAAGTTAAGAAAGAGAAAAGTTGGAAAAAAAGCTCAGTTTTTTTTTCCCCTCAAAAATGTTTTTATAGGTTGGCATATTGATGTCACGTTGAATCTATTTCCTATATTGAGATTGTCAGAATACTATCACAAAAGGTGTGAAGTTCTACAATAACTTTAATGGAATTCTAACTTTGTTGCTTAATTAAGGCCTTTTTCATGTTAACAGAACTAATTAATTCTGCAGATTAATTGCACATTGCAGTATCTGTCTCAGGATGAGATCTGCAGTTGGTAATATGTAATTTGGGACTCTCACCATTGTTTTTGGCTGGCGAGAATTCCTTGACAGTATGACAGTATAAATGTGTTTGCCAAGTGCTTCTCATATTATAAATAGCACCTATGTAGGTAGCTTGTGCAAAATTGTGATATGTATTGAGTAAACATAAATAAAAAACAACTTCACTGAGGAATGATGTGGCAGATTCATCTAATGTTGTATGATGCACCTTGAATCTTTTATTTGAGGATATTCTTTAACAGTCTCGTCCTGGAGTTTGTAGTAGTAATAGCTGAGCAAAAGATAAACTTGGAAATCATAAAAGGTGAGTCTGTTTTGCATGTTGAGAAAGAAAAAAGAACCAAACTTGTGGAAACAGTTAACATCTTGTAAGAGTAACTGGTGAACCAAATTAAGTATGCTCAAAAATATGGTATTTCAAAACCAGGGGAAAAAAAAAAGAAAAAAGAAAGGATATCTTTCCATATGAATATACTATATATACATTTTTCTTAGCTTATCTCCGATAATAAGGCCCTAATTATTGGTTGAAAGAAACCTATCATTATTTATAATAAGAACAGTTCTCTAGCTGGTAGTCAGTCTCAGCCTTTCCCAAGTTATACTAACATTAATCTTGCAGTTACAATACAAATGCAAAGAGGGAATTAAGCTTATTACCTCTCCATGTCATCCTCTTCCTCCAGAACATGTCAAATTTACATAATGATTTTGTGTCCAGCTTACTTGTTCCCTCACAGGCAGTTCCAGCACTGTAGGCTGTGATAACTGCATACTAGAAGCACTTCCTGTAGAATCAAGTTTCAGAAGATGCCATTAGAGTCAAAAGCTGTGATAAAAACACAAGACGAAGTAGTGAATCTCATCATGGGCTGGGTGCTGAACTGAATTGAATTGCTGAATTGAGTTGAATTGCTGTGGTGGGCTAGATCTACTCTTCTGAGTCGGGTACCTGAGCTCTAATGAGATCTATGAATTGGAAGGTGCAACGAGGCCTGCATGCTGTGCTTATGTGGAAGCAGATTAGCACAGGAAGAACTGGGTTACTCCGTGCTCTGAGAATAGCTGAGCAAACAGTGAGCAGCATTGGTCGCCTTTAATAATAACTATGGATTTAAATAAAAATAATAAAAATAAAAAGAGAAACCAGTCTATTACTGGGTTCTTTTTCTTCTAGTTTTTGAGCCCTGAGGTTTGAACTCCATTACTGATTCTAGCTTTTGAGTAGAATCATTTTTTTTTCCCTCTGATCATGCAGAATTCCTCTCCCTGTCTCCCCATAGTGTAACAATTACAGTACAGTCAGGAGTTGATGATAACAACTGATTCATATGCATTCAAACAAAGTAGTAGTAATGGGACTCTAAGAGGAACTCGTGTTGTGGGAAGAAAACAGAAGCAGAGATTCTGGGGCTGATTCTTAGAGGATTACTGAGAAAATGTTGAAGGAGATATCTGTCTCAGGTGTGAGTTTACACAAAAATGCCTGGGTTCTGTAGTCACTGAAAAGAGTTGAATGTTTATGGGATTGATTTAAAGCATCAGAATTAAGTGCGTAAAGCCAAACTGTGCGAATATCCCTGGGAAGAAATGGAGGGAAGTGACGTAGGATTGTCTATATTTTCACTAGGAGGCATCGAACTACTCATCTGAACAGTAATATTACATGATCAATTTTATATTCTGCTAGTGAAATAGTAACAAGGAGAGTTTAACAAAGGGAAGAGCAGTATTAAGAATCTGGTCTGATCCTTTCCTATCTAACCTTCCTGAACACATTGCTTTTTTTTTTCCTTTGTAATTTGAAGGTGTGACAAAGATCTTAGCCAACAAAATTAAAGGCAAATGTAAGTAATCGAAGAGGGCTTAGCTGTCATCCAGGTGGCCCCGTGAGATGCAGGGCTGGGCAAGGGGCAACATGGTTCTTTCAAGGAACGTTATTCTTCCCAGGGAATTATGGAGGTTCAGTGATTTCTTATTCACTGCTTTGTTTCTTCTGTCACTAGCAGCATTTGCATTACATCTAAAGTCAGCTGAAAACTGTTTTTTCATGATTTATAAAATTTCTAAACTCATAAACATTACATATCTCTTCCTTGTCTTTTCCCTTCCTTGTTATTCTACAACTTGGAACTGTTACCATTCTGTTTACACCATGCTAGTGTCTGTTGTTTTGAAACTAACATCTTGCACCTCTATTTTTTTGAAGCACTTTGCTGCAGTCCATTAACAGTTTCTTAGTACACTTTGATCTCAACTTAATTGCTTTTGCAAGACCTTGTTTATAATGAAATCACTGCTGCTGAGCACAGAGCATTGCTACATTAGGAAAGATCAGTTTGCTTGGTTTTCATGTACATTAGCAAATTATGGAAGATTAAATACCACATGGAGCTGACATATGTGGACCTGGTCCTGAAGCAACCTTGAAATCCCTGTTCCAAGTTCAGGACACTGTGTGAAGCCATTGCGCTCAAAAGAGTCCCAAGAGCAAACAAAGATGATACTCAAATGTTGAATGATAAACAAGATATGAGATAGCGGTTAGCTTCTGTATTTGCAAGTAAAAAGCAGGCTTGGGTGGCTGACTTATGCACTTTCAGATAAGGTGTTAATTGCATGAAGAACTTGTGAGCCTAGAATACTAAAAGCTCAGGGCTGTGGGCAGGGTGACATTGTGCAGATAATGCAAAATTGCAAGGAAATTAAAGGAAGAAAAACTGAAGTTATTAATTCCATCTTACACTATTAAATGTAGAAAAAAATGAATACAGTTTTTTCATGGTGTTATGCAATGGATATTAGAAGTTTTAACTAAAACCACATACTTCTAAAAATACTTTCTTATGTGTTCTATTTTACGTTATTTTTCTACCTACCAATTAATGCTGATTCTTGATCAGTTCCTGAAAACCATTATCTATAACATCTCTATAAGTAGCCTTCTACTGCTAAGTATTGACTAAACCATAGTAAAAATTTACATCAGCTGTTTAGAAATTTGTATATAAATACATATATATATTATATATATATATTATATATATATATTATATATATTTTTTTATATATATATATATATATATTACATATATATTCTGTTTTAGAACAAAAGCAACAACAGGCAGTGAGAAAAATGTAGGTGTATTATGACTCCTCATGGGTCGCCTAATGTAGATGCATCAGCAGCAAACAGTTAAGTATAAACAGTTCTGCTAAAAAATAGAGTTTATCATTCCCTGTCTTTAAAGATAAAGCATCTAATAGTAAATAACCCTACTTCATATCTTGATGTGACGGACAAAAGAAAGTATTCATCTTTGAAACTTGGTTGCCCAAAAAGTGATTTTGACTTGATTGCATTCTGTGTGAGGAAAAGGAAGGTTCAAGTAGCAATATATGTCATCTTTTCAAATTGAAAATCTTCTAGGAAGAGAAAATGAAAGGATCAGTTGAAAATAAGAACTTAGAATTAACTGTGTGAATGAAAAATAATGGCTATATGAGATGAATTTATAAGACAACCAGAAATTATGAATACATAAAGAAGAGTAGGTAACACTGTGTTTTGAACACTAAACAGAGAAGTGAAGGCAGAGCACAGATATTAATTTAAACGAAAAAAAAGCAAGAAGTGTTACAGATGGGTAACAAAGAAAATGGATTGCAATAAATAAAAAAGAGAATTTTAGTGTGGATAACTGAAAAATCTAAGACAGTAAAAAGAGATCCCAAATGTCTTTAGAGAGATAAAGAGACAGATAAAAGGTTTTCAAATATTGGAGGAAGACCAATAGAACAACAAAAAAAAGATATTCTAGGAGAAAAAAAAAAACCAACCACATCCTGTACACATTGAGATTCTATTTGTAAATAGTTATGATAAACATATTAATAGACAGGCAACTCAGAAAAATTCAAATTTATTTCTGCTTTCCACTTGGAAACAATATAGGCATTTTTATTATCTAAGATTTATTACCTAATAAGTCTAACTAAAGTCTAACTTTATTATCTAATATTTTATTATCTAATAACTCTAATATGTTTAGAAGAACTTTCCAGTCAGTTAATAGATGTTAAACAACATATGTCAGTAGGTTTGAATAACTTTTACTCAAAAGTTTTGGCTGGGGAAAACAATTGTTCACTGATGTAATTTTTAATAAACCTGGAAGGAGCGAGGAAAAGTCAGAATATTGGGAGAGTGCTGCTGTGCCAATATTAAGAAATGGCAAACAGTTCTGTTCAAGTAACTTGAGCCTGTTAGGAAGAACTGCTTTGGGAATCTATTGGTCAGAAATTAAAGGACAACTCACAGGTGATTAAAGGAAAATAATTTTTCAGATTGACCTAGTTGATGAGTAAAGCTCCTGCTATTACATCACATAAAACAAAATATATTCTCCATTCAACAAATTCCAGATGGTAAATGGTTTCTGAGCTAGAAAGCAGGTGGTTCTGAAAATAGGAATACAAAAATATGGATTTTCTGGAGAGAATGGGAGCACAACTTCTATTTATCAGCATTTTCACTGATGATGTGGTTGTGACTAAAATCACTGGTGGGAACAATGAAGAACAGTGTGGTCTGCTTCGCTTAATAAGTGAAGGCAGCTCTGACTTTTTATACTGCTCAATGAAAGGTGCACTTTGAAAGCAAGCAGCATCTGCAAAATAAGGGGCAACATCCTAGTCAGCAGAGTCCTAGAAGAAGATATCAATTGTCAGACAGAGTTTCAGATTTCTTTGGTTACATGAGGGCTGTGCTATCCATAAGGGTATGTTATTGTAGGAATTTGGTGTTCATCTTTGCATTACACAACGGTGAGGAAAGACTAAAATAAATAATTTAGGATGAGGTCCTTTAAAAAAAGATATTGGAAATCCAGAAGACTGTTCAACAGTGAGAGTCTTGAAGATCCTCAATAACAGAATTGTTTGGTTTATTAAAGGGGACATCACAAAAGGACTTGATTCAGCATAGAGGTACTTGCATGGGGAACAGAGACTGTGCTCTAAAGGTCCTTCGTCTACCAGAGGAAGGGAGGAAGGCAGATGAAGAGTTTGGGGTAGGCAATTGGAGCTAGGAGGATTCAAATGAGAAATTAGATATAACATTTTGCCAGTGAGGCTGTTCAATCATCACACAAATTGCAAAGGGAGACTGCAGAACATGCATCTCTGGCACACTTGGGTAAAGGCTAAGTGTCTTTTGTAAGATATGCTTTGGCTCAACACAAAGAACAGTTCAGTCAAACAGAGAGCAAATGAATTGCCACATCTTGTGATGCTCATGTGCCACACTGGTGTGGTCTGATGAGAACTCCCAGCTGAAAGCTTAAGGGAATTATCTTAGAACCATAGAATCACAGAATGGCTTGAGTTGGAAGGACCTTCAAGTCCCTACAGTTCCAGCTGACCCAACATGGGCCTGTTGCCACCCAACAGTTCAGACTGCCCAGGGCCTCAACTAACCCGTCCTTGAACAGGGATGGGGTGCCCACAGTTTCTCTCAGCAGTTGTGCCAGGGTCTCACCCCCCAAGGAAAGAAATGATCAAAAATGGTCAACAAAAAAGAATGAGTCAGTAACAATAACAGCGATAGAAACAGCAATCATACTCACAACTGCAATCACAGTTGTAATAGTAAGGAATATACTTTTGATTTTTTTATGTATCTGAAATGTGAAAAAGCCAAATGCTGTTAAAGTGAGATTGCCCAAGAAAACAGATTATCCTATGGTGGAGGGAAAGTAAGGTGTGGGGCCTCTGAAATTCTCTGTATTCAAGCACAATAGAAAGATGACTTCTGTTTCAGCAGGGCTTTCCTGCAGTGAGATGAGGAGACAGCTGGCTAGATACTTCTTTATCTCCTTGACTCCCGTGTCCTTCCACCTTACATTGTGGTGCTGCTGGGAAGGGGCAAGCAGCATCTGAAGACATCTCCGCCTCTCTTGTTCCCTAGATTCAGCATTTCTGCAGAGCAACAGCACCTGAGCCACTCTAAATGGAATGCTTCCTTGGATGGGAGATTGGTCAAAGAGATACAAGCCCATTACTGCCTGTCATTTGGGAAAAACATAATTGGCTATGGCATTCCATCTTAATAAAAAATGTCGTCCTTGTAGAACATCTGTGGTCAGGTTTCACAAAGATTTAAAGTATGCTAATTGTAACCTTATGTACATCTCCTTCTCCTTGACCTGCTTGCCACCTTTCATGTAATTAGCTTCCACAGGGGATTATTTTAAACTAAGAAAACTTTTGACATATCCTGAATAAAATTCTCAGGAGAGAAGCATTTTTAAATGAACATACTTAGGGACTGCAGGTGCCTCCTCCCCTGGCTTCTAGAGGGAGGCAGCACCCTCTGAGGTTTCTGCACTGTACAATGCCTGCTGCCATTTTTCTTGCTTCTCAGCAGTAAGACACAAACTCAAACCCTCTGCAGTATGCTTAGAGCCAATGTGCCAGGAAGTTCTTCACTTGGTTTAGAAGAATTTGGTTGCATGTTTTCATGATCAGTGTGTAATTATTCTAATTCACAGTACATTACAGCATCACAGGGTTGTAGGTTTTGGCTTTTCCAATGGAAAAGGTGTTGTATCAGATGTTTAAAAGGCTGATTAGCTTTTCCTAAGCACATTAATTTGCCTTTGCAGGTGGTTTTTTTAAATCTCAGATGTGGAATAAATATTTTTTAAAAGAAAAAAAGTTATTTTTTCTCATGATTTACAAAAATATTGTCATACTTAGTATGAATTTCCTGGCTTTGATTTAACTTTTCTGTTCCACAGCTGAGGAAAAAATTTTGACCCTTTTGCATTCCACATAATTTTGTAAAAAAAAAGCAATATTCATGTCGAACATTTTTCAAATGTTTTTTATTTTAAGGTTTGTGTGTGTGTGCATTTGTGTGTGTGCATTTTTCTTTTTATTGTTTGTCACGGAGTTGAGCAGATCAATCTATGTCCGTGACAGGGGCGACAGGCCTCTGCCCTCCCCCCCACCCCAGTCCCACAAAAATGGGAAGGAAGGAGGGGAGGAAAAGAGCAGTGGCAACAATCTATGGAGGAAAACTTATTTTACTATAATATTGGAATACAAGATAACACCATATATACAATTTAATTGAAATTGAGATTAATAAATCAGACAAGATAAGAGAGAGAGAGTTCCCGGGACCGAGTCAAACCTGAACAGCTTGGAACGGCCAGGAAGGCACCTCCAGCACCCACTGCAAGGCAGCAAGAGAGCGCCCCCCCACCCGGAAGGGCCAGATCCCGTGACTGCTGTAATGTACAGGGATAGGTACCTGGGATTGGGCATTAACACTTTAATACCCCGTACACTACATGATGTTTTGATGTGGAATACTGAAACCCAAAATCAAACAAACAAACAAACAAACAAAAACATAGAACCATGACATTGTTGCAGAAAAAAAAAAAAAAAAACAACCCAAAAAAAACACCTACACAAAACAACTGTAAATGTGCAAGAAACCTTCTCATATTAACTCGATAAAGTCACAGTGAAAATGACTTTCAAGCATCCTTCAAGTCATTAGGATTTTGATTCTGGATCCTATACCAGGCTAGAGACGTTGGCAAAGTCATCAGTCCCAGAACTGGTTGCTGATAGTTCCTCCTCATTGAACTACTTGTACACCTGGAGTCAGGCAGTGCAGGAGGCTTTGCAGCACAAGACTTTCAGAGGAGCAGCTCTATGCTCTATGGGTCACGAGCCGTCAGTCCTGCGTGACTGCCATGTGCTCAAGCATCAGAGCTGCCTTTGGCATTTTCTCTTTGTTTTACTTTTTCCTCTTTCCCCCACATGATGGCATTTACTTTTCCCTGCAACTGCAGTTGTTTTAGATGCCTACAGAAATTTGCAAGGGAGATCACGGTTAATTTCTTTTTGTCCATTTGTTTGTCTTCCCCAGTTTGACATCCCAGTGTGCTGGCACAGTCACTTTGCAAAAGGAAACTGCAAGAAACAACTCTCCTGGGCATAATGGAGGAACACCAGCAGAACCAGCAGCATCACACACATCATTGGCAGTGGTACCTCCGAGAGCTGGGAGTGCATCTTGGTGCATCTCTGCATGCTGTGCAGTGAGGATGATGCTCATGGCATTACAGAATGGAAGAATGGCAGCTAGATCTTCCTTCTTCTAAAGTGAGCTTTGCAGCCCCAACTCCTGTAAAGGGCTGCACGCAGAAATGCAAGGAAAAGTCCAAGTGGAATTGGTGTCTGTGTTGGAAACACACGTTTGATCCTTGACTATTTTATACTGTGAGCTCTTTCTGAGCAGGAATGAATGCTAACTGTCATGTTGGTGAACATCCTGTCTTAGGTTAATAAGAAAGCTTATTTCAACCATGACAAGTGTCTGGTCATACTTATTACTGAAGATTTTATACTTACCTTTGCTTTTTATACTTGTGGAACATAGTCTGTGACAACAGTCCTACTGTACTTTAGGTACAAAACACAAATACTCATCCCTAATTTTCACTCTTGTTTTGAATAAATGTTGATCTTGGAACAGAACAAAAACATGTTGGCTCTCATTTTGCTCTGCTTCTGCTCTAGGAACCCCACAGGCACTCCCAAGCAGTGTGATGCTGGGCACACACATTGGGGCCTCTTCAGGAATACATGAGAAGAAATAGCCCATCTTCACATCTCACCCATTTCACACTGCGATAAATATAAACACTCTCAACAGGAGAGCAGTGTCTGCATCAAACTGTTAAACTGTTATTGCCTGTGAAAACTGGGTAAAAAAATTAACTTCATGCAACAATAAACCAATTAAGGAACTTAAATCGTTTGTATCACCTCTGGTGATATCTGCTAAGTATTTTCTGACCATTCATAGAAAGCAAAATAGAAGGCAAACTCACCATGAATAGAAATAATAACAGCTTGTAGCATAGGTTGTGTGTTGTTTGAATGGAAAGTAATTTATCACTTCTGAAATAAAAGCTGTTTATACTCATGTTTCACTCTCTGTAGCAATCTTTACAATTTATCTGTGAAAAAGTAAAGCACTGTACAGTCATTAGCATATGAATGCCTGACACACCAAATTGGCTGTAAAATAACAGAAGGACATTTGCTATTGGTGTATGCACACAGACAAAGCAGCCATTTTGGAAAAAAATTGGGAAAAAAAAAAAAAAGAGAGAGGGATGGTGAGGTGCTTAACCCGTTTCCTGTCTCCCTGGTTTCACACTGCCACATTGATGGGGCAGACGCTGGAAACACCCAAAAAGCACCAGCACTCAGGTTAAATGCCTGGACAAAGATCATTTGTGACAGATGTGTGTTGGGACAAGAAAACTGGTATGGGATGAGTGATTCTGTGTGTCCTCACCCAAGGCACGGGGGGATGCAGAGAACAGCACATCGCCATGGCATGGTTTTATTTCACAGGCCTTGGGTCAGACGTATGAAACTATTTCTCAAAGAGGCTGCATACATAATTGAGGCCCAATAAAAGGCTCTCAGTTGAAGTTGCTAGGCTACATTCATTTCAGAAGCAGAGCCATTTGTTATCAAATTTAAATTAACTCTCTCAGCACTGAGCTCAGGGTGTGCAGAGCAGTGTGTCAGTTACCACTGGTGCCTGGTAACCCTTATCGCATAACCAGAGCAACATCACAGAGAATGGGAATCTTGAGTGTAGTTAGGCCCATCAAGTGGTTAATCTTAAAAATAAAATAAAATAAAATAATTTCTGAGAGGTATCTTTGCACCTTGTTGTGTATTAGGAATCACGGTTCTCTTTATTTTCTCTCTATCTTTTATTCCTCTTCAAAAAAATCATCACGATTTCAGATTTAATTTGGAAATAGTTAACTAAGTCAATAGTTGCCACTGATTTCTTGCAAGCACACCATGTCTACCTTCAATATTTTTTTCCTATAACGATATTTCAGTAGTTTCAACACGCAGATATGGCAGCAAGGAAAATATTTGTACAGCCTACAGTGGCTGGGCCTTGTCCCACAGCCATGCCCCATCAGGCAGAGTACTACAGCTCCAAAAGCAGAAGAGTTGGTTTGGCAAATTCTGAGTCCTCCAGCCAAAGGCAACTGATGGTTTGCAGTGCAGATTCTGAACATCGGCAAAGTAAATATAGAGTAGGGAGAAGAAAAAATAAACAAAACTATCTTGCCATCTGCTCACATATATGACTGTGGAAAAAAAAAAACAAACAAACAAAACAACACACTGCGTTTATGAAGTAAATTATTCATAGTGAATTATTTGCTCTGTCTAGCCTTAAAAAAGTTTTATGCAGGCTAATCAGCAAAGAAACACCAACAGTTAAGCTAGCAGAACATGCCAGCCACAGGCATGGTTTGTACACATCTGAAAACATCATCACATTGTGCAAGAAACAGAAGGTGTTGTTAGTTCTACCAGTCCTGCATAAAATATGGTGACATTTTTTCCAGTAAATTTCGGTTTAGGGCTCTTAAAACAGTTTGTTGTTTTTTTTTTAACCGAACTTAATTTGACTGTTCTATTTTAATTTCTCTGATAAATTGGAGTTCCTGGATAAGAGTAAGACCTATTGCAGTGGAGCTTAATGCCAAATACTGCAACCTTCACTATCACATTTTTCTGTCCAGAAGCATCTGGGGAGGAATAATTGCATGCACCGGTACAGGTTGGGGGATGACCTGCTGGAGAGGAGCTCTGTGGAGAGGGACCTGGGTGTCCTGGTGGATGACAGGTCGGCCATGAGCCAGCAGTGTGCCCTCGTGGCCAAGAGGGCCAATGGCATCCTGGAGTGCATTAAAAAGAGCGTGGCCAGCAGGTCAAAGGAGGTGATCCTCCCCCTCTACTCTGCCCTGGTGAGGCCTCATCTGGAGTACTGCGTCCAGTTCTGGGCTCCCCAGTACAAAAAAGACAGGGATCTCTTGTAAAGAGTCCAGCGGAGGGCCACGAAGATGGTGAAGGGCCTGGAGCATCTCTCCTATGAAGAAAGGCTGAGTGAACTGGGTCTGTTCAGCCTTGAGAAAAGGAGACTGAGAGGGGACCTGATCCAGGTCTATAAATATCTAAGGTGTGGGGGGCAGAATGGCGAGGCCGGACTCTTTTCAGTGGTGAGTGGAGACAGGACAAGGGGAAACGGCCGGAAACTGCAGCATAGGAAGTTCTGCACAAACATGCGCAAGAACTTCTTTACAGTGAGGGTGACGGAGCACTGGAACAGGCTGCCCAGGGAGGTGGTGGAGTCTCCTTCTCTGGAGATGTTCAAGAACTGCCTGGATGCCTACCTGTGCGACCTGCTGTAGGGAACCTGCTTTGGCAGGGGGGTTGGACTCGATGATCTCTGGAGGTCCCTTCCAACCCCTACAATTCTGTGATTCTGTGATTCTGTGATTCTATCCAACTTTGTGTTCTCCAAAACTTTGGAGACAGAAAGACAGCAAGAATACCACTGAACACTGTACTGCTACATTAAAATTACTTATTCACACACACACACAAAAAGGCAGTTTCTTACTATTCATATATGTAAAAACATAAATCGTTTGCTTAAGAAATTAACAGGTGGCTGCCTCATTATCTGCCACATAAAGAATGATCTGCCATGTATTTAAGAAGGGAAAATCAGAGGCAAAGACAAACTGAATTAAATTCTACAGTCAGCACTCACCTTTCAGTTTCTTTAAAGAAAAGTAGATCATGCATGCATGCTCCCAGACAGCCCTGGGTATGGCTCTACAACGATGAACCATTTGCTTATTTAAAGCTCTGCTCAGCTAACAATGCTATGGGGCTAGTAAATCCCACTGAGCACTCCTTGAAATCCATGTTTATTTACTTGTGGAAGTGATGTACTGTACTTGTGTATCCATGACAACGCTGTAACATGCCAGAGCAGTATGAGATCCTTTCTTGCTACTGCAATGTGAAATTAAAAGTAAGAGGCTAAATCGTATTAAATAGCAGGAGCTTTTCAAAAGATAAAGCATCAAGTTTATGGGAGCATGTGATAATTGTTCATCATAATAAATTTGTGCTATTTCAATGCTTTGGTTAGGTTCATCTGCTGATTGTAAATAGCACTGAATTCTGAGCACACCAGGAAAGCGTCAGTATTCACTTTACAAAAGTGAAAGAGGATTAAAAAGATTTTGTGAAATGAAACAACAGAATTGTAGAATGAGCAAGGTTGGAAAAGACCTCTAAGACTGTCCAGTCCATCCACCTACCACCAATACTGCTCACTAATTATGTCCCCAAGTACCCCATTTACAAGTTTCTGGCATGCATTCAGGGACGCTGACACAACCACCTCCCTGGGCAGCCTGTTCCAGTGCCCAGGAGAAGTTTTTCCTAATATCCAAACTGAACCTCACTTGGCACAACTTGAGACCATTCCCTCTTGTCCTTATCGCTGTTACCTGGGAGAAAAGGCCTACCCCCACCTCATCACAACCTACTTTCAGGCAGTTGTAGAGAGTGTTAAGATCTCCCCTGAGCCTCCTCTTCCTCATATTGACCAATCCCAACTCCCTCAGCCGCTCCCCATAAAAACTGTGCTCCAGACCCCATACCAGCTGGAAATGCAGTTCTGCTATTGTCAGGATTGACTGGAAACAAAAGTCAAGATAATACCACACACTGACTTGCCATCACTAGTGTGCATTTGTTAGGAAGTCAGCAACACATAAATGGTAAAAAAGTGTAAAAATTCTATTTGATATGGATAAGCATTTGATATGGATAAGATAGCATTCAAAGATGTTGAGGTTAGGCGCTGGAATAGATTTATGCAAGGATATTAACAGTATATTACAGCTTATGTACACGGGACAGGGTGTGGAAGCAGCAACAGATTCCAGGGCAAATAAAAACAACCAGAGACTGGTGGAAGCAGTTCTTTCAAAAGATCTAATGTGCTTGGGCAAAGTATACTTCCAGTGTAAAAGTACTGAAAATGTGCTGCTTGATCGCAGCACTCCAGATGGGGCCTCACATAACACTTATACATATTTACAAAAAAAGTGATGTACAAAGCAATCACTCACCACCCATCAAACAGTGCCCAGCCAATCTCTGAGCAGTGGCTGGCCCCCTGAACAGCTTCTCACAGTTTATAGTCTTTTCTCATGATGGTGTGGAATGGAACACCTCTTAAGCCAGTTTAGGTCAGCTGTCCTGGTTCCGTCCCTTCCCAGCTCCTTTTGTCCCTGGCCCCATCACTAGCATTTCCACAACATTTTTATAATGTATTAATAAATTAGTATAATGCTGTTTAATTATTGGGCTTACTTAGAATCATATAATCACAGAATAATCATAGAATCATTAAGATTGGAAAGGACCAGTAAAATAATCTAATCCAAACATCAACCCATTCCCACCCTATCCATTAAACCTTGTCCCTCAGTGCAACATCTACGTATTTCTTGAACACTTTCAGGGACAGAGACTCCACAGCTTCCCACAGCAGTCTATTCCAATGACTCACCACTCTTTTAGAGAATAATTTTTTTCCTAATATCCAAATTGAACCTTCCCTGGTACAACTTGATGCCACTCCCTCTCATTCTATCACTGTTACCTGGAAGAAGAGGCTGATTCCACCTCACCACAACCACCTTTCAGACAGTTGTAGACAGAGATAAGATCTCCACTGAACCTCTTCTCCAAACTAAATAGTCCCAGTTTCCTCAGCTGCTCCTCACAAGACTTGTGCTCCAGACTCCTCACAGCTTTGTTGCCCTTTTCTGGACACTCTCCAGGACTTCAATGTCTTCCTTGTAGTGAAAGTCTTAAGACTGAATGCAGATCTCGAGGTATGGCCTCACCAGTACAGAGGGGCAATCACCTCCCTGCTCCTGTTGGCTGCACTACTTCTGATACAAACCAGGATGCCATTGGCTTTCCCAGTCATCTTGGCACACTGGTGACTCACGTTCAACTGGCTGCCAATTAGCATTCCCAGATCCTTTTCCACAACAGTTTTCCATCCTCTCTGTCCCAGGCTGTTAACACTTTGTGGAGTTGTTGTAACCAAACTGCTGTACTTGGTCTTGTTGAACCTCATACAGTTGCCCACAGCTCTTTGATCCAACCTGCCCTCAGGAAGATGAACACTTCCTTCCCCTCTACCTTGATGTCATCTGCAAATTTACTGAGGGTTCACTCAGTCCCCTCATCCAGGTCATCAGTGAAGATATTAAACAGGAACATGACCCAAAACTAACTCCTGGGGAACACCACTTGTGACCGATCTCCAGCTGGATTTAATTCCATTCACTACCAATCTCTGGGCCTCACCATCCATCCAGTTCTGTATGAGGCACAGAGTGCCGGTCCAAGCCATGGGCTGTCAGCTTCTCAGGAGAATACTGTTGGAGACAGCATCAAAGGATTTGCTGAAGTCTGGGTAGGCTGAATTCTGGGTAGTGAACAACCTTTCCCTCATCCACCAGGCAGGTCACCTGATACAGAAGATTAGGTTTGGTAAGCAGGACCTGCCTTTTATGAACCCATGCTCGCTGGGCCTGATCCCCAAGTTGTCCTGCATAAGAAAATATTTTGCTAACCTGGCCCTGCAATTAGACTGCATACATTCTTAATCAGCTTTATGAGTGTAGACATTGTCACAAGTATGCAAAGTCTACAGTCATTAATTGATTTATCTGCACGTGTTCTGTTTGTATTCTGTACACTAGTTCAAATCTTATCATAGAATCATAGAATCACAAGGTTGGAAATGACCTGCAAGATCATCTAGTCCAACCGTCCTCCCATTACCATTGCCACCACAAGCACTAAACCGTATCTCGTAGCTCCTCATCCAGGCGCCTCTTGAACACTGCCAGGGATGGCAACTCCACCACCTCCCTGGGCAGCCATTCCAGTGCCTGACCACTCGCTAAGAGAGTTTTTCCTTATGTCTAATCTAAATCTCCTGTGGTACAACTTGCAGCCCTTTCCTCAAGTCCTGTTTGTTGCCTGGGAGAAGGCAACCCTCTTCACCCCAACCTCCCTTCAGGAGGTTGTACAGTGCAATGAAGTCTCCCCTGAGCCTACTCTTCTCCAGACTGAACAATCCCAGCTCCCTCAGCCTCTCCTCATAAGACTTGTGCTCCAGACCCCTCACCAGTTTCGTTGCACTTCTCTGGACACCTTCCAGGGTCTTAATGTCTTGTAGTGAGGGGTCCAAAACTGAACACAATACTTGAGGTGTGACCAGTGCTGAGTAGAGGGGGATGATCACCTCCTTGCTCCTGCTGGCCACACTATTTCTAATGCAGGCCAGGATGCCGTTGGCCCTCTTGGCCACCTGGGCACACTTTCAGCTCATGTTCAGCCGAGCATCAACCAACACCCCCAGGTCCCTTTCCTCTTCACACTCATCCAGCCACTCATCCCCAAGCCTATAACACTGCATGGGGTTGTTCTGGCCAAAGTGCAGAACCCGGCACTTGGCCTTGTTGAACCTCATCCCATTCACCTCAGCCCAGTGATCCAGCTTATGCAGATCCCTCTAAAGGGCTGCCCTACCATCAGGCGGTGAGACAATATCTCCCAGCTTGTTGTCATCTGCAAACTTACTGAGGGTGCACTCAATCCCCTCATCTAGGTCATCAATAAAGATATTAAACAGGATGGGCCCCAGTACTGATCCCTGAGGAACACCACTTGAAACGGGTCACCAGCAGGACTTAACTCCATTAATCACTACCTGCTGGGCACAGCCCTCTAGCCAGTTCCTTACCCAAAGAAGGGTATACCTGCCAAGGCCCAGGCAGCCGGTTTCCCCAGGAGAATACAACCAGCCTTTCATGAACCCGAGGCTGCTCAAATATGTTGTGGAATGTCCTTCTATGCATATATTCAAGACCCACCTGGGCACCTAAATGTGTGACCTGCTGCAGGAAACCTGCTTTTGCAGGGGTGTTGAACTTGATCTCCAGAAGTACTTTCCAATCTCTACAATTCTGTGGTTCTGTAATATCTAGGGCAGCTCCTTCCAGCTGGAATAATACATCACAGCCTAGGCAGAAACATTAGTTTTGGCCCATATTGTGGCAGCAAAACCCGTGGCAGAGGATGTAGGGTGATGAAGATGCTGAAAACATGGAAAGCACATGCAAGGTTTGATGGCAGGCACCAAGCTGCAAACTATTCTTCCATCCATGCATTTTTATGCCCTTCTTATTTAATGCATTTCACATTAGTTGCCACTGAAGTAATGAAGCCAGTGCTGCTATGATATCAACAGTGTTAAGAAGATTCAACTATAATTTACTTTATCTTCAAATGGATAATAAAATTTAAAGAATTCTTTATATTGAGTTACAATATGATGCCATAAATTTATGCAAACTTTCATTTAGATTTTCTGATGTTTAAAATCAGGTGGCAGATATCTGTACTCACACATCTGCTGCTTGATCTTGTCATCATCATCATTACTGTAATCTCACATGAACATAATTACTCTTCATGTAAATCATAAATTTAAATGCAAACCATAATGGTATTTTAACAAGTGCTGGGAACTAAATGCTTATTTTCAATGGCTGATGTTAAATGTGCAAACATGGACAAACAAGAATAATGTGAAAGTTAACAAAAATAAGTGAAAGGTACCGCACATCACAGAATATGTTCAAAGAGCTCAGAATGGGCTGCAATCTGGTGGCTGGGGAGCAGCCCTGGTGAAAGGAACCTGGAGGTCCTTTTGGACCTAGCCCAGTGGCTAGGTCTTTTCATCCTGGAGAAGGGAAACCTCAGATAAACCTTATTATAGGATTCTAGAGCTTAACTGGAGGCTACAAAGATGACAGGCTCGCTCTCTTCACAGGAAGCCATGTGAGAAGATAGGGGGCAATGGGTACAAAATGTACTAGGGTAGGTTTCATTTCAATAATAAGAAAGAAATTTTTTACAAATGAGCAAGAGATTGCTGGAATACTATCCCAGGGACATGATGGAATCCCCATCACAAGAGGTTTTCAAGATGTGACTGGACAATTCCAAGATAATTCATGTAGGCTCTCTTTTCCATGTAGTTTTGGACCAGGTTACATTCTGAGGTACCTTTCTACCTGGAGTGTTCTGTGGGTCTGTGATTGTTTTGTCTGATGTCATCAGGATAAACTTAAAAGTTTAGGGGTCAGTTCTGCTTTCAAGTATTTTCACTGAAAATGCAAAAATTTAGAAATGATAAATGACCTGTCAGAAACTTGAAGAAATCAAGAATAGTCAAATGAGTGAGTCTTTCCAAAAATCAGTCTGCTGCAAACAGGGCAATATAGTGTGAAGAATAGAAGAAGCATTACAGATGGAGCTTCCACAGAAGTTATTTCTAATCACAGATTAACAAAAATAACCACAAGTTTTAACATGGCTAAAAGGTAGTTTTATGTAGCACATCTCAGAATCATAAAATGGCTTGGATGGGAAGGGATCTCAAGGATCACAAAGTTCCAAGCTCCCTGCCGCAGGCGAGGTTGCCAGCTGCTAGATCAGGTGCTAGATCAGATTGCCCAGGACCCCATCCGATATTCAGGTGCTTTCCTTTAAAAAAAAAAAAAAAAAAAAAAGTTTTGCAAAGTGTAAAACAATGCTGCTGCGTGAAGGTTGCAGCTCTGTTTGAAGCAGTGAAGACTTTCCATCCTCCTGTGCTAATGCGAAATATCATGACATTCTGGCACTGCAGTGAAAGAGGCTATTGGTTCTACAAAAGCTAGTGTGTCACTTCATGGAGATGTTTCCCACTGCTTAGATATACTTGAATTAATTTTTGAATTAAAATTTAAATGGAGATGTTAATGGATAACACCAGGGTCAAACATTCTGAATTCTGTTCTTTGTGATTTGTAAAAAGTACATATCACCATGAATGAAAATATAGTTTGGTTTCACCCTCTTTTGCGTTTTTAGGTAAACATTTACATAAACAGCTACTTATGAAAATGTTCCTGTAATTAACCACCACCAGAAAACATTTTCAACACAGAATCACAGATCACAGAATCACAGAATCACCCGGGTTGGAAGGGACCCCAAGGATCATGTAGTTCCAACCCCCCTGCCTAGCAGGGCCACCAAACATACACATTCAGATCAGGTTGCCCAGGACCCCGTCCAACCTGGCCTTAAACACGTCCAAGGACGGGGCATCCACAACCTCCCTGGGCAGCCCGTTCCAGGGCCTAACCACTCTCCTAGTAAAGAACTTCCCCCTAACATCCAACCTAAATCTTCCCTCCTTCACCTTACAAACACCTTAGAAACAATTTTTATTTGATTCTTGTTTTATTTAGAGTATGAAGTAAAACTGAGAAAAAACAAATGGCTCAACTGTAGATCATTTTGTTTGGCATCTAAGGAAACAACCAATTTATTTCAGGGTATTTATCTTGCAATAAAGAGTTGTCTAGCTCTTTTTGTTTTGTTCTGTTTTGTTTTGCAGATGAAATATTTTAGCCATACTCCATAAGAGCATGTAATATGTATTTCTGAGAAATACATCCAGTCCTGAATGTTTTGGAAACAAAATATAGTAAGAAAAAAATGTCTCTATCTGCACTACAGCATATTTCAAGGGCTGTAATTTTTGAGGAATGTGAATCTCACACTGCCGTAGAGGCAGGGAAGTCTGCTGATAGTCAGCATGTAGCAAAAAAAATTGTATGAGAGGAAGCACTACTAGGGTGTAAAATAAGTTAAAATATAACTTTTCACTTATTTCTAGTGTTGTTCTACTTTTTGCTTAAGAAAGCATCGATCATCCCCAGGTTTTGAGCAGATGCAGAGGGGCACATTCAGAACATGAACTCTTCCTAGTGCATACAGAATGACAAGGGGTGTGCTTCTTCCTTCTTCCTGGGATAGAGATCCTGAGTCCTGCAGTCAGAGCCATGCAGGCAGAGGATCTGGGCAGTAGCCATAGAATAATAGAATCATAGAATCACAGAATCACTGAATGGTCTGGGTTGAAAGGGATCTCAAGGATCATCAAGCTTCAATCCCCCCGCCACATACAGGGCCACCAGCCCCAATATCTAATACTAGACCAGGCTGCCCAGGGCCCCGTCCAGTCTGTCCTCGAACACCTACAGGAACAGTGCATCCACAACCTCTCCGGGCAGTCTGTTCAAGCATCTCACCACTCTCACAGTAAAGAACTTCCCCCTGATCAGAAGACTCTAATTGTAATTCATCTTCAGTGCATTAACCATACGTTAGCCCATGTGGGTCTGAGTGCTCAGCTCAGCTTCTAACAGGACCAAATCTGCTGAGCTGATAACTAAACTGAATGGAAGATGGAAAAGCTTCATAAAAACCTTGAGTTGCATGTAATACCTCTTTATTTGCTTACTCATTTACTTTAGGGGATTTATGAGTAAATTTTACTAGGGTCATTCCATTACCTATTGCACTACCTATTGAAAATGCAGCTCTTCTATTGCATGACTTCAATTACTTGTTTGATTGCTTTTGATACTGTACACCCTAATGGGCAGATAAGTTATGTTGTTTTATTCTAAAGGTACATAAACTTTAGAAACAGGCAATTTCCATCCAGTCATAATGTCATAATGGAAACCAGCAAGATAAAAGTATGATCAGTATTTTATAATATTTGTGAATTAAATTTTAATATTAAAATTCCATTGGTTTTTATGAAATGCAGTTGTGTGTGTTTCATTCTTAGAAATTTGCCTACATATATATATATATATATTTTTGTGAAATTACTGGGTATTTTTCAAATTTCTTACTACATCTGTGTGTTTTTATATTTAAAAATAACTTTATAGATTTGTTTAAAAAGAAAATCTAAAATTCAGTCACAAATAATTTTCAACATAATTATAATTTTTATGGTCTTGTTAGATTAATTTTATAAAGGCAGTGTTTAGCTTTTTGAAAATGTGTAGTTCCTTTTCAGAGGAAATCTTTGCTGAAATTTCATGAGATAAGGATGTTTAGATGTTTAAACTGAGCTGTCCATGTTTGTGCATGATGCGATGCTCTGTTGGCTGTTCAGAACACTTCTATCTCCAACCTTGGTGATTCTATGGACTCTTTCCTATTCTAGGAATCTGCTTTAGCAGAAGGTTGGACTAAATGATCTCCTTCCAACCCTTACAGTTCTGTGATTCTGAGTGTGATTCCACCTTGACTTGAGATATAATTACCCTGACCTCTAAACTTTGGAGCTGATAGAAGCAATGCGCTGAGTGAGGAAGGAAGGCTGCTGAGGCTTGCTTTCTCTTGAGAAGAGAGAAGACCAAGGACTGTGTGCTTCCAACATACACTGCCTCTTCACAGCAACTAGGGATAATTCTAGGATTAAGCAAATCTGATTCTGAGTTTGCTGTGGGCATAGAGTAATAGAAGAAGGCAAAGACTGCAAAATTTGGATCTTAAGTGTTTACATTCATTAAGAGTATTTGAGGGTAAAATTTGTCTTTTGCATTTAGCAGAAAGCCATAGGACAGGTGTGTATGGGTATACACCCACCATCATCCCAATCAGAGGGCAATGCCACCTGCATCAAGGAATATGCAGTTATCCATGGCATTTATGAAACAGCCCCATGGAACTCAATTCACCAGTTCATTTTTCACTAGTTTTCATCTCTGTGACAGTGGATCAAAGAGTTAATAAAATGTCATTGTTCTGAAAGGTCATTATGCAACTAAACATGGCAGTTCAAAATGGAAAATACAACAAATGCCAAGGCAAGGTTTCGTGAGCTACTAATGGTCTGGTATTGCCTATTTACTAAATACTAAATACTCTAAATACTAAATACTAAATACTCTAAATACTCTGGTATTGCCTAATTGCTTAAAATCATGCAATGGACCCATCACAGCACTGGTGTTGCCTTTCATAGCTGAATGCTGCTCAGGCAACGTCACTCCACTGGGAACTACGAACACATTTGATACTGAACTGTCCAATATTATGGAAGTGTTCCTCTGCATTTTTCATATTTAAGTGCTTACAAAAGCATTATTTCATTTTGCCTAAATATGAAAAAAGTAAATCTTCTGCCTTGCAAGTCTAAATATTAAAATGTTAAGATTTTCTGATTCATATTAAACTGCAGGGCTTCACCAGTCTTAAGATTTATAACCAAGCTCTGTTCAAACTGTATAGGACTACAATTTAACCACATCTCACATCAGTTAAATGTTTATATTTTTGTCTTCTGACAGCAGCTATGGAACTGCATACCTGCAAGCTGTCACTATTGTGCTTATTGATTTTATTCGAAAGAGGAATACTAGCTCTGCATTTCAACATGTGGTTTCCAATGACTACCAAAGTACAAAGTCTCAGCTCCTAAGTCTCAGCATGTTAAACACAGTGGATTCCATTCTTGGCCCAGTTATTTTTGCAAGAGCAAAAAGTCACAGTTATCTAACCACAGCTGGGATTGACTATATCTCTAGGAGTATGGTTTCATGTCAATTTTTTTTTTTTTTTTTTTTTTTCTCTCAGTGGGTATCAATCAAACTAAACATCTTCAATAGCAGTGGGGGAAAAAAAAAAAAAAAAGTAAACACGCTCCTTTCTTTTTATTGAATATCAACAATTAGTAAGCTGGCCAAGAGTTTGTGTCTCCTTAGTTCTCCAGGGTTATGGGTAAGTTGCTCCAACCAGCTGTTTGGTACTTCAAGGCTCACCAATTTGGCTTAAAAACAACTGAATCTAAATCCTCCCTCCCTAGCCTGCTGTTCTATGGCTCTACGGGAGCTATAATTTTACCCTTTTAACATAACAACTAGCCATTATGACTGATTTCATCCTAATACAGACTGCTGAAAAGAAACAAACAAATGGAATGTTTTTGCTTTAGAGTAGTTACCAAGTTTTTTTTTCTCCTGGGCAGTGAATCAGCCCCTTCCATTTTTTCCTACTTCACTACTGCCGCATTTACAGAAAGCATTCTAACTAGCTTTGATGCAACTTGCATTTTCTTTATGCCTTGAAAACATGAGAGCAACCTCCAGTGAGTCATATCCAAGGTCAGTCTGGCCTTTTATCTCATTTCCAGTCAAGGTCAATAGCAGATATTTAGGAAACAATACAAGAACAGAGAAAGCGTTAATTAATTTTTATCAACCTCTTGTGGTTAAGAAAATTGTTAAACAATAGATTTCTTTTTTTATATATATTAACTTCAGCTGTTGTTTCTTTTTTTCCCCAACAAATGTCCATAATTTAAGAGTTATAGCAAAAATTCGCATTGTAGAGTTTCACAACAAAACCTCACAAACATTAGAAATAATGTCCATCAGTCTGTGCTGAACCTAACACCTAGGAACCTACCACAGTGCAATCTTACAGGTTTTCTTGGTTTCCTCTTTCTCATTCTGGGGTTTCCTGATTTGGCAATTTTCAGTTCTGCAGGAAGAGCCAGTTCTTGTGCCTCCAGGCATCTATTTAACTGAGATAACTCAACTGAAGCTATGATTAGGATGTAAGTAATGTTGGACTTTGTGTTCCCCTTTGCAAAATGTGTCGAGTTTGATGAGACAACATCCTAGAATACTTCTCCCTTTTCACCAAAAGCCCTGAATGAAAAAGAAAATTTGGAAAAATTAACAGCAGTTTTTAAAGTTATGGTTACTTTCATGTAAGGTAGACATCAAGTGTTTCACAAACAAGATGAGAGCATTTTGTGGTCAGTTTCCACTTTGCGAATCACTTTGGAAGCTACAGGACAAGAAATCAATATCACCTAAATGAGGGTAGTGCCATTTAAAACAGGGATACCCTGACCCAGTTTAAAGTTGCCATTTCAAAGGTTGGGATCAAAGATCCCAAACAGCACAGATTAATTTATCCAACAGAAAAATAAATTAGTTGATATTTAACACCTTCATGTTGTGAAAGGACATCTATGAGCATCAATCACTGGTGTCCTACCAACTCACACAATAGAAAATGTGTGAAGGCTCATATGTACCCATATCTTTGAGCTGGGAGATTTCATACTTAACTTTTACAGATGATCATGGAAGTTCCTTAGTCTGAGGGCTTACTTAAATGCCAAGTAAGAAGAAGAAAAACATCACTGTTTTTATATGGCTGATTCTATATCCTTAGCAGAAATAAGCAGGCAAATTCTCAGCCAGTATGTCTTTTCTTCATTGATTCAAATAATGTATTCTGCACAGTTTCCTTTTCATTATTCAATCCAGCTGAATGGTTTCTTGCCTACATAAATTTCAAGTGGATAAAAGCTGCTTAGCTGCATACAACATCCTTTGGAAGGCAAAATGGAAGGAATTTCAGAAACAGTTCACAGACTAAAGAAGAAGACCACGTAGGAGCTGTGTTTCTATGCAGTTTTGGATTGAACATGCAGATTTACTTGGGCCTGACTTTGACAGCCAGTGCGTGCCAATTCCCACTCTCAGCAATGCCGGTAAAATCCTTAAACTGTTGAGGTGATGGTCCTGAGGTGAGAATGCTGCTAGAAGTGAAAACCACAAGCTCACCTGCAAGATGTGCTCCTGTGGTTATCACTTTAGGGAGAATTGTTAACTTCTTGGTTTTGCATTTGCACCTCCAGAATTCAGAGCCCAGATTGTTGGGATTACTTATCAGGATGCTGCACACCTTGATAGATCGCATGAAGATCTATGAAGTTCCACTTTAAGATGGTTAATGTTAGAAGAAACCAATCTTATTGTTAGCTAGTTGGAAGCCATTTGGCAGTTCTGTAAGACCATATGTGTATGCAAAGAACAAATGGAAAAAAAAAAAAAGAGAGTAGGGCAATATCATTTGTATTCTGGCATGGGCATGTTAGAGAACTGAAGAACTCACCTTTCGGTTTTCAGCATGCTGCAATATGCATATGTTGCAAAGTTACACAAAATACACAACATCAAAATCTGCATGTAATACAGGTTTTCCTTTATAGGCATTGGTTACCACTCCCATACTTGGGCAAAAGCCTACCACTACAGCTAAAGTTGCTCAGGTTAACTTTAGTAGGCATCAACATAAAAGCACTCATGTTCAGAATGTTAAGTGTGCATATTGCTGTCAAACGCCTTTGCGCTTCCCACTGCCAGTGCTTGTGGAAGAACAAGGAAAACTGGTAAAACGTTGAATATTTTCTTCCAGTACTTTCCTTATGAAATATTACAATATTTTCATTTTAAACAAGCCATATTGCAAATACTTCTCAATATATTAAAACCACACTTTAAATTGGGAAATAATTGCATTGTGCAGCTCTACAATAAACAGACATTCCTGTTAACACTCTGTTCATTCTAGTGACATCCAAAAATATGTTCCCTTTTATCTTATCCTCTGACACTCTTTCAGATTACTGAAACAATAAAATGTCCCAAGTCTTTCTTTTCTCAAAATGGGAAATCAAATATTAAACATCTGTGAAAAACAAACAAAACAAACAAAAGAACTAGTCTAGCACATCAACATACAATCCCTTATTATATAGACTTCAATTCCAAAGCAGTTTGAAGATCTTTTCAAAGACTTGCATGGAGGTATGCCATGGAGTGTTAGAAGATAAGGATGTTGAGGTGAGATAAGAGAACATAAACATCACTTCTTCCAAGCTCAAGATCTGTGCATCCCTAAGAGTAAAAACTGGGGAAAGGTGGCAAGAGGCCTGTGTGAATCAGTAAATAACTCATGGGTAAACTAAAAGAAAAGAAGAAGGTCCATGTAATGTGGGAAAAGGGCCTGTCCATCTGGGAAGAATATAGGAATGTTGTCAGTGCATGTAAGGAAGCAATGAGGAAGGCTAAGGCCCTCTTGGAATTAAACTTTGTGAAGGAGGTAAAGGAAAAGAAGAGGTTTTTTCAAGCATGTCAACAGTAAAAAGAAGACTAGGGAAAATATGAGTTCCCTACAAATAAGATGAGTGCCCTAATAACAGGAGATGCTGAGAAGGTAGAGATTCTGAATGCCTTCCTAAGACCTGTAGCTACTAGTGTTCCCCAGCAGTCAGTGCTGAGTCCTGTCTTGTTCATCTTCATCAGTGACCAGGATAAAAGGATAGGGCCTACCCTCAGCAAGTTTACTGATGATACAAAGCTGGGAGGAGTAGCTTTGGGTAGACACACCAAAAGGCTCTGTGGCCATTCTGTGAGACTTTGGCTGAGAGTTGGGCAGGGAGGAACCTGGTGAAGTTCAAAAAACTGAATGTAAAGTCTGAAACCCGGGGAAGAAAAAACACATGCTCTAGTAAAGGTTATGGGATGACCTGCTGGAGAAAACCGCTTCAGAGAAGGACCTAGGTGTTCTGGTGCACAGCAGGTTAGCCATAAGCCAGCAAAGTGCCGCTGTGCCCAAGGCGGCCAATGGTATCCTGTGTGCATTAAAAGAAGCACAGCCAGAAGGTCAAGGGAGGTAATGCTCCCCATATACTCTGCCCCGGTGAGGCCACATTTAGGATACTGAGTCCAGTTCTGGGCTCTTTGGTTCAAAAAAAGACAGGGATCTCATAGATGGAGTCCAGCGGAGGGATACAAAGATGGTTAAGAGCCTGGAGCATCTCCTGTATGAGGAAAGGCTGAGTAACCTAGGTTTGTTCAGCTTGTGGAAAAGAAAACTGAGAAGAGATCTGATAAATGTTTGTAAGTATCTAAGGGGAGGTGGGAGAAAAATGGATGAGGCCAAGCTCTTCCTGGTGGTGCATAGTGGTAGGACAAGGAGTATGGCCTAAAACTAGAATGTAGGAAGTTCCATACAAACATGCAGAAGAACTTCTTTCTGATAAGGGGGGTGGAGCATAAGAACAAGTTGCCTGGAGTGATTGTGGAATTTCCTTCTATGAAGATATTCAAGATCCATCTGGGTGCCTAGCTGTGCAACGTATTGTAGGGAACCTACTTTAGGAAGGGAGTTGGACTTGATGATCTCTTGAGGTCCCTTCCAACCCTTGAGATTCTGTGATTCTTTGATCCAGCTCTTTTTACAAGTGCTACTCATACAACAGAAAAGAAGAATAGCTGAGCCGTTACCTCAATCATCACTGATCTTTAAAGAACAGGATTATTTAAAGTATCTCATCCATGGAAGAGCAGTCTCTTTTACAATCATTTTTCTACATAGAACTTAACAAAGAATTTATTAAGTTATTTAGACAGTACTCACCAATAAGAGATTACCTTGATGACTTCAAAAGAGGTAGCTCAAGCAGAGGTGAGGAACAAAATTCTGTCTGGTTTGTCCACAATCATTTTTAAAATGTAAGGAGTAAAACTACATGCCAATCTGATTTTCACAAAATGACAGAATTACTTCTGTGATCATTTTTGTAAATTATTGCCTGAATGGTGCTACATATGTCCATACATAGAAGACCTATTCCACGTTGGGTTCCTTTGCAAATATACAGCGTGAAGGGCTTTAATGAACAAAACTGTTCATTCACAGACAGAGGCCTGTATAAAACTATCATCAGTCATTATGGGAATATTCACTGTTGTAAGGTTTATCTCTAAAATAATCATCTGAGGCTTTTTTTATTTTTTCTCCCTCAGTGGAAGCAAACAAATGGGAAATGCTTTTGCCTCTACATGCTGCATCTCCCATTCCACTGTGGAGAATGGCTGTAGGAACCATGAACACATAAAGCAGCTGTGCCTTATTAGCAATCTGTCAGATGATAGCGAGCGATATATTACCAGTCACTGTGAACAAATGCCTACAACCTTGACTGTTCACATCAGAGTCTTGCATGCTCATTTTATGAGCAGATGTGTTATTGTAGTTGCACACAATGCAGTCTTTTGGGGAAAAAATAGATCATCCTTTTACTTGGAACGGAGCAGAAATATTTGCTCCCACCATATAACGTGGTTTTATGTTGGTGTAAGGAAGCACTCAGGGAGGGAAGTCTCTCTTGGGTGGCCTGTGCACATTGGCAGAGAGATACCTCATTTTGGAAATGGCAGGGTGCTGCCAGAGCAGAAATCTCACTTCTGGCTATAAGGAGGAGCTCAGAGAAACCAATGGCAGGTGGCATCTTAGGGGCTACAAATGTAAAAATGAAGCACTGTATCTAGCAATGTGATCAAACTTCTGTACTTCCAGGGTTGAGAGTTGCATACCAGTCATGAGGCAGGCTTTGTCCTTAGTGATTGAGCTGCACATCTAGTGGAAGTGTTGTATCATAAACACCAATCTCCTCCCCTCAAGTAATTCAGTGTTTGACTGACTTTAACTCAGCTGGAGATCATGATTCCATGGTGACATCACAGCCTGATGGTGGAGAATCTTCATTATCCATGCACACTAAAAATTATACGTGTACATGACTATTAATGTATAATACTTCGTAACAGGAGAAGAAAATATATGTAAATTACCTGTTAAATTGGACAACTATTTAATTAACAGCAAATTTCAATTCTTTGACATTTTCACACTTCAGTGTTGCTAGTAAGACTTCTTCCTCAAGCCCATTTACCTTCATACAAAAGACCAATTTCTGCCTTTTCCTCACAGCATGGGAATTACAGAATGTAAGTGAAAAAGCCATTCAATTAGAGGTGTTTCAGGCTTGAAGGCAGCAGCCACACTTTGGAGCTACACACAAACATAATTTGAACAACAATGAACTGAACCATATTTATACAAGCAGTTATAATAATGGCTCGTAAGTTCCACAGAATGTTTTATTCCAATTAACGCATCAGCACTATTGGTTTGTTACATCTGACCAATCTATGCATCTTCCCACTGGGGGGGGAATTAAATCTGTTTTGTATTGCCCTTTGCATTAGGTACGCAACTCTGCTGCTGTACTGGGTGGAGGAAGGTGGATGGGAAAGGGGGAGAAAAATCTAGGGATTCCTTAAAACATTTCATTATTTTTTAATTCTACACCACAGCACATCAAAATTAAGATGAAAAGCCCTGCACCTTTTATTACTCAATAAACATTACAGAAATTGTCATAATTTTGTGGGTTTTTTTAATGACTGCTTCTTGTAAAATACCTTTGGTCGTGCAAGATCAAAGTTAAACAGAGGTGTCTGCTGCAAGATGATAATTCAGGTAAACACACTCAAATGGTGCAAATGCAAATGTGATCGACGTTTCTATTCAATGTTTATTTTCCCTGCCACAGCAGTGACAAGTTCAAACTAATTCCACACCTTCTTTAAAATAAATTGAAACTATCATACATTAACCTGTTTCTGTTGAACTTAGCCCAGATCTCAAATGATAAAACACAGCTCAAAGTTTCATCTGGTCAGCCTCTGAAGATCTCCAGGAGGAATGTGAGGGAGAGCTTAGAAGAAATTAGCCCAGCTATAAATATTTAAAAATAATTATGCCATTAATTAAACCTGTATAAGAATATACCATGTGACAGCAGCTCTGATATCTGTACATACAGCGTGTCCTATAATTGCAACCCAGCCTCGGGATTAAACTTTCTAAATGAGTGTGATGTCCTGCCTGGGAATTCTAAGTGTGAGAAAATGAAAGATGATGGAGAAGAGGGAGAAGAGGCAGAAGGGGAAGAGGAAGAAGAAGCAGCAGCAGGGATGCAGTCCTGCATGCAGAAAGCTCTCTCTATATGGCGTGTGGTGCTCAGAGGCTGTAGGGAGGATCAGGGCTGGCTCTTGTGGCATATGCACAAGGACTGGAATGCTCCCTGCCTCTGCGCCCTTCACTGGCTAATTAAAGCAGCCAGTACCACTAGTTGAAAAGGGGCAGAAAGCAGCAAGGACAACATCCATGACACCTTGCCGCTCCATTGGCCAGTTTCACAGCTTTTCACTATACTTTTATTCCCCTCTCCACTATGCATTCAATGCTCCTGCTGAGTATCTCCTTTCTGGGAGATTATTGAGTCACCCCTGAGGCTTTATTTTATTTCTGAGGAGGGATAGGTGAATTTGGAGTTCCAGATGGATCTGCCTTAGGTCAAACACTCTAAATCTGAGTAAGCCCACTGCAGCCTGTAAGCACATCAAATGGGTGCAGTTGTCTTCCGTGCAGTCTCGCACAGTGACTAGAGATAAAAGCAGCAACAATGGTGCAATTAATTACCATTAATCATGATAATCCTGCTTACTCAGGCATCATGGAAATCTGTCATCACAAGATTAAAGCTTCTCCTGCAGAGAGCTGCTTGAAGTTTGCTGTATTTACCTGTCCCCAGTTCTGTGTTCCTGCTCCACAGAAATGTTATTATTCAAAATAGGGATCTCTTTGAATGAGCACACAGTAGCCCAAGGAAATGCCAAACAGTCTAATTCAAGCGTTTTTATTAAATAGACAAAAATGTGAGAGTGCAGTAGCATACATAGGTTGCTCCAAAAGTAATGCTTCCTATGTATGTAGATTAAACTACAACAGATACAAAGAGCACAATAACACCATTTGATCAAGAAAATTCATGGCCACAAAACTCTTTTTTTTCCAACACAGTCACCAGCTATGTATTTTTTGCCAGTGATGAACAAGAAGCTGCATGCCACACTCATAACAATCTGCATTAGCAGAGGTAACCCACTGTCACTGCTGCCACTGCACCACCCACCACCTCACTGTGCTCACATATACTGTTTGGTCTACATAAAAGTTCAGCAAGTGTTGATGAATGCCAGTGGGTTCCATTTTTCTCCGCAGGGAGGAATCCAATGACACACCTATGCTCCATACACACTTCAATACCAGACACCATTTTGTCAGATTGCCCTTCTGCTGCCATCTGTCACACAGAAACATTGTTTAATGGAATATCTATTGGTGGGAAGACTCAACACTTATTGACTTATTGCCTCTGCCAACATGGGCCAACACAGTGTGGTAGGAGGCACTGCTTTCAGAGCAGCCCTTGCAAATAGAGAGGCTAGATTACACACCATCTGTGAGAAATTGAGAGTCACAGAGATGGAGATGCAAACAGCCAGACAGACATTGCAAGCCTGTGCTGCAGCAGCCCTGCTCACAAGAAGAAGCACCTATCCACAGAGTGCATAGCAGTGGTGCTCAGGCACAGACTGGCCTCCAGTACCAACGATGCTGGGCAGATGTGTTATTACAGGTTCTCCACTGAACCACCACCCTCATTGCAACTATTACAGTAATATTTTTGGAAAATGCACCATCTGTGCACTGGAAATTGCAGCTTCTCTAAATTTTCAGGAAAACTTAAAAATGAAAATCATGGAGAAGGTTCGATCTGAGTGCAAATTATTGAGCTTGAGAAGAGTTACTCTCTGAAGGAAGGATGTCTTCCACTCCTAAAACAAGAGTAAAAACATCGCCTCCTTAACATTTTCAGCAGACACCAGCAAGGCTGGAAAATCACTTCGGTTTTCTATTCCTTCATAATCTATTTATCTCCATCAGGTATTTTCTGATGAGCATATTCAGTGCCTATGTGAACATGTAAATGTTCAGGCACATGTAAGAGAAGACAGAGACTTGTGTTTGTGAAAGCCAAACGCTCCAACACTGAAACACCCTGAAGTTCACTCACATCTGAGACAACTCTGTTTCTGTGTCAAACTTTATGCATTTAAAAAAAAAAATCATCCTCAAAATGTATATAGATCCTTTTTTGCAGTTGGCTGAGACAATGGAAAAAAAAATGGATGAAATAAGATTTAAAAATTCCAAGTTGCCTAACTAATTATCAGTGAAAACACAGAAGGCTTAGAAAGAAAAAAGCCCTCGAAGAGTAGCAAAAATAACTTTTGTGGATACAAACATTTCTGGCCTGTTTTACCATGGGATATTTTTAGGGCTAGAAGTGCCTGATGAATCCCTATTGGAAATCTCTTTTGTATGCACATGAAACTCCCACATTCATTCTCCATTAAGGTAGCAGACACTGGAATGATTAGATCTTTGGATTTGTGGAAAATTTAAAAGCCAGAGGTGAAATCCCTTCTCTTTAATAAACAGAAGAGTATGTGCAGCTGGAACACTGAAGCATCAGTCACACCTGGGGGAATTCTAATGTGGGGAAGTACTGAAGGTTTTCCATCAAGTCCTGAAGGAGGTGAATCTGTGGTTAGCTGGAATGTTAGATGACCAAAGGGGCACTTTAAATTAATGCCTAAGTTGTTTTTGTCTTTGTTTTTTTAACATGTATTTTATCTGTCAGTACTTGCACTAAGCAGTGAAAGATGTCACCTTCTGTTTTAGAGTTAGTATTAATAGGCAGCTTAATCAAATACTTCTCAATGTGCTCTGACTGTTGTGACTCCTGTTCATGTCCCACTCTGTCCCCAGAATTCAGGGTGGCTGGGTCACTTTTTGAGGGGTTGGACTTGGCAAATCTTACCCCAGTGATGGTCAAGTTGTTCAGGGCTGGGACATGAGTATCTCATCCACGAGCTCCGTCTGAAGTGTCTGCCTGGTCCTGTAGGCTTAATAGCTTAAATAATGGAGTAATTCCTTATCACATATAACTGAGAAATGATTTTTTAAATATTTTTCACAGTAAATTGCAAAATAAAAAGTGCAAAAGCACATTTAAATTATTTGTGTGTGTATGTATGCAAAACACCCTTCTTGCTCCAATGAAAGTAAAGCACTACTATCATTTGCACACAACATTTAGGAAATTTGACAAGTGAAATAATCTCTGACAAATTGATTGTCATTGAATTTTCCCTTTTATTTTGTATATACGCATATTCAAATATTCACTATTAATTCCTGCTAATGAATGTACTTGATACATGACATTAACAAGATTTAAACACCAGGCACAAATGGGGAAATATCCCTTTGCAGAGCAGTCTGCAGACAACACACTGTGTGCAGCGGCCATTCATTAAACAGGGAATTCCTAAGTGAATCTTTAACATCCACCTAAAACAGAACAGTCCTTTGTTTCCAGGCTGCAGGATTTGCAATCACACATAGATAAAAATTCTTCAGGAATTTTTAGTAAAAATCTGTGTTTCTTTCATCATAGGGAGAAATAAAGAAGGTGACTTCAGCACGTGGATTCCAAACAAAAATTAAATCCTACTTCCAAACAAGAAAATTAATAAACTTTATTGTTTTCTCAACCCCTCAAAATGGGGGTTTTATCTTAAGAAAAAGGATAGAGACAGAGAGAATGAGTTGTTTCCTGTAGGAAATCAGAACATAATGTGGAAAACAAGAAAATAAACCTAAATGGTACTGTAATCCCCAAAGAAAAGCCTTTGGTACTACTGTGCCCTTAGCAGAGAGCTCACATACATGTAAATCATTTTATCTATACATAACTGAAGACTGCAAGAAACTGATATAAATTGTTTTCTTCTCACTTAAACAAACAGACCGATTGGAAAACAGAATTAGGACAGACTTGGGATTCAGAGATTTCTGGTTAAAAAAAATTAAAAACCAAAAAACAGCTAAACATCAGTGCTGATTTGAAAGGATTATTTTATGAGGCAGAATGAGGAGGGCACAAGAAGATCCTTGCTGCTGGGTAGTGGGGAGCCAAGCGGGCTCCTGGCCAGGTGAGGAGGGGAAATACTCCTTCACCTTGGGTAAGGGACATTCATTTTATTTGTGTATTTTCACACTGCTGTGTTGCTGAGCAAGCACTGGTCCTCATCAGTGGTATCACGACTCAGGTATCAGTGGATTGATGTCCTGCAGCTCCTTCTCCTGTAGGTGGTGTCCCTATCCACAGGGTATTGGATCTGTATGGGCTTTGATGTCTTTCCCAGCTCAAGGCATTCCTTTGTCCACGGGTCAGGAATATTACATGTAGCCAAGTGCAGGTGTTTTTTCACACCTTTAATTTCTGGTATTTGGGCTTTTCTCATCACACAACATTGTCAAGTATAAAACCCTCACATTGGAACCTCCATGCTGCATTGCATTACAGCCATCAGTTTAGGCTCTGTCATTCCAAAGAGCAAATATGCAAACTTGGGGTGTGCTCCTAGAGTGGGTGGTATGAATAACGACAGAAGGACCACAGAAAGTTTGCAATCAAACACGCCCGTGAGAAGCTCAATATTATCGCATCTCATTGAGATCAGAATAAAGAAAATTACATACATATATATATAAACTTCCCAGAGAGCTTCCTATTTAAAAATAAACAAAATAATAAGTGAAAGGATCACAGAGTTCAGAATAGTGGAAAATGAACCATTATTTTGATGGGCAGCAGGCACCTTGCTAGGCCCAAACAGAGTGTCAGAGAGCACTGCCCGCTATGTGCCCTGCTCAGATGGTGGATGTGCAGACACAGGAACATTCCATAGATTTTCTTCTAGATTGTGCATGATGTATTTCCTAAAACTTCTTCATTGCAATAGATCAGGAGGGTCTTTGTCTTCATTTTAAAAATTTTCCTAGCTGTTTTGCATCAGATGACTTTGCTGTGTTAGTGCCAAAAATTCTCCTTGTTACACAGTGATGAGATGCACGGTAAATACACTGCCAAGTGTGCAGCAATTTATTTCCTATTGACTTCCGTTGTTTCTTCCTTTAAAAAAGAGACAGCCTAAAGTCCTGCAGGTTTTCAGGAGGAGCTGAACCCAGAACAGCACCATCTTCAATAGGGGAAAACCCAAGCAGTCTGTGCCACTAATTGCAGTGTAAACATTTAATATTCTTTCTTCCAGTCTCTTGCCCTTTTCAAAAATGAAAGGTTGTAATTTACATGTGCTATAGTTCCTAATTGTCTTTTCACAATACCTGCTTGTTTTGTTTGTTTTCTTCCTCCTCTGGGGAGGATGTGGTGGAGTTGAAAAGGCAGCAGCGTTTCTCCTCTCATCTCTGCTGCAAAACAGCGCTGCCCCAAAGCAGCCCCCACTCCCACCCAGCCCCAGCCAGCATTTCCCGAGCACCCACCAGTGACTGCAAGCAATGGTTCTACTGAGAGTTTTTAATTAAGAATTCTACAGTTTTAATTATGGAACAGTTATCTGAAGCCATATGTCTGCCTGCTTACGTATGTGCTCACGCCTGCACACTTGCTGCAATAGCAGAGTTTTGTTTGCTTTTCTGCTTTGTAACTGTTCTTATATGGATATGGTTACAGAATGCATTTGGCTGACATTTGTACGTGTCTGTGTGGTTGTTTTTATTTTTTACAGCAAAGGGTGGCTGCAGGAATGGCTGTGTTTGGGCTCCATATGCAGGTTCCAATCATATATTCAAGCTGGACAATAAAGCAGGGAAAAAACAGCTGATACACAAAAGGGGCCGTCTAGACAGTGCCCCATCAGTCTGGCTAAATTTGGTGCTGGCATTCCCCATGGGATTGTAATATAATTGTCCTGGTGTCTGCGTTCACTCCCGCTGTCAAACACCATCCCAAATATACATCCTTTTTCCAATGCAGTGGGTCCAAACTCCACCATTAGATTGAAACAGCTTTGAAGAAAAAGCAAAAGCAACAACAACAACAACAAAAAACCCACAACAAACTAAAAACACCACAACCTGAGCAGATATCTCCTGAATACCTGTTGTTTAATTGTCAGACAGAAGGAAATAGATCAACTAATGTGACTTTGAGTTAAAATGTAATCATTTTGAACAAGAACCTAATAATAATCTAGACAAAACAATCTGGAAATATACTTTGGTACTCGTAAAAAGCAAGGTCTTGTTCTTTATGTTTCTTCATCTCCCAAATAAAGTTGAAGAGAAACTCAGATAAATGAAAATATGGTAATGCCTATGGATTACTGGTTACAATGAAAGAAAGGGACCAAAGGAAAAGAACTAATGAGGAAAAGGCAAGGAAAGAAAAACCTGTCATTTTACCAAATAAAATAAAGCAAAATAAAAACCAAAGTAACTTCTTGGGTGTATGTGATTTGATTGCTTTATTTATTGGGAATTTTGATTGTTCGTAGGAAATTTGATAAATATGAGAAGCACAAACATATTTACAAAGGTTTGGAATAAATCTGTGAAAAATCTGGAGTCTTCTACCAAAATAAATAAATAAAAATCAGGGAAATGAATCAACAATAATAGAACTTTAAAATGATGGGGAAAAAAAAGGAGTGGAGGCTGTCTCTCTGTCCTCAGCACAGCAGCCCAAACATGCAAACAAAACACAGAGAAGCCAAACCCCAAGTTTAGGAAGGCAACCTACAGAAGTGTGTTTGTAATTTGACCATATTCTCAGTTATTTGTAATCATTTCTTTGCTGCACTGCCCTTCTATTGGAAGAGTGTGCGTTATTTCACAACATCTGGGACGGTGTCATGGCTTTTAGGCATCTCTCAGAGCTCATGACCGGTATCTGTGTTATGGGGAGTGCTGCTGCAGTCTGGGGCACAATGCAAAAATAAGGATCTTACCGAGCCCTGCGGCCCCAGCATCACACAAACAAATCTGCTTCCCCGATGCCCAACTTCCTCAAAGTTCTCCTTGCAGGAACTTTGATTCCTGCACCTCCTTCAGGGTAACGGCAAGAGGAGACCTCCTTCCCTGCCCAAAAATCAGGGCATCACAGAATATCCCAACTTGGAAGGAATCTGTAAGGATCAAGGAGTCCAATCTTGCTCTGAAGGGCTGAGATAAATCTGCAGAGGGGGGGGGAGGGGGGGGGGGGAAGGGGAGGGGACAGGGAGGAGAACAAAACAAAAACATACATAAAAGCAAGGTGATGCTGATTGGGAAATAAAAGAGGCATGGAAATATACAAATATGATCCCCCAGAAAAAATAAAAACCCTCCCACAGTTAATGTCGGAAGGAGGGAGGGAAGAGCACAATATCGGGGGTTCAATTTAAGGTGCAGCTGCCCGCACGCAGCTGAATAAAGGAGAAATTTCCTTCGGAGAAGGGGTGTGATGTGTGAATACTTCATCCAATAAGAGATGGGGCATACCGAAAACTATATTAAATTACCCTGATTAACAATTTAGCCACGAACAGGGGAGCTTTGGGAGATCTCTATAGGCAGGGCTGGGGGCTATTCATGCCAGCAGCTACGGGGTCGAAAGGTTTCTGAAGTTCACAGACTCAGAGCCTTTGTTATGCTAACAGATGGCCCCAAATCAGCTGCCCGCTGGAGTGTGAAATATAAATGTTTCCTTGAGAACTTCCAGTTAGCTGTCACTAGTGTTCTGCACATACCTGGGCAGGCTGATAATTTCTATCGGGACTGTTTTTGGCACCGTCCTGAGGCCCAAATGAGTGCCCGGGTACTTCGCATGATCTTTCAAAGGAAGCTGTCCGTCAGTAATAACCCAAATACGCCCTGGATTTTTGTTTGTTTTCGTTAGAGGATGAACAAGGAGATTTCTGCGGACCTGGCTTTCCCCGTGCCAATGTTGCCTGGGGTCAGTGAGAGGGCTTCTCCCTCTCTTTCGATGTTGATATCAGTTAAGGGCTATCATCAGTTTCGGGCCGGCATCACGTGGGGCCCAAACTCGCTCTCTTCGAGCAGATACCAGAGCTGAGGGTGATAGGAGAGCTACCTGCATCCCTCCTCCGCAGTTGCCTTGCCATGCTCCCGGGAGGATGAACTGCAGCCGTCCAGGTCCGAGCACAAAGGGTAATATTCATCTCCTCTTACAGGACACCGCCGCTAATGCCATTAAGAGGAGAAGAATGAGTTAATTATCTTCATACGAGAGGAAATCAGTCTGTGGGAGGATGCGGTCTGTACGGAGGGGGGAGGAGCACCCACTCCCCTACACACACACACAGCGGGGCGAGGTGCGCAGCTTTGCGCCTCTGCGTAACCGCGCCATTTTCAAAATGAAACAAGTTGCGGTGGGGAATCAGTTCTGTGCCCGCCCGCAGGCAGCCCGCGGCCCGCGGCACACGATTCGGAGCCTCCGTGGGCGGATGGATGGGAGGAGAAGGGAGGGAAAGAGGGGCTGAGCCACGGCCAGGCCCGCCCCGTGGGGAGCGCCGCGCCGCGTCCCGCATCGCACGAGGGAACTGCAGAACCGGGAGACGGGGAGCGACCGCTGCGCCGTGCCTGAAAAGCCGTTTTTCTCCTAAAACAGGAGAAATAAAAGCTTGGCTCATCCTGTCTTCAGCAAGACGCGGGGAATGGATCTTTCGCCCCCGTTTTTATTTTGTTTTTCGGTGTTAGCTATGGCACGTACGGCTTATTACCCTGAAGCACGCGAGAAACGAATTGTCCTCAGCGTTAGAAACAGCACTGCGAATTTCCTTCGCGCTTTGCTCTTACAGAGAGCTGAAGAAACGGGCACTGATCAGCATTCCCATCTTAATGCTCTTTCTCGGAATTCCTTTTCCAAGCTTAAAAAGAGTTTACTGTTTTCCTGAAAGTTTTCAAGCAAATAAAAGCCAGTGTATTAATCTCCTATTGAAAGTTTGCTAGCAAATAGCGAACTGTGCAGCAACCAGTAAGTTCGGTAGATGCCAGCCCTGACCCACGCAGCCTGCAGTGAATGACGGCGCTGCCGATGGCTCTTACTTAAGTGACAAATAACTTCACACCCCATCCTTGTGGTGTTACTGGTGGCGTTCTGCGCACTGGAATTTAAGTTTCCTCCTTTAAAAAGATACGCACTACTACAGAAATTGTGTACTGATAGATGCTGCAATTTTTAGATTACAGTAAGTAGATTTTCAGATAAATTTTCTTTTTTAAAACGATATCTTTAAAGTATGCGACACTCAAAGCACGAAGTTAAGGATTAGTTTGCATACTTCTGATCGACATCGAGATAAAAATCAACGCAATGAGCAACCAAAGCTCTTAACTCTTGCGTAGAGACAACACGAACGATCTAGGCAGTAAATAGATGTTTCAGTAAACACCAACAGGATTAGAAAGAGCGAATTTAGTGCCAAAAAGGGTCCGTCCCGGAGGTTTCCCATTTCGCCATTCCTGAATGGTGCACCTGAATTATAGTTTGCGGAAAGCTAGTCTTGTTCGCGGAAGAATATTTTTTTTACTCATTTGTCCTTTGCAAATAGATTCCAGCAGAGCCATACAATAATTATTAAACAACAACAAACAACAACAACAAAACATCTTCCATTCATACGTACGGGTAAATGTGGAGATGATGAAGTTTGCTGATCACCACCTGGCAGAGAAAACCCGAATTGCCCGAGCAGAAACAACTTTCTGCAGTGTGTGTAACGATGGAAATACATTTCTACACATCGAGTGCTACTTTCGAGGGTATTTAAAGTTAAAGGCGATGAAAGAGCAAGACGAGAGCAGGTGAGCAAAGAGCTAAGGAGAAAAAGTGCAGTGTGACACCCTCAAGATGGCTGCTCACCTCCTCACTCCTTCTCTGTGATTATAGTCCAATTTCTATAGGAAAGATACTGGAAAATGTCCTTCAGCAAATCAAACAGCAAAACTATAGTTGCGTTCTTCTAACACGTGTGCAAAGAGTAATATCTTGTATTGAAAACACTTCGATTACACAAATAGAAGAGCCTACTGAGACAATGCCCACAGCCTTCAGTCATCAGACTGCATCTACCAGGTTGTGTAGGTGGGAAGGGCGGGATGACACAGGAGCATAAGCGAGAAAAAGGAAAAATCACTTCAGTTTGAAAGGCAGAATGAGGGTAGATGTACATCTGCACAACAGTGTGCTGTTTTAGCAGATGGGAAAAATACATCTGACTTTTTAATGTGTATTTTTAGGGAGGTTTCTCAGATTCAGGCAAAGAACCTTAGCAAGATATCTCTAAATTTCCTTCTCTTGTTCGAATTCTATGATTATTAATAATCATTCTTATAAAATAAAGGCGGTATTCAGCGTTGGATCACGGTTCAATCATAAGCAAATGATATTACAAAGCCTTCGATTCGATCCATCCAGCCCAGAAGGAAATCAGGTTCCATGTAAACTGTAACCAGTTCGGAGTTCTTGTCCGTTCAGCACAACTGTTAGGTACGGGGTTACTGTGTGGGCTGAGACTACACAGTAGTCAAAGCAAAGCGAAGGACAAAGCAAAGGGTTCAGTTTCAATAGGAAATATAATAGAAACCCCTTTATCTCTAAGCCATCAGGGACAAGCACTCAATACAAGCTAACAAGCGGGAACTGATAAGATAACATTTATATGAGGTCAGAAGTCAAATGCCAGTCAAAAGCATTTAACCTCTTGGGTCATAAACAGGAACAGTTAAAACACACCGAGAGTTATTTATCGGGGTTTAAAGGTAGCTCATCACCGCCGGCGAACAACGCGATGACGGAGCTAATTGGTATTTATAGGAGAGGGACTGTGCGGTCGTTAATACGAGATGCAAAGCTCCCAGCCTCGCCGTTATTTATTTGTTTACTCATGTAAACTCTCATTTCCGCCCTCCCCGAAAATGCGCAGAGCAAAGCGAACCTCCGACCGAACCGAAAATCTTGGAGCAGCGCACACGCGGCTGATGCACGGATCGACCGGAGGATTGGCGGGTCAGTTATGTACAGTCAGCACGCACAGAACCGCAGACAGAAGCTCCCCACTGTGCGCTACTGCCACCAGGGTTTGTTGCGTTGGTTCTCTTCGAGTTTATGAAAGGAAAAAGAACCTTTGTTCCAGGATAAAAATAATTAGGGATTTCCGTTTAAAAGGAAGGGAGGAAGGGAGGAAGCGAGGAAGCGAGGAAGCGAGGAAGGGAGGAAGCGAGGAAGCAAGGAAGCAAAACAAAAAAGCTCACAGTTTCTGACAGACACCCAATTAACGTGCATAAATATTGAAGATCTATTGAATAGATTTAGAAGAGATGTAATTACACTTTTAACCCAGACAGCAAATCGTGTTTTCTCCACCAGGTACTTTTGATTTCCTCCTGCAAATTCAGTCTCCAAATTCCTTAACAAGCAAAAGAACATTTAGGTCACATAAAATAAATAAATAAATAAATAAAAATGTAATGTCTGTCACCTTAGAGAGAAACAAGGGTTGAGAGAAGGCCTTTCCAGGCCCATTCTTAAACAGAGCTCACAATAAACCAGGCAAACATTGTGGATTCAAAATGCTTTTAAATATTTATCAGAAGTATTTTATTGCCATATTCAAATGACACCTGGAGTGCACTCACCTTTACTGACAATCGCTGTTCTGAATGTCCATTTGCTTCACTGGAGCCCCCCCAAGCAGAGCAACACGGGCTTACTGCTTTCATTCAGTTAATGTTTGGTAAAAAACCAAGCGACCTTAATCAGCATGCTGATTGCATCGTCAACTAACAAATAATTTACTACTCCGAGCATTGCATGCCATTAAAAGCTCATTAAATTTTCTGTTCTCCAATGGGAGCTTCAGCTTTTGAACTGCACGCTTTAGCTCCAAATTGTCACTTCTTCCATTTGTTTTCTTTCCCTTTTTCTTCTTCTTCTTACCTTTTTTTACAAAATTTGTTGTTGTTGTTTGTTTTTTGTTTTTAAAGTTTATTTTCTTTTTCAAACCTAGATGATAATTTCAATGCCTGTATCCAGGAAAGTGGTGGGAAAATAGATTTGATTAATCGCTATGAGAAACTTAGAACATTTTGGTTCCTGGGGGTAGAGAGGTAAGCGACTGTGTTCTATTCTCAGACACTTCTCAGCATTCTTTGGGAGTGGCACAGCGCGTGGTTTTGAAGGTGCGAATGCTTTGAACAATTTCGGCATTTTTAACACTGAAGCATCTTGTCCTGTTTGCAAAGCGATCACATATCGGGAAAAAAGGGAGGAAAGAAAAAAATAAAAGGGGGGTGGCAGTGGGGAGGAAGAAAAAAAAAATAACCCAAGCCCCTTCTCTTCATCCGTGTAAACAAGGAACAAAGGGGGGAGGAGGGGGTGGAAAAAAAACAACCCTTTGGGTTATGGAACACAAATCTTTCACGTCCTAAAAATATCAGAGACTCCACGTAGGATAGTTTTTGGGGATCCTGGAGCACTGAAGAGCACATCGTCGTTACATTCAATAAGTAAAGCGCAAGGAAATGCCGGCCCCTCAATTAACAGAGTTGCTAATTCTGTCCCGTTTCACAGGAGCGGCTGTAAGGCGGGCTGGGCTGCGGCGCCGCGCGGCGGATGCCCGGCTCCACGCGCTCATACCGAGCGCAGTGATTGCGTCGGGAGCAGCGCTGAGCCCCGATCGCTAGCATGGCCTCATCAACGCAAATGAGGCGGAGGCTCCCGTGTCGTTTCCTTCCCCCCCCCCCCGCCACCGCTACTATAACCAGCTTTTTGCCAAGCAAAATGAACGGGCAGCAAAAAGAAGAGCAAACACGGGGACCTTGGCCGGCGGGGGCAAAAGGGTGGGGGAGCTGGACGTCTTCTGTGATGGGAGAGTAAACCCAAATATGTGCGTGTCCTCTGAACTCGGATAGAAGCCTAACAGCGATAGGTAACGTGATGCGTGAATGTTGCAAGGAAGACTTAAGAGGAAAACTCAGATATGCAGTATGAATTATATTTTGTAATTTTATATTTTGCATATTTTGTAATTAGATTTTGTAATTTTATAAAGCCGTAAAATATACAAAAGTCCGTGACTGCACGTTTTTCCCTTTTCCAAAGACGTTTCCCAGGAGGGGTCTGTAGGTCCATCCGTCCATCCGTCCGTCCCGGCGGCGGGCAGCAGGTGGCGGTTTTGCGGCAACTTCTCTTGGAAGAATTTAGAGTTATAGAACAGAATCATAGAACTCTTACAGTCGGAAGGGACCTTTGAGAGCCATCTAGTCCAGCTCCCCCGCAGTGAACCTGGACACCAGCTTGCCCAGGGCCTGATCCAGCCTGACCTTGAAAGTCTCCAGGGATGGGGCATCAACCACATCACTGGGAAACCTGTTCCAGTGTCTCAGCACCCCCACTGTAGAAGATTTTTTCCTTATATCTAATCTAAACCTACTTTCAGGGCACCTGAATTATTATTATTACTATTATACAATACTACAGGTAGAGTTACTGTTGAAAACTCCTATTTCTGTAGTTTTGTGTTTCTTACTGTTCTTTACAGGTGAAGACATCAGACTTGAATAAAAACATTTTTGATTTTTCAGTAAACTTATTTTAAATTAATCAGATTGCTCAAAATTACAGCAAAACAAACAAAAAACAAACCGACATATTAAAAGGATAATTACTCTGAGTTTTCCACCTGTCTTATTATACTTTGCTCTGTTATCATTGTTTGCTTTTCAAAGCACTTCACTTGCCTGCAACTAATAATCTGTGAAGATCTGGGAGCTGGGGAGGAATATATGTTTTCATAACAAGACAGCAATTTGGAAAACTAAATATATATATACGGTGAACTGTAAAATCTGAGTAGTTAACAGTGGGCTGCTGGAGCTGTAGCAGCCTCCTAAATCCATCTGAGCTGATACATGGCTCTTTCCTACATAACCTGAGAGCTGCTTGCCTAATGGCTAAGATTCAACAGATGGTTCAATTTGTTATATTCCTACTCTCTTTGCTCTGTTTGTATTCATTTTCTTGCAGAAAAAAATAATTTTTAAAAATTAAACTGAAATGATGACTGAATACGACAGAAGAAGTGAGAAGAGGAGAAAGCTTGAAGACCTGTCTGTCTACCAGAAATGGTATCACAACAGCTATTGGATTCTCACAGTATTTAGTTCTTATATACTTAAGTCTCCTTCCAAGACATTACAGTGACAGTTACAGGAGGGAGGTCTGAAGCTTTTTGCAATTTTTTTTAGTACAGTGCAAGCATCAGGAAAGTGCTGTTACTAAAAAAACCCCACATCATTTTTTCCTAAATGATTCACAACTAATAAGTGTAATAGCAGCTTACATAAATTACATAGATACATTCAGAAGACGGGCAGAAGTGATGTGAGGGAATGTCTCAGCTACACATTTTCAACCACACCAAAGGCAGAAAGTCCTAGTTCCTTTCTGTGTACTACTTAGCAGTTTCTAGGTATGCTATTACACACCATGAGAGCCAGTGATGTTTACACTTCTAAGCTATGCTTTGTTTCCAAAATATGAGGCCTCAGTGTGAGCATCTCTGCAACACTCATGTCCTGAGAGATGCTACCTGTGGAAATCTTACATGGAAAATGGGTCTGCAGGGCTCAAAGTACTGCTCTGAGTTATTTGAGGGGAGATTAATGGGGGAAGGAAGCGCACAGTCACTCTTCCCTCCCAGTTTAATATGGACCTAACTCTGAATGCCACTGGTGTGCTTCTGCAGACAGCGTGCACATTCCTCATGCCTTCAGCAATATTTCAGAATGGGTAGATGCCTACATGCCTACTACCATGAATAAAATACTTTCTGTTGGTCTTTCAGCTCTGCTAGCACTTGCACATAGCTGATGTTGCCATTTGCAAACCACTCTAACCAAATGCCCCGTGATGAAAACCCCTTGTCAAGAAGCCAGGCCAAGCTCACACATTTTTGTAGGGAACATACTTCTTGGTGGCTTTTTTACTTTTTGTATAGATAACCAACCAAAACACATTGAAATGATCATAAAACGCTTACAACGGGGGAAAAAGCTGGAAACATGCAGCAAATGAAGAAGCGTTTTGGAAGCCATGTGACAATTTAAGCGTTGTCCTTAGTTTTATGGTTTTTTTTTTTTTTTTTTTTTTTTTGTCTCCTCCTACTCAGCAAAGACTTAAAAAAAAAAAAAAAAAAAAATCCTATTAGAATCCTTCATTGTTCAGATGTCACGTGCAGTTTGGTTAGTGAATTTAACCTACTGTTTTTCAAGAGATTTTCACAGAGAGAATGAAGATGCATGCATATGCAGACACAGGAAGAAAACTTATTCCTGAGAGGCTTCAGCTTCCAGCAGATTTTGAAGTCTCAGTGATTCGTCTTATTTCTCATTTGATAGAAATGGTCTCAGCCTTTGGACTGTAGCTGAGAAAACACTTTCTTTTGCAAGTATTCTCATGTCAAGGCATACTGGACCTCTCTCAGCTTATGCAGACATTCATTCCTCAGTTGCTTGGAACTGAGGAAGCGGAAGTGGAGGAAAAAGAGGTACCTGCTTGACATGGGCCTTTTGTCTGAAGAGCAGCATTTGCATAAGAGCTACAACATAAACTCATTTGATAAATCCATTTTTTTATCACCTAAGTGGTCTTATTTTTAAAGATCCAATACAACAGTGTTTGCTGCAGTCTAAGTAAAATGTTCTTACATTTAGATGCTCAATCTCAAAATCTTAACTAAGAAGGCAGCAATAGCATTTTGCCTAGATTTATCTAAGCACAAACAAATACAGTATTCATATATGCATATTCACACATACTACATACACATACATTTTTACATTTGCATACACACATTTTGTGTATATATACATACGTATATGTATTAGATGTTTTCCTATATCTACTCATCTAGCTATCTATCTAGCAAGCAAACTGAACATCCACAAAGACAGGTGCAGACTTGCTTTTAACACCTGTGAAGAACAGTTAAAAGGTTATTGCATAAAAGGCTGCATAAATCCTAAAAAAATATTTTTAACCAGATAATTTTATTTTCCAGGATGTTGTTAAATGACAGACTCAGATTTACCCAATCTCAATTACCACATTAGCAACAGAGCTAATGAAGCCTGCTTTCTTTTGTATTTGTGTCTTGAACTTGGATTTGTTCATGTGTGAACAAGATATGAGGGGCAGTTGATGTTTCACTTGTATTCAGCGTGCTTCTCCACATGGATTTTAGTACGGGTGAATTCACACTGAAGCACTATACTTTTTGGTGGCAGTACGAAGGGTCTGATCTTTACACCGGCTTCATACTTTCACTGACACTGTAAAAAACTTTATCTTTCAAATCGATTTGGTTGGAAGCTGGCCAAGAAGCTGTACAGTATGGAGGTGAAATAACAGTAAGACATTGTCATCCTTTTGCTCACATGCATACAGCAATCATCAGTAGTTCAATTCCATACGATAAATACCTCGAGCATTTAAGAAAGAAAAACACATAGCTTCCAATTAGCTTCGAAAACCTGAGATTCCCTTTACTCAGTAAAACTTCAGGATGTTAGAAGACTTCTTACAGATGTGATACATGCATACCACAAAGTATATCATTTATTTTTGCAAATATACTCAATTTTGATCAATTTCATCATTCCCTAAACTAAACTAAAAGGGCTTGTTTGAAAACGATAATATCTGAAAGGTCAGAGTTGGTTTAATCAAAAAAAAAGAAAGGCCTGTGCATTAATGTCAAATGTCGAGCATAAAAGGTGGATGGGAATGAAGGTCAGGATACAGCAAATCAGGAACAGGAAAAGGAGGTAATATCTGAAACACAGGTGGGTGCTGTGGGGGCAGACAGCCCATGGTGATGTCCCTGAGCAACAGGCTGTGACATCACCGGGTGACGGATTGTGACAGCTCTGCCCTCACAGCTCACAGTGGGGTGCCGGCAGAGCCTGGCTCAGTCTGGCTCGTTCCTGGACCGTGCTGAGCAGCTCTGCGAGGCTTGCAGGTCGAGCAAGGTTTTGGCTGTGCTGTGCTGGGTCGTGCCTGGGGCTGCTCGCAGCATCTCAGTGCCTGACCCCGCAGTATCGCTTCTGTTCCCCCGGCCCTGCCTAGTGCAGGCAGCCGGGACCCTACTGAGCAGCAGCGGAGGTGAGTGGTGCGGGGACACCTGGGTCCCTCAGGGCAGCCGTGGGGAGCCTGGCCCTCTGCCAGCGGGGAGCACGAGAAGGCCCAGTCATGGGCTTGGGAGGGCTTTGTGCTGAGGACTCGCACACCCTGGCACAGCGAGTGACTGTGACCTCCCTTCTTTTGCAGGGCAGACAGCACCTCTGCGGCTGCGTTGAAGGAGAACAGCTCGTCATCCTGAGTTCTCCCAGCCCCTGCAGCGAGAAGACCATGGCTGCAGAAGAGGCATGGACGTGTCCTGTGTGCCGCGACGTGCGGCAGGACACGGCCTGTGTGATTCCCTGCAATCACACCTTCTGCCTTGGCTGCATCCAGCGGTGGGCGAGGCTGAGGGACAGCTGCCCGCTGTGCAGGACGGCCATGCAGACCATCCGGGTCTCTGTGCGGGGAGACAATCAGTTCGTGGATTGCATCGTCTCCCCGCCCGCACTGCCGCTGCCCGCCGGCTTCGGCGCCACCACTGCCTCCGACCCTGACAGCGAGGAGGACCTTCTTCCACCCCTTCCACCGCTGTCCCCTGTGCCCACGGCCGAGGAGCCGGAGCAAGTGGGCGGCCTGCTGCCGGAGCAGTGGGCGGCACTTTTCAGGGACCGACGAGACATCCTGGACCCGGTGCTGCCCTGGCTGGAGCAGGAGTTGCGGCGCAACGGGGAGCTCCGCTGGTGGAAGATCAACTGGCTCAAGAGCATGATCCTGGCATTCCTGTGCCAGGTGGGGCCGGACCGGGACGTCCTGGTGGACTGCACAGAGCACGCCCTGGGACCCAGCTCCGCACCGCTCATCGACGGCCTCGTCACAGCTATCGAGAGCCGGTGCGGCCCGGGGGCCCGGAGGCTGCTGGGCCTCCAAGATCCCAGCGCTGCCCAGGAGCAGCAGGACGGCCCCGCGGCCCCGTCCGGTCCCGCCGCCTCCCCGCAACACGCCGTCGCACCCAGCGCCGTGCCCTCCGGCAGCTCCGCGGGTCCCGACGCACAGGAGCGCCCCGGCACGTCCAGCGGGGCCCTCGGCACAGGTCCTGGCGAGGAGCCGGGTGCCGAGGCAGCCGGTCCCTCCGAGCAGCGCCGCAGCCGCGGCCCCTCCGCTCGCGGCCGAGGCAGGAAGCGCTCGGCTGGGGGGCCCCCGCGCCCCACTAAGAGGAGGGCCGGCAGCGCCCAGCGCGCTCCTCCGCCCTGCAAGAGGCGGCGCCCCCGGCGCCTCTAGCGGGGCTTACGCATTTCCAATAAAAGATTAGAACGCAGAAGCACGCCTTGTTCCCAGTGTCCGTGTTTCCTATCCGCTCGCCCTTCACACACGCGCTACACAGCGCTGCTTTGACGGGGCGGAGCGTCCTCGCGCCTCACTCGCCCAATTCAGCGCCTCTTCGTGCTGCGCGCGTGCGCCGTATGGCGGCAGACGGCCCGCCTCGCGCAGAGCAGCGGTACGGCGCATGCGCGAAAGCGGCTATCGCGTACTCCTCGGGCTGTCTTTGGCGGTGCCGGTGCCGTTGTGGCGGTGCTCGGCGCGGCGTTGGGAGTTCTAGCCGTGCCTGCCGGACCGGAAGCCGCTGATTGGGCGGTGTTGCTACTCGTCAGGCACCTTATCTTGCCTTTTCCGTCTGTGTGTCCGTCAAGAGCCGGACGCGAAGCGCGGGGCCGTTTGTGCCGCTTGCCTGTAGTCTCGTTCGCACCTTCGCTCAGGCGTTTCTCTGGGCAGCCCGGCGGGGCCTGGCGCCGGCGGGCCGTTGCGTGACCTCGGCCGTCTGCAGCCGGCGCGGGGCCTGGCGGGGCGCTGGGCCGCCGCGGCGGAGCGGAGCGGTGCCGGGCCGGGCGGAGCGGGGCCGGGAGTTGGATTTATGCGCTGCGAGAGGGTTCGGGACGGGCGGCTGGAGCGGCGGGCGGCGCCGGCTGGAGCAGCATGGTGAGCGTGGCGGTGGGTCGCGGCGCAGGGGGCAGGGCGGGACTTTGTGTGAGCTGGGAATTACCTGCAAACTTCTGCCGAACGCTTCGGTTGGTTTTAACGCTCCTTCTTTTTCGGTGTCCCGGGGTTCGACGGGGCTGTGTGTGTGTGGGGCGGCATGCTGGAATCCTAGGTTTATGAAAGAATCGGGCTGCTTTTTCTAACTGAGTGCGGGCGTTGCACGTGGGGTAATACACGGGAAATTAGCTTCGATGGATAGCAGCAAGAGAGCAAAGCCTGGTTGGCGTAGTTAGTGTAGTGATACAGGCAGCATGGGTGTCTGTAGATTGAATTGTAGAGGTGTGAGTGCATCGCTACTATATAAAGTCGGGGTGGGCCCTGTGTTTGGCCTTAACTACAGTATGAAATACCTGAGTTATCTGAGTGGAGTGGGTCTCCTTTCAAGATACCTATTCCACATATGGTTGGGCACCACAGTAATGTATGATTCTTGGTATAAATATATATTGTGTATGTTTCATTAGTACTTATGGCTATAAAAGTCAGTACATCAATTTAGCTATGGACAGCATTTGTCCAAGTGCCACAGAACTTGCTTGGCATCTTATCTCCACTTTGAAGTTGTGCTTTGGGTGAAATCAGATACTTAAGTCTTGTAACACTGGAATATTTAACAAGCTGATTCTAATTATCTGTTATTATGTACATCTTGGAACATGAAAGGAACTGTGCTGTTTTCTTCCCCACTCTGCCTCTTCTTCCTTCTCTTTTTCATTTTTTTCCCCCTACTTTTCCTTTAAGGATAGAATATTGACTCTAAAATTCCTGTAATATTCCTCCTATTTGTAGGATACCGTTGTCCCACTACTCCACTTCGAGCTATTTTGGGAAGTTGTAAACAATTACTTGGTTTTCTTTTCAATGTGACCCTTAATTGAATACCATTAGAATCATAGAATTGCTCAGGTTGGAAAAGACCTCAAAGATCATCATGTCCAACCACAACCAAACCAAACTGCTGTAATTCTAACAACACTAAATCATGTCCCTGAGCACCACATCCAGATGGTTTTTAAGCACATCCAAGGATGGTGACTCTCCCTGGAGAGCCTATTCCACTGCTTACCAAACCTTTCTGTAAAAAGGGTTCTCTTGATATCCAACTTAGACCTTCCCTGGCACAACTTGATGCCGTTTCCCTCATCCTGTCACCAGTGAGAAGAGACCAACCCCACTTTGGCTGCACTCACCTTTCAGGTATTTGAAGAGAGCAGTAAGGTTTTCCCTCAGCCTCCTCTTCCCCAGACAAAACAGCCCAGTTCCTTTGGTCTCTCCTTGCAAGGCATGTTCTTCGAGCCCTTTTTCCCCTTCTTTGGGCCTCCTCCAGCACCTCAGTGACCTTTACTGGGGTGCCCAAAACTGAACACAGTACTCGGCCTCACCAGTGCCGAGTACAGGGGCAGGATGACTTCCTTAGTCCTGCTCACCCCATCATTCCTGACACAAGCCAGGATGCCATTGGTGTTTTGGCCTCCTGGTCACACTGCTGACTCATACTTAGCCAACTGCCCATCAGTCCACCAAGATCCCTTTCCATCAGGCAGCTTTCCAGCTACAAGCTGGATTTAACTCCACTGACCACAACTCTTTGGGCCTGCCATCCAGGCGGTGTTTCACCCAGCAGAGCGTATGCCCATCCAAACCATGGGCAGCCAGCTTCTTCACAAGAATGTTGTGGGGGGCAGTGTCAGAGGCTTTACTGAAGTCCAGGTAGTCCACATTAACAGCCTTACCTTCATGCACTAAGCAGGTCACCTTGTCATAGAATGAAATCTGGTTTGTCAGACAGGATCTGCCATTTGTAAACCCATGTTGACTTGGCCTGATCCCCTGGTTGACCTTTAGTAGATCTGTGATGGCTCTTTAAATTATCTACTTCATAATCTTCCCTGGCAATGATGTGAGACTGATAGGTTTGTAGCTACCAGGATCATCTTTCTGGCCCTTTTTGAAGTTGGGTGTCATTTGCCAGTCTCCAGTTTGCTGTGAAATTCCAGTTAGCCAGGACTGTCAAGGATCATGGAGAGTGGCTTGGCAGCCACATCCACCATCTCCCTCAGCACTCTACGCTGCAATCCATTAAATGCTTCCTATTAGCTTGAGAAATCATTTCCATTTGAGCAAGTAGTAGTTGCTGGCTATATCGACAAATGTTATGGAATCACAAGAAAGATGCAAGTCACTTGAAAATATAGTCCTTGGTAGTCTATCTGTAGGCTGTGTGAAAGCTGCATTCTCCAGTTCTGACTCAGTGGCAGAATGAAATGTACAGCGGTTTCATTTTTATCAGTAGGCTCACAAACAGTTGTCGCAACAACTGACTGGCTGTACAACTCTTAGCTGTGGCTATCAGGGCTGATCTTTCTACCTGTAATGCTCATTATGTTCACAATTCTGTGCAAGCATTTTAATTCTGCCATAGCGTTTAGGCTGTACTGCAGAGACATTAGATGTTTTCCACTTGTTCTTGGAATGATTCTTGCAATGGCAAAGCCTTCTATAAAATTAGTTAATGGTTGTGAGGGTGAGAGCTTCCACAGTTTATGTGTCAATTAGGTGAATATAGTTATGGTAGATTTTAAAAGTCTTTTAACGTAATCTTCTACCTTCTTTTCCTCCGTTGTAGATCAATTATCTGAACTGGTTTTGCCTGTAATTTAATACTGCATTGAATATGTACTGATTTTCTGCCCAAGGCACGTTCTCTATTGATTACTTCAGTAGTAATGATAATTCTGCGACTTCAAAAGTGGTTTGATTCCAGTCATGAGACTTCTACAACAGTAGTTTCATTTTCCCAATGATCCTTAATTCTGTAATTGTGGTGTTTAGGGAGCACTCTTGTTTCTTGTTTCATGGAGGATAAAATGATGTTGGCTGACAAGACTGTAGTTTGATTTTTAAACAATGCTCCTTGATTCAGAGGGAGTCATACAGCTTCTGACTCCTATCCACCAGTTTATGACCCTCCTTTGAACACGACGAAAGCACTGGCCAAGGCAGAAGTGGCACATGGAGGTGAGCAGTTGCTGGTTCTGAATTCCTTCTGTATTCTCTGTGCCACCTGATGCATCATTTGTTCTGTAAAACAAACGTGTTTTTACAAGAATTGTTGCTTCAGAAATGAGTAGCTGCCATTGTAGTTCTGAACATGAAGCTGTGTTCTCCTATCTGTTCTCTCAAGCATGTCGTTGTTTGGCTGGTGTACTATGCCAAGTAATCCCAGTGTATGCAACTGCTGGCTTCAAATCATGGCCTTCATCCTGCAACTGGGGGGAGAAAGGGGTGAGAGTATGGGGGTAGTGGTGGCTGTTATAAATATTGTTACAGACTAAGTAGTTTTGAAACCCTGAATAAACCTAGGTTTTGAATATTAGTAGTGCGTATCTGTGTGATATGGCAAGGGAAAAAACTTGATGTGGTACAGTCAGAGCGGGAGAATAACCTTGGGCAAGGTCAAAATGTGGGGTCTGAAGAGTTATCTTTGATAAAACAATTAACCTTGATTATTCTTGCTTTGCATGTTCTGTAAATATAAAAATATACTCTAGGAAGAAGTACTTTTAACAGTGTTCATATTTTCTGTTAATATTATGAGGTAGCTATGTTTGTGTTGTAAGTGCACATTCATTTGTAGATAAGAGTATGGAAGCTTTATCATACTTATTCTTACTTTTTGTTCTCTTGTTTATCAGTAGCACTGTCTCTAACTACGCAGTGCTAGAGGTATAGACTGTGAAGGCCGAAATCTAGGTTGCGCTTTGTTCAAACTTACCGTACTGCCTTTTGGGCCTGTCATTTTTCTAGATTTTAAGAGCGTGTCTGTCTTATTCTTTAATGTAACTGCAAACACTTCCATTGTAGACTGCTTAGGAATTCTTTATTATGTTTTATTCAAAGCTTTCTTATAAAATATGTTCTCTATAGTGCAAACAGAAATAATGATGCCATAAGTACTTCAAGGTCCTGGAATTGAGCGATCAACATATTGAAAGACCTCTGACCAAAGATCTTCCTCTGAAATGAAAACACAAGTCTGTAACTTATTAGGCATTATAGTCACTGTCTGGTTGTTCTGTCTTGCTTGAGGCATTGACCATGGGGTTATTAGCCAGCCCCTGTTTTGAAGAGAAAGTGATTTATAGTCTTCTTACCTTGAGGCTGAGGGATTTTCAGCTGTATACAGGTTGAAAGAAGTGTCTGATCTGTAAGGTACTGACTTCTGTCTCTAGTGTTTGTTTAGTCTGTCGCTTTCCCAGCACAGAAGCAGCTTCCCCATCTTCAGACAGAACATCCTGCATTCCAGTTTGTGCTCATTGTTTCTTGCAAAAGATTGTGTCTTGTAAAAGAGCTTCGTCCTTTAATGTCTTCTCCTTTAAACAAGCTATATTCTATTAAGTAGGGATAGATTTTTAAATTCTGAACCATGTCTGCTAATTAAGAGTGTGTCAAGTAAAGCAGACAATATTGGTTGGAACCAGTACCTAATCTGCCTTTGTATTCATTCTTGAAATGAGTATCAAAACTAATACTAGTGGTAATGGGAGGACTTAAAAGTGTGTGGGAGCTTTGATTTAGGTAGAACCTGAATTGGAACAATCCCTCAGTTTTGTGGTTTTCTGTGGGGAAAAGCAATTCTGTGATTAAAGATAGCTTGCGATGATATATATTTTTTCCAGAGTGTATTAATATACATATAAGTAAGTTGTGCGTAAGTATATACAGGTAAGTGATAGCAAAATGTGTTTTCCACATGGTATGTTATTAGAGGAAATATCACAATCTGTGCTATTACTGGCTCCTTGCAAAAATTTATTGCAGTAATCCCTGGTCTTGCTGAAGGGAAGCTTCAGAAATCAGTTCTTTTGAGGTGTATCAAAGAATTGATGGTGGCTATTTAAGGAAGCAGTTGAAATTTCAAGAAGGGAGAAGTGTTTGTGTAAGACCACTGGAGAGACTTTGATCACAGAATGGTTTTGGTTGGAAGGGACCTTAAAGTCCACCCAGTTCCAATCCCCTGCTGTGGGCAAGGCTGCTCTCTCCCAGCTCAGGCTGCCTAGGGCCCCATCCAACCTGAGCACATCCAGGGGTGGGTTACCCACAGCTTCTCTAGGCAGCTGTGCCAGGTCCTCACTGCCCTTTGAAGAAAAAAAAAAATTCCCTTAATATTGAGTGTAAATCTCTCCTTTTTTAGTTTAAAATCAACCCCCCTTATCCTTGTGCTATCAGATAGAGTAAAAATTTGTTCTTCCTTCTATTTGTAAGCTCCAGGCCTGAACAGCTGAAGAAAACCCAAACACGTTATTTCATGTAAAAATGTAACAAAATGTAACAAGTACTTAATTGATAATTGATAAATGTAACAAGTGTCTCAATTGATAATTGAAACCTCATTATGAGCAGTCTGGTAACATTCGTTTCCAGTGATTACAAATGGAAGGTAGTTTATGCTATCTTGATATTTTTAAATCGTGTTTCATTAAGGATGGTATTGGGCATCAGCCATTGTGTTTGATTGCACTGTAATTTTTTGTGAAAGCAGAATTGACGGCACAATTTCTGATATATTTGAACAACAGAAAAAAAGTTGTTGAAAGAGAGAAAAGATAATACAATACATAAGTTACACTGATTATTGTGCACCTTCCCTTCACCATCTATGCCATTCATGCAGTAAGGAGCAAATGCTCTGTATTAACTGGAGGCTTAAATTTCAAGAGATGGATGTTGTAAATGGTGAACTCTGATGGATTTGTAGGGTGTCAGGTGTTAAATCATGTAGAAGAGAAAGAGACCACGAGCAGCACGACTGTGATGAGTGATTTAATTGTACAGAGGAGTATCTTGTGGAGTGCCATATCAACATGTGGCATCCCAACTTATTGAGCTAAGGCACTCTGTTGGAAGCTGGCAGGGTGCTGATGCTGCTGGCCTTGTGATGCCTTTTTCTTTTGGTAAAGGATGTGGTGGGTTATTGCAGGTTCCAGGGGATTTCCTGGACACTGATATTGCATGAGTTTTTTACCTTCTAGGTTAAAAAATTAAAAAAAAATATTATCCCTGTTGCATGAAGGTGTTTTTAAAATACAGGAACAAAAACCAAAAAGTTACTTCAGCAGATTTTAAAAGCACGTACTGACTTGTTAACTTATTCCTCTACAGGGTGTGATAGGTGTGCAGTTGGTGGTTACCATGGTAATGGCTAGTGTCATACAGAAGATCATACCTCACTATTCTCTTGCTCGTTGGCTTCTCTGTAGCGGCAGGTAAGATACGAAACTGTTGATACATGGGGTGTGAATGTGGTAAAGCAACTACGCATTGCAGTAGAAACATTACTAGTTTGGTTTGTCTTGAAAAGTAATTGATCTACGTGCTGTTCTTGAACTTTACTCAGCATAGTGACACCTGACTTGCAGGTTCAAAGTATTTAAGTGTAAAAGAATAGACTTGTTGCTGTTAATTGTGTTAATGCTAGCTGTTTTCCAGCTCTTACCTTACCAAAGGTACAAGCTGTGTAATTTAATATTGAAAAGCTAAAGTAAATTCTGTTGAGAATCAAAGGACTTCTTTCTCAGTATTTGTTACAATTGTACTGATTAGCCTTGTATAAACAGAGTGCTTAGGTATTTATTAAAAATTGTGTTTTTGAGAACTTCATAGGACAGGATTACTATAAATTTCAATATAGATTTCATAATGATAGCTTAAACAGGTACAAAATGTTGCAAGAGAAGCATTCCCTGTGTGACAGTATCCATTATAAATAAAAATGGCAGGTTTTGAATATGATTAAGTATCTAAATATTAAAAGAAACAGATACTTTGTTTTTTCTACTGGGAAGGAAAACACTTTGAATGATTAGGAGATACTATGATGTCTTTTGGAATTGTTAAACTTTGGAGAACACTACAGCTCTGCTCCTTGATTTCTAAAGGAGTTTCCTTAAATGATAGTGTATTCCAAAATAGTCTTACCTAATCTTATATAGTTTTCCACTGCTTTTTTTCTCCTCAGTATCTTGGCATGCCTTTTTTTTTTTTTTTTTTTTTTCATCGTTTTTCCCTTTTCAGTTTCCAAATGATTGCCAACAAAAAATGTCACTAATGTGACACTTAAAACACAAATGTGTGTTAAGTATCACAATAACAGTGGTGAGGTGGAATGGAAAACAGTAATCAGTGTGCAGATGATGCAAATGGGAATCATATTCTTAGCTGTTTTGGGAAGTTTCATTGTTGACCACACTTGCAGGGTATTGACAACCTCTTTTTTTTTTTTTCCTCTAAAAAGGATATTATACTAAGTAAGTGAGCTCTAGAAAATTTTCAATGAGTATGAAACTTTGTATCTTCCTTGTTTATAGTGTTCCTCTCAGAGTGTTGTATCGGTTATATTTCAAATGATATAGTCTACTTTCTATATTGCATTTAAAACATTTGTCTCAATGTCCATTTCAGAACTTTTTTTTTTTTTTTAAGGAGTGCTCAATATTATGCCTGTGTCCTTCATTCTAATGCCATTTTCAGTCTCTGTATTCACATTCTAAGGCAAATGTTGTGCCAGTGAAAGATTTGCTGTTCAAATATGTTTTTGGCCACCCTTTCTTGTTTTTAATCTTTGTACGCATACAGATAAGTGCGTAAAGCAGAATTTCTGCGCTAGTGCTTTGGAATTATGCTCCCACTGAGGTCAGTGGGTGTCTCATTGCCTTTCATGTTAGTAACCTTGAAAATCTCATTGTTGCTTTTCAGCATACTATTCATAAGGTAACTATTCTAGTGTGTTGTAATTTCAGTCATTATGAATAACATTCTGAATGCTATAGTTTTGTAAAGAGCTGTGAATACTTCTGTGTTTCAGAAATAAAATCGTCAGGAGCTTTACTGGAACAATCTGAATTTTAATGTCAGAAAGAAAACTTTTTTTTTGTAGTTTATCTGATGAGCATATATAAATCTATTTTCCTAAGCATTGTCCATTTGCAAAGTGTTTTCTTAGATGGACTTCCATAAGCAGGGTGGTGGAGTGTGCAGTTCACACAGTGAAGTCCAGCTTTCCAAAGAAAAGTTACTAGATCTCTGTCCTTTCCTGTCAATATATTATTTTCAACTAGATTGTAATCACCAAAGCCAATTTAAGTTATTTGGCCTGAATGTTTTTCTTTGGAAGACTTGGGAGACTTTTCTAAAGAAGTAATCTGAAATATCTTCAGGAGGTAGTCCTTGCTAAAGAGGAGAGAAGGTAAACATTTTATGAGGAAAATGCAGAACCTTCAAGTGGCCAGCTGGTTTCAAGATGTCGATATGTGTCCATTAAAATGGAATATAAACATCTCAGAATTTAAAATAGTTGTTAGAATAGACAGACAGAAGTTGTTTTTTCATTTGTAGGGTGGATGGTTATCTTTAACTGCTGAAACACAATTTACTTACATTTGAAAGGGAATACAAACCTTTTCAGGACTTGATCAGAATATGAACATTCGTTATTTTTTGAAGACAGTGAATTGGCAGCTGAAGTATCTACCCAGGCCTTTGCGTTTTTTGTTAGTAAGTCTGCTCTACCAAAATGTTGCTTTTCTCAGCCTCTTTTGTCCTGTTTCCACGCCACTTCAGGAGAAAAGTGATGCTCTGTTCTACAGTCATTAAAGGCAATCATTCAAATTAACTGGGGCATGTTTGTACAGGTCTTCAGAGTAAACTCTATCAAAGCTACAGAGTAATCAGTTGTCTCAGTTTTAAACTCACTAAAGAAAATGCAACCGTTTTTTTTTTTCCCAACCTCTAACTTAATGAAAATGTGTTCACTTTTTTTTGTTTTTGTTTTTGAGATTTTTAAATTGAAGACCTGTAAGCTTTATTAAATTAAAAAAAACAACAACAACACCCTTTTGTATGCTATTACTTCTGTTACTTGTAATTTTGAATTACTTGCAATGCTTTTTGTAATGTAATGAAGGCCAAGTTGTGGTTTAAATATTCTTGTTTTGTGTTAGCATACTAAATTTTCTAACTTGAGTAATAATAATAGTTATGGATACCATTGCTCTCTCTTCGTTATTACGTTGTATTAAACTATATCATAAATTAGTGCCCTTCTCAAGAAAGAAGTATTTTCTCAAGAAAAATACTCGTACATTAAGACTGATAAATTTTCCAAGTATGTTTCTGTGCATAGTTGGGCTTCTTTGCCTTAACATTTTAGCAGAAGAATCAGAGTGACAGCCATCCAAAATCTGAAGGACACCTCACCTTTGCTGTACACAAGATTGTGCTTGAGCTACTAATGTTCTTGATTAGAAGTTTGAATAAAGTTACTGAGACTGAGCCATCTTTTTTTTTCCCACTTAAGAATTTCCTTGCCACCACTTGCCTTTTAAATAAATGAATAAATAGATGGTGCATTTATGTGTGAAAGTGGAAAATTGTACAGTTTACATGTAAATTAGTGAATTTTGTTTTTTTGAATAACTCTTGTGTGAAATCCATAACAGAGATAGTAGAATATGCAAATATTTTTGTAGACAGCAGGTACATATTTTAACGTTTACCTATCTGTGCTTTTGTAAGCTGCTGTCCTTTTCCTAATAAGTGTTGAAGGTATCACAAGGGTGATGTTGCTTAGGGCGGAAATACAGATATTACAATCTTGACTGTTTAAGAAAAAAGTTGGGTAATAGTTGTCTGCTTTGAGAAGTGAAGGATTTGTTGTGAAGGGGTAGCATGTGTTTCTAATGGTATCTGGTAAGTAACTTGGGCTGAAGAGAAGTGAAGGTCAGTTGTTGTTTTTCAGTCCAAGCAGGGTATTTTTTTAGATGTTGCAAATGACTGCTATTTTAGTGTATATATAGATCTGTGTTTATATATAGTTATGTTTTTTTTTTTTGTTTGTTTGTTTGTTTGTTTTTTAAATCATTCTACATTGCTAGTGCTGATGAGGCTTTATTTGCGATTTTCTTTTCCTTTAGTTTACGATGGTATCAACATCCTACTGAAGAAGAACTACGGATTCTTGCGGGGAAACAAAGAGGGAAAAGCAAGAAAGATAGGTAAGTATTTGTTTTAAGCTTCTTTCTCCTACATTTTTTTTTTTTTTGTATGATTTCTATGACAGCTTTCGTCAGTTTCTGTCTTCTGTGATTATAAAACTGCTTGTTGCATATGACTGCAATACATGAATCGTCACAGCTCTGTACTGAACTGTGTTCTTTTGTTTTACTAGAGAATTTCCAAATTGTGCAGCAGTGAATGATTCCCAGTTCTTAAATGTTGTTTGTGAAATTGCTAATTAGGTTACGGAGGTTTTTTTAATCAACGTACCCGTGTCATGGAGTCTGAGGAAAGCAAATCTTCTGTAGGGTTGAAGGTCCTTATATTTAGGCAGGATTTGAATGTACTTGATATAGGATTGTTGTTCTGGATCATTACACGTTTACACAGCTATGATAAAAGTAAATGTGCTCCTAGAATTTATTGAGTTACTTCCAGTGGAAGTATTAGTCCCCTTGCACAAAGCACTGGAGTAGAATTTTGTTGTGATTATTGTGAAAAGTTCTGGTCATTCATGTTCAAGAAGAACAAATTCAGACTTGAATAGGTGAACAGAAGGGCTACTAGCATCAGGCAGGAAACAGCATGTCTTACAAGAGCCATCTGGAACAGCTTGACTTGTTTAACCTAGCAGAAAGAAAATCACAGAATCACAGAATTGTAGGGGTTGGAAGGGACCTCCAGAGATCATCGAGTCCAACCCCCTGCCAAAGCAGGTTCCCTACAGCAGGTCGCACAGGTAGGCATCCAGGCAACATCTCCAGAGAAGGAGACTCCACCACCTCCCTGGCAGCCTGTTCCAGTGCTCCGTCACCTCACTGTAAAGAAGTTCTTGCTCACATTTGTGCAGAACTTCCTATGCTGCGGTTTCCAGCCGTTTCCCCTTGTCCTGTCTCCACTCACCACTGAAAAGAGTCCGGCCTCGCCATTCTGCCCCCACACCTTAGATATTTATAGACCTGGATCAGGTCCCCTCTCAGTCTCCTTTTCTCAAGGCTGAACAGACCCAGTTCACTCAGCCTTTCCTCATAGGGGAGATGCTCCAGGCCCTTTTTTGAAGACCGGGGTGACGTTGGCTATCTTCCAGTCTTCAGGCACCTTCCCCGTCTTCCAAGACTTCTCAAAGATGACTCAAAGATGATAAAATGGGGAATGATGAGCTAGATGTTCATCAGCTTCACCTGGAAACAAGATTCTCACATACAATCATGAAGGTCTCCAACAGACTTTCCAGAAGTAGAACTGCCCAAGAGCCAAGAGTGATGATGAGGTGGTAGAGCTTGTTGTGGTAATTGAAAGATAAATAAATTTAAAAAATCAGAATTGGCTGGGCTTAAAATAAACAGCAAAATGCACTCTTTCTTGTTGATTTCCTTTAGTCCTTTTCCTTTAACTCTGATATGAAATACTGATATACAATTCCTAACACCAGTTTTAATCCATGTATAGTCTATTCTTTATGCTTTTTTTTTTTTTTTCTGGAGTTTTTAAGTTACTCAGGAAACTTATTTGTTGTGTTTTGGATAAAGACTTAAGTTGTTCCCTTAATGTAAGTATCTTTCATTTTCTTTCATATGTCACATTCTTTCATATTGTGACATATTTGTCACGATACTCTTAAATTCAGACATTAATTATCTAACAACGTTCTTGTTTTCCTTCAACTTGTTAAAAGATCTGTGAATAGCATTACATTTTATGTGTTCATCTAATCAGTAATATATGTACAATAATTGGTATGACAGAACTAAATGTTTAAGTCCATAAATAGGAGCCTTATACAAAATAATTTTACTTTGCTAATGTCTTTTCTTAGTGTTGCCAATCTTCTGCTTTCCAAAGCACCTTCACTTTCAGTTTCACATATGATCAATTGCATACTCACTACTGAGTAGCAACATGGCATGTTAATTTGTACTGATATCTAAGCTTTAACTTTTCAAACTTTGGAAAATGTACTGTGAAAAGTAGCAGGAAACTGTATCTGAAGGCACATAAATACAAATCACTTTTCAACTATTAAAATGCTACATTTAATGCTTCAAATGTGATGCAGTGTTTTGTGTCTGTGCAAATTTTGTTGGTGTCACTCAATTATCAGATTGATATGATACATTAATACGTAACCAAGAAAATAGTTATAAAAGGCAGTTATTTGTAGTAAGGTGTTATTGGCAAGTCCTCATTTAGATGTAGACACATTTTTGAGAGTTGCTTTAGATTTTTGTCCTCATTTTTCAATTTGTCCATTAAAATTCTTGTGCTTTGAGTGATAGTAAGAACTAGTATCACATGAATACTGACTTACTTACTGACTCTTTCTGGTTGTATTCTCAGCTTACATGTGAATTAAGAGGACTTTACTCTTTAAAACCTGTTCATAGTTGAATAAACTTCTTTTTAATGCTCATGTACCAGTAACTCTTCTTTCTTTGGAAAATCCACCTTTCCTTCACTGATTTCAGAGGTGCTGTTTTGAAATCTGGCAAAGTACACTGTTCTGTTGTAGTCCTCTAGGGGGTTATGAGCTTGTAGTATGGCTTATTTTCACAGAATCACAGAATTGTAGGGGCTGGAAGGGACCTCCGCATATCGAGTCCAACCCCCCTTCAAAGTGGACACCCTACATGACACTGCACAGGTTGGCACCAACGTGGGCTTAAATATCTTCTGAGAAGGAGAGTCCACAACCTCTGTGGGCAGCCTGTTGCAGTGTTCTGTCACTCTCACTGTGAAGGTCCTTCGCATATTGGTGCAGAACTTTCTATGCTCCAGTTTACGGTCATTTCCTTTTGTCCCCACAGACCTCTGAAAAGAGGTTGGCCATATCTCTTTGACTCCCATGCTTATGATATTTATAAACATTAATCAGATCCCCTCTGAGTCTTCTTTTCTCAAGGCTGAACAGACAAAGTTCACTCAGCCTTTCCTCATAGGGGAGATGCTCCAGGACCTTTATCATCTTTATGGCCCTCCACTGCACTCTCTGTAGGAAATCCTTGTCATTTTTCTACAGGGGAGCCCAGAACTACATACAGCCTCCAGGTGAGGCTGACCAGAGCAGAGTACAGGGGGGAGGATCACCTTCCCTGACCTGGTGGCCATACTCCTTTTAATGCACCCCAGGAAAAGATTTTGAAGTTCATGGTGTTGATATAGTTTCTAAGCTCCAGGAGAAAAAAAAAAAAGTGCTCTTGTTGCTCTGAGTAGCCCTTCTGGTCTTTATCTCTTTGGAAATATGCAACACATTGTTCAAAACTGTTATTTGTAACCAGAAATTTGAGAAGCATAAAACAGCTTCAAATTATATATTACATTTTTGTTTATACTGTATTTGGAAGATAACTCAGTGGAACTAGAAAGGGGAAATGATGATAGCTAAAAGTAAGGCTTCCATGCAAAGACACACGTATGTATGGAGTGGGCGCAGTGTGTGGGTATAAAGTAGTAAAGTATGTTGTACAAGAAGATGCTGAATGAAGTTAAGTAGGGTAGTTATCAGGGTTTTTTTAATGTGGGACAAACATTGTGAAATTAGCTGCGTGGGTCAACAAATTTCAGAGTGTTTCAGAAAGGAATTGAATAAATTAATGTCAAAAAGAAAAAAAGATATTTCAGAAGTTGTAATACCTGGCTTAGATTATCCCCGGATTGCTTAATGCTAGAAGCCAAGAAGGATTTAGCAATGTGACAATCAGCCTTTGTCTTAGTCTTTCCCTTCATATAAGAAACTTTCCACCTGTGCACACATGATAGGAGCAAGTTAATCTCTCTGCAGCTCTTAAAGCCTCTGTGTATCTGTTATGCTCTGCAGGAATGGCTAAAATCAGGAACCTGGCCTGTCTCAACATCAGAGCATGCATAGTTTTGTCTATTTCCTCCCAAAGAACATGATGTATTTGTTTCTTTTCAAGGCTTACTATATCTCTAGGATTGCTATTAATACAGGGATAATTGTTTTTACTTTTTTTTAAATTTTTTTTTATTTTTAACTTTTTTATTTTTTTTATTTTTATTTTTTTTACTATACAAGCAGGATATGAATTGAAATAGGTCAAAGCCATTTTTGCAGCCATCCTTTTAAATTAGAAAACTGCCTTACAGTTCTTTTATTGATGGCTGATAGGATACATCTCTCAAGGATCTAGGTTAATCTAGCTTAGGCAACAAACTTAAAAGTCTAATTCTATTTTGGGAAATCTGTTTTTTTGGGGGGGGAATGGGTTTGGAACCTTGCCTAGACTTCATTTGGAAAGCATCACTTCAGCTTCAATTTTCTTCAGGGTATTTGTTTGGCAGGACAGATGTATTCTTCTCTATAGTGGTACTCATACCTGTTGATGCTGGGGTTACTTATTATATCATTACAGATTCCTGTCTAACAGTGGGATGCTGCAAACAGTATCCACCAGCTCCTGTCTTAATGCATGACTTTGATACAGCATGGAAGCTACTTAGACCAATGTGCCTAACCACCACAGTGTATTAGAATGTTACAAGATAAACCCAGTAGTTATTGGCATGCCTTGTTGTTTCTTAACTCTTTATGAATTATTGCTTTTAGCAAACTAGAGAGAAGTGTTTGCAGTTAAGGGAATAGCAGTCTGAATTCTTAAATTTGAAATGGTGTTATACGTACAAAGAAAAAGTTGATTTTTGTGGAATCTATGTTTATTTTATTAATCTACATATGTATTTTCTGTTACAGAAAATATAATGGTCACATTGAAAACAAGCCTTTAACCATTCCAAAAGATATTGATCTTCATCTGGAAACAAAGTCTGTGACTGAAAGGGACACTATTGGTAAGAATAAGGATGCTGACAATGATGTAGTATATCAAATACATCGTGGTATTTTCTGTCAAGTATTTATTTGCAGTAAATGCTGGAACATATTTTTGGAGTACAACCGATACAAAGAGTGTTAAATGAGATTGCAAAAATTGTTGCATTCAGGCATCCAAAGCAGTATCAGACAACACAGAAAGGATCCCATCACGGTCTATTTGAAACAGTCTTTGTATGAGAAAATGGTAACTGACTGATCTTGAAACATGTGCTTTCTGCTGGCCTAAAATATGAAATGTACTATTGCATTGAAACCTAGACCTACACAAACAAAACTGACTTAAAATGCTTAGGTGCCAAAAATGGCAGTGCAGAAACAAGCAATGTTAAATGGTTTGAAAGTTGCTTATTTTTTAAAATAATAATTTTTGATTCCTTAATGATAACCAACTTTCTTTACATATGTAACCTTAAGACTTTCCTATGCACATAAGCTATATATTTTTCCTTATTTACATTCTCATATGCAGGTGCTGTATACAGCACCTAAGTGTCTTCCTGAGTGTTTATAGGTATGAATGCAGTCGAACACTTAACTGGTTTTAAAGAACTAAGCATGTTAAATCTAATAAAAGTAATTATTTCAAAATAAGTATAGGACTTGGAAATAACTGAATTTAACCAATACGTTGTGTTTGTCATCAGCTATCTCTTAGTCAGCAGGCAAATGCTGTGTAGTGTTTGTGGGTTTTTTTTTTTTTTAACTCTCATGGTCTAGGTAATGTGTTTGGGAGAGACAGGCTGGGCTTCATTATCATGAATTGTTCTTCACATTTCTCAGGAGCTCCCTCTTTGTAAATAACCCAGCCTGCCAGTATGGTCCCCAGAATTTTTAGGTGGAATCAATGGTTTATTACCGTGCAGAAGACGTTAATAACGTTGAGCAAACTCTGAATGGCTTAGATTTTTTTTTTTTTAAGGAGAATATATAAATATATATTATTTATATAAGGTGATAGCCAGTAACCTTTTAATCTTGAACCCTTAGAACTGTAACTAAAGGAAAGAGCCATTTTCTATCATGACATTGATATCTAAACTGGTTATAATCTTTGAGTTAATTAGATCAATGAGATGCTAAATAAAATCTTGTAAAATAAATCTTGTTAAATAAAATCTTGTAACCTTATCAAATTGCTTAGTACCAACCCAGAATATTCACCAAGGTGAAGAGAGGAATACAAATTAAAAGGAGAGGGTATCAAATGGAAAAAAAGCGTGCCTTTTTTGTTGTTGATGATCTTAACTTCCATAATCTTGTTACGTCTAGATCAGTTACTTGAAAACAATTTTTGATTGTTATTGTGTTCTGCATATGATATATATATATATATATATCATAGCTGTAACGTTTGCAAACTTGTATTTTTCAGCATTACATTACTTTCCTGAATATCAGTGGTTGGTGGATTTCACTGTTGCAGCTACAGTTGTGTATGTGGTGACTGAAGCGTATTACAGCATTGTGAAGCCCTCACAAGAAATGAATATCAGTGTAGTGTGGTGTCTACTTGTCTTGGCTTTTGCAGTGTATCCTTTTCTGTTTTCTTATATCATTCTACCAATTCCATCATGCTGCAGTTCATAGAAAGCTGCCTATTGTTGTTTTAGAGAATACATAAAATTTACCATTTGGAAAAAGAATTGTAGCTAGCATCATTTTCAGGTAATGTATATGCTGTAGCATGCTTCTTTCTGCTGATATAAATAGCATATAAACATTTATACCAAACCATTTATAGAAAAAATACAGCTCTGTGAATATAGAATTAATGTAATGTGTAGCTGTTCTGAGCTAATGTTTGACTGTCAGGGTGGGCAAATATTGCTGTCCATGCAGATTGTAATTTTTGAAGAAGCATGCAGTTTACTGCCTGGCTTTTCTGTTATGTTTAACCTCATACTTTCTGAACTAAGTAATACAATAATGTAAATCATCATTTGTTGCAAAGTTGCATGCATGAATTCATAGCTTCAGAATTCAAAAGATTATTTCTCTTAGATTCAATGCAAAATAAAATGTATAGACAGTTATAGGAGCTAAAATGGTACTGTGTTTTCAGTGGTCTATGAAAAGCAACGTTTTCTTCTGTAAATAAAAGAAACAGTATTTTAGGAAACAAGCAATACTGAACCATAAGAAGTAGTAGCTGTCCTGTTTGCATTTGGTAGAAAAGACAGTGCATGGTTTCACTATAATTAATAATTAATTTCCACATACCAGTCATAGACTTTGGAGAGGAAAGTTGGGTTTTAAAGATAGGAGAGGTAATGAAGCAAAATAATCAGATAAGGTTCTCAAGGAGCATAGGTTATGGAGAGAGGAGCTGGAAAATAAAGCTGTGCAACTCCTTTGGTACCGCACAACTGACAAACAGATCAAATGCTTAGTTAGATATAACACACACATATTCAAAATTAGTTCCTCTGTGCCTTTACAGTAAGGACGAATTCCTTTTCTGACTAGCCTGAAGTGCAAGTGAAATGCATAATTTTCCTGGTCATGAGTAGTAACTTAAGTGACAGAGCTGATGAAGTTAAGTAAAGAAATAGCTGGCAGAAAATCAGCATCTAGCTCTTGTGCACCTTTTAGTGATGTTATAGCTATATAACTAGGCACCCTTTTTTGTATATTATTATTTGGTTAGGCAAAGTCAGGAATCTTGGCAGAGAGAATAAGACATTATTAAAAATAATTGATGAAAACCAACTCTTTTGATTCCCATAATGAGAAGGAGAATGAGATTAATGAATTTATGGGGAAAAAAGCTTCATACATTGTTCAGCTTATTGGTGGTAGTGCCCTTTTTGCTTCCTTTTTTAGACTTCAGGCATAACCAGCTTGAATAATTTTACTGTGGCTGTGAATTATACATTGGCATAGATTTCATAGGAAAGACAACTGCAGTGTTCCATTCTTAGAGTGGTGTTTTAAGGCAGTCCTAATTACTACTTTCATTTAGTCAATGCAGAGCAAAACCAATTGTAGAAATCTAAAAATATTAAGTTACATGGCAGCGCAAGTTTTCTGTCTTGGTAGTATGAACATACAAGTAATTATCAAGGTCTTCTGATTGCTTCTTTCTCACCACCTGTTTTTATATAAATTGAGCCTAAACCACCACTTTTCACTTTGTCTTATTCAGATCAAGCATTTGAGGTCTCATTGCATATTGGGACCTGAAGGAGGTTGTAACAGAGTGAATGTTCCCTGCGTGTCAGAGGTACATCAGTTGTATTTTCTTACCAACCTTTTGACATGGCAGAAAGAGAAGAATGATAGAGGGGAAACTTATGTATGTTAGAATTGATAAGAGAAAGAGCAATTAATTTGTGGTTTCTCAAAACACTGGCATGAAGCACATTTCACATCATAAACATCTTGAAATATGTTATTAAATCCCATAATTATACGTCAGATTTCAAGTATAAGTTCTGCTATGGAGATGGACAGTTGATTCTTATCCATTGTTGGAAGCTATATAATCAGTGAATATTAAGATGTTATAATTACAAAAAACAAGAGAGTTAGGCAAAGCAGATCATGATAACAAAAAGAGGATAGAAAGCTTACCCCTGTCCTGGGCTCACTTACAAAACTCCAGAAGAGATCCTTCCCCCCGGTAGCCAGCTCTTAAATAGGTCTAGAAGAGGTGCAGCCAGGCTCCACCCCTTCCAGCAGCACAGGAGAATTGCCTTCACCCGTGCTCCTGTGGCTGACTTATTGCTCACCTCAGGTGATCAATCAGAGTTCAGGCTGTGACTCAGCAGTTCCCATACAGAAGCAAATAATTTTTCTGTGTGAAAGAACCTTTTGTACTACATGAAAATTAAGTTTGGTGCACATATTGACATGATGTGTAAAAGTACTTTGACTTTTTAAATTGTAAGATCAGATAGGATATTATTAAAAGCAAGCAATCATCAACCAGAAGCTAAATCTTATTTAGTAACTTACTAGTTAACTTCATGTTTTAATATTTTTGCATTTGCGTGGGTATGTATTAGCTAAAGAACCAATATTCTTCTGAGTTTTTTGTAATAATATACTTTGGAGATAATTGTTAAGGATTTCTAATAGTTTGTAGGAGTTAGAAAAAGTGAAAGAGAAGTTAAAATTTAAGATGCATAAGACTTCTTAAAACAAGCAAATCTGGAAAAGCCAGGGGAAGAATGGCACCGTATGTAGGACCAAACCTTCAGAACAAATCCCAGGAAACAAGAAACTTGTATGCAAGAGTGTCCTTTTGTTTTGAATATGTTGTCAAACAGCGAGGCCTAAATTCTGAGGGTTTTAATTTGTTCAGAAAAAAATTCTATCTTTTGGATAGTTTTAGAGGTAGGGAATCCTACGCAAAGGAATGTGTAATTTGTAACCTGGTAATAGGTCATTCATTAGTTATATGAGGGAAATGTTCTAGTTAGGACTATTCGTGTTCCACTTCGTACAACTTGTATTGCTGGAGTTTTGGTTTTTTGTTTGCTTGTTATTTTTCACATAATAGTAAACAGACTTTACTTTTAAGGGAGGCTTCTCTGCAGAGCAGATGATTTTGTAGAAATCCTGGTGAAATCACTGCTCTCTAATATTGAACAGAGCTTGACTTTATTTGACTGTATGGTTCCTGCACTGATGGAATGAAGCGTTGTGACCATTGCCCAGTCTGAGAGCTTAGGTGGTGATACAGAAGTCTGCAGTACTGAGCAGCACATTCTAGACTTGTTATATTAGAGCTGACACATAAACATATTAATGTGACTTATTCCTAGCTTTACAGCTGGGTTGAAGGGCTTTTATGCAATGAGTGATAATACTGTGCAATTGGGGAAACAATCTTTGTGATTTCAGGAGAAAACTCCTGTGTTCTTGTGTTATGATATCAGGCCTCAGTGCTGCTGAAACTCTTGTAAAATCTACCAAACTGTTTAGTCATTCAGTATGTCAGGGCCAGAAATTATTCATCGTGACTTAAGTATTGGAAAAATGTGGTTGACTGATTTCAACTGAGAACATGGGTGCAGAAGGATGTCAGTAATTATGTGGGCTGCTTCTGTTATGTTGGTCCACAGTGTCAAAGGCAGATGTTGGTGGTATGACGGTTGAGGTTGAACATTGGTACCAGTATCCCTTCACATGTTACCGTGTGACAAAGGGCAGCAGAGGGGCAGTCTGACAAATGATGTGTGATGTGAAATTGCCTGTGAAGCAATGGTGTGTCAGTGAATTACTTCCTGTGGAACAAATGGCGACCACTGACATTAACTGATGTCTGTTTATGGAGACCAAAAAGTGGATGTGGGGGGTGGATGGTATGTTTTAGCAGTGGTGACAGCCACAGTCATCACTTTCACTGGTGCAGATTGTTCTGAGCTTAGCACGCAGGGTGTTTCATTGCGGGTGAAGATACATAACTAATGGTAGTGACTTTGTTGATAAATAGTGTTTTGTAGTTGAGAATATGCTCTATCAAATACTGCAGTTGTGCTCTAATCATTAGAATTGGAAGAGACTTTTAAAGGTCATCTAGTCCAACTCCCTTGCAATTAATGGGGACATCTACGACTAGTACAAGTTGCTCAGATCGCAGACCTTAAATGTCTTCAGGGATAGGGCATCCACCACCTCTCTGGTAATTCCAGCCAGATATTCTTATATATTATTATTAAAATAAGATAACCCATGGTAGGGAGTATTGCTACAATTGACAGTAAGTAAGCCTAAATTAAAACGATATTGCAGAGAAGCGTGTTCCTAGCTACATAATTTTTTTTAATCACTGCTTTACACTGTCCTTTAACCTGGAATTGGCTCAGCGTAGAACATCCTTAGTGAAGATGATCAAAATACAGCTTTGTAATTTTTAAATATTGTTATTTTTCCAATTTAATTTTCCTTGACCTTTTTCTTGTGTAGTAAGGTACTATTTTCATTGACCACTCATTACTTCAAAGTAGAGGAAGGAGGTGAAAGATCAGTCTGTGTCACATTTGGCTTTTTCTTCTTTGTGAAAGCAATGGCAATTTTGATTGTGACAGAAAACTATCTAGAGTTTGGACTGGAATCAGGTAACTCCCTTCTTTAGTATTTGCAACAGTCTTACTTATTGCATGACCAGAAAGATTTATTTCAGGTCTTTTAGAAATTTTTGAGAATATATCTGTTAATTTTAATTCTGTTATGTGATAACACTGTTTCTGGAGGATATTCTGTCTATTTTTCCTGCTTTGTTGTAAGATGTGTAAAATGGCTTGGTTTTTTTTTTTTTGTTCACTTTTGCCTTCCAGTTTTATTTTTAATCTGTTTTGCCTTGCATTGCACAGTGAGCTGCCTTCACTGAAAAAAAAAAAAAAAAAAAAAAGAATAGGTACTTGGTCTGTAAGCATCAGTGTTAATTCCATTAATGTTCATGAAATGCTCAAGTATCAAATAGGTATTTTCAAAGACAGTTAATATCCGAGTTTTGTTGTACTGTGGCGTAATCAGCGCATGAAAGAATTATCCTAACATGAACACTTTTCAAAAGATGTATTATTATGTGGGGGGGAAGAAGGGGTGGGAAGTATTGTTTTTACTGTGATAAAATACATATAATCTATGTGTCTCCGCAGGATTCTCAAATTTCTCAGAAAGTGCTATGCAGTTCCTTGAAAAGCAGGGTTTGGAATCCCAGTAAGTCTTGGAAATACAGTGTTTTACATTGTGTTTGCATTTATAACTGAACCACTTGGATTTTCTTAGCAAGCATTTGTCTAGCATATTGTGCTGTTGTACGTGCTTATAATTGCTAAAAAAATGTGAAGAGGTGTATTAGTGAGAATAATCCATCAATATTTCAAAATATCTTTGTTTTCTCTTTAATTTAGATATAGATTCCAACCTGGTAGTTTGGCTGTAGCATTTAAAAAAATAAATTCAGAAGTACAATTTTCATGACAGTTCTTAAGCAATCTTTGCAGTGCTGAAGGAGCTATTTAACACACAAAAAAATCTTTTTGCTGTTTCTGTGGTATGTAAGCAGATGAACTTGCAAAAAAGCTTCAGACACTTCAGATGGAGCTTGCGATGAAGTCGGCTTTAGGAGGAAATTTTGACTTTTATTCACATCTTCAAGTTCTGTAGTATTTTCCTCCTTCACAAATACATTTGCTTGCTACAGGATATCTCAAGTTTTGTATGGGCTATGAAAGGATTGTGCCATTTTTGTTATTTTACTTGTGTACACAACCACTGTCATGGATAGGCTTTGTGTATTGTAAAATGGACTTTCAGTACAACTCTGTCATTACACATTTGCTGACGTGTTATGGGGTATATCCTTACTATGAGGGATAAACTTTTGATTTCTAAGTTGGGAGTTCTCAAGTATTGTGCCAGAACTATGGAATTTCTTTATTTCTGTGGAACAGATCTTTCTAATATGCCTACGTAGAAAATATATCATTTTTAGGTAGGAATACCAGAGAAACATTTAACTGAATCCCATGTATTTCTTAACCTTTCTTTATTCCGTTTTACCTAAGCTATTACGACTTTACTAACTTCTTTGTTAATTTTTCTGTTAACGTTCCTTTATTTTTAAACTTCTGCAGTGCTTTGGCTGTTCATAGGAATGACTGAGTTGACAGTGGTGTCTTTTGGTAGTTTGAGGTTGTGGACTAACAAGTCTGAAGCTTATGTGGATAACTAGAATTGTTTTTGTTTTTCTTTAATCTGTTACGTCCTTTGATTTTTTTGTATGTATGTATGTTTGTAATTCAGTTTATTAATTCCATAATTCATTTAATCCTTAGTACTTTTTTCAGTAATTGTGATGTAATGCATAGTTAATTAAAAAAAAAAAACAATACTGGCTACTTGGAAGAGACATAAGTAATTGGGTACGTGTATGTGTTTGATAAATCTGTGGGGAAAAAAGTAATAAGTTTGACAAAGCTCCTTAATGGGTAAAAGGAGAATGCAGCTAACATATAATTTAAAAAACATTGATTTTGACTATGAAAATTTAAAATTGTGATATATCTGTTCTCTTAAAAAAAATAACCACTGACTTCATTCTGGTAGCTTTTTTATTTTACAATTAGTTGTTAATTTTAATATAAAGTTACTCTTTTTTTGTTTTATTGTACTAACAAATTTAACATCTTTTACGAGGTTTTTTTGCACTAGGAAGTATTTTTAATAGGAAGGTTTTCTGTTCATTTTATTAAATAAACAGGTGACTTATTTTTTGTTTTGGTGCCTGCTTGAGTTATAATGATGCTGGTATTCCCGAGTAAAACTGTACAATACTTTTTGCTTTTTGATTAAATATTAGATACTGTTGAACGTAATCACTGATACCCTGCCCATTCACTTCCTCCTCAAGAAAATGCTTATTTCCTCTCTTTTCTTTTAGGGGTCCTGTGTCTAAACTAACCTTCAAATTGTTCCTGGCTGTTTTGTGTTCACTTATTGGTGCTTTTTTGACATTCCCTGGCTTGCGACTGGCTCAAATGCATCTGGATGCTCTGAATTTAGCAACAGAAAAAATAACACAGTAAGAAAAAATATATGCACATAGGTATATGCTACTCAATCTTAAGTCTTTGATGTCTGGAAATAAAATGAACTATTCCAACACGAAGGTAGTGACTAAGACTTCTGCTGCTGCCTGCATTTTGTATCTCAAGCAGACTTGCCACCTGCCTCTTTTCTGGTCAACCTGTGCTCTGACGGTCTTTCATTCTTTGCCTTGTGTTTAGAGTCCCAGTTACAGGAATATTTCTTTCCTTTCCTCCTATTAGAGCACCACAAGGAATGTTTCTACATAATGCTTTCTTTCCTCAGTCATGTTTCTTGGGAAGTTAAGTTAAGTGGAAGAAGACATACAGCCACAGACATTTCATTTTCCTCAGTAGCCCAATAGATGAGCATCATGCTGTTGTTGATAAACATAGGGGAAGATCCAGAGGCAAACACAGACAACAACAGCAACAACAGCAAAAACCCACAAAAAATACAAATAGACAAAAAAAAAAAAAAAAAAAAAAATGAAGGAAGGAATAGCCTTAGAAGGGCAGCTAACTGGAAAAATGTTTAAAGTGAATCTAAAACTCAATGAAAACTTCTGTTAATAGATATAGAAATTAGCATATAATACTTCATTTTACAATATTTTGTGCTTCTTACATTATGACTCAGAATATTTTAAAAAGTCAGATGCTAATATGACTTTAAAGGAACATTTTATTTTGCAGCTGCTCTTGAGCAGTAAATGTTTTCTTAGATTTAACTTTTTTTTTCAGCTTTCTCTTGTTGACTGAGGAGCACCAGATGCCTTTTGTAGGTCTTGACCATTGATATTTAATACACAGATGTTACAGCATAGGCCATTGTGATGATTTAGTCTGTCCACTTTGCTGAGAGAAACATTATGTCACCAGCAAGTCGAGGGAGGTGTCCCTCTAATCTGCTCTTGTGAGACCCCACCTAGAGTACTTTGTCCAGTTCTGGGGCCCCCAGTACAAGGAGGACAGGGAGCTGTTGGAGTGGGTCCAGAGGAGGACCATGAAGATGATCAGAGGGCTGGAGTATCTCCTCTCCACAAGGACAGGCTGAGGGACTTGGGGCTCTTCAGCCTGAAGAGGAGAAGGCTCCAAGGAGACCTTATAGTGGCCTTCCAGTACCTGAAGGGGGTTTATAAGAAAGCTGGGGAGGGACTTTTTATTAGGGCATGTACTGACTGGAAGAGGGGAAATGGTTTTAAACTGGAAGAGGCTAGATTTAGACTAGATATCAGGAAGGAATTCTTTACTGTGAGGATCATGAGACACTAGAACAGGTTGTCTAGCAGGGCTGTGGATGTCCTTCCCTAGAAGCATGCAAGGCCAGGCTGGAAGGGGCTGTGAGCAACCCGATCTAGAGGGAGATGTCTCTGCCTGTAGCAAGGGGGTTGGAACTACACATGATCTTCAAGGTCCCTTCCAACTCAAACCATTCTATGATTATGTTTTTGGATATAATAAATATTTCGGCATAAACTGAAATCTGTTTAAGTGCTCAACTTAAAAAATTACCTGTGTTTAAATTGAGTCCTTCACTCTTCGTAAATATTTAACTAAGTACTTTGCATTAGATTTGAGCTCTTTGTAGATGAATGCATGCAGTTAGAGCTGCAGGGTCTTGGCTCCTGCTTTATCTGCTGTTAAATTTCTGTCTGTACATAGGCTGTGACCAACTCTCAGTCTGTTCTTATCAGGCAAATAAAGTGCTCATTTTTTCATTTTTATGTACTTAAATATTTTAAAATTTCTTGTGCCTTTTCTACTACTACATTGTAATTTTCCAGCATATTCCCTGATCTGTGAATGTGAGATTCTCTGCAGGAATATAAAATCTCTGAAACAGAACTTGATTGATAAGATCTAAAAGGTTGATTGATGATTACTGGTATGAGGTTTTGAAAAATAAATCTTGTCTGTCTTGATGTTTACAGAATATTAAATCTGATTGTTGAAGGTAACATTATGTAGCACCAACCAATTTTTTAATGTCTACTAATATTTTGCCTTTTCAAGCCAAAAAAATGTAAAACAAAGAAAAATCTTACACTGTTGATCAATCAGCACTGTAAATAGGTAATGGAGTTAAAAACAAAGAGTTATCATTGGAAGTTTCCAGTGGGCCCTAAAGAGATCAATGTTTGCTCTTTGTGATGTGTTTTAGTCAATGAGCAGATCATTGCTTAGTGTTTGCAGTTGTTTGGCAGTGACTTAAAGGGAATAGGAAATGAGTATGAGTGTAACTGCTGTAATGCTCTTTAAATTGGAAGTGGGAAAACAATGCCTTTCTTTGCAGTCAAACGTGGGATTATACTTGGTAGAAGAAACCAGACAGGAGAAGCCATATTTATAAAATGGGAGACGTATAGAAAGCATTGACATTCCACATAAGTAGCTACCACTTGAGTAGTGTGGTTGAAATAATTAACATTATTCTTCCACAGATGTATATACAGGGAATAAATTTTAGAGAAAAGTAGGAGAAAAATAATGTCACTTTTAGTTTTGTTAGTTTGATTTTTGTGAGCAGTATCATTCTTTGTGTGTTTTTTAGAGTTGTCTTAATTTGTGCTATTTTCATACAGTCATTTTCCAGAACCTGTTACAAGAATCCATCAACCTGTTTCCTTCAGAAAGGGAGTCTTGCCACCATTTGATACATTGCAGTCCATTGACTTAGTAGGATATCTTTAGCTAGAAGCTCAAGTAAAATGTTCTCACAAGTTACTAAGATAATCTGGACTGCTCTTTGGTGGTGTTGTGCTCCCTAGTAGTACTTGAAAACTTACACTGCTTTTTTCTTCATATGAAACCAATGGTTTAAGTGATGCTGTAACTGCTTCTGAAACACTCCAACTTTTTAGTGAGTATAGAATGAGTTTAGCAAGCTTGATTACTTGAAATCAGTACAGTATTTCAGAATAACTTTTGGTTACCTCATTTTTTTTTTTAATAGTTTAGAGGAAATGTCTTTGGAGATGGCCATATACATGAGCCAATTCTGTTAGAGAAGAAACGTTGCACTAGTAAAAAATACCAGATCACAGGATGAAGTTTCAACTGTTCTTATTTTATTTGAGAATTGTAAATCTGGGGTACGGACTTCAGATGGGTCCAAAGGAGGAATAAAAGAAATATGTTAATTTCAGAGAAAACTCCAGAATAATATTTTCTTTTTTTAAAATCTACTGTTTTATATGTTGAGTTCCTTTTAAATTAACAATGTAGACAGTGTAGTTTTGTACTTTAAACAAGTACTTTAAACTTTGCTTTTTAAACATTGTATTTTTTTTGTTACTATCTTTAATTGAATGCAAATTTCCCCTGGTTTGTATAGATAATGGAAATTAATCTAAGTACCTTTTTCATAAAACAAAAAATCTTAAATTAATGACACGTTATCCATCTAAGATGCTAACTGCCTAGATTAAAACTGTAAAAGCTACTGCACTTTGGTGTTATGCTATAGTATGAAATTTTTAAACAACTGTCTTTTCTATAGTGTGATATGGTGCATGTAGTTAGTTGCTTTGATTAGATTGTTGAAGTGTTTAGAAAAAGAATTATTTCAAAGAGCGCTTTTAAAACCACAGTTTCACAGTATACAATATTTTGTTAAAATGTAGGTCCTTATCTTAAAAATAGAGAAGTAATCTCATTATTTACCTTTGTCTCAACTATATTAAAACTTGGACTTATCTTTTTGAGTTTGTTGCCAATTTCAACAGTACGGTAATTGTTTGCATTTAACAACTTCCTTCCCCCTCCCTTTTTTTTTCTTTTCAGAACACTGCTACATATAAACTTCTTGGCACCTTTATTTATGGTTCTTCTATGGGTAAAACCAATCACTAAGGACTACATTATGAACCCACCTTTGGGCAAAGAGAGCATACCTTTGTAAGATTGCCTTTAAAACCTTTCTGGGGTTATTCAGTGTAAAGCTATCAGTCTAAGCAGTGCCTTCTGAAAGTTCAGTGGTGTGAAAGACTAGAAATTGTGTATTGAGAGTCATCAAAAGTATGCCCTTTAGAGCTCATCTGTCTCAGGGAGAATGAATCGCAGTGTTGAGTTGATGGTTCTAGAAAAGCCACTATGTGCTGGCATCTCTTTGGCAGACTAATGGGTTGTTTTTCCTGTTGAAAACCTTACAGCTTACATATTGGTTTAAGAAATGAGTGGTTGTCTTGAAGACAAATGAGATGCATAGATATGAGGACTGGTCGAAGGCTCTTAGTATGATGGGAAGTGTTTCAAAATCATAGGCGTAGTGCCTAGCTTCGCTATTAATTTTGCTTCATTAATAGATAAAGTACTTAAAAGCATAAAAATGGAAGATTTTCATGAGTGATGCTATATTATAAAATACTGTTTTCTACTGAATAGATGGTTGTTACCAATGCTTTTAGTCTAGGAAAATCAGAATAATAGTAATTGGGTAGGCTTATAACTGATATGTTTGGCTGTCAGTTTTATTGCTTAATACGTAGGTCACTCTGAAAGTAATGCCTCCTATTTATTTCCATGGGAACTACAACAAATAGAAAGATCACAGTAACACTGTTTAATAGGGCAAATACTCAGCTACAAAACAGTGTTTTTCAGCATAGTTACCAGTTCTACATTTTCATCAGTTATACATTTTCACCACTGATGAACAAGGGCTGGAATGCTGTGCTCAGTAAAAATCTGCATGACTGTCTGGAACATGGCTAGTCTTCCACACCTTTGTCACCACTGCTGGGGAATTCTGCTATCTCACTGTGCTACCTCCACTGTTTTGTCTCCATAAACGTGCAGCAAGTGTCAATTAATGTCAGTGGGTCAGTTTTATTCTGCATGGAGAAATTTAGTGACACATCTTTGCTTCATATGCATTTCTGTATCAGATTTTTTTTTTTTTTGTCAGACTGCCTTCTGCGGCTGTCTCACGGCAACTAAATATAGTGGTGTATTGGTGGGAAGGTTCAACCTCTACTTCCATGACACCAACATCTGCCTCTGACATTGTGCACCAACATAGTAAAATAGGAGGCAGTAATTTCAGAGCAGGCCTTGTAGATCTAAAAGATGCTTGAAAGACAACTTTGTAACCATCAGTCTATTACATAAAATTTGGAAATACAGATTTTTTTGCTTCCATTTTACTTCTTACTTCTTAGTTTATCTTAAAATGATCATGCTGTAGTTTGTAATGTTCTGTGTACATTACTCAAATTTAGTCATTCAAGAGCTGTTATTGTTTGCATAAGTAAGTGAAATTTAATGCTGTATTGGGGCTGCTGAGAAGTAATAGTACAAAGAGAAATGGATGGAAACAAATACTTATTTGCACATTAACTTTGTAACTGTGAATTGTTCATTAAGTATTTCTGACCACATGCCTGAAGATTGCTTTACAGGACATGCATTGCTTTTTATTTTTTAATCTACAGAATGTCAGAAGACACATTTGACACCATGAGATTGTGGATTATAATCCTGCTGTGTGCTTTACGATTGGCTATGATGCGCAGTCATTTGCAGGCCTATCTGAATTTAGCTCAGAAAAGTGTGGATCAAATGAAAAAGGAAGCTGGCAGAATAAGCACAGTGGATTTACAAAAAATGGTAAGTACAGTGGGACTAAGGTTGCATTTGGAATGCTTGCTCTTTTTAATGTGCTTTTTTTCCAGTTTTTGTGTGTTCTGGGGCACCAGGACTGAAATCTGGGTGAAGATTTCTTCTACAAAAATAGCGCTAAGTTCTCTAAACCAAAATATGCAGAGATGTCAGCCATATTATGCAAATACTTTATCTTAAACTGTTCATGTGTTATTGGAAGACATCCCGCTGTGAAGTGTTTTTTAAAAATACCATGGCAGACAGTATGCTTCTCTTGTTTCTGTTGCATGGATATAAGCTATGGAGTGCATAGGCTCTGTGGCAATTAACTGTTGTAGTGTGGGAGAAATAGGAAGAATTTGAGTTTAGAAAGAATTGTTATTTCTCAATTGAGACAAAAATTTAAGATAGATTAGTTATATTTTGGGATAAGATGTATTTAGTTCTGTAAGACCACTCTTGTGATGCACCAGCCTCACAACAAAACTACCTATCTTGTTACTGTCAAAAATGTTAGGAAAGACTGGATTATTTCTTTTTAATGAAAAAGAACAAACTGACAAGGTAGAAGTTTGTAAGCTTGCTGTAGAACAGTGTTGCATGTTACCTGCAAATTAAACTTAGATTTCTAGTGTTGCGTGATAGTGCTGTCTGATGATGTTGCTGATCTGGGGTGTATTCCACGAGGAATATTGAAATATGCCATGGGATGAGGACTCCTCTCTTAGAATTGTCACTGTCACTAATAATTCTGTCTTTGTTGCTGCCGGATATCTTACTGTTAGTAGAGGACTGTGTTGTAGTTATTTCACATGTTTAATGAATAGTGTTTGGCTTTGTAGTAAATGTTAGAAAATGCAGGTAGTGACAACTGGTTATGATGGATCTGTATGACAGAAGATGGTTGTGAATGCATCTTAGTTTTGTAGGCTTTCATCTTACCTGTGTAACAAAAATGTCTTCTGTAAGTCTGTTTATCCACTACATACATGTCTTCTCTTTAAGAAACCCATGGCCACTAAATACAGTTTTGTTTTATTACCATATTAGCCTTTTCTTCTGAAGTCTTGCCCGTAAAATCTTTCCTGTCTGCCTTGAAGGTGACCATTACTTTCTTACTTGTTCTTTTTATCGTATTTCATCATTTATCTTACAGTATTTTCGATACTTTCTGAGTGTTTTACTGCATTTTTTTCTCATGCTAGGTTTTGATGCTTGCTCATCTCAAAGCCCTTTTACATGTTTTAGGGGTACTTCCAAAAATGTCATGTCTGTCTTCATCTTTTTTGCCACCCTGTATTCTGTACTTTCTAAAATCTGATTAGCTTTAATTCATGGCTTGCTTTCTATTGATTTTTATGACTTTTTCTCCTCTTTATCTGATATATTCTTTTAGGTCAAAAGCTTATATGAAATACGTAATGCAAAAATATTGAGAAATATGGAACAAATTACAGGGAGGAAAGAGTGATAAATCTGAGTAGGTTTCAAGAAGTAATAATGTATATAAGAAATAAAAACCTTTTAAATAGTTTGTTATTGATTATCTGCTAATGAAAAATCCTCTTGTCATTGTTTTTAAAGCTGGTATTTTACATTGGGAAAGACATGTCTTCCTTTTTAACCAAATTTTTGTTTACTTTTGGTGAAACTTGGGATTTCAACTATCTTGTTTGTGTAGTGGAATTTATTTTGTAAATAACAAAAGTTTTGATTTACAGTCAAAACTAATTTTTTGTTAGTGTAGTGAAATAGGAATCTTTGAACAATGATATGCAATGTTCATAAGCAGAATTTTTTCAAATTTTGTAACTGAACAGATATTTTTATTTACTTTCTTTCATGGCTTCCGCTCAGAATTTTAAGTGCCTTGATGAGCTTATCAGCTAGGGTTTTTTTTTTTTCATTAGTTATTTTGAAGACAGTGGGTCATAACACTGAAACATGGTAGAAAACTTAAAATCGCATTTGTGCGTGTGCGTTGTTCTTAATGAATTGCATGTTGATGTAGGTTTGCTCTGAACTCAAATGATTTTATTCTGTCTTCCCAGGTGGCTCGAGTATTCTATTACCTTTGTGTAATTGCACTGCAGTATGTTGCACCATTGGTAATGCTTCTTCACACAACTCTGCTTTTGAAAACACTAGGTAGGCAAAATTTGATGGGCAAATCTGTTCTGTACAGGACTCTTATATTTTCAAGTTGCTGTAAAGAATTAGGATTTATGAGTAATGCAATACAGAAAAATGTCATTTTCTGTCATTTAAAACATACTGATCTATAGTTTGTAAGTTATCATCTTCTCTTGCTGCTTTTGACGTCTATCAGTGATATGCTAATTTGATTGCTTTATTTCTGAGAAATTGTGTAGTCCAACAAATGAAGCTTTTTATTTCTATTTAAATATTCATATTTTTCAAGTATTTTAAGTGAGCTGTATAAGGCATTGTTGATACAACCTTTTATCTATTATTTGATATTTTTTTTTTTTCCCCCAGTTCTTCAATTTTCAGTGAGTTATTGAAAAGAAATTGAAGATTCATTTCACTTATAGGAGACTTGATATCACTGTTTTTTTTACTTCCTTATGAGGGATGTCTTTCACAGCCTGCCATGCAATCATGGCATTCTTTTTGCAAAATGTCAGCTGAGAGAGAGAGGCTTCATTAGGCTGTGATTCATCTCATCCTGAAGCAGACATCTATATCTAGTGAGATTAATCATACCAGGTACTGACAAGTCCCATGGCAACCGTTTCACATGTAGATGTTAGTATGTCAAAAAGTAGGATGAATCCTATCCTGATGGGTTACTAGAGTGATCAGGGAGCCATGGGGAGCAAAACAGGTAGTTCTTACTAAGTTAGAAATACTTGTGTATGTGTGTTTAAAAAATATATAAAACAATACAGTGTATAGAATGAAGAAAATTTAATTTAATAAAAATTTGTTAATTCTTTATTTCAACAGGTAATTATTCTTGGGGCATCTACCCAGAACTGAGTTCTAACACTCCAGTAGAAAACAGTTTGCTTCATAATTCAGCTTATTCTGAATCTGTACCTGCTGATGGAAAGATGAAAGTAACCGTAGTACAAATAACAATGGCTTTGGGAAGCCTAAAGAATATTTTCACTCCTCTCCTGTTTCGGGGACTCCTCTCGTTCCTTACCTGGTGGGTTGCTGCTTGCCTCTTTTCTACAAGCCTTTTTGGGCTTTTCTATCACCAGTACCTGACTGTAGCATGAACAGATCAACGGATAAGTATGAAGTCAAATTCCAGATACAAACCCAGGTACCCAAGAGGAGGTGAAGAAAAAAAGAAGAAAGATATTTATGAAGAGAAAACATATCATATTTTTAAAAATCTTCCTCTGTGTTCTCAGGGTGAATATTCTTCAAATGCTTAAAATCACAACTGGGTTTGTTAGTTTTGTTACCCAAATGGTAGGTAACTTATTCAATTCTAGTGGTAAGACTGATATTATTATGTGGCAGGCATTGGTGTGCATGTTTAAATGTTACAACTTCAGAGTATCTTGGTTTCCATAAAGAGGAAGTCGCCTTTAACACTTAAAGAATCAGCAGTCAGTAACTGAACTGTGTGAGTAGGTTCTGGTCATGCTGATGGTGGCTACTTGTTGAGTATAATATTGAAACTGAGCCATACAATGGACAGAAAAAGGGGATTTTAAAAAGTTCTGTTGGATATTTTTTGATCACTTTTCAGCATGAAAAATGAAATAATCCAACAGGACAAAAGCAATGCTGTATATTACAGTAAGGAAAGTTGTATAAAATTTCAATTTAACATAAGAAAAATGTATGGACCTGGCAGGTATTGCTGCCTAAATATTATGCAGGAATGCTTGCACAGTGAAAGGAGAGTTATAGAAAAATAAATAAATAAATAACTTCAGTCCCTAAGTCATTTTGAAGTAATGGCCATTTGTATTGGTGCTAATTTTGATCCACAGATTCCATTCGGATCTTTTAAAATTTTTCTTTTTAGATAATAGATAAAATTCCATTGAATTCACAAAATAGTATAATTAGACTAGTGATTCCAATTAAACATTTCAAAACAATACAGTTTAATCCTGCTGACTGAGAGTGTATGTATCTGTGATGTACATATATATATATATATATATATATTATATATGAAATATATAATATATATGGAGTTATAAAGTATGGAATCTTTATTTTAAATTACTGAATGTATATTACAGGGAGAGGGATATATATGTATCTAGTAATTTCAAGAACCCATTTGAAATGAAAATTAAATTTTTTTGAAAGTTCAGTTGAAAGGGCTATTTGTTTTTGGTGCCTCTACAAAGGTACTTAGCTCTACTAAAGAACTTATGCTGTTCTGAAAGAAGAGATCTGCTTCATCTCTTAGTCTTGAAACTTCTGCTCTGTCAGATCATTTCCTTTAATCAGTCTAATTTGTGTTAACTTAGCCATGCAGTAACAACTGGTATCTCTTGGCTTCAGAAATAAATTTTCTGTGTAGTAAAACAGTTGTTGTAAGGAGGAACAAGCTTTAACTTCACAACTTTTGCTTAACTGGAGGGATAGAGCCTACATATCAAGCCATTGTGAAACAATGGTTGATGAAGTTTTGGATATTTTGTGTGATGGGATAACAGGACGATTTATATGCAGTAGCTTTTTTTTTAAAAAAAAAAAGTAAATATTTCACAGTGCAGAGTTCAGTGCTTCTTTGACTAATATTGGCTATTTTTATGTTACTGTTCTGTTTTTTTCTCTTTACTTTGTGTACCACTTTAGCATATAATCAGCATTTCTAAATGAAAGAGTTTAACAAATATTAAATATGTTGCAAAATTACCATGTGGGAAAGCAAACTGCCAGTGAATGCAGAAAAATCAGAGTTTACACTGGTGATAAACTGTCTTGCTATGTCAAATACCTTTTAAGCATTTACTAACACTAGGAAAAGATCTGCGTACACCAGCTAATACCTACTGAATGTGTTTGGGATATCTTGAGAACACCTTGCATGACTTGACTGGTTTCATTGCAGTGTAATATTTCAGTGCTACTGGTGCTGCAAGCTTTGTTTTTTTACACCAGCTTTCCATGACTAACAAGGACAAAGATTCATCTGCGTAGATTGGACTACAGTATTTTACTTCATAGATTCAGGTCTTGAAATATTCCTAGGATTTGTATTTCAGATTAATAGAATGAGAAATTATCACAGGTGCAGTAATACTGGATCCAGTTTCTGTTAATTCAAGATATTTTGTTAACATAAGAATAATGCAAGCATCTAAGTCATAGGTGGGTATCCACCTTTAATGTTTCAGTCATTAAACTAGTAAAACAATGAAGTACAAATTGATACTGATTGTAAACTTAACCCAAAAAGCTCACTGCATGAGATTGTTGCAGTTGAAGGATAGGAAAAAGATGACTTCAAAATAATGCTGTTTCCTTTAGCATAGTGTGTATTCTTGGAAGCTCATAGATAGAAGTGACTATGGTTACATAATACTGACTTCGGCAGAGGATTGTGTGTAGCTCAGCTTTGCAGAGCTTTTGTTGAGGAATCACACTGTTTTATGTTTCAGATATCATACAGTTCACAGTGAAATATGCGCTGGTTGATGCTACCATTAAGATAAGTGCTTCTGGTTGTTATTGTTCTGTTGTCCCATGGAATGGGAAGGATGACCCTCTGATCAGCAGTTTGATCTGAGTAGGAGGCAGTTTTCTTTGGTTTTATTTAATCCGCACATGAGGCTTACTGAAAACTGTAATATAGCAATAAACGTCTTTGAACTTTTAGATGATAGTGAAATGGGATGAAGTATATTGCTATAGTTGTGAGCAATGCATTTTGTAACTACCTTATATGACATGCTCAGAAGTGACTTTTAAAATAAAATAGCAGCCTTGATAGTTCTGACCTCCATGTATATTATGTAAACTAAGTAGTATCTGCTCACTTGTTGAGGAAGTTCCTCTAAAACAGCAGCTGGCAAATGCATCCCCCCTACACCACCATCCCCAGAGAGATTTATTGGCACTTTGTAGGGAAAAAGCAGCTTGCGAAAATGGAAAAGCAGGTAGAATAAGTCTGAATTGCTAGTAATTTTTATTCAGGATTCTTGCTTTTTCTTCACTGCCTACTTCATTTTTGAGAGAGTTCAGAAGGGAAGATGCCTTTGATGAAGTTCAGATCTCGTTTATCACTCTGGTAATGTGACTTACTGGCCTGATGCTTTTATTCCTTTTTTCTGTTCACAACTTTTTCCTTACATTAGTTATGAAGAACTGACCTAGCTAGATTAGTTAACATTTGTATTTTGATTATTGTTTTGTGGGCTTGAATTTATTGGTCACTGCAGGACCAGTTCTTTAAATAATTTAAATAATTCCAAAGTCCAGCTGGAATTTGAACAGAATTACTAGTAGGTTAAAAACTCTTTTTCTATTGCAGTTGTCCCTTCAGACAGAAAGTTAAGATGGTATTAAATCCATGTCTTCCAACAAGATTCAGGATAGTCCAAGTGTAGCATTTGGGCTAGAGAAGTTAAATGGGAAAAGGAAGTGGGACTTGAACAAACCTGCTTTTCCACTTGGCAAGCAGTGTTCTCAGGCAGTACTTGACCTTTGTTGATCATTTGAGGCTCTAGGATTTTCCAGGTGTTGAAGGAACTGTGGCAGTTTTTTTCTCTTCTTCTTTTCTCTTGCGTGAGAAGCAAACATGAGAAAAATATTAAATCAGTACAAGAGAAGATCCTTTACAGGGGGATGTGCTTTAGAAAACTCATTTCTATGGCAGTTGTTCTTCAACTTCTTCTACCCACAAATACTGGAAGATAAGCAAATAGAAATGCGTACTTACCTGAATTGTAAAGTCATACTCACTACAAAAGATGCCGTCAAGATACATCATCTATGCAAGTAGGTAGCATAACTTTAATGTGTAGATAGGTAGTTAGTGCAGAGTTTTCAACTAACGTCAAAGAAGCAATTAAAATTATTTTTATTATGCTGTACTGAAGTACAGCTGAATTCTAATAGAGGTCGTGGATTGAATAGAAAATTTAAAAGTATCTTATATGAAAACGTGTAAGGCTTTTTGAACGCTCTACAAGGTAAAATGCCACGTGTGTTTTTATTCTCAAAGGATTGTTTTAGACATTGTCTTGTTGGTTTTTTTTTTTTTTTTTTTTTGTTGGTTTATTGTTGTTTTTTCCAAAGAGATTTTGACTAGTTTTGAAATGTTACAGATTGTTTTGGTATATGACAATCTGTGCCACAAAAATTCACCCTACAGTTAATGTTGTCCCTAACAAGAATTAAGTTCATAGTGCAAATGGGCAATCTTGAATGAAAACAAGGCCACACAAAATAGACTGTTCTCTTGGAGAAGTCTTTGCACTGTGGCCAAGTTCTAACAGAGGAAGTCAGTAGCAGGTCCCTTGGATCGTAAATCATATACTGGAGCTAAATGCTTACCATAATGAGTAAGTAAGACTGTTATTTTCAGCATCTGAATTCCAAGTCCAAAATTCCAGATAGTAAGTTAAGAGCAGTCTGGTAGTTGTTCTAAAGAGCATCTAGGCAACACATACCAAATGCCTGATCTAGTTAAGAACACTGATGCAGGGAAGGCAGTCTACTGCAGAGTGATTTCTGTGCAACTTTTTCTTCAGAAAGAGCTGCCATGCTTTATGGTGTGGGTAGTGCAAGTCCTGAATTGATGGTATATCTAACCTTCGTTCTCAGTACCAGTCTGAAAGGTTTTCTGCTCTGTGGGAGAGAGGTTATGAGGCCAAGATGTTATTCTGAGGCTGCTTTTACTGAAATCTGTATATGCTGCACTTAACTTTTTCAAGTGTCTCACTGTGGATTGCCAGGAGAGTAACGCTACGCTGGACACTTCATGCCAGTGTACATGTATTTTTATAACTTTGATTTTAGTGGCATTTTTAATGGAAATTATTTTTAATCCTGTTACCATCAATCATATTTTAATTTTTTAATTAATATCAGTGCCTGCAACTAGAAGTCAAATACTTCTACACTCAACATTTTTTAAAACTTGATTTCCAGACTGGAGTGCTAGCAAGTATGCAGTTTTATATTGATCTGTGTAATCCACCTGTAAATATCAAACTTTTTTCACTTGCTGTCAAAACATCAAGCAAGACTGAAGGAGAAGGTTCGGATTTGCAGTATTCAGCAGCATTGTACCCTTATGACTCTGCTATTAAAACAAGCAGACACAAAAGCACAGGAAAACAAAAAAGTAGATTTTAGAACTAGCTTTTTATAAACTCTGTAATAGTTTTTATTTTAGTGATGTGCTAAGTATTTTTTTAAAGCTTGGCTTAAGATATCGTAAAGTTAACTTTTTCTCTCTTTTCCTCTTTTCACTGTATCTGTTCACAAAGGGAACTTTGCTTCCCTTATAGCCCTAATTTTCAAGAATGAATATTTGTCTTACTTTAGATTAAAAACCAGAAAAAAAATAAATACACACAAAAAAGATTATTTTGTAATTGCAGTTCATACCTATGTCAGGATGTGCCAACAAACAGTTTTTTGTTGTTTTCAGTCATTCTCCTGTCCCACTGTTATCTTTCCTATGTGTTGTTAGTACATACGGTTTCCTAGGAAAAAGTCTGTATAAGCAATGCTAGGGCACTTTGTGTAATGTTACAACTGTTCCATGTATGTGACTAAATGCTGATGTAAACATGCTACTAAATGATTTAAGCCTAAAAATTCCTACAAGATGGACTTGTTACAAATCGCGCAGGAAACACCCTCCAAGTTGTAAATACTTGACTTCAATGTCTCTGTTGCTGGGTTCGCGCATAAATTGTGTTGCTGTTCTGTCTTAAATATTTTGCTGTCTTTTTAAGAGAAAAGCACATAGTACTGTATGTTACTGAACAAATCAGAGAATAGAGGGACTCCCCATCCGCCATTTCAGTATTTGCCAAATGGAAAAGACTCTTATATTTTTAATGTAAATTTTAGTTTCCTATTACTGCTAAATTACTTCTGAACTATGATTTTATAGTTAAAGTTTTGCAAAATAGTTCGATTAGCATGCTTCGTAGCGAAGGTGTTATCAAACGGATGTTGCATTATATAGACCTCTCCTGACCAGTGTTGCACATCGCCTGCTGTTTTAAAAACAAATTCTCATTTACTGTGTGCTTTTGGAGTTCAGAATTAGAGACAGGAGAGTGTAACGCAAGTTGAAAGAGCTGAGGACATGTTGTGTTTGGGGGATTGCTGGCACTTTAATTCTTTTTTTTTTTTTTTTTTTTTAAAGTCAGTGGGGATAATACTTAGGTGCAATTACTACAAATAATAAACAATCTAAAGAAATGTTGTATTCTTTTTGTGCACCGTAGACTAAAGTGCCTAACATGGGTGGTCTGTAGAAGACATGCATTAAACTTCTTGCCTGTATCTTTGTGGTCATTTTGCTAAATAACAGGTCAGTGTTTGGACAGAAAATGCACAGACTGCTAGTCCTAAAAATGGGGATATGATAAAAACATTCTTTCCATACAGCTTTTGGCATTTAGAATGTCTGTATATTTACAGGTCATTATACACTGGAGGCAAGTAAGATTTTGGAGAAATCTTTTCCATTTTTATTACCTTAGTGATATAATGTGACACCCCACTGCCATATGTACCTTCAGTTTTCATCCTTTTTTGTGATTCAAGGAAAGAACTGGCACAACTTGGAAACAGTTGACTTTAGCAAAGTTTTCTAGTGACACCCTTGATTCTGCTCATGCCCTGCTTCTGCAGCTAGCTTTGACCTGGATAAGTAGCTCTGCTTGAGATCAGAAAGACCACACTGAAATTCATCACACCTGTATGGATTTGGACTACAACAGAGGTGGATTGTAGTATGACTGTTTGGGACTGAGTGAAGAAGAGGCTCCAGTTATATTAGCCGTCTTGTAGAATGCTTTTAGAGTAACTGAATAGTAAACTCATCTGTAGCTGTCTGCTACTTCCTTGCCTCTGAAAATGGTGAGCAGTGTTAATCACCTGGTCTGATGGGGGAGCTGAGAAGCTTGCCTTTGAGTAAATTATCTCCAAATGTGAACTGCTTGTAAGCTGAAATGTTGTAATAGGTTTAAATCTACCAAAGGAAGCCTTCCTCCAAAGGAAGCCTTATAAAACCATTTTGAGCTTTTAGCTCTGAGAAGTGGCTTTAGTAACCTACGCTGTATGTAGTACACTGTTGGGGAACACTTGCTCCAGTAAGTGCGCTAAGCGTTTCCTTACACTGTGTGTAAGAGATGGTTGCTTGTTATTTTACTGCAGAGCACTAAGAAGCTGGTTTTGTCTTGTTTGTGAGTGTTAGCGTATACCAGGCAGCATTTTTTTAATGTAAGAATAGTAAAAATTGGTTTGTCATCTAAAAACCTAAAACCTTTAACATCAATAAATGCTGTGAGTTGAAGCAAGATTATGCTTTATTATTCCTCTAGTAATTCTGGTGAAATGCTATAATTTATATTTGTTTTTATAATGCACATGTTACTGAAGTTAAATTTGTGTTTGTTAGGTACTAGTGGTAACACCACAGCAAATAAGAAAAACTGTGATATCTGCTGTGTATTGAGTGCCCCGTCAACATGCCTTTGTAAAGCAGTGGTCCGTGTGAGACATTTAATGTCTACTGCAGTTATGCTAATACAGTATTTAGTATCCCTACATGTACTCTGCATGTCTTTGCATTTGTGCACTGTAGAAGGATAAACTGTTTTTCAGTACTTACTCTAGGTTTAAAAAAGCTTACATTATTTTATATAGTATTTCCCATATCCAAAATAGGGCAATTTCTGAAGCCAAAGATCAATAAATGTTTATTGTCTATCAGTGTGGGCTTTTTTCCTATTTTGTACATCCCACTTGTTTAAATGTATATCTCTAGACTTGCCAAGTGTAACCAAACTTACTGTTTCTGTACTAGCCTAAATTATCTTTAGAAATATTTTCGTATATTGTTTCCCTCCTCATTGCTTGGGGTGCAGCAGAATAATTTTCCCCCATTCTTCCCCCACCAGCATAAATGCAGACTGTCTTAATCATTTGAGTAGCTATTTACCCATGAAGAATCACTTTTCAGATTTGCTTAAAACCACCATGGTCTCTTCTAATTGTGTCATCATGATAGCACCAAGAAGCAGTAGGTCTGACGTGGTGTTTTGTAACCCTTGTGGGTTTTTGAAAATATTTTTGGAATATTGAACTTTATTACACGTGAATTTTTGTTCCATTCATGCACACATTGCTACACACTAAATGAATGATTCCAAGCTGCTTAGGTAGTTCTTCAGCAGCAAAACATCCTTGACAAAACAGTCTCCTTTGATCTAACAGCAAAGTTGTACAAAAAAGAAAAGAAAACACATACACACACACACACAGAACACAAAAAAACAAAGCAAAAAAAAAAGCTTCAATTATGATAGGAAGTGTTGCTTCCTATGACCCGTGGTCCCAAGGACAGTTTTTCAGAAAGAACATTTTTCTGCAAACATCAAAATGCACTGTGCAGACTGGTCATGAAAACTTCTGAAAGCCATATTAACTGGAACTTTGAAAAGAGTAATTGGAGAAAAATTGAATTGGGTTGGATGCATTTGAAAATACACAAGTTATCTGGGCTGTGAGATCACCTCCGGAAAAGATCAACACACTGCAAGATGAGTTAAAATCAAGGTTAGGAGAAACATAATGAGTTATGTGGTATTTTTGTGTATGTTTGGTTTGCTTTATTTATACCAAGAACAGCATTCTTAGCAATTGGGTTCCTCCATACAGCCTGAAGCATCAGTTTAGGTCCCTGAAGCTGCAGCAGAATAGATACCTGGTGTATATACACTCTTAATCTTTTTCATCATCTGTAATTCCAGTTCACGTAATGCATTGGTTCTCATGTGCTGCTTGAAGTTATCAGTGAACACCAATGCAGTGCAGATGATCCCCAAGGTTTACTCTAGGCTAGGTGTTTATGCCTTATGAAGTTTGTTGTGTTTAACCTTCAAAATGCCTTTGGCTGGAGCCCAAATGGGTAATTTAGGCTGCTAACTCCACAGCATCTTACCTGTGTGCACCACACAGGTGAGATAAATGCTGTAGTATTGTGGGGTATAGGCAGCCAAGCAGCTGCCTGGAAGATTTATCCTTCCATAAATCCTGTCCATTTATCCTTCAAGAGGACAAAACCCGTGTGTGCTCTGCTCTTCCAGCTCTTTGCCTGCAATGCAGCAGAAGGCTGCTGTAGGACTCTGCAGCAGATGTGAACCTGTGCTTTTGTGAGTATAATGAAGCCCTGCTTCTGAACCCAAAAAGGTCACATTGCCCTAAGCACAACTGATTCAAAAGGACTTCAGTGAGGAAGGCAAGCAGAGCTGTCCTCTGCTGTAAAATGCAAACAACGCATTGTCTGCTGCTCACTGTAACAGCTGAAGAACCACCCAGCTCCTTTTATTTTTTCAGCAGTATTCTGTGGAAACATACTCCAGACAGGAGTACAAGCATCTAGTTCCTGTCTGTGCTACCTGCTTTGGGCAAGACTAGGGAAGCAGTGAGGATGCTTCTGCTCTGAATCAGATTATGAAGAATTTGCAAAGAAGTTAAATTACTGTCTGACTGTTGTCTGACCAGCAGCAACTGGAACTCAGCAGAGGTAGGGAGATGGCTTTTGTGGAGGAATGTTCTGTGCAAGCAAAGGATGATGCTTGAAGACAAAATGGTATTTGTATGGTGTTACCACCCTTCCTAGGGGATGAAAAAGGACCTTTCCTCTCCCAAATCTCATGTATGGGCTATTTTATGTTAGTAGGAAGTAATTCATCATCCCAGCTCTGGAAATGGGTGAGCTCTGCAATATTTCATGCTGCTTGTAAGATCTGAGTGCTCGAAGACATCTGTGGAACGCTTTGCTGAGGATCAGCATTTTGCTTTCCCCATGGTGTGGCTTTAACGGGTCTGGGGGCAAGGCTGCTTTGTTCATGGCATATGGTGCCACAGGTCAATTTTGTTGCTCTTGAAAGCTGACAGGAAAACAAAACATCCTTCTTTCTGAAATATGAATCTCATAGGCTTCTTTCTGTGACCTGGACACATAAGTAACTCATGCCTAGTGTTTCTTTCCACCTGTCAGACTTGAGCACGCTTTTTTATTGAGTGCAGAACTAGTGTGATTTATGTTTTGGTGGATGTATAACATCAATAGTCTTCAATTTATCATAAATTAAAAGCAAACAGGCTGTTGTTTGGAGACAGATGTAGCTGCTCTTTAGTGAGCACAGCTGCCCTGTTGCTTCCCATTCACTTGGGTTATGGTGGTAGAAGGAGTTAACTGCAAGTTTTGGTCCTGAAATCCATTTCTTCCCCATCTAAGCCCATACCGTTGTACCCTCACCATCTTCCTGCTATCAACTCAGTCAGAAGGATGCAACAAAAAATGAGCGTTTTGATCTGCCTGTAAAAATGCTGCTGAGGGCAAGAAAAATCTTCAGTGGAAAGGTGAGAATTCTGCAGCGTCAGGTGAAGTCAGAGGCTAAAATACTTGAAGGCAAAATAAAAGCTGGATGGGGAGGGCTCTTTCATCTTAGGGCAAGACAGGACACGATCCAGAAATTGGAAGCTGATGTTAAGTAAATTAGAGCAGTGAAAAATGTAGTTCTAATTACATCACAACCTGAAAGGGTCAGTTCACTGGGTTTTCTTCAGACATTCTCTCTATAAGCTGCTTGAGGTAAGCAAGTAATTGCTCTTCATGCAAGGAATATCAGTGGAAGGTAACAGAGCTAGAGGACAAATGACTTAGTTTTCTGCTAAAACTGGGATTTGGGGATTTCTGCATTGGCATTGCTATAGCTGGATGCCACATGGCTGAGATGGGGGTATGCATTTCTTTACCGCAACTGAAATCTGGTGTACGTGTTGCTATGTACATATTACATGCTGTCTTTCTAGTAGGATAATGAATGTCTTTGAATAGAAAACTTTCTTGGGGATTCTTTTTTTAAAAGGTGCTGAATCTTCCTGGATGCCAACAGCAGAGCAGAACATTGCTCTTACAGCACTGGAAGCTTTCACTTGAACTTTTTGTTTCTAGATTCCACATTTATTGCACAAGCTTTTCAGCAGAAGAATACTTCTCAATATCAGATGTCATTTGGTATAGGATAGTTCTGAGATGCTTTTCTCCTGAGCTGTTGCAAGACAAATATTTCCTGGTTTTGTATTTATGTATTTCTCCTCTGCCCATGAGTGTACTTGGCATTTTGTCTCATTTATTTAGTGGTTACTACTTCTTTGCTCAGACCCTTTCTTCAAATCTGTTACCTTAAATTCAGAGTAACAGTAACTTGGGACCATTAGATATCGGTTGTGTTTTCTGTTCAAATATACTAACAATAATGAGAATGCTGAAGCATTTTGTCCTTATAGGAACATGCAGGCACATAGGTATATATATGACTAGTACATATGTATTTGTATACAGGTGTATGTTTTCACATGTAGACACCATCCTGCTCCGTACTCCTGCCTTAACATCAAAATGCTCATCATAGCTCTTCCGCATCATGCTCTGACTGGTGTGTACCTGCTTTGTGCTCTTAATCCATACATTGTGGTTTGCTTAAAAAACTTTATGCCACATTTCCTCACAGGCCTTAGTAAACAGAAGGGTTAAAGCACAGCCTGCAGCTTGCTTAATTTTCCATTGAAGCAGCAGACAGCTTTTCATTTGTCCATTTGACTTCCCTCGTCCCTTGGATATCCTTCGCTCTGCTTTCATCCCAAGGTGCCCCTGGACAAAACACATGAAGTCATGCTGCTGTCTTCTGTAAATCCCTGCAGTCTGTGGCCCCCTGCACTCCTGATTTTATCTGCACAAAAAAAGCTATTCTGAAAAAAAGTGATCACATTGCAGGACCAATTTGCCTTTAGTGTGATACTCTTTTTTAACAATGTTTTGATTAATATTTCAATCTGTGTGCTCTGAACTTGTTGACGACAGAAAGAGCTGTAGGTATTTTTCTCTCCATTTGCAGACCTGTACCAGAGAAGGAAAGCAGCCTTTTGTGGAAGGCTGAGCAGGAACAAATGTACCCAAAGTTTCCTATATTTTCCTGACAGCGCAGGTCAGAACAGCTGTCCTGAAAGCTGCATATTTGCTTAACTGACTTAGTAGTGCTTCTGCTTTTTAAAACATCAGGTAATGTTAAGATCCCTCAAAAAAAAAAAAAAAAAAAAAAAAGAGGAAAAAAAAAAATTTGAACTGACCAGGCATGTACTGCTTATATAGAATGATCTTTCTTCAAATTTTATACTTTCTAATTCTGCTTTTACTTCTGCTTTCTTTTGATTTAATGGCACAAAAATGTATTTATTTTTTTTTTTGCAAGCTCTTTGCTGTGAGAGGAGTATTGTGTCTGAGAAAATGACTGCAGTAAGCCTTTCACATAAAAACATTTTGTATACTTAATAAAAAATAAAATTGTAAAAACATTGAAAGAAATTTTGTCTGGCAGTGCTTGTGTGTTACAATGCATGTTCTGCTGTAGGAAACAGTGCAACAAGTAGAGACCAAACACATTTATTTACTGATGGTTTTGCCATTCTGTATCCAAATAAAAAGGCCATGTGGCAGCACCACATGATAAGAAAGTGTGGTCTCTGAGAAAAACAATGAAAAATTGGAAGTATTGATACTCCGGTTTAACTCTGTGTCTGTAGGTGGCCTCTTGCCTCAGAGGCTGAGTGCGGAGTCTTGACCCTGGGGAGGAGCAACCCAGGGCAGCAGGGCTGCTGGAGGCACCCACCTGGAAGCAGCTCTGCATGGAAGGCCTTGGGATGCTGATGGATGCAGTAAGTTGAACATGAGTCAGCATTTGCCCCTGCTGCTAAGAATGTTGACAGCATCTGGTCTGCCACTACAGAATGTCCGTTATGATTGGACTAGATGATCTTGTAGTTCCTTTCCAGCCTTGTGATTCTATGATTCTATGGTTCTGTGATTAAGTACTGCCTGCAGGATGAGACTGGTGGTCCTTGCTTTCTGCTCAGCACTGGTGAGGCCACACCTGGAGTCTGTTCTGTTCTTGGCTTCCCAGTACAAGGGAAACTTATACTGGAGAGAGTCCAACACTGGATGACCAGAAAGCTGTGGGGCCTGGAGCAGCTTCTCTTGAGGAGAGGCTGAGAGCAGGGCTGAGGCTTGGGAACTCACTGGTGTCCATAAATCCCTGAAGGAAAGTTGCACGGAGAATGGATCCAGGTTTTTTTCAGTGGTGCCCAGTGCCAGGACCAGAAGCACTGGAAACAACCTGGAAAACAGGAGGTTCCATCTGACCATGGGACAGCACTCAGTGCTGTGTGGGTGATGGGGGTCTGGCACAGGGACCCAGAAGCTGTTGGGTCTCCTCCTAGAGATCTCCAGAAGCCACCTGGATGTGGGCCTGGGCACCCTGCTTGGGGTGTCTCTGCTGGAGCAGGGGATGGACTGTGTGTATCAGGAGTCCCTGCCAACCTGAGCTATTCTGTGGTTCTGTGAAATGAGGTTTTATAACAATGCTACAACACAGGCATCTACTGAGAGATTTAGCCCCAGCAGTCTGGCTACCCGGATACTGGCATAATGTAAGTTATTTTTACCAAAAAACTGCTGGGAACACCAGCAAGCCTTGCTCAGTCACTTGACATAGGGCAGCATGCTTCCTTTCCCCAGCCATGCAGGACTTACCATCCTGTCCTCCATGAGGCTGTTCATAGATTTTCTCCCCCCAAAATCCTCCCCACGGTTCCACGGCAAGCCTATTTTGGGGAAGTTCCCTGATGTCATGTGAGAGCAAGTGCAAATAAAACAAGGCAACAGAATACTTCAACACAAACGTTCCAACTCTCCTTTACACCCTATGCTAAAGTTACTTGAGATGACACATCATCTTTAAGTTTGTGTCCTTCCAGTGGAAAATCAGATGCAAGGGAAGGGTGACAGATACTGACAGATGCCTGCTGGGACATGGACTGCTAAAGCTGAAAGGGGACACCTGACAAATACGTGTCAGTTGTGCCTGTGTTTTTCTCTTAGGCAAGACCCTTCAGGACTCCTGTTCTGGTCCTGCTCCTTCCCATGGCTTCTCTTGCCCGTTGAGTGAGTCAGTACTGATGGCTTGCCCTGGCACCATCCTCTTTTTACATGTATTTCAGTGATAAATACCAGTATTCTACATTCTATGCACATGGGAAGTTTGTGAGCATCAATGCTTTTTTAGTCCTTCCTGAATCAAGATGAATGGATTTGGGTTAATTTTAAAAAGCAAAGAAACTTTAATTGAAGTATCTTTGATTAAGTGACATATGTATTGTGTCATTTGATACAAAATACAGTCCCAAAATGAGTGAAATAGTGGCTTTAAGATCATGTTGCAAGACTCAAGTGAGCACATCCCTCACTGATCAGGACAGCACTGCTCCAGTCCTGTTTAGAACTAGGTTCTTGTCCTTGCAGACATCTCTGTTCTTTTTGTCTTTGTACTGTAAGGGTGCTTATATCCCATACTGCTATGGGATATAACTGCTATGCTGCTATGCTATAACAAGCTTCAACAGGCCTTCTCTCTGCAGGCCTGTTCATATGGACAAGGGCAAAAGGATTTTTTTTTGCAATAAAAGCAGAAGAATAAAAAACTGACATCAGAAAAAAGGCTTGCTATTGGAAAAGCAAGCACATACTTGCTAGCTGCAGCAATGAGCAACATGAGAGGAAATGTGTTCTGATCCAAGGAAAAGCCAAAAGAGCATGCTGTTCAGGGAACTAAAATATTTGTTAGTTACACTAGTAGTTGACTCACAGTGAAATTTCCCCCCATGCACTGATGTCCCTTTGGTTTAATAGCTAAATTGCGACACCGTTACTCACACAGCTGATGGTTATAAACATCTGACCTAGACAATTCAATACTGCTCTCTGCTGTGTGGTAAGAGCTATTGGAAAAATACTACATTTAACACACTTTCTCTGTTTCTTTCATTACCCACACAGCATGCTTCAACGTGTGCATCTTCTCCCTCTTCTGACCAGCAAACACGTTCACGGTTATGGGAGAGATCTCCGGAGACTGTGGAGCCCTGCTGGGATTTATTTGTGTTCAGGGAGTGGGGAGTTAAATACAATACCTCAGTCAGCCTTGCAAAAGAAAACTGAAATTATTTTAATCCAAGCAGTTTTTTGAATTTTGATTGCAAAGAAATGCAGAATAATTTTATTTACCCTTGAGTCCTTGTGACCTTCTTTTCATTATTTTTATTTATTTATTTATTTTTGCACTCAGTGAATAACACAATGGACAAGAGAAAAATACAGGACGATCTCCTGAGCTCAAAGAAGTCAATTGCTGTCATTTTGATGATGCTCCTTTTATTCATCTGCAGTAGTTAAGAAAGACTTGATCGCTTGGAGCATTTCATAGCACTTCAAAATTATTGCAGAACTACAAATCTTGTACAGTGCCTCAATTTGTTAGTGACTTGAGCATCACTGCCATGAGTTCTGTGGGGCTTTCAGCTGCACTGTTTGCACAGCTCATAAAAGTCCCTATGATCTGTCCTGGTAAGTTCCCACCTGTCCATGTGTCTCACCACCTGTGAGATGCCATGCTTGTGCCAACATTTCTGCTTATCAGGAGATGCTTGCCTAGCCCTGAGTGTACAAGGAGGGATCCTTGCAGCACTGTCACAGGGCAGGTATGGAATTCAGGGAGCCACTTTGCTGTGCAAAGAGGTTGTACTGCATCATCACATGCTCATAGACTGTACAGTTTGCAAAACTGACATCAGAAAAAAGGCTTGCTATTGGAAAAAAAGCATCCTAGCATATTTAGAAAAAAGAAAATTGTCACTTTCTTACTAACGCTTTTGGACATGAAATTAGTTTGTTATTCAAAGTGATTCTAGGTATTCTAAACTGTCTCCTTACATGATGGCATGATTTGGTTATTTTGAACATAAATCACAACTTTCTCTCATTATTTTCTTCCTTCTTATTTTGCAGAGCAGCATGAAGATAGTTCAGTTTGCTTAGCAATTGCAATTACTCTTCCCAGTCAGGCAGGAGTGCAAGAAAGTGGTCATTTTACAATACAGAGGTTCTGTCTTAAAATAATGACCAACATTCACACATTCCATCAATATTACATTTCACTTCAGTACAAATTTACACTATTTTTTTTTTTGAAAGCTTGATCTTTTTTTGATACTATATACTTGGAATGACCTGTGAAGTCCTTCTCACACACTGCTTTTGACTTCTGAAATCCATTGTGTGCTTTGGTATGATTGGGAATAAATTGCATTTCATCTTCTGAATGAGGATAGCTGGTCTGAATCCCAATGCAAATAAGTTTCCTGTTTATCTCTTTGGGGATGTGTATTCTTTTTCACCTTTTTTCTTCCTGCACCCTCAACACTTGGCGTTTACATCACCCCCTGGTGGATATGCAGGACCTGCAGAGAAGAGGAGAGAAAAAGTGACTGGAAATTAATGAGATCTTCTTGTTGAGGATAAATGGTGAAGGCTCCTGCTCTGGCTGTTCCAAACTGACTCAACAGTTTGCCTTGCAACAAGCCAGAGCCACCCCTCTTCTTCTGGGCTGCTTTAATGAACACAGGCTTATGGGCTTTATGTGTTGCAGTCTCCTGGGTAATTTTTCTGTCATTTCTCATAGCATAATATAATCTAAGGAGCAAACTCCCTTGCAATGAACAGGGACACCTAGAGCTAGAGCAGGTTGCTCACAGCCCCCTCCAGCCTGACCTTGAGTGTCTCCAGGGATGGGGCATCCATCACCTCTGGGAAAACTGTTCCACTGCCTAAACTCCCTCACCATAAAATCTTCCTCCTTAAATCCAATCTAAATGTCCCCTCTTTTAGTTTGAAACCATTTTGGTTTCAACCAAATGGCCTCTACCCAGCCTGGTTTTAAAACTGCACACTGGTGCATGAGCTAATAAATTAACTAACTAGCTAACTAATTAATTAACTAACCAACTAAGTAGCTAGCTGAGGTGTGGCAGTGCTACCTTTATGCCAATAAGCTCCTGCAGCCTATGCACTGGTGGAGGTGATGGTATTTCTCACGTGCTTTACGTTAAGCATAATTAACTATGCTTAATTGAAATATCATTAATTAAACATAATTAAGTGTTCTCAATTACTAAACTGAAGATGCTTTCCATCATACTAAAGTGTTGTTCAAGAAGGAGATAATTAGTATCCTTATATTTCTGTGCCAATAGTCAGACTTTTAGCCAAGTCATTTCACGCAAGGTCTGACTTACTACAGTAGAAATTCTGGAGGACGTTCTAAATAGTATTATTTCAGCCTGTTGCACCCTTTTTGAGAAATTAGATCCCTAAGCTCAATGTGAGCTCTAAACAAAGCAACTACATCAGAAATAAAATAAATAGAAGAGTATGTAAGCCAGCTTATAGTGGTGTACCATTAGTTAACAGTGTTGCATAAAAGCAAAGAGCCCTTGAGAACAAAGAAAAAGAAAAAGATAGTAATATCTATTCAGTAATTACGTAAGAGCATCCTACAAAGTTTTTTGGTTTTTTTGTCCCTCTCCTGAATGGCCTGTGGGAGGGCTGAACTTGGCTTTTTAGGAAAGTGTGGATTTGGGAAAAACAGAATTTTGTTTATATATAGATGTAAATGGTAATAACTCAAGTTCTGTAAGTGTTCATATAATCATTTTATGGAGATGTTTCCAGTTTCCAGGGTTCCGTATGGCACAACTAAGGATGGCAAAGCATTTGCAAATGAAATAGAAAGGATCTGGCCCTTAACAATTGTACGAACATTTTGTTTTAATAAAATCAGTTTCCTAGCAAAATACTTTGTAGTGCAAGCAATGAGAGAAGCAGCATTGCCACGCACCTTGGGCTGCTGGGGACAGCGAGCAACGTGGGCTGTGGGCCAGAAGAACCCATTCTTATTGTTGGAATTTTCCTGAAATCATCCCAAATTGCCATAGGACTTCCAGCAATCATCTTGATGTTTTACTTGACTTGTGGCAGAAGATACCCTCTCTGTCCACATCATTTTGGTTGAACAGTATCCTACAGAGCTGCAGCAGAGGTTTGGAACATCACTATTAGAGAAGCCTTCCTTTGTGGCAATATTCTCTGTCTGTTTTCTCTATGTGAATGTATATTTCCAAATTGTACGTGCGATTTGTGCAGAACTGAAAAATGGTAGACATTTTATCAGGCTTTCTCTGAATTTTTTTGAGGTTGTAATGGCAAAAATAACTGATATATCAGTACTTTTCTAAGTTTCATTCAAAGGCACAACTGATTAAATAATAGAAGAAAGTTTAATATAAGCAAAAAGTAACAAAAAAGAGAATTAAAAAATTACTACGGTTTTGTTGCCTTCTGTTGTCTTTTTCTTTACAGAGTGACTTTAAAAGATTTTCATCCATATGGTTGTTAAGTTCAAAAATGTTAATAAATACTAACAATATTTAACATGAACTATAGCAAAGAAAATGAAACCTGGTGGAAAAGAATGAAAGAGCCTACAACTGAAGCATCACCTTTCACCTGCTCTATGGAACCTGTGGACTCTGCTCCACACACCGTAGGTGAGTTGCCTCCCTGCTTGACTTCCCCACTGCTGTACTCCAGTGCACTAAAGTGTATGTGGACAGTGTATGATGTCAAAAGGGAACAATTAAAAGGGGCTTTTCATCAAGATTCAGCCCAAATCCCTGAAATGCTTAAAAAAATGTTTCAGGGGGGTAATAGGTCATGCCCAAACAGATTCTGCTTACTCGCTCTGCAGCCAGATGAGGATTTTCTTTGGAAGAAATGAGCACATTTTTTTCTGCATGAGGCAGAGAACAGTGACCAGGTTCTTCTACCTTGGTTTCACCAACCTTGCCCAGCTTTTGTCTTCATGAAGATGATTTTACAGATTAGAAATATTGTTTTTACTTTAGAGCAGTGAAATATGCCTCTTTGATTTGAAACTCCACTTTCAATGGCTACATGAACACAGAGGTGACCATGTTAAAGGATTTTTTTTTTTTTTTTTTTTTTTTTTTTGAGCATTGCATAAAGATCAGTCTTGAGCTCAAAGGAAGAATGAGAGTTGAGCCATCTTTCGTCTCTTTTGGGAAGTGTGATTATTCTGACATTTTTCCAGCAACTTCTTCAGACAGACATAAATTTTATGCAAAATTTAACACTATGCTTTGGAAAAATTAATGGAAAAAAGATTTTGAATGAGAAACTATCTGAATGTAGAAAATATCTTCAATTTCTAAGTGAGCTATTGTTTTTAAAAGGTCATATCTTGGGTTGAGGGAGATAACAGGTCATTTTAACAATCATGTAATCTTCCAATAATGTGCAGTTATTGTTGGAACTGTGGAGATGCAGTCACTGGCTTTTTAAAAAAGTTATCAACACCTGTCAGAAAAAGTTCAGTGCTAGGAAAAGTTGTTGAATTGTGTTAGATATCTCAAAATATCACATATCAATGCATTTTTTATAGATTTGGGTTAGGGATACACTGCCTTTTTCTCTAACAGAAATGAAATTATTTTCTTGGACCGATAGGAATGTTTTTGGTATATGACTATTACTACAATTCTATTGAGTCTGGATTTTTTCTTTTTGTCAGAATTTTGGCAATACTTAGTACTGGACATTATATTTTCAAGTCTGCAGTGCACAATTATCTTCAGGGAAACACAGGGTGGGAATGGAGAATACCAATTGAATTGCTAAGGTTGGTGCCCTGGAATTGAACCACATGTAAGGTGATGAAGGTGATGTAATTCCTTGAATACATCAAGCCACGGGTCAACTTTTCTTCACAACTCTCACAGAACAGCCCTTTGAGAAGACAACATCTGCAATTAGTTTCAAATTTTTCTTCTAAATTTTTTCATGCTTGGTTTGTATTCATTATCTCCTATGTGCCAAATATTTCCTTTCACTTGCACAGTTTTCTTCACTTATTTTTCCCAACCTTGCCCACATATTCCCACAAGGCAACAATATTCTCCCATGGTAATGCTTTTGGAAGGCCACAAGGTCCATTTGGAGACCTTCCTTCTGGACTCTACATACTTATCACTTCTGTGAGGAGCATGAGACAACTGACAGCAATGGTAGAACATTTCGGTATAATATGTGCACAGCAGACCTTTCACACTTTCAAAAATCCATGTAAGCCTTTGTAAGGCAAACTTGACAGCTCTGCAGAACAGAAAATAAATAGATTTCAAAGTTTAATGAAAATCACTGTCCTTGAGCTCTCAAATAACAGTCAGAGTATCTGAGTGAGGGATAAATAATACCACACCATGAAAGGGTGAACTGGCATTTCAAGTTTGGGTTTAAAGAAAGTAAAAAGGGTGCCAAGGATTTTTAAGCATTTACTTACAAGCTGCACTTTTTTTTTTTCCCTGAAATGCCACAGCAGCAAAATAATGATGTCTCCAGGCTTATGTGGGGTATAAGCAGGCAAAGAAAGTCCCAGAAGTAGGTTGACTCAGCAGTACCTGACCAGACTGCTGGCTGAACTGTGGAAATATCACTGCTATTAGGAATTAAGTGCTGAGGCTCTGTCAGCTTTTGTAAAGTTCTCTGTGCCATTTGAAAAGGGAACTTAGAAAAGAAAACTGGCTTTTAATTTTAATGTTTGACTAATTTATTTAAATACAACTCTGGGTTGCATTGTTGAATGCGAATGGGCATCCCAGTGGAATTTTAAAAAGTTAAATTCTTCTCTTTAATATCAGTTCACGTATGTGGACATCAGTGTCTGCATGTTAATCTTTTCAGTATTAAAACAATTTCAGTAGTCATTAAAAATATGCCCCTTTGTGTTATCTTCTGAATGAACAAACTCCAGTTGCAATGCAAGATGGGTATTTTATCTTTTCAGATCCGTCTTCTCCCTGACCAGACCCTCCTATTTCTCCTCTTATTTGCTAGGAGATTTCCAGTCAGTAAAGATCCTCTAATATTTCTGATTTTTTGCATGAAATCACAGAATTACACAGTCATAGAGATTGGAAGGGACATCTGGAGGTGAAGTCTAAACTCTTGCTAAAGCATGTTCCCTGCAACGGGTTACATGGAATAAACTGAGAGGAAAAGAATGATGAATGTTTATCAACTCTCTCTCACTTCTCTTTCATTGTCATTACCTTTGTTTTCTTTCCAGGGTCACTGATACAGTTGCTCAGTTTTAATCCCATCTTCTTCCTTCCTGATCACTCCTCTAATTCCTTTAGGCTGGAATTTTAAGTATATCCTTTCTACAAAAAAATGTCCATGTAGGCCACCGTCACTTAGCATACTTCAGAGCTGTCTTCCTCCTGCCTTCTCCTGCGGTCTGACAGCAGAGATCATTTCTGTAATTTTCTTGTTAGTTTTCTTGACTTTCAAGCAGACAAACAGAAAAATGTGGCCTTTTGTTCTCTTCTTCATTGTCTTACTTTGTAATTTTTCATCCCTCTTTCTGTTTACTGTTATCTTGTCCATACCAGGATCTATTTTTTTAAAATAGATAATAGATTTTATTTCATTTTACAAGTTAGATGCAAAATGCATATTGTTGGAATGTGACTCTGACATTGCCACTATATATAGAATTGATGATCATTAAGCCTCTTCTTTTTTTAGCATAACTTTTCAAGTTTCAACCATTGTAAATTTTAGTGCTTTGTCAACCATCTTGGCAAACTTGACCGTAGAAAAAATTCAACAGAAAATATGTCCTTTTTTATTGTATCAGAGCTCAGAATATTCCTTTTTTCTTCATGGACACATAATAGATTTTACCTTTAACTACAAACCTTGTTTTTCCCTACGTTAAAGGATGCCTTATTGGTGTCATATAATGACCTTCTAATTGTGCTCAGCTGGGCACAAAGTTGTAACAGTAAGTTGAGGGTTTCAACACAGCTGTTGATATATGTTTTCTGCTGTTTGAATAAAATTTGCCCAAATTACTTTTGAGAAGTTGTATCTCTGAGTGCTCATACTTTTGCTCAGCTGTGGGACAAGGAGAGTTCAAAAATCAAGTGTTAATGCTGGTTTATAGGTTTGTTAGCCACTCTTATTCTCCAAGTAGGTTGCTAGCTCAAAAAAGTGCTTCATAAAGTTCGAAGCCTGAACAAAAGCCAGGCTGTAGCAATAACTAGGCCTGGGGAACTTCCCCTGCAAGTCCTCAGGCAGAGGAGAGATTTCCCTATCAGCAAGAAACCATTGCTACTTCTCCTTTTTGATGTAGTACACTTTCCTTTCCCACTTTTCTTAAATACACTGTTCACCATTAAATCATAGTTCCTGGTAACTACAGCACCTAGACAAACAGAGAATGCTTAAGGATGAGAAGACTTGATTTCCATCAGCTGCTATGTGTGCATGAAATCAATGAAGTGAATCAGGTTCTCTGTCTTGCTGCAGGATGTCCTGAAGTGTTTTCCTCCACTTACAGGCAAAGAAGTGGTCCATAAACAAGATTTGCAAATAACAAAGCTGGAGAGGGCAACAGAACAATCTCTTTCCTATTGTTTTATTTCATATTGTGATATTGTTTATTTTTTTCATGTTTCTGTTTTCCTGGGGGATAGAATGGGGAAACATAACCAAGTGTAATTCAAGTGGGGAACTAATCCTTGGATTTGAGCCATACGGCTGAATTCATCCTTAACTCTGGAGCTGCATTTTCATTGTTAATGACATGAGCACAACCCTTCACATCAATTACTGCCTTTTAGTGACTGTTGGGCTACCTATTACTCTGTATGTTCTATTGCTTTTGAAAAAAAATAAAAAACTCACCGCAGGAGATCTACACTGTGTATCTTAATGCATATTTTTTTCCCTACATTTGCAGAGTTTCCATTTTTAAACCTATTTCACAGGATCTCGTATTACTGCAATTCTGGCACAGTTGTGATGCTAACATATGCCTCTTAAATGGAGGAACAATGAGTGCAATCCAAAAAGCAAAGGGAATGGAAATCTTCAGGAGCAGATGAATAGCATTATGAAACACTCTTTCAGAAATGAAAGAGCAAATTCTTCATGGGCACCTTGTGCAGCCAGATGGATGCAGGCAAGTATTTAGGTTCTCATCTGTAGGGCACTCAAGCTAAGTATGTGTGACACATTCTAATAGTTGAAATGCTGTAATTGTTTACCTCAGAAATACTGAATTTGGTTGCTTTATGAGCATTCACAGCATGTTGTTGTTGCTAGGTAAGCTTGTAGATGTTTTGGCAAGGAGAATGTAGGGAGTTAAGTATCATAAGGCAAAAACAGAATCATAGAATATCCTGAGCTGGAAGGGACCCATAAGGATCATTTGAATCAAACTTCTGGCTCCACACAGCACCACCCAAAATCCAAACTCTATGTCTGAGAGCAGTGTCCAAGCACTCATTAACTCAAGCACTGGGGCCGTGCTCACCGCCCTGTGGTGCAGACCCTTTCCCTGATCCCCAGCTGCCCTCCCCTGATGCAGCTCCATGCTGTTCCCTCGGGCCTTTCACTGTCACACGCAGCAGAGCTCAGCGCTGCCCTCCGCTCCCCTCATGAGGAGGCCCATATTTGCCTCCATATTTTTGCTGCTTGTGAGTCTGCAGCCAAAGGTTGAAGATGAAACATTTTCTTGTTCATGCTGTTTTGGCACTTGCTGTGGATTTCCATGTGTGAAAACCCAGACTGGCCACTGCTGTCCCAGACAGAGATAGGGTCTGGCAGTAGAATGAGCACAGCACCACGTTACTTAATGCTGCAGGTGGCTGATGGGCAGTGGGTGCCTGGGCCTAGCAGGAGAGGAAGGTAGAGCTTTTCCCAACACACACATCCAGGTGTCCCCCCAGGCTCTGCTTTCCTACTTTGCTCAGAGCAAATAAAAGACAGAAGAGTAAGTAATAAATATACTGTGAGAGATTTTGCTTTTATTTCAGCTGTCTTGAACAATGTCTTTCTTGCAAAGGAGAAATGAAGCGCTTTGCAGGCAAGGATCATAACATATATAGAGTATAGCAGGAATTATAAAGAAATCTCTGCTTGTGAAGTTATTTGGATTTGGAAATCACTGAGAGTTAAAAAACATGCACACCGTGGTAACTCTTCACAAGTACTCTTCTCAGAGTAGAAAGGAACTTTTAAACTATTCAATAATAAAAACAGGATATCAAGCAATACAAATCCCATTTTCTGTTAAAAACTGAAGTTTTTTTTCCTACAATCTTACTGGAAATTGAATTTTGCATGATAATTTGGTATTTTAGTTAAAATTATTATAAAATTAAAAATCTATATGGAACTCCAGTCTATAATTTCAATATGTTGGTGTTCAATATGCTGGAAAATATTTTCAAGTTACCTTTTATCTGATAAATAGAAAGATTAAAACAGTACTGGAGAAGGAAATTGTGTCAAGGGATTGAAAAATTATTGTTTGTCTCTTTTGGGTTAGTGTCCCAGAATTATGTGATACAAATTGACTTGACTGTCAGTATTTCCATAAAGTAGGAGGTATTTATAATAATATTTCTGTTACAGGGGGAAGATACACTACAGTAATGCAATGCTAACTTGTCTTACTATGCATTGGTGTGACCCCATGACTATCCTCATCTTTGTCACAGGGAAGTCCTCCTGCTGTGCCCTGGTGAGGGCCACAAAGGTGATCAGGGGACTGGAGCACCTCCCCTATGAAGACAGGCTGAGGGAGATGGGCTTGTTCAGCCTGGAGAAAAGAAGGCTGCAGGGTGACCTCATTGCAGCCTTTCAGTACCTAAAGGGAGCCTACAAACAGGAGGGGAATCAACTCTTTGAAAGGGTCGATAACAGCAGGACAAGGGGAAATGGTTTGAAGTTGAGGGAGGGAAGATTTAGGTTGGATGTCAGGGGGAAGTTCTTTACTATAAGAGTGGTGAGGTGCTGGAACAGGCTGCTCAGAGAGGTTGTGGATGCCCCATTCCTGGAGGTGATCAAGATCAGATTAGATGGGGCCCTAGGCAACCTGGTCTAATATTAGATGGGGAGGTCGGTGGCCCTGCCTGTGGCGGGGTGTTTGGAGATTTATGGTCCTTGAGATCCCTTCCAACCCGGGCTATTCTGTGGTTCTGTGATTCTGTGGTGAGCACACAGTGGTTTATAAAACAAGACATAATGTGCAGCTTTTCACATGCACTCTGCATCAGCATCATTTTTTGCCCTCAGTGCTAGTGCTGATGGGAATCTGACATACTCAAAAGAAAAGGTGCGTAAAGTATTGTCTAATATGAATGCATGGCCAATTCTACAAAACACAGCTTCAAGTGAGCTGAGAAATAAAGTGCAAAGGAAACATAATCCAAATGAAGGCCAAGTACAAAGTCATACTCATGTTTGTTTTTTTCCAAATGATTTTAGTGATGATTTTGCTTCATTATTATAGAAATGGAGAATAATGAGTGATGATTAGCAACAGCAGAAAAAGAGTAGAAAGTTTTGTTTTTTTGTAGTGTTTTCTTACCCATGCATTTCAAGCACTTGTCAAGCATATACATAACCACTTTAATGATAATAACTGTTGGCTTAGGTCATCTGGATTTCATTTGTGTAGCAAGTGGATGTTCTGTTGGTATTTACAGGCTGGCTGGAAACAGTAAGTTGCAAAGATTCACAAGAGAAGATGGGAGGGGTGTAAATGCATTTTGGGAGGGTAGTAGTGAGCCTCGAAGAGCTCTAGGAAACAAGTGTTAAGAGAAATAAAAGGATATGAGAATTCACTGAGTTTAATGAAGAGATGACTAAGATGAATCTTCTTTATATATACCAAAAAGTAGTTGAAGAAAGGGAAGAATAAACATGTCTTTCTATCTGCTGTAAATTAGATAGGAATTATAAGTTCATACCAATTTCTGAAGAGTAGAATGGAATTCAAACGTGAGGAAAATCTAATGGGTTTAAGGATTGACAGGCATTAGAATATGTGTTTTGTTTTGGGAAGTGCTGAAATACCAATCAATACTATGAGCGTCTGTGCCTTTAGGTATGGATCACAGGATATCCTTACAACCCTGTTTAAAAATCTTGAATGTATGAAGGATCACTTCTGTACATAAGGTCAGTTCTGTTCTGGTAATACAAGATCGGACAATTCATGTAGATAGAATACTTGCAGTTTTACAGAAACTGAAGTTTTATAGATATAGATAAATGAAGCCAAAGTCCTGGTCACTTCAAAATTATTCCTTTACTAATTATAAAAAAAAAAATTGACCTATGCATAGCGTCAGGATTTTACAAACCTTTCAGGTGTTGCACTTGCAATTTCCTGTGTCATCAAAATCCATTCACAGTAATGTAACCTTTACTCACATTCATTTTCGCAGAACACAAAATCTGCTAGCAATTTGAAAATACAAATGTGAAAAGCATCAACAGTAAAGTAAACCTTTCCAAGCTTACCTCAGCGTGGCCTGAGCTGCACTGCTACACTGACAGTGAGATGCTGGGGCTATGGTTAGCTGCAGCATAGTGTTGCTATGAGAGGATGGCTTTTTTCCACCACCCTTGCCCAGCACAGAAGTCCTAGTGGGGGTGCTGAAGTACATATGTGCATGCCACTTTGGACTGAAAGATGAAAGGAATATATAGTCTCTTCATTCTGTGAGACACTTCATTTGGCTTCTAGCATGTTTCTATTTTAGGGGAGCAGGAACACCATGCATGTTTGAGGAAAATCTGATCATCCTGAGCAGAATACATGAGGAAAGATGGCCTTTCTGAACAACTTCCTCCATACCTCCCACTTGCCAGTACTATTTCTTTTTATCCTATATGTAGGGTTAATCATGCCCAACTCAGCATGCACAGTGTTATTATCTATGAACAGAGAGTGGCAATGATAACAACCTTGATTACACTCATGGCACAACACCAGTAGGCTAAAAGCCTCCTCTAGAGGCTCAGATTTGTTTCCAGCATGAAAAGGTTTCTCCATTCCCTGTCTATTTGAGGCCCATAAATCTCAGTGTTATGTAGGACCAGCCACTGTTTGAAAGAAGCAACTGTCTGATGGCTTTGGGCTTTGAGTTGCTAGGCTGCAGGAACATTCTCCTCCTGCTGCTTTCTGTGAGCCACAACCAGAATTGAAATGCTGTCACTGAGATGAAGGGCTGCCTTCATCTGATCTCTATGCTACCAAATTACTCCAGTGCCACACTGTATTTTATGTCAGTACCTATTTTATTTTTCAAAATTGAAAAACATGTAAGTACTTTTTTTCCCTGAATTCTTGATGCCCAGGGTAACCTAGCAACTCCTAATCTTATGTCATACTACAGCCTGCAACTCTGTTGCACGTTCAAGCTAACAAGCAAGCAGGGTAGCATTTCACTTGCATATGATCCATCTAGACTCAAGGCTTTCCTTTAATTTCAGAAATGACAAAGATTCCTCCCTCCTCACACCTCAGCCTTATTACCTCTTCCATATCCTCAACATATTAATGGAAAAAAAAAAAATACATGGTCAGTAATGGTTTTATTCTCTTTCTTTTGGGCAACTCTAATTGTCCAAAGGCTCTCGGTGTTCACTGGAGCTGAATAGCTGAAGTTGTTTGCATGGGATTCATAGCCTGCAGCACCTTGCAAGCTGATAATCACTGGAAACATGAGAATATATCCAGAAGCACATCATGCAAAATAAGGAAGCTCAAAATGTACCTGTGGAAAAAGCCTTCTGGAAAAAAAAAACAAAAAACCTTTTAATACATGGAGAGCTCAAAAGGGTGGAACAAGAGCACTGCACACCTTCTCCCTGATGGCAAGGTGTGTGGGTGAACTCCTCCCAAAGTACAGGAAGGAAGACCTCTGCCTTGGTCTGAGGGCCCTTCTCCAGCTGTGTGAGATGTTCTCAAGGCTGGTGAAAGGGAGAGGGGTGCCCACATTGCTGCATACCTTGTGGGTGTCTTGATGGGATTTTGGGTGCTGGGAGGTTGGTGTTTGTGTCTGCAGCAAGGGTGATGAGAGGACTGAATTAGCATGGTCTCTCAAAGTTTATATATCACTTGGAAGTAGAAAACTTCTACTGGGCTTGGACAGCATTCATCTCTGATGTAGCTGCTGGAGAGTATGAGTAAGAGTATAACTAGTTCAGAAGGGGGATAAGAGCATTTTACAGGCAGATGTTCAAATGATCTTCCAGTGACATAAGGAACCGTGATGTTTCTTTAAATCTACAGGTAGTAATTTCAACTGAGGGTATGGCTTAAATATTTTATTGTTTTGTACTTAACAAATCTTCTATGTTTTCTTCTATGTTTTGAATTTTTAATTCAATAGCTTTTTGTTACTGTTGTTGCTGTTGTTCATTTTTTCTTTTACTGCAGGTCTCATTTCATTAATTGTTCAGCATAAATACAAGACAACCAGCACGACTTCACCAAGGGCAAGTCATTCCTGAACAACCTGTTGGCCTTCTATGATGGTGTACCTGCATCAACAGACAAGGGAAGAACCACTGATATCCTCTACCTGGACTTCTGTAAGACCTTTGATGTGGTTCCTCATAACATTGTTCTTTCCAAATTGGAAAGGTATAGATTTGAGATGAGGAATTTTTTGGAAGATCATACACAGAGAGTGGTGGTCAATGGCTCAATGTCCAGATGGAGATCAGTAACAAATGGTGTCCCTCGGGGTCAGTACTGGGACCAATGCTCTTTAATATCTTCATCAATGACATTGATGGTGGATCAAGTGCACCCTCAGCAAGTCTGAGGATGACTCCAAGCTATGTGTTGCAGTTGACGTACCTGAGGAACAATATGTCATACAGAGAAACCTAGGCAGGCTTGAGCAGTGTGCCCAACAGAAGTTCATGAAGTTCAACAAACCTAAGTGCAATCTCTTGCAACTGGGTTGAGGCAACGCCCACTATCAATACAACCTGGTTCTGTGCTTCTGTTTTTTTGTAACATAAATGTAAGGATGAAGCACAGCCCTGATGAAAAGGACTTGGGGATACTGGTGGATGGCAACATGGACATGAGCCAGCCGTGCGCCCTCACAGCCCAGAAAGCCAAACATATCCTGGGCTGACTCAAAAGAAGTATGGCCAGCAGGGCAAGGGAGGTGATTCTGTCCCTCTATTCTGTGCTAGTGAGACCTCACCTGGAGTACTGCATCCAGATGTGGAGTCCTCAGTACAGGAGAGACGTGGACCTATTGGAGCACATCCAGATGAGGGCCACAAAAAATTATGCAAAGGATGGAACATCCCTTCTATGAGGACAGGCTGAGAGAGTTGGTGCTGTTCAGCCTTGAGAAGAGAAGACTCCGGATAGACCTGGTAGTGTCCTTCAGTACCTAAGGGGGGTCTATAAGAAGGAAGGTGACAGACTCTTCAACAGGGTCTCTTGTGACAGGACAAAAGGAAACGATTTCAAACTAAAAGAGGGGAGTTTTAGATTGGACATAAGGAAGAGCTTTTTTACAGTCAGGGTGATGAGGCACTGGCACAAGTTGCCCAGAGATGACGTGGAAGCCCTCTCCTTGAAGGCATTGAAGGTGAGGCTGGACAGGGCTCTGAGCATCTTGTTGAGCTGTAGGTGTCTCTGTTGATTGCTGGAGGGTTGGACTAGATGATCTTTAAAGGTCCCTTCCAACTCAAAGAATTCAATTCCCCCCCCCCACCCCCCACCACCAGAATTGTTTTTTCTTGTTTGGTGAAACATAAGCTTCAGTGAATATCTCTGGCACTGCTGAATTCTACTGAATACCTATGCTGTATTTATTTGATTTTAAAAGTTGTGGTGGGAAAAGAGATTATTTTACTGATTACATGTCTTCTAGATATTAATATTCTACAAGATGAAGGAACATTTTCCTGTTATGGCATTTGGTGCCAATGCCATTCCCACACATCTCTTCATTGATTCAAAACAGTTGTGTGATATTGTATTCCGAGTCTTAGCCATACAATCTGAGTTTAGAAACATGGAGCTAAAACAAGGTTGGCCTCATTTTCATTGTTCCAACAGCATGAAAAGGACTGTAAATTGTGAATGAGAAAATTTCACTTTCATCTCTTTGACACAGACAAAATTTGTTAGGAAACTTAATTTATAAAGAAGTAGTATAAGTAGCTTATATACGCTGTTCCATTTCCTGCTGACTGTTCAAAGTCACAAGTTCCACCAGTGCTTTACTGAAAGACTGTGCATACTTGGATAAAGCCTATTCAGTAAGTGAACATCTCCCAGCATGGTTTCTCAATGACCATGATTTGTGCTGAACGACAAATGAGCTATTTCATTAAGCTTGTTGTCAGTGATCTTCTGATGAAATGGTAACGGTAATTATTGCTAATGCAGCATATCACGTTGATACTTGGTAGGGCCACAGTCTGTTAAGTGGCCGAAGGATTACCTTAGTCTTCAGCTGTATTTGGGAAAGAAAGGAAGAAAAAAAAAAAAAGGAAAAAAAAAAAAGGAAGGAAAATCTAAAAGAATTCTTTTTGGCTTCTGAAAGATCTTGAATATTTGAGAATGTTGAGGATGCAGAGATTTCTGTACTGATACTTTCAGGAAAGAATGAACTCTTGTATAACCAATGAATGTACAGATGTCATAGTTATGATATATACTGGAGAGTTTGGCTATACAGTTATTATACCAAAACAGAGTAGATAGAATGCTCACCCATATCCTGGGCTCTCTATGAAACTCCAGAAGAGGGGATCTCCAGAAGAGATCCTTCCCTGCTGGTAGTCAGCTCTTAAATGCATCCAGAGTGGTGCAGCCAGGCTCCACCCCTTCCGGCAGCACAGGAGAATTGCCTTCACCTATGCTCCCGTGGTTGACTCAGTGCTCGCCTCAGGTGATCAATCAGAGATTCAGGTTGTGACTCAGCAGTTCCCATACAACTCTAAAGTAGCACATGCTGAAAAAGCATTTGTGTATGCATCAAAGTTCCATGAAGGTACAAACAGAGCACAGCCAAGATTGTGCAGAGATTGTGCACCCCTTATTGAGGTGGAACTCACTGACTGTAGCACTGGGGCTGCTGCTGCTGCCAAGGGGAGAGTACGTGTACAGCAATGTGTGCTTGGGCAACTGCAGTCCTCCTGATCAGAAAATTCATAGGACACTTGGCCAGAAAACATATATCACCTGTCCACCTTTCTTCTCTTCCTCCCTCTCTTTCCCTTTCAAAGCCTATCTTTCTTTCATTTCTTTTTCCTTCCTTCCTCCCTCCCTCCTTCCCTCCCTCCCTCCCTCTGTCCTTCTCTCCCTTCTTGGGGCCAACTTTGTGATGCTGGGTTGCATAAATCCCATGGGGAGATGTGCTGTGGGCTCACTCAAGGATGTGGATGTGCCTGGCATTCACCTGCTTGAAATAAAAAATAAACACAGGAAAAGAAAATAAAGAAAAAAATACATTGAGTTGAACAAAATCAAAACATTTTTTGCCCAACTGGGTACTTTCGTTTGAAGAATAACTACAGATGAGTAAGGTAAGCCTGTAGAGATAGTCTTCAGGACAGCTGTACGTTCCTTGGAAACAAAGATTTTCAGGCATGTTTGTAAAGCTTTTGGAGTCAGCCTTCACTCTGCAAAGTCCATCCAGAGACACCTAGGAGGGGATGACTCACAAGAAGAATCACTGACACTTACTTCACTGGCAGCTCTAAGGATAGGAGAGAACAGCACAATTCAACTGTGTTGGATGAAACAGAATATTTTTATATCCTATTATAGGTGAGAAAGTATGACAAGCTTGTAGAAAGCTGCCCAGAGAATCTCTGCAGGCTGTATTTTGCCATGCAGCTCCACTGAAGTAAATAGTGAGTTTGAAGACAGGAGAGATCTGACGTGTGTGAGAGTGTCTGAGCATCACTGGCTGATGTTCCAAAGCACAGGGCAACCTCTGGTCTCCAGAGGGAATGAGGAAGCAGTTCTTCTGACCCATGGATGCATTTTTCTCTTTACCACTAAATGTTGATTTCTCTGTGATCTGTAAGAGGCTTAATAACTAACTCTTAATAATTTTATTTTTCATCAAGCCTTACATTCAGAAGAGAGGAAGCCATTCCTTGGAAAGGAAAATCTGAAATGCTGCTCACACTGCTTCACCCACCTGTACTCTCCAGTCTCCTTCATCACACTGCAGGGAGAGTTCCTAGCATTAAATGGTTCATTAAGTGGGAGATATGGGCTCCCTTCCAGTGAAAAGAGAGGACATACAGTACCAAGCAAATCCAGTATTTTTTGTGTAGACAAGGTCTAGGTGACATGTTACAGGGGAAATAAAATACAGTGCAACTCATTTAAGACATTCTGCTCACCAGAAATTGAGGTTTTGAAAAACTCTCAAGCAACTTAGTACACCTGCAAAATAATATGAATCTTTTCTCTGTGTTCAAAACTAGGGCGAATTATACCCATGTGTATACTGAAAAGTCTTTGCAGGTGGGTGTGCTAGTTCAGCTTTTGACTGCTGAATCTTGGATACTGAATTAATGGTTTTGAGATTTAGTAACTCACAGCTGTAGTTTTCTTATCTTTCACACCGTTTTACCTTGTGAAGCAGAAGCAACCAGGCAGCAGAATTTAAAACAAGCTCACGCAGGATGTTACTGTTTGTTGTACCTCATTTTGCCAAAAAGGCAACTAAAATGAAAATCACTAATTTCCTAAAGAATAAAACATGCACTAGTAAAATAATAAAAATAACAAAAATACCAATAAATTGTTAATCAATTTCTGTCAATCTCAAATCAAGTAATGCTGTTACTCCTAAAATATATGACCCTCTCATATTTTCTGTGTGTGTTTCACAGTATTTACCAGAAAACTCTTGTGCAAAAACTTGGTTGAGCAGTAAGGAATTATACAATGACTGCTGCAACATAGTTTTTGTTAGTTATATTAATTGCTGTTTAACATTTATGAAATGTGGGATGCATAGCTTTTCTGTCCACCTTTCCCAGTGTAATTTTTTTTCCCTTTTTTGATTAATCCGTGTATATTCCCTGCACAATGTCCACATACTAGGTAGCAACGAGTATAAAACCCATCTTGAGGTACTGGATTATTTCCTACCATTTAAAATTCACTCCTTTCATGTTTTCTTGTCGCTTTAGATCTCCTACTGTTCAGCTGCAGTGCCTGCTAACAGTGAAACCATCTGTTTCCTGACTTGAAGTACAGTCGCAAGTAAAGGAAGCTTTTGCACATTGCCAATGCCATCATGGCATACACACTCCTGCCCTGGTGCAGGCTCTGGAAGACATCTGTTTCACATGCAGTTTGCCTCTGTGCCATCCATTTGGTTATATTTGAGATTTGTATGCATTACCAGTATAGCTCACATGCTGGAAACAACACTCATGTCAGCCTTCATAAAAGAATTGAATCTGAAATGCTGAGATGTGGCAGCTTCACTTCAAAAGTATGTATATATATCTGTATGCCTTTTATATGAAGTTTTTGCTCCCAGTTTTCTAGGAAGGAATACCTTTATCTTTTACTTCATTAAATTTCCTTCCTACTTATCTGTCTATACACACTTCTTGAATCCCTAAAAACATGTGCCATTGTAATAATTCAGTCTGATTCATGGCTTTATGGTTTCTTTCCTTTCAAACTTTTCTGTTCATTTGGTTTAGTGAGAAGTACTGGTGGTAGGAGGACAGTTGGACTAGATAATCTGAGAGGTCTTTTCCAAACTTAATATTCTATGATTGCATGATTCTATGTGTGACTGGCATATATGTATTTCATTTGATTTATATTATTCAGGGTTAATACAGTCCTGAAGCCTTTTGCTGATCTGATCAGAATATGCTGAGTTTCTCCCTTTTTACCTGCATTTGTATGTAGTTTTGTACAATACAGTGCTGAATGAAAGCCTATGATGTCACCGTTTGGCCACTGCTCTCTTTTGAGTATCTTTATTATGCATTTCCCAGGGAAACTTCACTAACTTGCATCTCCGCATGAGAATCAAATGGCTGAATGCTCTTCACTGCTGAGTAAATGAACTGATATAACTAAAGAAAAGGAAAGATAAAGGATCATAAAATGCACTTCATCTAACTGAGTTTTGCATCTGTATTCTTCCAGTGTATGGTAGGATGGGACATGGATTTCAGAAAATACAATAGAAATAACAGTTGTAGTAGTACACTGTGGCTTCCACTGTTCAGTCTTTCCTAAGAGCTGGAGAGAGATGGCCATGTCTCCTGTGGAGCATAAAATGTATCTGAGCAAACCTCGGCTACTGGTAAGATTCAGCTGTGCAGAAGCCTGACTCAAGGATCACTTGAAAAGGGAAAGAAATGTATCTGATTCTTTTTCTTTTTAAAAAATAATATATAAAGGAGGTCTAATGGAAACTTTTAAAAGAAAATGTTTCTTTTTGGACTTTATTTAGGCTACAAATTCAAAATTCAGGCCTATCTTAACTCATATTAGATAACTCCTTTTTAGCTGGAAAATTCATAGCACTGTCATATAAGAAGTACCAGTGGTGCCTGATTATTTGACAGAAAGAGTTATCTCTACTACACTGTTTAACATTTTTTCTTTGCTTGGCTTTTTTGCTAACAGTTACTGAAGGTGAGTGCATTAGAAACACCTGGGTGTAGCAATGATCTTTGTTAAGATTGACCACTTTCTGCCCTTTTAAGTTTTGTGTCCTGCTAACAAACTGAAACCTCTTTCCAGGAGAGCCAGAGAGGCTGAAGCTTTTTGCTTCTCTATGTGGGTTGAGGATGAAAGAGACGAATGAGAAGTAAGGTAAAAGGCAGCTTTTTTTCCACACACTGTGTTTTAGAAAAGTCATTTCTGATGCAGAGTAGCTTGAAAAGAACAAGGTGTTAGTATTCATTCAAATGTAAAACAGTGTATTTTTAATTTCCAGTGAATATTTCTCCAAAGAAAATTGAGAATAAGATGGAGAATACAGTAAAACTATGTTTGTTGCAGTTCTGATATTCAGATAGTGAGACAGACTTAACTCAGGGAACTGTTCTATGTGTTTTCAGTAGTGGCTTTTTCCAGTAAAACTGTCAGTTTTATAACACAGTCATGATTTCAAAACACAGCAATGCAATATTCTGGCTGAAATCAAAGACAGACTACGTATTTTATGTCTGTATGTTTTCAAGCCTTAACAGTAGAGCTGCTTGTTAGTCTTTTTTTAGAACTTTGGAAATGAAACCATGCTAATGATGTCAGAAAGAAAAAAGAGTGATGCCTCAGGAAAAGCCAGTTTCTTTAGTTTCTTTCTAAAGAAAAATGGAGTTCTTTCCAATAGCCAGTTTTCAGTTCCACTGCAGATTTCTGGTGTGGATGCAGGATGATCCTAGCAGCTAAGATGGATCAGTGCAGGAGTATGCCTGGCACTTAAACAACAATATTTTTATTTGTATTATTAGATTTCTCCCACTAATAGACAAATCAATTATCGTTTATATAAAGTTACTATGTCTAATCACTCACAGTAGTCTAACATGATGATTATCTAAGATCCCTGAAGCAATCATTCTACCTTCATTCTCAGATTGAAATGACTAATGTGCGTTTGTAAGTATGGGATAAATTAATAATTTTTCTCCTAGTAAAAGACCTTGATGTATTGCTTTTCTTTTGGGCTGGATGTGATTTATTCAAAAGGAAGCTTCATCCTACAAAGAGCAAACAGCTGTTCGGGTGATGAAACTGCTATATGTATACAGAGTGTTTTGATAGCCAGCCTCTTGATTCTAGAGGTGAGATATGTACTTTCCAGAGGCAGTGAGTATCAAATTTCTGATTCATTCTCCAAGCAATCATTTTTAGATAATGCAATGACCTAACTAAAAGGTTCAGCCTTTGGGGCATGAGTGGCAATGAGGCCAGTTTCACACGGCATTTAGGTATTAATCTAGTATATTAGCAGTCATTTTCCTGGTCAAATGAGAAGATTGCACAACGACAGTTTGAGGCCTGAACCAGGGAGACCGATACTATTTTTAAATTCTCTGGGAGGATGCTGCAGTTGCGAACGTGCCACCTGAGTCTTTTGAAACTTGTGTGGGAATACATTGGCTTAAGTCTGTAAGTTCATTTCTGGCCCTAACGAGGGAGGACGTTTCAAGTCTCTATACAGCACTGAGCTGCGGGAGGCCACAAAGGACATATCTGTGTCCGCTGGGTGAGAGACTGAGTGTGGTGCTGATGAACAGAACTGTATGTTAAAATATCAGGCAGTCCTTGTGCCTGCTGCTTAATGACTGATATTTTTCTCCTGTGTAGCACTTTCCAAATGAAGAGTGGGAGTGGGCCACTGCCCTAATTGTGGCACGTGTGAGCTGGCTGTGAGATTGCCCTCCCCAGACCCTGCTTCCAAAGGCTTGGAAATGAGCAGCACTTGCAGTCACAGTGATGTGGATCTTGGTATCAGACTGAGGATTATTCTCATGTATTTTTCAAACCTCAAACATGCTCTTCCCTGTCAGAGATGTTTGCTTTTTCATTAGCTTATACAAAATACCTTGTGACAGTTAAAACAAACATCCATTTAAAGCTTTTAAACAGTACTTTTTCTATCCTACTAAATCATTCAGAAATTTAATTACATTTCATCACTGGCCCAAATATGCAACACTTCTTATCTAGCTGCTATAACCCAACAAGAGAGAGCTGAGATTTTGAAAAGAAGCAGTGAAAAGAAGTCACATGCAGCTGAAGTAGATATGTGTTCTTGGATGGAAACAGTGTAATATTTTTCATCCTGGTCTTAAGAAGCAATGGTTCGAGTTTATTCAGAATGGAAGATTCTCTTCTCCAAGCTGCGCAGACAAGAAGACCTTTAGTGTGTGGAGAGAGACTGTGACATTAACCTGCAAGTGTGCCTAACTTGTGTCTAGGACTAAGAAGGGAGCTTACACAGGGACTTTCTCACTGAAGGTACAGTCACTTTCTGAACAGAAATTTAAGTGGAAGTATTATAAACTCCAGCTGCTTGCAGATATCACAGAAAGCTACAGCAAAGTTTAAAGATCTATTCAAAGAGATTCTTGCTGCTCCACCAGAGGAAGATAAAAAGAAGGAAAAGCACAATTCAGCTTGAGACAAAAAATCTTGAAGATTGTTATACCTTGAATTGGATGGCATTTACGTACACTTTCTTGGCTAGAAGAATTCAGATGGAAAGGAATGTTTTTAACATTATAGAAAGATTCTGAAGTGCAGCCACAAAGACAGAAGCAGAACGGCATTTAAGTGACATGCACTGAGAAGAGAAAAAAGAGCTTCTGCTTAGGGGTGTGTGTGTGCAAAGCCGAAGTTACATGCCTCCACAGTTCATGTATGAAGTTAACAAGGGGTTACTGAAGAACACACTTAAGATGCTAAAGAGCATGGGACACCTGTTATCTAGGAGATGCGTGTGCCTTCACAAGAGATAAATTAAAATCCTCAAAAACTCTGTAGCTGAAGCAAAGCAATTGCATTTATATGTCATTTACCCTGAAAAAATATCACAAATGCTGATTGTTATTTGACCTTCATTGGTCTGTTTGACTAATCAGTGGGGAAGCAACTGATTGAAAAGATAATGTCACATGTTGTAGGAATGGAAAATCTTTTGTTTCTTCGTTTGTTTACAACAGGGTATTCCTTTATGGATGAGCTTCAGTAAGTTGCAATTCCATGTTCATCTGTGTCTGAGAAGTGTCAGAAGATTGTCTCTGACTTTTTGAGAGAATGTGTTGCTTTTTAAGAGACTAGAAAAATGCAAACATTCTTCACTGTGGAACGGTGCGTGTGGATCATAATGGAAATAAAACCTGTTGTTCAGAAGCCTATGGCTATCTCAGCACTAAATTTGAACAGTGTTGAAGGATTTCTGTGAATGATGGTCAATCCACAGTTCTGCTATGGATTTGATATGTTTCTTTTACTGAGCTACAACTGTAGATTACTGATGACATTGCAACTGTAATTTTTATGAATGAATGTACAAAATATAGATAGCAGAAAATGTATTATGGTGTCATGGTAAGCTGGCTGGCATGTAAACAAACAAACAACAAAAAAAAAACCAGAAAATTTCAGCACACACAGTTGCGTAGCAAGAACTGTAGTGTTGGATATGGTTTTCATTTAAAAATTGCTATAAAATGAAATAAGAAAGTGGAATATCATCTGGGTCATTCCTAAAACTGGGTAGGTGAAATAATTAGGGTTTTGGAGGAGATAGTGAGGACAAACGTGTCTTCTGCAACAGAGAAACTTCATAGAAAAGTGCATATTAGTCATCTGATTAACATGCTGAAATACACAGAAATCTGATCTCAAGTCCTAGCCTGATATTCCCGGAGATATGAAGCATGCCTGTGGTAACTCAAATTTTATGTAAGCCTGAGAGTTTTGTGAATGAAAGAATGGTTAAGTGTCCCTTTTCTCTACAAATATTTACAATTGTATTAATACCACTATACCTACAATGTTGCTGAATAGTTTGAGAACAGTTTTTGTCTAGAACATATTTTGTATATTTTATATTTTGTACTAACCAGGGCACATTTATTGCTGTTCATGCTTGCCACAGTGGTGACAACAAGGGTACACCATCTGGAAGAAACCATGGTGAGGAAGTTTGAGCTGACTGACATCTTTTTATTAATGAAATAATTGCTTATTATAGCAGACTGAAAAAAATTATGGAAGAGTTGATATATCTGAAATAAATAGCACTGATGAAGCTTTCGCTTCTGTAAAAACAAAGAAGCTCCAAGTCTGTGGCAAGTATATGCCTTACATTTAATACATTGAACACAGACAATTGATGCTTTCCAAATACAGACTGCCAAGTGCACAAAGAGCAAAGTTTAGTCAAAGTTCATCCTCAGGTCATGCACTTAGAGCAGCAATCAATCTGGAAAACCTCTCAATAACCTCCACATACTTCCAGACAAGATCTGGGGTCCTTTGTGTCCTGATTAGAGCATGCAACAGTTAATTTGTTTTAAATAGAAAATTAAACAGTTGTGTAAAGTGTTATATGAGGGTCATAAAATGGTTCTTGAGGTGTATTGGTGAGCTCTGCTTGGGATTCTGACTCTGCATCTTATTGCAACAAAGAGGAGCAGGATAATTGAAGAAAATAGTTGCAATCTCTTCTTAATGAAAAAATAACAAGAGAAGTTGTCTTGAGAAAGTGCTAAATTGACTAAAAGATCCTTAATTGGTTTAATTCTTGGAGGCACTGTCCCTCTGTGACAAGGCCATGAAGAACTTGTGCACCTCTGGCAGTGCAAAAAGCATTGCTGGGTCAGGGTGCTAACAGGAGACAGTGAAAGAGCTCCTCAATTAAAACATTAAAAAACATAACTTGTTAGAAGGTGGTGGAAGGTGTCCTCTCCACTGCACTGAGTAGCATGGTGATAACAGATGTGAGGCAAGTGAGAGGACTGTCATAGTAAAATAAAGACAAGGACTGATTGTGTTTTATGTAGGTTAACCTAGGGAAGAAGCAATAAGCTAAAAGCAGATGTTAAGATGAAACAAAAATAAGTCTAATGCTGGTAATAAGTGACAAACAAGCCTCTGGAAATGTGGTGATTTTAATTCACTCAAAACTTTTCACAATTCCTCAAATCTCTTACCTACAACATGGCTTCCTTTTTCTCTTGATAGTAAAAAGATTCCTCTGAAAAAAAGTTCTTCCTTTTTCAGTACTCTCCATCTCATAAGTGATGGAAACATCAAGCAGAGCAGCTTAAATGGAGTTTACATAAACATAGTTTATCTTTTTATGGAGGGAGATTAACTTTTTATCTTTAAAAATATTGCATTCAAATCAACAGTTGCAGCTCTGTGACAGTAAGACAAGGTTTTTTACTACTATTCAGTATGTTATTTTCCTGTTTTCTGTGCAGTCACTTCTAACAATTATTGAGTAAAATGCAGCAACTTCTGAAGAACACCAAGTATGTCAGATGTTTCCAGGGGTGAACTGTGCAGTGTGGCCTGATGGGACATCACTGTAAGAATAAATGGCAGGTCTGCATAATTCAAAGAGGTTACTGTAGACATGATGCTATGTAGGATGTGATAGAAGTTCTGGTGTGATTTCAATTAGTTAAGAAAAATTTCAGCAGAATTCTGCATGTTAAATAAGCCACTGTGCAGGAACTCTCTCTGCTGCAATGGAAGGGATCTCATCACATTCATCCCACTTCCCTGCAGTTTTCAGTGTGACAGATACTGATGCAGTAGGTGGGAAGTTCATAATCATGAACTTACCATGAAAGAAAAAGAGTACAAAAACATTGAAGTTTTACTTGAACATGAGGCTGTAGCAAATATGTACTCTTTTCTTCTCTTTCATTCCTTAATGAGCTTTATCAGTGGAGAATTGTAAGGAAATTTCAACAATGTATGGAAGAGGTATGCCTACTTATTACAAATAATGCATGCACACATGTACAATGATTTGCAGTTTGTTACAGCTGTGCACTACCACACACAGTGTCACACATACAAGAATTTTGGGGAATTTTGTTAGTTATGCACAACATTATCCAGAAGGTACATTGCAGAGGATTATGTTCTGCAAGTTTGTTAGCTACCGATAGCAACTATTTTTCTGCTTTAAAGATGCTTGTCATCTGAGGTGTGTTAGCTGCCACATATGGCCAAAGAGACTTGTTATATCATCAGCTAAATAAATGTCAAGTAGTCAAAAAAATCAGTTCCAAAATCACCCACACACTTTCTGAAAAAATATCCTTCTTCAGAACAATTTAATGAGTGCTCATTAAAAAAATCCCTATTTAATGAAAATCAGGATAAGTATCAGGTTTATCGAAGTCTAGATTTATTCCTAGATAGTTCAAAGACCCCAAAGAGGACTGTTTATTCTATAGAGAAAAATTTGCCTCTTGTTCTGTGCTGTTTCTTCAGATGCTGTCTGAGTTCGGGGCATGGTCTGGTGGTGGGAAAAGAGGATACAGGATTTGGGGTAGGTGATGAATAGAACCTCTGCTCTGCCCTTTCAAGCCATGAGCCAGCGTGAAGAAGGAAAGGTCTGTGTCATGCAGTGTGTGAGCAGAAGTGAGAGGTGTGAAGAAGATTATGACAGGGCTAGGAATTAAACAGGCCCGGGAGCTGGACACAGCTACCCAGCTAAAAGTGACTTTCACAGGTGGTGAATTTTGGTGAAGTTGAAGTTCTTCTTAAAATCTTCACCATGAATGGCAAGAGCATGGGGCGGTAGAGAAGGGGTGTGTTGGTAAAGGCCCTACCAAAAATACTCCATTAAATGTAAAGTTTGCCTTTGTCAAGCAAGAAGCACAAATGATGTTGAAGAGGATCTACCTAAGTGTGATGTACTCTCTAACTATTAGTAACCCTGGGATAACAGAAATTTACGGAGGGATTGTCTTGGTGCTCAGGAAGACCAAACCAGTGTGCCCATTCACTGAGAACACTGGATGAATACTGTGCTGTTGCTCAGCTGGCTGGTAGAAAGCACGGAAGGTAACACTCTATTCTTTTAAACTATGGATGCTGATCTGAGTTATTTAACCTAAAGAAACAGGTTAAACAAATGTTATGAGTTTTATTTTTTAATGTTAATTTGCAGTGATATACAAGCAATTTGAGTCTCTAAGTAGAAATAAAAGTGCATGGTATTCCCAAGGTTGTAACTTCAGTGAGGATTTCTCTGACATTATAAACTAAAAGAGCTAGGCTATTTAGTCATAGGAATCTCAAGATGAAAATTATAGCCCTTGTAATGCACAGAAGGAGAGAGTTTATACATTAAGAGCCTCAAGTGGGCCATTTGTGATGATTACACCTTCCCCGAAGACATAGGATTCCAGAAAAGATAGTTTCCATACCTACAAAAAGCATTTTTTTCTTCCATCTAGTTTTGCCATTTTCTCACTAAAGAAGATGTCACTTTGTGCTCAACCAGCAAAAAGTGAGAAAGATTATTAAATTTAAACTCTGTCACAAAAGAAGAATAAGACATTTGGAATACTGTATCTTTTAATCTGGCTTGGATAAAATTTCAGCATCTTGTCACACCAGTCCCATTATCCTCTGGCATCAGTGTTGTATGACATATCAGAAACTAATCATATAATCCTGGCTAAAACAAGACAGTGCAGAGATTACACTGGATATACAGAAAGGTTGTCAAGCAATCACGGAATATTGTATTTATCTGTTGGATCTTTAACCCAGAATGCCAAATGCAGGCTACTGTAAATCTAACAGTTGGAAAAAAACAAAACCCGACAAAGCAAAACAGAACAAAACAACTAGAATCTTTGCAAAATCTTACTATGAGAGCAAGAGTGGCTTCCTGCCTGAATCAAATCTTGCTTTTCTGTTAATTTTAACAAAGTTGATTTCAACAAAGTTGATTGAACATATGCTATTCCGAAGACTGATTGAATAATTTGAGAAAAAGCAAAATGATATGTAGTTTTAGAAAATATAGTCTTTGTCTTTGTGCTCTTTCCTTGACAGAAAGATAAACTTCTGTGTGTATGTATACTTATCTGTTTAACAGAAAGCTAAAGTAAAACAAAATCAGAGCTATCTAATGAGAAGCATCAGCTGATGTTACTCAAACGCTACACACAAGCAATTTTGAGAGACCTATCGGGAGCACATTGGTGTGCACTGCATTTGTACAGAAATTTGATATTCAAATTAATAAAGTATCTGCTGAATATTCAACACATTACATCAGTGGGAGACGTAATGCTCTATGCCTTTGTATTTTTGTGTCTACAAGAGTTAGAAATTGCCTGATATGCAGCAGCACAATGTGTTAGCATCATACACCCGCACCACCTGACATGTTCTGCTCTTGAAGAGGAGGATTAATGGTAACCAGTGACATTCTCAATACACCATTTCATAACAGAACATGTAACTTCCCGTTCTGATGAAGGGTGGAACGTATTCATATCTGTAATTCCTCGCTTATATATATACAAATAAATTTAAACTCAATATATTTTATATTGTAATCTATTAAAAAGGTCCACTTTACATCATGGGTATTAAGCATACTCAAGTATCCAAGTCCTTGAATTCAATTCTGGATTGACTTTATTAACAGTAGATTACCTGAAGTTCTCTTTGTTGGTTCCTCTCTCTTTTTCAGTAACTTGTTTCTTAACAGGTCTCCAAGAAGAGGTTATTAAATAGGGGACAACATGTGGAAAAACATTTTTTAAGAAGTTTAGATAAACAAATCTCTTAAAAGAAGCTCTGTCACAGATTGTTCACTATTTTTTCCTAACAGGGCAGCTATTTCCAATTGAAATCTAGTTTTATTTTTCCACAGTGGAAATGGGAGTTTATTTTTGAACTTTCCTAGTTAGAATCGTGTAAAAGGTTCAGGAGAATGCATTCATTTATAGAAATTTATAGCCAAGAAGGCCAAGGTCAATTCCATCCACAGAATGCTGGCTCAGTTGCCAATCATTTCAAACAATGAATGGTTTCCATCAGGGCTTACATTGTGTAATTTACTGAATATTTCAGACTATCCTTTGGCATCTTAATTTCTCCAGTAATTCTTCCATATCAGAGGCAGAAGACTGGTGGTTCAGTTATTTATATTTCCAGAGTGAATTAACAAAAGCAGCTTTCATGGTTTTCTTTGGTGTTTCATAACATAGATATGCCTGACTGGAAAAGAAGGTTTATGTTGGATTGCCATTGAAAATAACATTAGGATAATTTATGGAAAAGGAATTCACATAATGACTGCATTTGGTAAAGCTGCAGATCGCTTCACTGGTTTTGTAAGTTTGATATTCCCAAGGCCTTGAGATGAACTCGCTGCTCTTCTGATGACATCCAATCCCATCCAATCCAATCCCTTACATTAAAAATGTCCTACAACATATTTCCAGCGTTGTTCCTGTTTTCCCCTAAGGAATAGCATGTTACAGAAAGCAAACAAGTTTGAAGTTTGGAACAGTGAGTTACTATGTGTAATCTGTTATTTTTATGTGAAAGATGCTTTTCCTTGTTTTAAGCCTCCAGCAAAGTCCGAAGCGGGATGGCATGAAGTGCTGGGCACCTGGCAAGGCTGCTAACTGTACACACATCTGTTTTCCACAGTGAGCACTTGGAAATTTCGAAGTATACAGCACTTGTCAGAATCTGTCCCTATGCAACTGTGCTCTTAGATGTAAATATTTTATGGAAATGAAGGCAAGGCAACACAAAGCAATCAAGTGCATATCTCATAGCTCTCCTGGAAGGATCTCAAGGATTGTTATCAGCCCAGACACATCCACAAATCATGGCTTTATTCTGAAGCAAGAAATGCTTCAACAAGTGGAAAAAAACAGCTAAGCACTGCATCAATTAATGTATTTCATTACTGGCTGTGAAAGGACAACCTAAGATTGTTTGACAAGACAAATTTTGGAGATTATATGGAGGAACTAATACCCTACAAATAATCAGAGCAAGGCAAGAGTGACCTGCTCTGCCTTTCTCTGAGCATTCTCTTGTATTAGCTCAGAATAGAGCAGAAAAGCTTGTTTCACTGAGTTACCTGGCACCTGGACTCACAGCCTGCCACTTTCAACTGTTTAATGCATACAATCATTTCCTACACAGTCAAGGGAAGGCATGATGAAGTGCTCGTATAAAAGTAGCTTGACATCTCCTTTGGAATTTGTAGGAAATGAAAACAACTCACTGATGCTGAGAATGAAAGACTATTGTTCTGCAAGAGCAAGAACCATTAAGCTAATTACACATTTGCATTGATCTGGTGAAAACTGACTGAAGTTATATTAATACAAGCCTGATATAACCAATTTAGATGTATTTACTGGAGTTTTTACCAGTTTAATTGATTTAAAACCAATTTCATGCACAAACAAAGGCATTTTTCCTTTTTCTTCTTTACAGACTGAAAATTAAGTAATCATTTCAACTTGAGTTATGAGAGAGAGCTGTACATTAAAAATGTATATGTATTGCTGTGCAATACATGACTCTCATAACTACTACAATGTGTAAAATTCTAGAAAGAGATCTCAAATTCAGACTTCTCAGGCAGGATTGCAATAAGGCATTACTCTGATATGAGGGTCAAATTATAATTTACTGCCAAGCTTGTTTTATGTTGCTCATAGGGGAAAGAAAAAAAAAAAGGTATGTTAAATTTTAAATTCCATATTAGAATAATGGCATAAGAGAAAAGTGATGTCATATTTATTTCTGATTAAAATTCTACAAGGACATTTGCCTAGAATGTGTTTCACTGTCATACTTGGGCCTAGTTATCTACTAGAATGCAGGGGCACTCCTAATAGAAATTGCAAGGGGAGAGGGGAACACACCAAGCTCCTAAAACACATGCCAAAAGTTACATGTCAAAATATGAGGAGTAGAGATGTCAGTGTCAAAGAGACAGGATGGCAGGGACCCTGGTTCTGCAGCATAGCAGAGAAATTAAGGGCCATTTTTGAGATATAAATAATGTGTCCATGTATACATGGGCAAGTTCTTGAGCAAGATGAAATAGAAGTACTAGGAGCATGTGTTAAAAAAGTGAAATAATGCTGCAGACTTAGAATTGTAGAAATGCTCTTGCAGAAAAGATAGTCTGCAAAAACCAATACTTATCTTCTGGAGAAAAATAATTGATTCATATTACATCAGGTTAGACAAGCCAGGTTTCTTCTATCTAAGTGTGATTCGTTGTTTCTCTTTAGAGCAAAGTTGCCTCCATAATAAAAATAAATAGAAATTTGTATTTTTCTTCAGTTTTCTTAAAAAATTTTTATTTTTCATAATAAAATATATATAATTTACACTATTTAGTTTTTTGATTTAGTTGCCTTAAGTTGTATTTTATTTAGCTCTTAACATTAAAAGTTACTTTGCATGGCATAATTCAAAATACTGATATAGGCAATAAAATAGTTAAGCACTTGTTCAGAGATAGACATAGGAATTGGTTTTTGATTACATAGTTATCAAACATGATTTGATGAGTAATTTTCTGCCCCACTGCAAATGATTTCTTGATGAAATGTACTGCAGCTAGTAAGACAAAATCCACTATTGTCACCTGACCAGAACTGTGCGCAGGCTGAAATCATCATCATATCATACTTCAGGGGTGACCTGATTGCTCTTCACAACTCTTTGAAAGGAAGTTACGGTGAACTAGGAGTTGGCCTCTTCTCCTTTACTATTTACAATAAAATGAGAGAGAATAGCCTCAGGATCTGCCAGGGAAGGTTCAGGTTGGATATTAAGAAAAATTTCTTCTCCAGAAGAGTGATCAGGCACTGTAATGAGCTGCCCAGGGAAATGCCCGGTTGGGTCGCTGTCCCTGGAGTTGTTCAAGAAATGTGGAGATGTTGTACTAAGGGAAATGGTGAGCTCTTGTGAGGCTCCATCTGGAGTACTGTGAACAGGCTAGAAAGCATAAGAAAGACACTGAGCTCTTGGAATGGATCCAGAGGAGGGCCACTAAGATGATAAGAGGGCTGGAGCACCTCTCCTATGAAGAAAGGTTGAGGGAACTGGGCTTGTTTAACTTACAGAAGAGAAGGGTCTGGGGAGACCTCATTGTGACCTTCCGGTACGTGAAGGGAGTGCATAAACAGGTGGAGTGCAACTATTTATATGGATTGGTAGTGGTAGGACAAAAGGGAATGGTTTTAAACTAAGATGGGGGGCTTAGATTAGATATTAGGAGGATGGCTCTGAGCAGCCTGGTCTAGTGGTTGGCAACCCTGCCTGCAGCTGGAGGGTTGAAACTAGACGATCATTACTGTCCTTTTCAACACAGGCCATTCTGTGATTCTATGGCTTAGTGAGGAAATATTGGTGATAGGTGGACGGTTGGACTGGTTGGTATTGGAAGACTTTCTAACCTTGGTTATCTGTGATTCTATATATCCTCTACAGTAATTCAGCCTATAAACTTAAAACCATCTGTTTCTACAGTTCTATTTTATTGGTTCTTTTTCTTTGTAAGTATCTGCACAAGCTCTTCACTTGAGAAAGGTGAATTCTTGTCAATGAACTAAGTGCTCTTATTTTGTTTCAGGGCTTTCTTGGAGCCTCAGGGATATATGCCCTCAGGCATCCTGACCTCTGCATTGGAGTAATGTGGGCTGCTGAAACTGTGGCACAGGCTGCTCTCTTCCAGGTATGCAGTCACAAAAATTAAATTAACATACAAAACAAAAACAGAGAAACTTCTCAGTGCTAGAGTTTTTCTTATTCTATGGTCAACAGAGATGCTTCCTGGCTGGAAAATTCTTGACTGTAGGTGTTAATCAAAAGGTGGTCAACCTCCTGTAACTTGGAAACTTTCTTGTTATAGCACAAGAAGCAAAGACAATGCCTGCAGATACTGGGAAGTATTTTTATTCAGCTTCAGAGAATTTTTGTTCTGCTTTTCAGTTGCTGAAATCTCGGTGTTGAAAACATGCTGCTTCACTTTACTTATAGAATACAGTAAAATGAAGCCAGGAAGTTAGTCTTTAGGAATAAAATCAACCTTTAATGTAAATTATGTAGTGGATTATCAAACCCTTGTACCTCGTCTAAGAAAAATGTGGCACTCCTATCATACTCCAGATGGGAAGGATTTAGAAGCTGTTTACACAAATTTTTACCCTTAAATTTGCCTATTACACTGAAAACTCATGGAGTCAGAGACTGCCTGCAGCTATGTGTTTGTACAGCATATTAAATGATAGGGTCTGAAATCTCATCTGTTGCAAGGATATAGACATAATAAACATCGTTGGTAATGGAAATTTTGAGCTGTAACAAAAATAATCTGTAACAATTCCTCTACCTAAAAAATTATACTGTAAGCAAGTAGAAAAACACATTCCTCAAAATTTGTGATTGATTTAATGAAACTGTACTTAGTCATTTTAAAATAGTGTCTGTGCTTGTGTTTGGCTGGAAGTGTCAGAGAAAAATTCCTCGAAATCAGTGTTGGTTCCTTTCTTTGCAGTGTATCTGTTTATGCACATCTGTTCTCTTCCTGCTGTCATTATCTCATGGTGCTTTGGGCACTGTCTCAGACAATTCACACACAGAAAGATAAATAACACCAAGTGGGAGAGAAAAAGATGCAATCAAAATATAGTCAAAATTTCAATGTAAGATCTCTCCTTTGGGGCATGTGAAAAATCAAATTCACTTTCAGAAGGGTAAAAAACTCCAAGATGTGTTCTATATCTGTATTGTTACTCCACCTGCAAACACAGAAATGAAACTGTGCTTCAAACTTCATTCCAACTATAAAGGATCTTTATCAATGATGGCAAGTAATTCTGCTTTATTTCCTCTTCCTGGACTACTTTTATATAATCCTGCAAGATGTGATGCTGGATGTTCACAGCCAAAGTTATCATAATTCGGCACTGACCATGCACCTATTTTGTCATACCTGAACAAGAAAACAAATATGTTTTAACCCACTTTTATTCCACAACACCAGACCATAATTCAGAATCAATTTTATATGCCTCTCATTGTCTGTTTCTCTGATGTGACAACTACACTACTAGCAATGACAATTATGCTATTCAAAGTGTGTGCTGGGATTCAGAGGGAGCTAGGTTCAAAACAAAGTCCCAAGAATGAACACAGAGATAATGCATCATTCCATCACAATGTTCTACCAGCATTCCCAGAGCTGTAACACCACACGAGCCCATAACATTTTTCACCAGGAAATTAGGTTGTTAAACCAAGCGTATGGCAATGTGCTTAAGTTAAAAACAAACAAACAAACAAACAAAAAACCCTAACAAACCACAATCATGACAAAATAACCAGAAACCTCTGCCTCACCTGCCAAACTGTGCACGTGACATTATCAGATATTCTGCACTTGTTTGCTGCCATTCAGACCAACCTGTCCTACAGCCTGAGCTTTGTGCTCCATCTCCCCTTACAGGGTCAGTGAGCTGGAAAATTACCACGTGCTGCCACAGTTAGCTCAGCCAGGTCTTGTTATCATCGTTTCCAAGGAATTCATTCTTTCCATTATTCTACATGTCGGGCAGACATCCTTCCATGGAGGATTCGGCTGCACTAGCTGGAAGGGCCAAATGTTAATGGCTTGGTATTGTCAGCAGAATGGCAGCACAATACATGGGAAAATATACCCAGGCAGCTCATTGACACTAGTTTAAAACCTCTAGACGTAAGGGTTAACATGTGAGGAGTATGTAAACAAGACTCCAATAAACAAGAAGTATCATCTGTGTCTGTATTCATAACCCATAACTTTTTCTTCTCTTCCCTCCTCCTAGATCAGCATAAATCTTCAAATACAAAGAGGCAAGAAAGTGGCATGGATGGCCAGTGACTTTCGCAGTACAGATCTGTAGGATGTGTGCAAGAAAATGTACAAACAACCCTGATTTATAAGGGTTTATTGAGCCCCTGGGTGAAACAAAGCAGTTTTATTTCAAACCTGCTTTACTATTAGTGTGACTGATAATGAAGCATGTGATTGGGGAAATTTAAAGTTTATGATTTGTGTATGTCATATCTGATGTGTAAAAATGAAGGCAGAGCATGCCTTTCTTTGCTGGGCATGGAATTTCAAGTAAATGGATTGCACTAATGACAAATTTTATTTTCCTCCTAGGAAAATGAAAGTCCCAGCAATGCTCAGAAAATATATAGTAAATTTTGAATATTCAGGAAAAATAAAATCAGGATAAAGAATAATATGTTTGAGTTGTGTTGTTGCTCCTTAATGTTGATGGTGGGTTTTGCTGTTTCTTTCTTATTCAGTTCAAACTCTTTTCTCAGTGTTTTCCCATGCACCCTCTTGATGCCAGCAAATTTACAGAGTTTGTATTCAAGGAGGAGCTCCAGCATGTGGCAGCTCTGCTAATTTCATATGTGTTCACCTATGTCCAGCCCAGTGCCAATGGAAGGAGAACTAGGTTTGTAGTAATGGAGATTGGTAGGTTGTCTCCAGGCAGTATGTGCCCCTGCCGTCAGCAATGATAATGTTTCAGGTGCCCCACTCATGTTGGAAAGAGATGGTTCACTAAAACACTCCATGCAAATGAGTTGCAGAAACATCCATGCCAAGGGGGAGGCAGTTTAAAAACTGCTTAAAAATTAGTCCCAAAGCAAGAATGTCTGCAAGTGCCTGGGGCTTAATTGTCAGATCTGAATATACTCTTCTGACTCTGATATCAGACTGGTGCTGAGGAAGGAATGGATTGGACTTGGCAACCACCGTCCACTGCTCACACTTTGGGTACTGAATCTTTTCCTTTTGTTATTGTTTTGTCTGTGAACAACAGATGTCTCGATAATATGACCTGGCTGCTCCTTACTCCTGTTGTGACAGTATGTGATAATTAGCCAAGGCTACTGGCATTTCAAAAAGCCTACGTGAGTTTCAGCTTTTTAAACTTGCATGCGATTAACATAGCTGTTATTTCAGTTAATTTTTTTTTAATTGATAATGGAGAACTCTCCAAAGAACTGCAGAAGAGACAAGAGCACTGTATATCTTGTTTCCTGCAAACAGTACTGAGTGCACAGGAAGAATTGGCAGGTTCTTAAAAAACCTGTCTGAATAGTATTTTGGATAGTAATGAGATGTGTGAAAATACTTGCACTAACCAAAAGTTAGGTTAGCCAGTTCACATCTCTATAAAATATATCCTAATTTCAACTAAGACTATTTCTTTGCCTGGCAGCTAATTTTTAAATAGTTGATGACATTAAGAGCCAATTGAGATGAATTTATTTTTGCATTTAAAAGTAATCTATGTCAAGGCTAGAGTTCCTATCCAAGCCCTCCAAGCATCATCATAATCAATCTGTAAATCATAAAAAATGTCATCTTGGGATAAAAAGATTTTTTCAGTGTGTGAAATATTACATTTAGATAAGCATTATAATTTAGTATTGCTAGCTTGAATATAATCTTTTTAAAAATCTTTCAAAAGTTGTAGAAGAAGTGTAAAAAAGAGAGGAAAAGAAAAAAGGAAGAGAGAGACAGAGCAGAAGAATACAGTAAATGATAACACTGTTTAAAAATCAGTTATTTCAGGCATTCTGAAATGTGATGTTTAGTCTTTAATTTTTACAGCTTTTGTATTTGTGCACATGCATGTTATATCCAATATATTTAGGGAAGATGGGATCTGGAAGTGAAACAAGAATAAAGCAATAGAAATGGGCCCTTTGTGTGGTCTTTTAAAAGTACAATACCAAATATACAGATTGCATTATTCAATGCAGCAGATTTTCCCTATCTTCACATGGCAGTAAAAGCACTTTGAGTGGGGAAAATAGTGCAAGAAGAAATACATTTTAAAGTACAGTGGCATATAAATAACCACGTCCTACTAACATTAATGGAATTAGGGCATTTGATTTATTTATTTACTTTTCCATTCTGAGTATTATTCCAAGCATTATCATCTTTGAAGTTATGTAATCCTTAGCACAAAATGACATTAAAGTAATTGCTAGAACTGTAGCCTGTCTGCTGTTCTGGCAAAGCAGAAGGAGCACCTTTATGTAATAAAGCCAGTATGCAAGTTTCAGCCTCCTACAGCATTAAGGCACAGAGATCCCTGCGTACTGGAGACCACTTATCTTTATGAATAGCATGGTGTGCAGCAAGAGAGACTGTTTTGCCAGCAGCATTTTCTTCTCAGATGATCTGCTTTACTTCCAGCATGTTTCAGAAGTTTCCTGTAAACTCTCTGACCTCAAGCAAACATCTAGGTACTGCTAATGACATCCAGTAAGGAGGAAATCTTTCCATTTCTGCTGCTTACATGTAGCTCGGACACACTGTGGGTGGCTAAGAACCTTGTAGATCCTAACACTGTTCAGATGAGCAGGAGCAATTGGAAACAGAAGATCTCCAGATCACTCTCAGAAGAGGGTCAGAAATAGTGACAGTCAGGTTATGGGATGTACAAGAAGTGCAGGGGATATCTAGCAGTTCAGGGTGCTGTAAAATGCATTTGTCCATATATCTAAATAAAGAAGGAGAAAATAATATTTTTAGACTGGCCAAAGAGATGACAAGACAGACTAGAAGAACACAATTATTACTGAGATTGTAATGAGATCCACTAAGATTTCCCTTGTCCACCAGTGCCGTCACTGCGTCATAGAAGGCCACCAGATTGGTCAGGCATGACCTTCCCCTGGTGAAGCCGTGCTGGCTGTCTCGGATCACACATTTACTCCTCATGTGATCAAGCACGTCGTCCAGGAGCATCTTTTCCATGATCTTCCCAGGCACAGAGGTGAGACTCATCGGCCTGTAGTTCCCTGGTCCTCCTTGCTGCCTTTCTTGTAAACGGGACAGACGTGGCCCTTCCTCCAGTCATACAGGACTTCACCTCACAGCCACTCCATTAAATGAGGCTCTATTAAATGAATTTTCATAGGCTAGCTTTGCCATTTTTAATCGACAATTATGAACTCTAATATTTACTTAGAATATAGAATATTTAACTTAATTGGACATTCTGAATTCTTTAATATTTTGGTGGTTTTGCTTAAAGTAGTGGAATTTGTGTGCTTATGCACACTGCTTATTGCTCATCAGCAGTTTCTTCTAATCCTAGCATCTCACGGAGTTTATGTAAGCATAATTCCATTATAACAGTTTGAGGCCAGAGCAGGGCTCCTTCTGTTTTAGCTAAGCAAGTTCTTTGAGAAAGAATTTGTTTAAGCTTGTCAGACAGAGCTCTAGAAACAAGAAAATTCTGAACCCACAGTCTGCCTGCAGTTGCCCTGAATACGGTTATGCAGGAGCAAAGGTAGCTTTCATATGTCTTTATGCTAATACACTAATTAGAGATGTTTTCAGTCCAGGGTGCTTTGGCTCAAGCCTCAGAAGCAAAGATGACTTCAGTAGAGAAAGTGGAGATAATGGCCCTCTGTTGCAAGGTGGATTACTTCTGTCACATCAGCAGTTTTAATTCTTCTTGATCCTTGTTGCATCTTTTTGATGCTACGGAGCATGATGCTCTTTTGAAGCACTTGGAGTGTGTTGTGTGCTTGCTGTGGACATGGCTTTCATTGCTATTTGCCTCTGCGATGTCATTCTTTCCCAGTTAAACACAACAACAACAAAAAAGAATGTTTTCTGAACGAATTGAAGAGGTTTCTGCCTTTGTGTGGAATTATGCCCATACACATTTGTCTTTCTGTTTCAGATATTTAAATACTCTTGTTCTGCTCCTGAGTTACATAGTCTATAGAGTCTTTTGTATGTTTATGTCCTTGTAGACTAAATCCAACATGAAGGGCCTGGGTGCAGCACAGAGAAGGGAGAGTTCTGTGATCCAGCATTTGCTGATGGCTTCGTGTTGAGTGTGGAGTCCCTCATTTATGGGCAACAAAACCTGAAGCTTATGATGCCCTGAGGCACCATGAATGAACTGCAGGGTTAAATGTATTCCATGTTGTCATTTTCCATATTAGTATGTAATCTTTCTGCCAGACATCATTAGCAGTACTAGCTCACTGCTGTCTAGAGAACTCCCTTAAAATATAATAATTATGCTGAGCCCCCAACTAATGTCACATCCACCCCTAGGTTTAAGGAAATTAACCTAGTTTTACAGGTGGTCTTCCCTAACTGCAGGTGCTGAAGTGTCATTAGAAACAGGAAAGAAAAACATCATTTTGGGGTAACAAGTGTCATTAATTTGCATGACCAAACAAAAGTGACTAGGTAAACTCACTGTGCAAACCAAGAACATATCTCAGTATCAGTCATGTATTGCTCTGTCAGCCTCCATAGCACCTGCAACCTGTGGTGCAGTAATGACAAAAATGCTGAATAGCTCTGGGAGAAAAACTATTCATGGGGTGTCCATTAGAAAGGCTCCTCTTTGGTTTCTCTCTACTGACTAACCTTGAAATATGGAATCTGAGTCAGATTCAAATCTAAATTGGCAGATTCTTTTGTTTCAGTTAATACCTATTTAAAATATATAACAGCTTGCAATACAAAACCTTAGATGAATTCACACATCGTATGGAATATGCTATAATAAAACTATTTTCAAACAGTTATAGAACATATAAAAAGAAATCAAACAACATCATAAAAACATTATTATTGCCATGAATTTATTTAAAATCAATTTACTTAAATTATGTATTGCCTCCAGTTTTAGGCTTAATTCTCTAATTGCTTCCCAGATCAGCTGCTTTCTTCAGTGCAACTTCTTTGCTGTCTTTATAAAATCACTCTAATCTTTAATTTTCTACTACACTCTCAGCCAAGCATTGTACCTCATTTTGTACACCTTCTTTGGAGATTCCATCTGAATTTACTATCATTTATTAAAAATTCCAACTTGCAATTCATAGAAATCCTTGCATTGTTCAGCTAGGAGTCTAGGATTTTAGTTATCCAGACATGTCTATTGGAAAAATCCTGTGTTTCTGGCTCCCCTCCCCTCCCCTTCCTTCCCCTTTCCTTGTCCTTCATTTATAGTTATTCTAAATTCTGAGTTCAACACAGTAGCAAAACACTGAACACAGCATCACCAGGCAGAAATATTCTTATTGTAAGTAAATACTGCTAAAGCTATCAGAGCAGGTTTATACATTTTTTTACCTCTTTATCCTCTGACTGTACTGTCGAGTAAGTGCATTTTCAAAAAACGTAGGAGGAAAAAAGGATACAGTTTAAATGCTTGTATTTTACCTAACCTCACTTGCTAATGTTAAGATGAATGAAGACATGGAATGGACATCCTGTTTGGAGATCCTGATCTACTGCTTTGAAATCATCAGAGCAGGTTCACACCATGGAATGATATGGGAAGAATACATTTATGCTGCAAAAAACAGTTTCTTAATTGTCGGATGCTCAAAAATGTAAAACATAAACAAGGACTCAGATTCTGGTTTGAGAGGGTACATAATCACACATAAGAGCAGATATAAATCCAAACAATTGAAATTGAACTAGAGAAAAGCTCTAGCTCTCTTCTTTGTTGTACTGGTCTTTCAGGATTAATGGGATTAAGTAAAGTAAAATGCTTTAGTCATTAAGGTCAGCAGACAGGAGTGAGCTGAGTACAGCAGTAGTATTTTTGCAATATTTTTTGAATTTAAATGTATTCATTAAGGGAGATCACGTTGTCAGAATAATCATGTAAATACATTCTGCAAGAACTGGAAAGAATATCTTTCATTCCACAATTACTAAAAAGGTATTATGCTGTTCTGTGTATTTGCCATTTCTCTATGAGGAATTTTCAGATCTTTAGTCACTGGTTTAGATGACATATAAGACAGACACAAGCTTTTAATTTCACTCATGTTTTTAACAGCAGGTGGCTGCATGATTGACATTTTAATTATTTTTATTAGCCTATTTATATAATAATGGATATTTTTAATAGGTCATTATTGTTCTGAATTCTGCATGAGCTATACCTCACGTACATAGTGCATAGTTGTGCACAATAGTTATAGTAGATAGGCATAAGCAGTAGGAATGATGTGTCTGACCTTGAGCTGATAAAACTCTGAGAAGTCTCAGTGAGGAAAATGTCAAAAAGTCAGCAGGTAATACTCTAGCCCTTTTTTTTTTTTTTTTTTTCCCTGATCTACACTTTTGGTTATTTCTGTTTTTTATTTTTGTTTTTTTTTTCCTCTGATGATTTGTTCAAGATTTAAAACTGGTGTTTTGTTTTGTTTTTTGTTTGTTTGTTTGTTCTAAATTCCTACCGACAACCATCTCTTAGTCAAATGCCTCCTTCCAGCACATTGCCAGTGGTGCATTTCCAAGAGACTCTACAAAGACAGACACATACATTGTTTTAAAACCGAGATTTTAAGCAGAAAAAAAAAAAAAAAAAAAGATTGCAATAAAATACTTCTTCATAAAGTTTCCAGGGGGGAAAAAAAGAACATTTTGATAGGCTTTAAGCATTACTTCACTTGGTCCCTCTGCATGGCTTTCTGATAGCACTACACAGCTGGCAGAAAGGTCACTGGATAAAGACAGTTGATCTGTCTTCTTTCTTTTTTTCTTTAATGATTCATAGTTTCAGAAGGCATCTGTCTCCTTATAACTGCTTCATCCATTCAAACAATAACAAAAAAGGAAAACGGTAACAGTATAAAAACTCCAACAGAAATTGCAACCTGCTTCCATTCCCAATGAAGTTAAAAATCTTTTTAATTGGAGCTGGACAAGCTGCAGTGCAAACAGAATCCTGTCATCATGTTTCAAATCAATTAATGTCTTCAGAAAAGAGCTAGTAAACTGATTATGGGCATATTCTCTCCTACAGATAGAAAAGTTTAAACTTGCATCATATAAAAGGAAGCAGAGTGCTGAATACATAAAATATGTTGTGCTGTGGTTATGTACTGCAATTCAACAGTGTAGACTGGGGTAAATACTACAGGGGAAAACACTACTACTGTTAAATGACTTCTCTTTTTTTTAATTAAGGGTTGGGCAAAGGCATGTACAAAATCTGTGAACATTTTCTCCCAGATGAGGAGTTCTGTGGTGCCTACTATCCAGAAAGACTCCCACAAGCAGCTGTGGAGGCTTCTCTTGTGATTTTAACCTATTTATATGAAAACAGAAAAGGAAAAATAGAAGGCACATTTTCTTCTTTCTGCTATGTTACTTCTATCATGCCAAAGGAATTCAGATGTAGAAGAGTTACCAATCTCCATCTTTTTGGAGTTCTTTAAATAGTCTTCTCATGTTTTGATAGTGAAAGATAGTTTGGTAAAGGAAAATAAAGGATCATCTGGGCAGCTAAGACAACTTCAGATTGTAGTTGAAAGGTTTTAACATCTGCTCTCCACCATCAGTACATTTACTGATTAACTACAGTGAGCTTGAGGACTTCATCTGTCTTTCCTCCACGTGTTGCAAAGTAGTGGTGATTTTGGAACACACCATGGGTAACACTGAAGGACTGTCAGCATGACTTGGGGACCTAAGCAGCATCAATGGCTTTGGTACCACAGCATCAGATGGATCTTCCTGAGAAGTGAGAATTTGCCATCCACTACGTGTGGATTGGTTTGGCCAATACTGCACAAAATGGAAGAGGCTGTGAGGAAACCAAGTTACCTGGAGAATCTAAATGTTGAAAAAACACATCTATGCTAACAAGTTTTTCTAAGGTAGGCACAATTTAAAAAGTATTCTCCTTTTAGTCTTTGATGTATCTTGTTTATTCCACGAGTAAATGCGTAAATTCTCTATTTTAAAAATCTTTTCACCTTTTTTACTGGTAGAATGTAGTTTAGGGTCTTTCTTTAACATAAATTTACATGCGGAAGTTGAAAAAGATAAGTAAAAACACATCACTTTTTCTTTATATAGCAACCTAATTCTTGTTACATAGGTACATACGTTGTTCTAAGTTACATATAAGATATACCATAGGAAATTGTGCTTTGGAAGGGAGTGATTTAACGATGTTTTGATGAGATAGGCAATATTGGTACAGATATACAATTATAATCATTCTTCCTTTTGATTTGTTTAGAAAATGCCATATTTTTGTCAGCCTTCATTTTGTTTTCTCACATGATAGGAAATAAAAATATTTTTATTCAGCTGTGTCAGACCTGCTGAAAATTTCCAATTTTCTTATTGTTAGGACAGAAAAATATGTTGTCAGTCAATTCTGGAGAAACCCAGTGATAGCGACGGGGATGCCTTAGCAAGGTGTGAGGCACCTGTGAAAATTTCAGGACAGTGCTCTTGAAGACATGATATCCAGCATCCCTGCGATCTCTGGGCGTCTTTTCCTCAGTGCACAGCCCCACTCTGATCTTTGCTTTGCTTTGGTGGAATGCCCCCCCCCCCCCCCCAATTCGCCCCACAGCTCACACTGTGTCAGAGTCCACTGATGTTTCCACTGACATGGCAAAAAGGCTGGAAGCTGATTGTATAAGGAGAACTTATTCCTTGGAAAACAAAAGTGATAAACTAAGAGGCTGAAATGGTATTAATTGGTATAACTAGGGTGTGATTAGGTCACCTGCCTCTCTAATGCAACTGTGCAGCTTCAGCAACACCTACAGTTTTCCAGTGGGAATGGCAAGTATCAGTTCTTTGCAAACCTGATCACAGTCAAGTGGCAAATCTCATCACAACTGATTCTGCAGTTAATTTTTGCAGAAAAAATTAGAACAACAACAAAAATGTAAAAGCTTTCCAGATGTTCAATAATGTTCATCTACTACCTTAAAAAGAAGTAGCCAACTGACTATGAAGTTTACTTTCTGTCAGAAGAAAGATCAGTTTTGGCAGCAATGTCTGTAGCATGACTTTGTTTTTCCTTGTCTTTCTCTTTTTTTCCCCCCAGAACATATCCAGCTGGCAAGTTTCTTTTCTGGGTCCTGTCATTTGAAATCACAGCACTTTGCTAAAACATTTCTTAAAAAGGATTAAATGTAACATTTTGCCTTCCCAGTTTTTCAAAGATCTGTGTTCTGTATATTAGACATTCGGAGTTCTGTATGTGTGAATGTCTGGTATAACAGAATCTAATCCTAGGCATAATTGAGATCCACAGGATTATTTTCCTTTGGCCTCTCTGGACATATCCCTGCTGTTTCACACATCACATGAAAGTGAAATAGTATTTGTCACTTGTTGCCAACTGTTGCTGAGGTTCCAAGTTTCTAACTGAAATAAGTGCTGTCTGCAGACGTATTTCGTGGTAGCAGTGGTAGTCTGAATGGAGAAACAGAAACTAATGCATCATAGATCTATTTATTTTCCTTTCTTAATTTTACATACTGAACTAAAAAGTTCAGTCTTAACTAAAATGTTAATGTTCATTATAGGGAAACAGTCTACTAGTGATTTAACATTGTTTTGTGGTAATTGATTCAATTGAATTAAAAATATTTATTCCAGAATATGATTATTTTATTGAGTAATATTTTCAAAGGTGTTTATTCCCAACTACCAGAAATATTCTTCATTAGATGTACCAAACAGTTCTACTGTTTGGGGGCTTACTCAGAGTCACACGAAGTCTTTACTAAAGCAAAGAATTTATTTATTTTAAAGAATAATTTATCTCTATTTAAAGATAAGATTAGCCAGTGAGAATTACTAAAATTATGTTTGTAAGAGTTGAGAAGCTAGTTGTATTTTATGCTTAGGTTTTGAATTTGTGTTTCATATTGTTCTACAAATTCTTTACCCATTTAGAAAAGGAATTGCATAGAATTGATTAGCAACTGTGTGCAGTTAATTGATCCCCATATGAAGTTTTCTGCCACAGATGAGCATTTGGATGTTACTTATATTAACTTATCATCTTTTTAAAATCTTCCTGCTCTTCTGCACATCTCATGAACATCACTGAGTTGCTCCCTTAACATGCACGTTGTTTGGAGAATGAGTGATAAAGTTAACACACCTGGCCTCTGTTAGTTTTGTCCATTAGTGATCATCACTGTATCAACTCTACAATTCATGTAACCTGCTGACTTGCAGGTAAAAAATTAAGAGCAAGAAAAATACATTCTTCAACATGCACTGAAATTGCCAAGAATTTTTCTGCTGACTTAATATGAAAATAGATCTCTTGTTCCTTGTGGAGGTTGTGAGATTGTGCATAGTTTAGAGTAACTTTATTAAAATCAATAACACCCTACTGAGTGTACTGTTTTTAAAATTTCATTCCCGTTTTTAGCTGTAATTTGTCCACACACGTTCATAGAATCATAGCATAGTTTGGGTTGGAAGGGACCTTTTTCCCACCTCCTGAAGAAATGCTCTTAAGAAATAAAGAGGGAGCCTCCTCTCCACTCAACAACACATCAGAAATTAAATGCTAACAGTCTATATGTTAGAGTTCACGATGAAATAATGAACAATTTCACTCCTTCAAGAAAAACAAAATTCAGTTCTTGTCCCAGACAGCTTGTTCTTTAAGCATAAAACTGGACCCATGATCTAGATTAGGCTTTTCAGGATGGTCCGACGGCATCAATGATGCAATGATTCACTAGAATCACAGAATCACAGAATTGTAGGGGTTGGAAGGGACCTCCAGAGATCATCGAGTCCAACCCCCTGCCAAAGCAGGTTCCCTACAGCAGGTCGCACAGGTAGGCATCCAGGCAGGTCTTGAACATCTCCAGAGAAGGAGACTCCACCACCTCCCTGGGCAGCCTGTTCCAGTGCTCCGTCACCCCACTGTAAAGAAGTTCTTGCGCATGTTTGTGCGGAACTTCCTATGCTGCAGTTTCCAGCCGTTTCCCCTTGTCCTGTCTCCACTCACCACTGAAAAGAGTCTGGCCTCACCATTCTGCCCCCCACACCTTAGATATTTATAGACCTGGATCAGGTGCCCTCTCAGTCTTCTTTTCTCAAGGTTGAACAGACCCAGTTCACTCAGCCTTTCTTCATAGGAGAGATGCTCCAGGCCCCTCACCATCTTTGTGGAAAGATTTTTTTTTTTAAGAAAAACCTGTCTTGCTCATCCCGCGTATAGCTGATGTTCCAGGAACACTCTTGGGCAGAGATTTCTTGACAAAACTGGGAGTATGTATTACAAATTTATGGTAAGGGCCACTGTCTACCAGTTATCTGTTGCTTATGCTATTCCCTTGCACTGGAAATGGGATGCTCATCCCGTTTGGGTGGATCAGTGGCCCCTTTCGGATAAGAAGCTTACAGTGCTTAGACAACTAGTTACTAGAGAACTCCGGTTAGGACACATTGAACCCTCGCTTAGCCAGTGGAATACTCTGATTTTTGTCATTAAGAAACGTTCAGGTGCCTTTCGCCTGCTGCATGACCTGCGTGCCGTTAATGCTCAGCTTGTCCCTTTTGGCTCAGTTCAACAAGGAGGTCCTATCTTGTCGGCTATCCCACGAGGGTGGCCAATGGTAGTTACTGACTTAAAATATTGTTTCTTCTCTATTCCTCTAGCAGAACAAGATAGAGAGGCATTTGCTTTTACAATCCCAATGATTAACAGTGAGGGGCCAGCAGAGAGGTTTCAATGGCGTGTCCTCCCCCAAGGAAGGATGTGTTCCCCCACAATTTGCCAATTGGTGGTGGGAAGGATCCTGGAGGCAGTTAGAAGGGATTTCCCTCAGTACACAATTGCACATTATATGGATGATCTATTGCTTGCAGCCCCTTGTTATTTAGGCTTGTATATGTTAGAAGATCGAGTGACAGAAGCTTTGACTACGGCCGGTTTTGTTATCTCCGAGCAAAAGACTCAGAGAGGACCAGGAGTTGAATATCTCGGGTATAAGTTTAGCCTGGAGATGGTACGACTGGTAGGCCTTGATATTCGGCCCCATATTACCACACTGTGAGATGTGCAAAAGTTAGTAGAGGCAATCCAGTGGATTCGAGGGGCTTTGGGAATCCCACCTCGGCTTATGAAACCCTTTTATAATCAGCTGAGGAGATCAGATCTGAGGGAGCCTGGGAAACTTACTCTGGAGATGACCACCGCATGGCATGAGATCCTACAGAATTGTATGAGAGCATTTTTAATGAGATGGGACCCTGATTGGGCCCTCGAGTTAGCAGTAACTAGATGTGAGGCGGGTGCGGCTGCTGTGATAGGTCATACCCTTGATGCTAAGCCCCGACCTCTATGGTGGTTGTTTTCTGTACAGCCTACACGAGCCTATACCTCCTGGCTTGAGATTCTAGCAATGTTGCTTAAGAAATCTTGATTGCTATCACTGCAAGCCTTTGCAAGAGAACCTGATGTAATATATCTACAGAGCTCATTTCGTGATATGCAACCACTCCCAGATATCCTTCTTACAGCTCTACAGGGATATGGAGGTGCGATTGAATATTCTGACTCACTGCCTATCTTTGAACTAGCAAAACCCCTCCATGTTTCCCTCTGGTGCCGCGTTCAAACCTCCCCACTCGAAGGGCCTACCTTGTTCACAGATGCCTCCTCATCTACCGGACAAGGGGCTGTAGTATGGCAAAACTCAGACAATAAGTGGAGAACAACTATTTTCTGTGACCGGACAGTTAGCGTGCAAATATTGGAAGTTATGGCTGTAGCAATAGCACTTCATCTATGACAAGAAATCCCATGTAATATAGCTACTGACTCTGCTTTTGCAGCTAAGCTGCTTGCACGCATAGCTCAAGAAGGACATCTGAGTACTACAGCCGCTGGTCTGTTGGAAGAAGCATTGGTCTCTCACTCGGCACAGTGGCTATACTACATGTCCGTAGCCATTCGGAGGTTCCAGGGCTTTTTACAATGGGCAATGCAGTCACTGACAAGATCGCAGGCACAGCATGCTTCACTGTCAGAACTGTGCATGATCTTCATGCATCTCTTCATATAGGTGTCAAGGCTTTGGCACGGGCCTGTTCTATTCCCTTGCTGACAGCTTGTAATGTAGTTCAGGCATGTCCATATTGCAATTCTGCCCCAACTATTGGTGCAGGCATTAACCTCTGTGGCTTAAAGCCATTACAAATCTGGCAGACGGATTTTACATGGGAACCCCGTATGACCCCTCGTCCATGGCTCACCGTTACTGCAGACACAGCTTCTTCTATGATATCAGTCACTCAACATGCAAAGTGCAATTTGACTGCAGCACAGAGTCATTGGGCCACTGCAATAGCCGCTATGGCATAGAACAAAATATACAGAGTAGCCACAGAAATGGTATAAATCCTTATATTATGCATTTATAAAATGCTGTTTTCCTTGAATGAAGTGCAATTTTTTTTAGTTACACAGATTTTGAATTAGATCAGAGCACAGTAAATTGTCAGCCTCTAGTTAGGCTTCTGGGAGAAAAAAGAATTAAAACAAAAGCAGACGCTATTAATTTAGAAGGGCCAATATCCTCAGCTGATGTTACTTTCTACCTCTTCTCCACCAAAAGAAAAGAGAGAACCTTATGTGTTTTGAGATTATATTTGTTTTCACATTAGCTCACTGCAGCTGCCTAATCTTGCTAGATCCCCTCAGCTTTTAACCATTTCCCACAAACACTAGGAGGAAATATAGCCAGCCCCATTTTACAAATTATTTGGGTTTGGTGGACTCCAGGATTTGCTTAGCATTGTGAGATCCTTTCTGAGATCCTCTGATAACAACACATCTGATATTATCCCTAGTTTGTAGTGACACTTGTTGGTTTTCTGTATGTTGGATGAATGGAAATATGTTTTCTGTGCTCCAAGGTTCCCACAGTAAAACTCTCATGTCCACTCTCAGGCATATCTGTTTTAACCTCTACCACAAAACTTCTCAGGTGCCAGCACTGAAATCAATGAGGCAAGTTTAAATTTTATTCCATCATAAATCTCTTGACCTTGTATATAGAGTTTCCAGAAGAAAACATAGGGTGAGAGAAAACATAAATTATCAGTCAGAACCAACTTGAAACACAGAAATTAAATGATGTATCACCCTGTGCTCTGATACTAGCAGAAGCTGGGTACACTTAAAGCTGAGAACTGAGGACAGCCCAACACAGTTCATTAAAACAAGAAAGAGATGACAATCAAGTATATCTTATTCATAACTTAAAGGATGACAGGACTTGTTTACTTGGAATGATATTTTCTGCTGTTTCCATGAAGGAGTAATGATGGACCTTCAATGGCTGCAAAAATCTCCACAAAGAAAAGGATCTGTTTTAGTTAACACATTGTCAGGCTTTAATGGCTGGTGTTCTAACAGCTGGTTTTGGTGTAATTTCTTTTGAGGCCACTAGACTACAAGACATTTATTGCATTCTTCAGACCAGACTGCTCCCTGGATACAGCCTGGAGCCAAGAGGTCAGAGGTCTAAAGCCAGAAGCTGAAGAATTTGTCATCATTTAACAGGTCATTTGCTGCTGTGCACTGTGGAAACCGGACAGTGCCTCGGGGCCTGGCAGAACAGCATGGTACATTTCATTTCCAAAGGGGGAAGTGATTCTGGCCCCATTGCAGAAGCCACTTCCTTACCTGGAATCATTATTCTGCGCCAGTATGTCACTGGGAGGAAAGAATGCACAGTTACACGCCCAGACAAAATATCCTAATTTAGCAGCATAACTATGGGTTGTGCAGAGCTGTGCTCAGTATTCAGTTGTAAATCTCCAAAATAACTCACAGTGAGGGATAGGATATGAGCAGGAAGGGCAGATCATTATCTTCTGTGGGTCATTATAGCTTCACCTTCAATTCCAATCTCAGTTAAACAAGAAGGGCAGAATAGTTACTGAGTAATTTACATGCCTGGTCACTGGATATAACTATTTCTGTTGATTTTTATTACATAGGAGTGGCTGCATTATGACTTTCTTCTGTGAGTGTGCGAACAATTTGGCTTAAAATACCTGCAGTTAGCATGTGTTCTCTGTAAGGTGCACATGCATATGGGATTTGCAAGGGTCTGAGCAAATGCAGATAACTTCAAAAATATGGGAACTGGATTCCTTGATGAATTGACCCTTGAGAGACTGAAGGGAAAAGGTAACATATTCTGCAGCCAAGAATTTCAAGCCTCAACAATAAAACTAGGTGGGAATCTAATTTTTGTGAAGACCCTCTTTTCTTTGGAGGAAAATTATATTCCGCAAGAAAGTAAGTAGAAATGTTCACCTATTTTTCTTTTTTGTACAAATTACATTTCAGATATTAAAAGAGCTTTATGAGAATTATCTTCGAGTAATTGTTATTCTTTATGCATACAAGACAAGTCTTTTGCTTTTAGTGCATGTTCAAAGAACATATTCAAACAAAATAGGAAAATGTTTCTTGGCAAACCCAAGTTTGCTGTACCTTTTGTTATTCCACAGTGTCGGCACTGTATACTCTGCAAGGTGATGAAGCATAAGGCTGGACACTTTCTGTGAGCTTGTTTTCATGTAGGGACTTTAATAAAGAAAGAAATCATCAAAGTCTTCAAGAATGACAATTTGGGAGTTCACTCTGCTTTGTGACAGCTATGCAATTGCTTTTTGAGTCTGAGCTTTCTCAGCAGTAGATCACTTAATCTTTCAGGCTTAAGTAGGCTTGTGTAGCTACCCAGATACAGCTGAGCACTTCTGCCTGGAGCTGGATAACACGCTGAAGGATCTTCAGAGCATTGACCTGAGCTGGAGAAGTGGAAGGATAAAACCTGGTAGCTCTTACAGCCATTCACTGTGGTCACCCAGTGGGGACACAGGTTAAGTGGGAATTCACAGTCAAGCAACTAGTTTTTTTTTCTCTCTCCTTTGCACATTCATCTCTCAAATATGAAATATTATGATGTGAGAAGCTTCAGTATTATCTACTTTTTGTGTGCAACTTTAAAATAGAACTATTCCTGATACTATTACCTAAAAAGATCTCCCTTTTCTCTTTTCCCCCAAAGTTTCATCATTCATTTAGACATAAAAGTCAGATCTTGTAATATGATCAAATCTACCACAAGACTTTAAAGCACAATCACTAATATATAGAAAATATTTTTTACTTGTATGCTTTTAATATTCTCCTCTTTAAGGGTAGCAGGGACAGAAAAGGAGTATATTTTCTGTTATTTACACCTTAGGAGAACTTCACTTTCTGAGAAAGAAAAACGCAGATGAAGAAAGGCCCTTTGCCTGATGAACTGATCTAGTCTACTGTACCTTTGCCTGCTCTACTTGTAAAGAACTTACCTGACTTTTGTATAACGCAGTGGAGACAGGATGTACTGTTTCTGACACTGATGCTTTCCAATCCACCTTAAAATGTTTCTAAACAGTATTTTTCTGAGCTCTAATTCCAACTTAGTACTAAAAATATACAAAGCTGTTTGGGAGAATTTCTTAAAATGAATGAGAGGGTTTAGGGGAAAAGGAAGGGGGAGGGAATAGAAGGAAATGCAAGAGAACACAGAGGTAGGAAAGAGAATCATTTACCCTTTGCAGTTTTCTTAGTAAGAAAATGTTTGACTGTCAGAATGATGTTGTTCAGAACTCAGTGTAAGTTCTGCATACACCAATGAATATCCAGAAACAACACATGGGGAAAAAAATGGAAATAATGGTTCTAAAACTACTTGATTCATCACTTTAATTTTTATGACTAGTTTTTTCAGATTGGATTTGAAATCAGAAATGGTGTAGGTTTTTTTTATGTATAGAGAGAGACCAGGTCATGCACATCCATTATATTAAATCCGTATACTTCAAAGTGTCCAAAATAAAAAGCAAATTATAAGTTAAAAGTCCTCACCCCCTAATGTGGAGACAAGTCAGGAAGTCCATCTAACAAATATGGCTTTGAATTTGTTCAGTGTTAGTCTCACCATTGCAAATCTGCACTTAATGCTGTATCAGATTTTTCCCAAGAATATATAATTTTGATATGTTGAAATATATATATATATATTACTTAGTAAATCTTTCCTTATAATGTAAAAGAAGAAGCTACACTTTCTGTAAGAAACTAATTGGAGATGCAATGGCTTTAGAAAAAATCCCTGATAAAAAAAGTTGGAAGCAGATGCTTTGTACATTGCAGACTTGCCGACTTGTGGAAGAAGTGCTGTTTTGTGGCTAGCTGAGACAATGTGAAGCGAGACTGCTCAGGTTGACTGGACAAGCCGGGGCATTGAAGTGTCCTTGTTGGAAGAGGCTGTGCTTCCCATGCCCTCCAACGGCTGAAGTCAATACCAGCAACTCCTGTCCATGCCCACAGTGTATGAGGGAAAAAATGGCATGAGGGCATTGCCCATTGTCAACACCCTTTGTCTTTCCTGCAGGTCCAGAACACAATTTCTTGAGATGAGGCACAAATTTTGCACTTTGAGCTGATCAATCCTGTCAATTTACTCATGTGGAACAAAGGGATTTGCTGGTGGGGCAGTTCCTTGGAAAGAGGCAGGCCTATGTAAACAGCCCTATCCTTGCCTTGGTGCTGAGTGCCTGCGCCATATGGTGCCACTATGAACTTATTAACTGGAGGATTAACTCATCCCACCATTTGTGATTCCCAGCTTCCAGCTGGGAGAGTTAGTGATGGTCTAACTGCTGCTCCAGCCTTGGAATTTATTTCCCCATTTAACAGAGTCAAGAAGACAGAAAATTGCCCCCTTAGTAAATGCTAATCTCACCACTCCTTCCAGCAACCAACAGCAATTTGTTCCAGGCAAAGTCTTTAAATTGGTATGGTACACATCAAATGCATAGTAATTAGTGATTTCTTTTGAAAGCTCCTTCAGTTTTTAAGGGTCTCCTTTTCCATATGTTCATTGTGCCCCATTTCACCCTTCAATTACAAAACAGTTCTTTCTACTAACTGTGAAAAGGTACATTGTACCTGATATGTGTACTAAAAGCTACACCATCTGAGGCTTAATTTGGGGTTATAGGAAAAGCAGACAGATAGGCAGACATAAAGTCTTAGCAATGCTGTTCTCATTTTAGGCATACTCATTTTCATTGCTGCTAGCTATGCTGCTGACTGGAGCACTCCATGAAAGAGCACTTTATTAGAAACAACGAATCTCGTGCCTGCATGTCATTACACCTGCATTGGCAATGAGATAGCTGCTTTTCCACTGCTCTGAATAGCACCTCACTGTCAGATATTTATTTCTGAGTAACTTCGTGGAAAATAGTGACAAATCTTAAAATTCATAACCTGATTACAGTGTCTGGTCTATGTAGTTGTGTCTGTGTTGGTTCAGGCTTATTTCTTTTAGCATGTATGATTCTTTATAATGGGTCTTTAGTTCTTAAAAGACTAGTAATATATTACTTGTGAATACCATCATTCACACCAAGATTGTAACACAAAGATGGAAGTTGTGAAGAAAATAAGAGATGTGCAAAATAAGAGATGTGCCAAAAAATTGCATCTTTTTTCTTGTTGAAAATGTTAAAGTGTTCTCTTTGTTTTGTAACAAAGTTGTTTCTTTGTATGATTGTGACTACAATAATAATCTTGACAAAAGATCTGTGTTTATGACTAATAACTAGAGATGGATAAATAAATGGCCACACTCTGAAGCAGATTTCACTGCTATGGTATTTATTATCATATCATATCCGTGGGCAACTTTGAGTTGGTTTAGGTCATTATCTTCTTCAACACATACATTATCTAAAGCCCCATTCAAAGTGAATACATCACTATGCAATGAAGGAAAACTGTCTCATGTGGATTAGAAAGAATGAAAGCTCGAGATGCTTGCAGAAATGCATGCTTTAGTGGTGTCCCTATCATTGCTCTAAAGATGAATATGCTTTTATTTTTTATGATGATGATGATGAATTAAAAGATTATAATTTTAGAGCATATGTAGGGGCTGACAATTCATTGGAGTGAATAGAAAACTCTGGTTTCCTTCTCTGAACCCAGGAGGAAATATTCATTCAAACCTTTGTGGATATTTTTCCTTGGTTTTGTTGAAACCTCATTTCAATCACAATTTTCCCGGCAGTTCTATGCAAGAAGAAATGAAACATCTTTGTCTTTTAAGAGGAATATTAAAGGAAGTATTATCTCATTTCACTTCATGCTGCAGCATTTTAAATAGTCACGTAAAGTGTTAAAACTGAGGTTAAAACAGATGTTGGCACATATAAGTGCCGGCTGCAAACATGCCACATTTGGGTTTTCTACCATCGCGAATCCACTGAACAGATGTTCTAGCCAAACTTGTGATTTTTCAGAAGCCTTAACTAATTTGTTCTTTATAAATTCTGTTGTGTAATATCAAGGACTGTTGCAAGAGGTATGGAGTATGACTTCAAATTTGATGTAGCCTTTACTCTGATGTGCATCAGTAGCAACATTTGAGGAGGTATTGCGATGAAGTCCAGAATCTGCAGGGAGATTATCACTGGTAGATGGTTCATTCTGCCTTGGGCATCTTCCATCAGACAGAAGAAGGAACATAACATTACACAGCTTTTACAAAATGTCATGTTCACAGAGAGCCACAACTCTTGTAGCAGATGATGATGACTAGGTAAAACAGTAGCCAGACATGGGGCTATCCAATCCCAGTTGCAGTTTGCACCCAATATTCAATTCCAGTGCTGGAAGCAACAACCGTACTGTCCCAAGTATTTCATATTTGTAAAAAATACTGATATGTATCACTTGACTGACTCTTCCTATGATAAGTCATGTCTGTGCTTGTTTTGATTTGAGGTGGATCCACATTTTCAGCCTCAAAAATAATGATTTAAATTGAAGTCTGACAGAACCCTACAGTCCTACAAGTGGAGATGTTATTGTGAAGAAAAGTAATTACATTATCTCTGTCAGAGAGAGATTTGGCCAGTCACAGTATACATCTTTTGTGCAGGCACCTCTTTCACTAGCTATTAGCTTTATCAGCTTTAGGTGTTTTATTTTCAGCTAAAGCATCACACTAATCAAACTACACCTCTGAATCCCCTTAATTAGGAACACAACATCCTTCTCTTCTCAACTTTTGTCATCTCAGATATCAGATCCTTTGCCAGCAGAGCTGATCATGATAATAATTATATTTTTCTTTCTAACAGGAGATCAAAGCTTGAGAAGAGGTGACATACATCTTGGGTATTCAGACTCAAGCTTGGAGGTCAGTTGAACCCGGAGAAGTTATTTTGCTGGTTTTACAACATAAAAGCTACCTTTAGAAGTACTGTTAGTGAAATGCCAATACTGAACTACCGGCCTAAAACACCGTGTGCTTTGTTAAGGTACTTGGGTTTTTCCTCTCACATGCTGTAATTCATTTGAATTGGGCCCTGGGCCACATGATAATTGCCAACCTGATGGTTGTCAACCCTGCCCATGGCAAGGAAGTGGGAACCAGGTGATCTTTAAAATCCCTTCCAACCCAAGCCATTCTATGGCTGTATGATTCTATGAATGCAAAAAATTGGCATGAAGACAAGGCTCAGATCTGTGAAACCATAAGGAAAACTGCATAATTTTAAGCCGAGCTTTCATATGTACTGTTTTGAAAGGTTTTGAGAAGGAATTTGTATTTGCTTCCTCACTCTAAATTCTAGCCATTCTGCACTCACCTTGGAGAGTCTCTAACCTCAGGCTGTAAGTGGGATTTCCTACTTTCCTTCTCCCTTCTCTACACTGCATGTTTTTTTCCTGTTGTAACGCGAATCTCCAGATCCAGGAGAAACCCCTACCCTTCATGGGAATTCTCTCATTATGGAGGTCAGCTCCTAAAAGCTGCTTGTGTCTGTCCCAAGATGTGCAATACATAGATGTTGGCAGTGGCTGAACGTTGTGAACGTGTCCATCATTTTTCTATGATCACTTTAAGACTGCCTCCCAGCTGGGCTGTGAACAGACATAAATTTTGGTCATTTCTCTTTTTAAAAAATTTCTCTTTCCAATATAAAAACTGCTGGAGGTGACAAGAGAGTCAAATGAATCCTCCAAGGATTTTACAAGCACAAGAAAAGATTTCCCAGAGGCCGCTGGGAGTGAGAGTAAGCTGCTGAAAATCAGCAGTTCAGCCAGCAGAAGGTAGTCTGGGTGTGGTTGAGGAAATGAGTGCATTTCCTATGGAGAAATTCACAATTGACAGAATGTGAAACTTTTCATGTGAACTAATGCAAGGGCACTTTGAGGGCAATGGTCCAAGGAAAAAAAATCTGTTTTAAATTGAGAAAGAAGAGAGCACTGTGCTAATTGAAAAAGCAGACCCAGTGATTTTATACAATGGTTTGCTCAGGAGCTTTCTATTATGCACTAGTTTATTTAAACACGGCACAGCTGTGGCTCTGGTAAATCACACACAGATGGTATCTCTTTCTGTTAAAGTGCTTGATAGCCTCATTGCTTGCTTGTCAGTATAGATAACCTCTGGTAACACAAGGAAGTTGCTCATGTTAGTCTTAATGACAGCTTCATTCATTATGCCATGTAATCCATTCTCTTTATTTGAATTTTTTTGAGTCCTAAAACTCTTCTCGTACATGAAAATTACAGATGCCCTGAAAAAGCTGCCCCAGACAAACTGCACATCACTTCCCTTCTCTGGGTGCTCAGCTCTCTCTGCCACTTCACACAACACAGCAGACTAATGTCTGAAAAATGTTCTGGAGGCAATGACAGAAGTCTGTGTTCACACTATGTGCTACTCATTGAAGTGAGTCCCTGGCGAGCATGAATGCTATGCAAAGGTGAAAGGGAGAAGAATTGATTACTGTCAATCTCAGTAGTCACGGGGAAGCAACAACTCACCTTCCCATGCTGGCCTTGATCTTGCCTTGGACCTTATTAACTACAGGACATGGTGGCAAGGGTCTGGTCTCTTCATGTATTCTCTTGCAAGAGACTTGAAGTAAAGGGCTCTGGGACTGAAGAAGGACTGGAGGATCTTCCATATCTTTCCAGCTAAACATTAATCAAATTGTGTGAAACATTTATCCTTCAACATTTGAACAAATGAGGTTGCAAGAGGAGGCTGAAAATCTCTTAACCCCTCTGCACACACAGACAATTTTGCACCTAGAAATTAACACTTCCTGAAGGATTTTTTCCACAATAGTGAGTAGAATGGAATAGTTCAGTTGGAAGGAAGCTTGAGAGACCATCTAGTCCATCTACCTGACCAGTGGGACACGTTTGCTCTTGTACAGCTATGCATGCCTGCCTATTAACAAGCACAAAGGACAGATCTTTAATCAGTCTTTGCCAGGTAATTGTGGCATCAGAATAGGAACAGAGAAGTACCTTAGACAAAGGGCACCTTTCTGTCTGTAGACATTCAGTTCTCTGTGAAATTGCTGTGATGTAATGGAAGATGTTATACAAGAAATGGGACTGTGGCTCTTTAATGTCAGTTCTTTTGCATTGCATTTTCTTCTTTTCAAGAAGTCAAGAGCTTATGGATGAAAATCAGTGATCGGTTCAGCAAAGGACATCCAGTGGTCATCTGATCAGGAGGAGCCTGACGAGGCCTTCCTGCTTCAACTGTGGAAGGTGTCGTGCTTGCAGGATCTTGTCCTGATAGGGGATTTCAACCACCCAGATGTCTGCTGGGATAGAGACACAGTGGGTAACAGACAATCGAGCAGAATCCTGGAGTCTGTTGAGGATAACATCCTGGTCCATGTATTAGATGGACCAACCCAGGGTGAAGCCCTACTGGACCTGGAGTTCACCAGTGTGGAGGAGAGCTTTAGGGAGGTTAAGACTGGAGGCAGCCTGAGCTGCAGTGATCATGTCCTGGGGGAGTTTGTGATCTGGAAGAAAGCAGGCCTGAAAAAAAGCAAAGTCAGGACCCTGAACTTCAGGAGAGCAAACTTCCAGCTGCTTAAGGAACTTCTGAATGGGATCTCCTGGGAAACTGTCCTTGAAGGCATAGGAACAGAACAGAGCTGGTTGTTCCTAAAGACGCCCTTCTGAAAGTACAAGAAATTGCAGTTTCCCAGCAGAAGAAATAGAGCAGAGGAGATGGGTGACCAGCATGGCTGATTAAGGACCTGCAGCTTAAACTGAGGGAAAAGAGAGAAGTGTACAGGAAGTGGAAGCAGGGTTGTGTAGCCTGGGAAGAATGTGGGAATGTTGTCTGCATGTGTAGAGATAGGATCAGGAAAGCCAAAGCATCGGTGGAGATGAACTTGGCAAGGGATGTGAAAAATAATAGAAAGGAGTTCTGCAGGTACATAGGCAGGAGGAGACAGACCAAGGAGAGTGTTCCCCCTCTGGTAAATGAGAACGGAGAAGTGGCTTCCTCAGCTATAAAAAAAGCTGAGGTGCTCAATAAGCACCTTGCTTCGGTCTTCACTCTTGGTCAGGTTCGCCATGTCTGCTGACTCTGAACCTCCAGGTATGGGTGAGAGGAGTGGATTCCATCCCACTGTAAAAACAGAACAAGTCCAAGACATCCTCATGAAAGTGAATGTATGTCCTTGGGACTGGATGATATCCAGCCTAGGATTCTGAGAGAGATGGCTGATGTGGTTGCTGAGTTGCTCTCTGTCATATTTGAAAAATCATGGCTGTTGGGTGAAGTCCCCAGTGACTAGGAAAAAGAAAATATTGCTCCTATTTATAAGAAAGGGAGAAAGGATGACCCAGAGAACCACAGGCTGGTGAGCCTCATCTCTGTACCTGGGAAGATCATGGAGAAGATCCTTCTAGAAGTTATGTTAAGGCACATACAAGATAAAGAGGTGATCCAAGACAGCCAACATGGCTTCACCAAGGGCAGATCATGCCTGATCTATCAGGTAGCATTCTGTGATGGAGTGATGACATCGGTGGACTGGGGAAGAGTGATGGGTGTCATTTATCTGGACTTCTGCAAAACCTTAAACATAGTTCCTCAGCACATCCTTCTCTTCAAATTTGAGAGGCATGGATTTGAAGGATGGACTGTTTGGTGGATTAAAAATTGGTTGGCTGGTTGCAGCCAAAGGGTTGTGATCAATGGTTCTGTGTCAGGGTGAAGGTCGGTCAAAAAGTGGTGTCCCTCAGGGGTTGGTCTTGGGACCGGTGTCCTTCAGCATCTTTATCAGTGACACAAATGATAGCATTGAGTACACCCTCAGCAAGTTTGCAGACAACACCATGCTGAGTGGTGCAGTTGATACATTGGAAAGAAGGGAAGCCATCTAGAGGGACCTGGAGAGGCTGGAGAAGTGGGCCTGTGAGAACCTCATATGATTCAACAAGACCAGGTGCGAGGTGTTGCACTTGGGCTGTGGCGATCCCGCAATCAGTCTGTATTTATACAGACTGGGTGAAGAACCCCTTGAGAGCAGCTCTGCTGAAAAGGACTTCGGTGTTCTGGTAGGTAAGAAGCTGGACATGAGCCAGCAGTGTGCGCTTGCAGCCTGGAAGGCCAGCTGTGTTCTGGGCTGCATCAAAAAAGGGGTGGCCATCAGGGAGAGGGAGGTGGTTGTTCCCCTTCACTTGGCTCTTGTGAGGCCCTATCTGCAGTACTGTGTCCAGGCCTGGGACCCCCAGTACAGGAAGGATGTAGAGCTCTTGGAGAGGGTCCAGAGGAGGCCACTAAGATGATCAGAGGGCTGGAGCATCTCTCCTATGAGGAAAGGTTGAGAGAACTGGGCTTCCAGTACCAGAAGGGAGTATATATACAGGAGGGGGAATGGTTGTTTACGAGGGTGAATAGTGATAGGACAAGGGAGAATGGTTTTAAACTGAGACAGGGGATGTTTAGGTTAGATATTAGGAGGAATTTTTTCACACAGAGGGTGGTGATGCACTGGAACAGGTCGCCCAAGGAGGCTGTGGATGCCCCATCCCTGGAGGCATTCAAGGCCAGGCTGGATGTGGCTCTGGGCAGCCTGGTCTGCTGGTTGGTGACCCTGCACATAGCAGGGGGGTTGAAACTAGATGAGCATTGTGGTCCTTTTCAGCGCAAGCTATTCTATGATTTTACGATTCTATGATATGAAGATATGTGTGATGAAAAAAAAGTATTCTGATTGAAGATAGTTTCGGATAAGTTTTTTGGATAAGAAGGACATAAGATATTCTGTCCAGAGTATCTGCTAAAAATGGTCTTTACTATTGTAACGTTGAGCAGTTCTTCATACAGGAAGATGGTAAAGTCAACTTTCAAACACATGGGGGAAATACAGGCAAGATTTCTTTTTCTCTCCATCTGCTTTTACTGGAACATTAGAAACAGTCTTATTTTAACTGTACCCAGAAAGTGTCTCTTAAAGGAGAGCTACTTTCACAGCACAGGAGTGTGTGGGGAAAGCAAGAGAGTGGGAAGACTGCTTTGTAGCTGATCATCATGGACTTCCAGGGGTGAATCCAAGTTGGGAATAGTATTAATTCAAAAGAAAAGTGATAGAAAATTAAATACCAAATTGGGCATAAACTTGCCTTTGAATCCTAATATCTCTATCCTTGGAGATTTGGATTCCATTACAAATATTAGCAAAGATCAAGGGCATTTTATTTTCAGGGCAAGCCTAATTGGAAAAAAGTTAATTCTACAAGAAGTAGAAGCCAGCTAAATAAATTAAAATCAATGTGAGGTCTTCTGTAGACATGTCAGCCTCATTAGGATTTTTCCTAACACATTAATTGATTAACACATTAATCAAGCCTCAGTTTGCAATGGTCCTGTCATATCTTCCAGAACTCAAACTTCTCTCTAGCCTGTCTATACCCCACCACCCCCTCTTATGCACTTTTTGCCTTTGATGTGCGATCAGATCCTTTTTTCTCCTTCCCAGTACTTTTAGAGGCAAGAAATGCTCTTTGCCACATTCCTAAGCCACTGAGAAAAAAGTGGCAGTGTTTTTACCTTTTTTTTTTTTTTACCTGAACCCTTCTCTCTTTCTACTGTCTCTGGCAGTAGGGGATCTGTGGTAAACACTAGCCTTTAATTGGAAATGAGTGTAAATGGCAAACACAGCCATGTTTGAGGAGATTTCCTTTGACAAAAGAAAACAAAACAATGTACAAAAAAGCTTAAGTAAAAACAAACAAACAAACAAAAAACCATGTTTGAAATATTTGAATCATTTTTTAGTATTACAAATACTACTCCTCATTCTCTTCCTTAGTTTTTGAATTTATATATTTCAAGTATTCAAAGTAATCAGTAAAAATATCTTTGCAATGCAGATGAGACAGATAAAGAGCAAAAGATAGACACAAAAAGATGAAATTGGTTTCAAATTTCTTTTTAACCTGTTTCTATAAAGAGATTAGGCTCATGTTGTCATAGGGCATGATCACGTACTCCCATCTCTGTGCACATATGAGTCTGTCTGTTGTTGGAATTTTTGTGCCAACCTCACTAAAACAACACAGTGCATAGTCTGAGGCCATTCTATGCTTTATAAGAAAATACAGAATCACCGTCTGCTTGCCTTGCTCCAACTCTGCTCTCTGTTGGCCCCTGCAGAATCCCAGCTGCTGCTTGGGTCTGACTGTGTGCAGCTGGTTTTATGTTCATCATAAACAGCTGGGCAGATGAGAGACATCTCAGCATCTCTGCCAAAGCACAATCTGCAATGATTTACCACTCAGTGTGGATCTCAACTAGGACTTTCAGTGCAAAAAATGAAATAAATGCATGCACAATAATTAATTGTTATCCATAACATAATAATTTATGTTTATGCCCTCAGTAAAAAGTTTCATAATACTGAAATTATTGAGAGGGTTTTTTTTTTTTTTGGTAGACAGAGATCTTATTATTGCATTAACTATTCCTGTAATTGTGCTAGCAGAAATATGTAACAGGAAGATAAAATGGGAAAATATTTGCTGTGTAAAAACTGAATGAAATTATGTTAGAATCAAGCAACTAGAAAAGTGACTGATGGTAGAAATACTGAAAATCGAGAGCTACAAAATTAGTTAAATCAAGGACTCACATCACTTCAACAGATAGAACATGGCTAAACACAGGCCATTTTGTTTATCAAAAATAGATTAAAAATACCACATGAAATAAAGACAAATTCAAAAGGAAAACATGCAGTGTGTTACAAGACAAATAATAGCTCATTATAAATCTAACGTGATTTAACACAACAGCATGAGTGAAGTGTTTCAAAATAATCTCTATAATGACACTAAGCTAAGAACATAACAAAGCACTGTAGTCTTATTCACAGACTGCAATTACAATGATTGTTATAAAACACCAACTGCTATTTCCAGGATTCTTTGAAACCTAAAGTAGCCTGGTCACTTGCAAGCATAGGAATCTTTCTTTCGTAGGAATGATTCTAACCATCCAAGTTGTTTATAAAAGCAAGAAAACATCGTTGGCAAATGGAAACAATAGCTTCTAAATAATACACAAATATATAAAAAAAGCTTCTGTGTGTTAGCTGAGATGTTGATTTTACTAGTGCTTGAATTTCTGACAGAGTTAACGGTATAGACATTCGTGTTCAAATGTGTTTTTTAACAAATGATGTCAACGATCTTCATCTTTTGAAATGTTTATGGTTCAGGCCATAGAAGAGAGAGCGCAGTTCTGAAACTTCAGTTAATGGATGTAACTGCTGTTTTGACTTTGCAAAACATTTTTAATTTATAAGGTACATACAGCTGTGACAGTAAACTCTGAATAATCAGAGTTCTCAGGAGTGAGCTTAATTTTTATAATCAAAATAAATGGTATTGCCTATATACTTAATATTTACATTTATCTAGGTGTTTTATCATAAAACTGAAGTGAAGCTGAGATTCATTAAGATCACAGATTAGCTATGCAACAAAGCTTGCTGGCAGCACAGCTCATCCATGGCACGGTCCTTTCCTCATGGAGATGCTCAGGGCCAAGCCCTGACCTTGGTCCTCTACATTCATTGAAAATGGATTTTACTGACCCTGCTGCATAACTCTGCAGGGAGTTACAGAAAACAAAACAAAACAAAATACAAAAACAACAAATCAACAACAAAACAACAACACACACACACACAGAGAAACAACACCAAAAAAAAAAAGGGTGTGGGGGGGAAATAAAGCAGAGTGAGGAAGAAAGATACCTCTCATGAAAGAAAGGTAGAAATTGTTACTGCTTTGGATAAGCAAACATCTCCATACCAAGAAGACCAGGAATCAAAGTTTCATTGTGAAGACTCTACCTATATGCAGCATTAAGCTAGATGGGACAAGGACCAATTTTTAGAAAAACAAACATGACAGACAGTATTAGACCCCAGCTGGGAATAGAATATTTTAACTGCTGGCTGGCATTTGTTAAAGATCTAGAAGCTCCTCTTAATTCTTTGGGCACATACGTGGTCTGAGGTTTTTCTAAAAGAGCTCTAAAAAATCCAGCAAATAGCTGTGAGAATTGTGAGCATTTGCAGTGTAGAAGAAAAGGCTGAATGAACTTCTAGGGAAAGGCTACTTCCAACAACAGGGGAGGCTACATAGCAGCAGGAGTTTGTTCTGGCAGGTGTCTCATTAAAGATAAAAATGATAGGCAGGGTTTTCTTTACAGATGTTAGATGTTCTGCAGTTTTTCATTTCATGTAACATATCTCCAAGGAGGGTGGGGAGGCAATGTATAACCACTTCACAGAGGTAATCAACATTGAATCAAATAGTTTTGGCCTCACCAAAAGGATTTATGTCGCTGGTAATTTTGAGCTGCCAGACCCCTCCCCACTGTGACTACTTTAATATCAGCCAGTCTCACAGAAAATATTTCCAAAGAGAATGCTAAAGAAAAAGTGCCCACTGGAGTGATTAGCTGGGGAATTTTATGAAGCCGTGAAGTGATTTCACGTGCAAAATGGTACATGGCACATGTGGGGGAGAAGGATCTTATTTTTGCTTTTCAGATGAATGGATTTTCAACCAAGGGGATCTCTACTGACTCAGCTGAAATCTTGGGATTTCAACTTGGGAAATTCTTTCTGTCCTGAGATTCTTTTCCTCCTTAATATGGCTCGTACAACCAAGCTGGACTAGAACTGGCAGCACCATGTCTCTCTGAGACATAATCACATTGTTAGAAATGTATATCTTTTCTCATAATCTAGGAGTATTATTTCAAACTTGAAATGGTATTACCGATGAACTATTATTATCTATCAGGCATTTTTTTCCACTGTGAAGCTCAGAGACCCAAGGTGTCTCCAAGGTTAAAAAAAGAGCGCAATCATAGTTTTAATGTCTTTATTCTGCTGATAAAGGATACCAAATCAGGAAGAGAACAAGGAATTATAAAAGTAACAAAGTGAGTATTGAGACTAGTAGGATTGAAGTGGGATCAAGGCTTTGACATGATAATGTGTTAGAAAAGTAAAGTAAAAGACCATTGTCTTCAGGGAAAGGCAGTCCTGCTCATGGTGCTTTGACAGTTTATCACCAGAATTGCTTTCACATTGATTGAGGTACTAAAAAGGAGATACCTGCATTCTTATATCTCTGTTCTCTCACAAAAACAGTTCAAGCATATTTTTCTACAAATCTGAAACTCCATACAGAACTACCTTTCATGTGAGTACGGCAAAAGTATTGACCTCAACCTATGCTGTGTACGACAGCTGCCTATGAGCATAGGGAGGAAGAAAATCCATAACTTAAAAATGATCACAGCTAATCTATGTTAGTGTGATGGCATCTTCTGGAATAAAAAAACCAGGTCTTGTGGGCACAGTAACTACATACTCTTTAAGGCAGTACCATGACAAAATCCTTTGGGGAAATTTAAATAAGGAACAACTTACTCTTCAGTTAAGTGGTGCACCTTTTAACCCACTTCCTACTTTAGAAACACTTAAGAATGTTAAATTACCTAAATGGCTAGGGAGGGCTATGCTTAGTCATTTACTAATTGCCAGTAGAGTCTTTCCAAAAATAGAAACCCCAACTGAGACCACCCTAAATCTGCCAACTCACTAATAGAACGTGACTACTCTGAAAAAGTTACTGGTATGCGAGTGCTGATTGTGTTTGACATTGCTCATAGTTTGAACAACTGAGGTGACTTCTCAGACTTTCTCAAAACAATGTAAAAATACTTCTTTTGAGTGTAATGAGATGAGAAAGCCACACGCTTCAGTCTTCTTTGTAGTCTCCTCTTGCCATTTGTTCAGGAAAAGTTCCAGCAGATCACTGCCAAACACAAATGAGTTTCAGTTTTGAATGTGCATAGGACTACTACCCAGTGGTAAGATTGTTTAACAGAGTATTCAGTGCAGTAAATTGTCAGCAGTTTGTATTTAGAAGGTCGTTCATACGCTTAAACCCAGGTAGGTAGTCATTTTGTAATTATTTTCTATCTGCATCTGAAGTTTTTGATTGATTTCAATACCATTAACTTGAAATTAAAATACAGCAGTACAGGCAGTGACTGTGTGTCACTAATAACATATAAACCATATTGCTAACTAACCATTTAATTCAAACACAGGCTTTATGATATGATGCCAATGTCAAAATTTTGTCTGCGTGTAAATTATGTGTGGTACTCATATTCTGTGAAATATGAAATATGAAACATTAGCTGAAATGCTAAAGAAAAATGCAAAAAAAATTTTTTTTTTGAAAGAACTCTGAGGAATATTTTTACACTTGTTTTTTTTTTTTTTTTAATCTGGTTTAGGAGAAAATTATGCTTTATACTTTGTATAAAGTGCCTTTGAAAATATAAGCAGTGCTTTAGTGCCAGAGACAGACTTGCAGAAGGATCCCCTGTCATTCCTGAGAGCACTGATAGACTTGTGCCGGTGAACTGAAACCAGCAGGTTAAAGCTGATACTGTTTTCAGCTGTTGGATCCATCTCTCAAATAGATGGATGGCCAACTCAGAATGAGCTGATTTGCCCACAGATCAGTGCCCAACATGCATGGTTTTCAGCCTGGAACATTAATGTGAACTAATTCAGATTTTGTTTTTTCTTAGCAAACTTTGTTGAAGCTTGTGACAGTTCAAGAGCTGATTCATGAATGGAGTGTATGTTTTTGCCTCAGGGTTGAGAATGTCACAGGAGAGACAGGGCAAATACCTGAGGGATGTAAATAATGCACTGATTTTCATCAGTTTAATTGACTCCTTCATCTTTTGTAAGCAGTCAGTTTTCCTGTGAATATCAGATAGAATCTTATCATTCCTTTTCTACTGTGGTTTCCACACTACATCTTCGAAACATAACTGAAAGGTGCCACTCAGCAAAGCCTTTTGATGTGTGTTTAAAGCGTTTTGGCCTTTGATGAAGGTTTTAATAATTTGCCACATTCACATCTATTTACATGGTATTTTTCTAATTCACTTTGCACCACAACACTCAACAGCTTTAGTAGATGCAAATACAATTCCATCACTGATACAGAACCCAAAAGGAATTGTAAAGAAGTTTCTACTTTGTCATACTTCAAATGACATCTTGGCATTAAACTCCAACAAAACAAGAAAAAATGGTATCTCTCTTGCACGGATGCCTTTGGTTTCTCTCTTCCCACTCACATACTGACTCTGGGTGAAAGCTAGTAGCCCACAGATAACTGCTAATAGTATGAAGAGAAGCAGTGGGCCATATCTCACTTAGCTGGAGCTTCCCTAACACGGCCTTATGACAGTTATAACACCTTTTTTCTTCCTGCTTGCTTGCTTGCTTCTTTGACTCCCAGCATACCTTTTCCCTGACTTGATGCCCATTTTGTTCTCTTCTGTAGAATTATAGGAGTTTCTCAAATTTGCTCTCTGTACCTTAAGGAACACGAAGATCATTTAGTGTTCAACCTATGAAGAAATTGTAGATGCAATACTGAAGCAGTTACAGAAAAACTCAAATACTTTTAAGGAAATAAACAAGTGATCTAATTGTTCCTCAGACCAGAAAAATATCCAGCATCATCTTGCTATCTGTCTATATTAAGGAATGTCATTATTTTTAGTTGGTAATTAGAAAAGAGATTTACAGATGTAGTGTTGAGTTTCTTCACTGCTGTTGGGTTCTTCAGCAACAGTTTCTAGCACTACGTTACAAAACATAAAGTGCCTAAGGCAACAAGCTATTTTCCCTACAATTTTGCTACATCGTTTAGCATTAAAGAAATTAATTTTGGAAACAATGATCAGATTAGTGCCCAGCAAATGCAGAGGAAGTCCAGATTTTAATAGACTTTTAGGGAGAAAATTTTCAAGATTTCAGCTTTAATTTTGGAGGAATCCAGTGATGCTCGTGATTGTCCATCAGCTAGCTCAATGGCAGAGGTGAGACCTCCCATCAGGAGCAATCCATGGAGCTGGTGACCTCCTTGCCATTGTAATAACAGTGAACACTCATACTATCTGCCTTAAAAAGAAATGTCAAGGGAATCTATGTGGACTGCAAATCACATTGTTGAATTCATTATCCCTCTGATTTTTAATATACAGTTCCTATTTATAGGACATAAGACACTGTGATGTGAATGATCTCCATGGAAGTAGAAAAGTAAGGGTTTAATTGGCAATTTTTCATCACTTCATCAGGCCAAGAGAGTTCAGATCACTGGAAATTTGTCACTAAAATCCCGTCCCCTATTTCCCTGTATCTTGTCTTACAATCAGTATTTATCCTGTGAGTATCAAAGAGCTGGAAGGTAACTATTAAAGTATTGTAAGACATTGAAAAGATCACGCTGTCTTGCATTATTTTTTCTTTCTGAGTTTCAGATATTCAGTGATAAAATCAGCAGTGCTTTCTGATTTTGCACAGAGTTGACATATCAGGTATATCTGATGAAAGGGTAAACTGCAAAATAGCAATCAAATTCTTGGAGCATACAATGAAAAAATATTTGCTTTGTCACTCTTTAATAAGAAAACAGGCTTGGCTCTTTCAAAATTCATCATAATGTGTTTTGATGACTTGTTACTAGTTAAGCATGAGTCTTTTGGTCTCCTGATTTTGATAGACAATGCCCTGTCATCATATCAAAGCACCTCCTATTGCAGTAAATGTAGAAGCTTGGCTCTCTAGAGATATCCTTAGGGCAAAGTGCATATGCATGGACACGGAAGAGAGAGAAAAAGAGAGAGCTCTATAGCAACTAGCCTATTTAGGGTTTTTCTTCACTAGAAATACAATTGTGTCATGGGACCCACTTACAACACTCTTTCATTGCAGAGTGCAGCTGGTAACCTTAACCTTTATGCCTTGCTGTGGAACATAGTTATGGACCCATCAGCACAATAAAGTAGAACCATATTGTATTTGGGTCAGGGGATAACTATGTTGTAACTTTGTCCGTTGTCGCAGCTGTGATTTTAACACAGGCAAGACCTTCCAGATCCCGAAGTACATTATTGCATGTCTTGCTCACTATGATAATTGCTGCTGCTACTGTTGTTGTAGGAGAGCCACCTGCTGTTCCTCTTTCTTCTGTAAAGCAGTCCCTTTAGCAGTCACAATAGTAATTGTGAAGCAATAATACAGAGTGTTTATTGGGTACAGTAAGTGTCAATTTTGTGTAACAAATTTCTAACTTTGATGAGAAAGATAGAAATTAAATCCTCAAAGGGCACTGTTTGCTCACAGAAACCACATGATTCTGGTTCTTTCAGATGCTGATAAATATCACAGTTAAAGAGCCTTCTTTTAACTTCTTCTGATATAAACTTGACAGTGGTGTGTGGAGATGTGCATCATCCAGACTGACACTTCAACATGATTGCCAGTGTTGGGTGATAAACCCAGACAGAGACATGAAGAAATGGGCAGCCTAAGAAGAGCGGGGTAATCTCAACTGCAACACATTGCAAAGTCATGCAATGTGTTTTTGTGACATTGCAGGCTGGGACAGACTCCTTTGGCCTGCATGTACCATGTGCAACCTACCCTACAGCCCTTGGGGTGTTAGGAATGTTATGCAGCAAAACTTACAATCTTTTTCCCTCTTAGAGGACTCTACTAGATCTTGAAGAAGGATCAAAGGATCAATAATCTCCCTATTGGTGTGTGTTTCGTCTCAAGTGGAGAACTTAGTGTCCATGTCCTCTTTTCCCCAGTATCATAATTAACCAGGGAGTGATGCACATCTTTGCAAGGGAAAGATCCCCTTTAGAACACAGCACAACTTTCTGGAGCAACCCTTTCACCAAGAGAGGCAATAACTTAGTCAGGATGACTATACCCAAAGAAGAGGTAAATTCAACTGCCTCAGTGGGGAGTGTGTGGAGGCTTCAAAATATTGTGCATGGTGCCTACATACTGCAGAGACTGATGTGCTAACTGCTGAGCGAGGTATGCACTGCAGACTTGGGGGTGGAGAAGCAGCTGCCCCTCTCAGCTGGGCTCCCACTCTGCCCCCACCTCCAGGCCAGGAATACAGAAAGAGAAGGCACATTGAGCATTATGATGAACTTCTTTGCTTCAAGAGTTTTATTTGCAGCAGTTGCACCTCCTCGCCACCACAACTCTGAAAAACTGTCTGCAGTGCTCGGTACCTCCTTAGTACTGTCTTTTCCATGAGGAGCAGAAACAGCTGCTCAGATAGGCTGGGAGATGAACACACAAATATGTGTCACAACATAAAAATGACACACTAGAGTGGAGTGTCAATGTCAGCCCTGGGCTGGTGTGGAGATACAGTCAGTGGTGACTGCAGCCTTCAGCTTCTTACCTGCTTTTATCTGCAAGAAGGTGACAAAAGGCCTAGGGCAGGAGTCACTCTCTGCCTAATTCCACCCCTCCAAATCTATGCACGCAGGTTGGGTTGCTGCTGATGTGTGGAATTGTGCTAGAGAAGGCAGTCACAGTGACTGCAGAGCCTGAGGGGATACACATTGCTGCCTGCAGCTACAGCCCTGTAGTTTTCCAGAAGCTGCTGCTCCTCCTGCGCAGCACACAGAGGAATAGGTGCAGAAAATATTTGCATTTGTTAACTAATTCCAGGACTTAGTAATGAAGATACTGACTTCCCTTTTCCTTTCTGCAATTTTACACTATCCTATGTTTTTTGTTTGTTTGTTTGTTGATTTTTTTAATGCCTTTCCTGCTATAATTTATTATTTTCATTTGTTCAGGAAAACAATGTATTTATTGCCAAAGGTAGAAAGTAATTTCATTAATTCTATAATAGTCAACATCTAGCCAGCTTGTCTTCTCAGATAGATAGAATTAATGTTCTTGTGCTAGTGTTTTCTTCCAAAAAGCAATATATTATTTTCCTTTCTATCAGCTCTGTCCTGCAGGAATCAAAATAAAACAGAATGAACTTGATTGTGTTCTGGGCCTATATAAAACCTTATGCTCAACATCCACCTCTGTCCCCACACCAGGATTTCATTCTGCCTTGAGTCTGTTGGCTGTTGAAAAATTGCTGATGCAGAGGCAAGTAGTTCTGTGTCCACCAAGACAGTGCAGGAGGAACCCTGAAAAGAACAGGACAAACTCTTCCTGCTCATGGGAGAAAGAGCACTGTCCACTGTAGACTCCTCAAAGGAACATTTCTGCAGGTGTCCAGGTTCTGCAGGGTTCTTCTGAAGCCTATTGTTAAAAGACTTGCAAGGCCCAATAACCTGTAACTTCACCATAGTTAAGGTGTGGAAGGGGCTCCGTAGGGACAAAATTCAGGTCCCAAGAATTTAAGGTGAGGCTGTTATGAGCGCTCAGAACTACCTCTTGCATTACTTCTTGTTCAAATCAGTTTAATACCGTAGCATACAGTTCTGTTGGGATATCAAAATATATTGCATCTGTGAAACATCTTAAAATAAGCAAAAACAGTAATGAACAATATAAATACTTTTTTTTTCTTTTTTCTTTTTTTTTCTATGAGAAGCAATAAAAAAATATACTTAATGTCCAAAGTCATCAGTGGCAAGTCCAGGAGTCTCTTTAATCTTGTAGCCAAAGGACACTGCTTCAGATACTATTCTCTCCAGTGTTCTTCTTTTAAAAGAAAATAGAAGTACACTGTTAGACAACTCTGAGACTTCATAAATTTGTTTCTTCAGGTTTAACCTTGTAACTAAATATCTGGACTGATAGTTATCTAATATGTTATCTTTTGTTTCTTCTAGAAACATTTTTGTTATCATTTCTAGCTTCAGATGACATGATGGCTGACAGAAACCAGTGCTTGTCTAACATCTATACTGTCACTTTAAATAAAATATATTTATAAGTAATTATTCTTCACTGGGGCTTTGTGCACTATACTGCTTTCTCCTGCAACATCATTTTTAGTTCCTTCATAAGCCCCAGTCTTCCCCTTCAGAACTCGGTTATGATTCCCTGTCCTTCCCTTCATAGCTTCAAAAATACAATGGCCAGTCAGAAGCATGTCATTGATAAAAAATTGGGAAAAAAAAGAGCTTTTCTTATAAGAATTAAGCCATAATCTCAGTCTTCTACATGTTGTGCACACTTTTCTGTGTGTTTTACACAGTTTTCTCTGCACTGTGCATCCTCACCACCTTTGATGCTTGGTATAACTCCCCCTTCTGGATGAGGAAACAGGCAGATTTTGCTACGAGACACGCAGTGTGATGGCAGAGAAGAAATACAGGCAACAATTGTGCATGCAAGAATGGCCTGTTGTTCTATGTCAAGCTGTGATTCACAATGCTTCAGGAATCTACAGCTTCAACACGATGAAATAAGGTTTATAAAATACACTAACTCCCATGCCAAACACAGAGGTGTGCCTACAGCCAGCTGCAATTCATAGGTGGCATTGTGGTGGGTGCTCCCACTCCCAACTGACTGATGATGGATCAGAGCACTGCATGCTGACTGCTCCTTAAGTCTCTCCTCTTTGTCTTCCAATCAGTGTGTTGGGTGGCAGGGCTGAGGATCTGCACTACAGTCAGCACTCAGTGGGAATGTTTCAGCAAGCACTGCTGCACCTCTCCTGAGGCTTAGTTCCTCTCATTCCAGCAGGGCAGATGTCCATTTTCGCTGAACTGAAAAGTACAAAAGAAGGCAGACAGAAAGAAAAGAGAAAATAAATCAGAAGTATAAATAAAAATTCTGTCTGACTGGAGAGAACACACTGGGCAGAAGTGCTGTTGTTCTACACTTCATAGTACCACCAGTGTGGTGTTCAACAAGTGCTGTTAATTGAGAGCTCTGTAATTCATTAGGCATAGTTATGTACTTGAAATGTTATTTTAGAATCTTTTCCAAAGGCCCTTGCCACAGACCTAAAAAGGTGAGCTGAAAGGAATCAGCTACTGCATTTTAAAACCACATTTAACAGGAAATAGTAACTTTCTCAACATTAATCATTATGAAAGCAGGAAATCTATAGTGCCTATTTACTTGGTCTACTTCCCCAGCAATAGAGAGACAATAGGTCTGAGCAGGCTACTCTGAGGGAGGGAACAGAGTGTTTATAACAGTGTGCACTGTACTAGGGCTGCTCTGAAAGTATTTTATTCAGCTGGTCCACAACATCAGAGGTAGAAGTTGGTGGTATGATAGTAGAGATTGAACCTTTCCACCAACTTCCCATCACCTTTTGTTGCTGTGTGACAGATGGCAACAGAGGGGCAGCAGAGTTAGTCTGAACTATTTTTCCATTCTTTACAAGGCATGCTACTTCCTGATATTGAATTTCACTGGTGTTGTCTTCTGCAAGCATAAACTTTTTAAGCTGCTTTTGTAGATTCTACTGTTCTTACCTTGGCAACTCTGAATTATTTTTGCTACTTGCAGACATTGTCAAGCTTCTCCTGATCATTAGGAAATAGACTACATCAACTATTATATAAGACTGTAAGCATTTAATTATCATCCTCTTCTTCAGAAAAATCTGTATGCTTTTAATTTCTGATTTTTAGCAAAGTATGTATTTACAGGAAAGAAGAAATAAATCTTATTTATTACAAGACTTTTCTTACATCAAAATATCTTTGTATACCTAGCTGCCAGAAGTAATGGATTTTGCTGAAAGAGTTTCTGGAAAGTTGATATTGCATTGACTATTTCTGGTTCATCCTTACTGCTGATAAAGTATTAATAGGCATGTGTAGGTTGCAGAATTGTGAGCTGTTGTTTTTTTGTCCCTTACTGTATGCATATAATATTTTTATGATCTATGTGTCTTTGTTCTTCTATTGGATATCATGCAGCTAGGCTGCTACCTTTCCATAAATGTAGGCTTAAAAACAATATAGGCAAAGAAGTTTCTCTACACTAGAAAGTATAAAAGTTGGCAACCTGTAAAAAAGTTTTGCCTGCATGGTAACAAGCAAAGAAACTTATAAATAATAAAAATATATATAAATAATGGTATGTAAATATTAGAACAGTGTACATTACAGAATCACAGAATATTCCAAGCTGGAAGGAACCTACAGGGATCACCAAGTCTAAATCCTGGCTCCAGACGGGACCACCCAAAATCTAACCCTGTCTGAGAGCATTGTGCAAACACTCCTTGAACTCCAGCAGCTCGGGGCCCTGACCATTGACCTCTTCCAGGCTAACATGATTACTACTGCTGAGTTTTATTGCTATATCCTAGCTAGGGGTGAGTAATTCTATACATTTATAGTAATGCCCAGATCCTCTCTTGAGGGTTTGTGGAACTTCTTTTTCTAAACCTTATGCAAGTCCCTTATGTGTTACTTCATTTCTTTTAATAGCTGCCAGCCACGGAACATTTTTTAAAAATAAAACTTATCAAGTGATATTTTTGGTCAGTTTACACAGTAAATATTTGAATGTGTATTTTTTTAACACAATTTCAGTAACAACTAAGACACAGTGTCTTTTTAGTCACTAATTTATTAGCGAAAGAGAATACTTATATATTTTGTAGACTTTTTTTGTGTGTGTGTTTGCCTGTTTGTTGCTCAACTGGGAAAATATCATAACAGTGAAATCTCTGGAAACTTGGGACAGGTAAGCAATTTCTGACTGTAGGCTAAGATTGTCAAGGAATTAGACAGCTGCTTGGCAGCTCTAAAAGTGAAACTCCAGCGTGTGCTACCAAATGGTTCTACAGGAAGTTAACACCATAACTGGAAGACAATGAAGTTGCTGTTAAAGTGATGTGTAGCTGATAGTTGGTTAAAATATGTGTTTTTATCTAAATGAGAGTAGGGTATAGGTTTTTTTTCCCTCAGGCTGAAATGCTGAGAAAGAACTTTGACTTTAAAGAATCTTCATTTTGATAGATATTACTTCAATGTTGTTTACTCATCACTTCTTTTTACTCAATTACTTAGCAGTGTTAACTGAAAGACTACTTTACTAGGCTTTGTACAGTAATATTTGTTGAATCAGAAAAGTTTGTTACCAAATAAAATGTAAATTGTGCATACTAGGACCAGTTATTTTTGCCATGGAGATTCAGTATTCACACAATCTCCTGTAGAGAATCTGCTTTAGCAGGGGATTGGATTAGAAGATATTCAGCGGTTCCTTCAGTGATAATGATTATTTTGTACCTGTAAAAGTAGCTGCTTCTAAAGAACAAATATACAAAGAATGTACTTAATAAAGCACACACACTGGACTTACAAACTCCCTGTTTTAAGTGGAATATAATAGTGCAGAAGTGACTCTGGTTGCACCTCTTTTCGTCCATCTATCCATCCACAGTATTTTAAGACTTTGGTATTTAGATTTTGGTATCTACATCCTGACTAGGAACAAGAGCTACAAAATGAGATTGCACTTCTATTGCATCTTGCTGTTAACGTTTGGAATTAATTTGTTACAATGAGCATCGCACAGCATCTACTCCAAAAATTCTTTGCTCATATCAATGACTGCATGTGCCACATTTTAAAGCCCTCCTTGGAGTGCTTGTTAAGTCTTCTGCACTCAACAGCAAAGCTCAGTTCCTGCCCTGTGGCTCGGAGTGATCACTTGCCTGAAGTGTCAGCTGTGCAGCTAAGGGCACTGTTTTGTGAAGAGGTTTCATCAGGCACATGAAGTGTATTCCACACCAGGCCTATTGAGAGATCCTTTTTGTTCACAGAGTGGGCTGTGCTGTGGCTTTCTCACAGGTTTGTTTTTAATTAGCTGGCAGAACAGAGGAAGGAATGGGAGCTGAAGGTGAAAGAGGGCTTGTGAAAGAAAATCATATGGAAGCATGGTGTGATTCTGAAGGTGTCAAACACCTAAAGAACAAAAAAAAAAAAAGAAAGAGAAGGGAGCAAAAATGTCAAACTTTTCCCTATATAGGGGAGACAAGACTGCTTTTTTACCTGATGTTATGAGGTGACAATTATTTGACAAGCAAGCAAACAATGAAAGACACAGAAGAAATATTATATCTGTATGTTTGGACTTCATTTGAGTGACAGCTGCAGATTCAGAAGAAACTGCAAGCTGTTCCCTTTCTCTGGCTACAGGTTCAAATGTTGTGACTCAGGCTTCATAACAGTGCCATTGAAGCTGGGCAAACTTTTCATAGCACAACAGATCTACTTCTGAGTAAACACATTCAGAAAATTGAAACAATTTTGCTAATTGATTAATTCATCACTATTTTAAATGCACATTTAAATACAGGATTCCATAAAAACTTTTTTTTTTTTTTTAATTGCTGCTGAATTTTATTTTCAAATACATTCACTATAATTTGCATGGCAGTGATTTTGATTTTCCTGATAGGAAAGAGGTCTGATGGAAGCCACGTAGCCTATTTTTTTGTACAAGGAATTGTCATTTTCTACAGTTAATCTACACCTTGTAAGCTTCTTACCCAGTTTGAAGAATTCTTCAGTGGCAACAGGAAGAAACAACTTATGCAAAGATGAAAATACGTTAGAAGAATTTGGTTATTTATTACTTGGTTATGAAGGGGAGCTGTGAAAACAACATTTTTTCTACACAACATATCTATCTATCACTACTTCTTTAACCAACTTTAGACCTTGAGTTTGCTTGATCGAACGTGAAATTTTTGGATTTCCTATGCTAGGAGATGCATAAAGCCATCTAAAATCTCCTCTTAAACTCTTTTTTAAAATAAAAATAGTATCTTCAATTTTCAAAAATAATGTCTTTTTCATTAAAATAATTAAGATTTTCAGAAATAGATCTGGGGTGAGGAATCAACTAACACAGATGTTTAAGTCTTTTCCTTCCAACCTCAACAACTCCATGATTCCGTGATTTTCCATTTACCACCAGAGATAAAGCCATATTTCTGTTCACAACAAACTTCCTGCCCTCAAAACAAAGCAAGACAAGTTATGTAAAATCCTTTCAATTTTTTTCATGTTTAATTTTAGGAGGGCAATGTCTGCTGAATTAGTTGGGCAAACAAGGCTTTGGCAGGAAAGAGCAGCTCCTATCTTGCACAGTAAGACAATTTGGGTTAAAAGGCCTTGTGGCAGAATATATCCCAAAGGATTCATTAATCCTTAGAGTGACAGCTGTTTTTGTGCCCTGATGTAGGCTGATTAATAATCCTCCATTGATTTTTCTAATTTCTTCACTGTAGATACATTCCTCATCCAAAACTCGCAGCACCTATCTTGGATGTGTGCTACTGATACTGTTCCATTGTGGGCACATACAGTTTGATTTTGCTAACCACAGGGCTTCACAGATGCCTATGTTTTATTTCTCTTTAGCCACAGCTATTGATTTCAGGGGACACTAAAGCTGTAATAGAAACAAGAGATACTGTCAGGAGCTTGCCTGCTGCTCGACCTGCAACAGAAACAGTCCTGTACAGTCCAATACAGAACAGTACCAGCTCTTACTTGTATTACATTTTTTCTCATCTCATTATCCGTCACCATGAGCATACCAGGAGATGGCATATACCCTGCACAAACCTCGCCGTACTCCATATTTATTTTAAATTTGGGCAGCAATTTTTAAGAAAAGAAATAGTTTAAAGGTATTTGAAACATGTCTAAGGATGACATACTTTAAGGAAAAGCAAAACACACAAACCGTTGTATATGTTAATTACTTTGACCAAAAAGTATCTTCAAAATATGAGGCTATAGTGGTTTTGCAACAACTTCCTGCAGCACTTTTGGATTCTGACCACACTGGATATATTGCAAGAACAGATTTTCCTTCTGATTATTCCTCCCCTCCATCCCTTAAACATGTGACAAAACTAAGATAGAGAAAATAAACCATACATGTCTAATATCAGCCATGTACCTCTATGCATTGCTGGAAAAACCTACAGGTTGAACAGATGAAATTACACTTGAAAAGATTGGAAGAATGGGAAAATGAAAATTAAACAAGACTCTTTTTAAAAAGTCTTCTTTAAAATAGGCTAAAATTGCTGTTTTAGATTTGATATAAACCAGTTATTTATTTGTTTATTTATTTATTTTACAGTTCCTCCCCCCTAAGAACAGCTTTCAGTAGCTGGAAGTTTCACTAAAGTTTTGAATCTTATTCCACATTTTGAGTGATACAAGACTGTATTGCTGCTACTAATCAAATCTTTCAGCATATTTCAACACTTTTTAGGAGGAAACTTAACTAACTCTGCTGTCCCAATATGTGCTGAATCTGAGATCTGTTTTCAAATGCTTTATATTACAAAGATTTCTATCGTTCATGAGTCAATTAGGAAAGGATGAAAAACAATCCTCCTCAGCCCTGCACCAAGTCCCACATTCTACATCTCCCCCCTCTGTTTCCCCCCCAAAAAATCACATAACCAACCAGCCAACCAACAACAACAACAACAAAAGAAAGTAAGACATCGTGGCATTTTACAGATGCTCCTTTTCCTCTTCCTCCTTTGCATCATGTATTGCATATGCCAGACAATTAAACTGTTTGCACTTTATGTAGCTTTTTATTATTATTTTTTCTACTTTTTTGGGCTCTTTTCTATCCCATTCTGAAGAGTCTAACCAGCAATTTCTTAGTGTCAGTCTGCCTGGGAAGGGAGATTTTCGCTAAGAAGTCAGAAAGGATCTGGTGTGAAATTACACTGATGAATTAGCACACTGAGACAATTGTCTGCGATTAACAACACATTGCTGCTGTGAAGCTGCCACCAGCTGGAGCCACTTTTAGCACTAGGAAAATTATAAAGTAAGATTGACAGGAGAAAAAGAAAAGGGTAGGTATAGAAGAAATAAATGGACAAGGAGGGGAGAAATAAGTCCCTAATTAGCTAAGAAATGAAGTGGCTTTATAACAGCTTTTCACAGCCGCTGAGAAACGAGAGGTTGAATTTAGCAAAGGACAAAGAGATGTAAAAAGAAAAAAATAATAAAAAATCAGATCATCTGATTACCTAGGTAAATGTCATCAAGGCTTTATTACATTTTGAACTCTCTGAATTAAGTTAATACTGACTTGCATGACATTCCCTACATTTACCCATGAAACAATGGCAGAAAAGGCTGCAGGTTTGCAGGGAGCACAGTGCTTTGTCATTAGGAGCTACGGTGGAACCAGCCCATGCGTGCCAGGAGCAACTGTAAACAGAAAGTCCTGGCAGGCAGAACAAATGCTTGGAGCTGGAACCACACTGTAACTCTGCCTTGTAAAAATGGATGCCTGGTGCTCTGCACTGTTGCTGAGAATTGAGTGAATCGAACACAAACTGTGTTTCGAAGACATCACGTAAGGGACAAGGGGCAGTTCTTTCAAGGAAGGGAGGAAGGGAGGAAGGGAGGAAGGGAGGAAGGAAAAGATTGTGTCCATCATTTTTATTGCTACCAGTCGGCTCCTACTGACAACTTAAATACAATGCAACACTGGTAGCTGTGATGCTTGCTTTCTGTCAAGGTATGGGCTCTTGTGATGTGATTATCCCAGGAATGAACCAGGTATGAATTAGTCTGGGAAGGAGTCAAGCTTACTTCGTAACATTTTCTTTCTCCTACATGTCCTTCACAGCATAATGTCCAGATAATTCCCTTATAATAACAGAGAACAGTTTTGTAATAACACATACACACAACAGTTCCATTTTCACTCTTTATCAAATGATAAATTTTTGGTCTTGGATTCATCAGTGATTTTAAAGTTGATAATTTTAAATTTTCAAGGCATTGTGATAGTTTTAATTTTCAGGTGCCACTGTAGCAATAGCAGGGCGTGCTTAATCCTCTCTCACTGAAGAACTCTTTCCACTTCTGCTTTGCCATGGGAAATATTCATATTACTTTTTACTCAAAAAATTCTCTCTGTTATTCCAGATTGCCCAGTATGTGTCTGTGGAGAAAAAAGATTTTAGCTACAAGGTCTGGAATCAGAGGCTGAAAAGTAGTGCTTTTTTCTCTCAGTGGGAGGTTGTGTCAGTTGTGTATAAATGGAATATATTAAAATATATATATATATTCCAGTGTCTGCAGTTTTGAACAGGACCTTCTTTGATATATCTTATTTTATTTATTATTACATTATATGTAAAAATATTAACTCAAAATGTATATGAAGCACTCATATGTTCCACCAGTGAAAGCACTCACAGCCTTTGCAGTAGTCTCTACTATCACATGGTGCTACCATGATCGGTCCCCTGTGGTGTTAGGCTGTTTCTGGCTTTTGTCCACTCTTGGCTTGCTAGAGCAAGCCCAGCCAGGAGGTAGTCCCTGGCTCCTGCTCTGTCCCTTTACAGATGTCATCTCTGACTGCTGACACAAAAGTTGCACGAGAGGTCATTAACACACATAAATTTCAGCAGGAACAAAGGTGTGCCAACCTTGCAAAACTCTGCAAATCCAGCTCTTCATTACAATTACCAACCAAAATACAACCTCACCTTTGTCTCATTTTAAAGCTTTTCAAGATGTTCATAGGCTATTAAGACCATCTCTGTAAACTCATGTTAAAATTACTGTTGTACTTGTGAGATATTGTATTAATTATATTTTTTTGACTAAAACTGTATTTACTTGTAACTTTATAGGCATTAAGGCAGATGTCAGAGTGCATTTAAAAACTTTCAATTAACGTTTCAAGAGTCGTCTTAACAGTGGAGACAGAGAAATTTTTATTGTAATATCTATGTGCAATGATGATAGGATAAGCAAGGAAACATATGCTTCATACAAGCAAGCATGAATACACACACACAAACACACACACACACGTATATATTAGGTAGAAGCACGAATTTGGAGATTTTATTATTATTATTATTATTATTATTATTATTATTATTATTATTATTATTATTATTACTATTATTATTGCATTCAAATAATCAGCCAGTAATAGATGCATGGAATTTGTACAAAGTGATAATATTGTCACTTAATGATATAAAATGACTCCTCCCAAGATATCTGACTACTCTACACTTTCCTTACATTATCATACATTAGTAACAATCCAAAGTAATTGTAATGTATTAAAATTGAATTCCTTGGCTGGAACAACAGTATATTCAGCAAACAAAAGTAGCTGATAAATAGTTTAATAGCCATCAATATTCAGGGAAAATGGACTTGAAGAAATTTAGAAGAGGAATAAAGATAAGAGGAAAGTGAAAAATATTAACGTGATGTTAGAGATGCAAATTAAAAAAGCACATCTGAATCTGTGTTTATAGAAATGTTCCCAACTTCATATTGTTTATTTAATAGAGAAATTAAATGCTCAGATTATTTATTAGAGTTGTGGATAGAACTAAAACACAGGGGCTGGAAACGGATGTTATAACTTCCCAGAGTAAATGAATGTGAGCTCTTCCAGCTACAATCATAGAAGTATTAAGTCTAAGAGTTACATATAAAAAGGATTATAGTCATTATATGGGATCTGTACTTTAATTGCATCCGAGATGTTGGTAACTTAACATTTTACATCTGTTACCTTAACATAATCCTAGCATGCATTTATTTCTGAGAATGTTAAAGAAGCACATATTTTTAACATGGATCAGATAACATAACTTTAGTAGTAGTAGTAGCAATTTGCTCCATACAAATATAATGCATAGCAATGTGGGCATGGGCAACAGCATGTCCTGAGAGGATAAGACTGCCTGAAAAAATGATGATGAATCTTGTAATCAACCTAATGCAATCAGAGAGGAAGTTACAAATACATAATTTCTGTTAGCTTGAATGCTTCAACAGCTTTCAAAGAAAAACACCCTGTGAAATACACTCACTGCTTGTGGGATGGCACTTGCCACGTGTACTGTTTGGGTGCCTCCTCCACGGAGGAACTGAGACCCAAGATACCCCTGGGAGGTCAGCAGGGTGCTGGAGGTGTGTTTTGGGAGGTAACGTGATTGGGAAGCGAAGGGCAAGGAACGGAGTTTTGACAACAGCATTTGGGTAACCTGTGCTGTGAGATATTCAATCCCCTCCAAGGGCCTATCTTGAGATTCCTGTTTTATGGAAGTACCTGTTTTTCTCCATGGAATATACGGAATGCATAAAAATACTGATTCCGAAAAGTGTATGGTGAGAATTCTTCAAAAAACTCGTTGCTTCACCAGATCCCCTCTGACAAAAGTTCAACTTCAATCAATAAAGAATGCATATGTATCTGTGTACAGATATAGATGTATGTTCGTTCTCTTGTGGATATACTTAAATGGAGTATGGTAGTGTAAAACAACTCTTTCTAGCTGGAAAATGTGTAATAAAGTAATAGAAGCCAGCTTTAAAAATTCACGTGATTTCTGTGAACAGCCCTGAAGCAATTTAGTGAGTACACTTGAGATCAATAAACATGCTTCACATTCTGATATTCTACAGTTCACAGTAACTTCAAATACATTTTTAAACAAATGCATGAGCTCATGTGCATTTTACATTATTTCATATTGGCCAAAGCAGCATTATGACAAAATTGACAAATTCACATTTTCTGCAACTGGAGAACAGACTGCAGCTCTCTCTAGTCACAGGAGACCTGACAGTACTGAAACTTAAATACTGATGAAACAATACAGAGGGTGCTTGACATCAAACCACGGCTTCTATTGTCTTATTGCTACATTAAATGCATTGCAAACTGATTAATCTTTAAGGTTAAAAGAAAAAAAATGATTCTGCTTGGAAACTGCAGCTTCTTCCTCAGAGCTTCCAAAGAGCTAACGTTGTGTTATTTCTCTTCTTCTCAGACAGAACACAAGAAAAAATTAGACATCTGCCTACAAGCAAATCCTGTGGTAAAAATAATTGCCAGCATCTAGCTGAAGATGGGTGGAAGTATTTGTATTATATGGAAGAATATAATATTTATTATAAATTTATTTATAATTATTAATTATAATTATTAATAATTAAATTATAATATAAAGCATTATATTTGTATAGAGCAAAAATATTTGAAGAATATGGAAGTATTATATATATATAATTCAGCGCACACTAATATCAAGTATTTGGCAGTCCCACTCCTGCACCTGTATATTGTTTTCTGAAACAGTTTTAAAAATGGCTTCAGCTCTGTACCTAGAGAGACAAGAAGATAAGAGAGGAAAAATCTTGTCACATTCTGAGCTCACTGGCCACATTTTCACATAGTTCTGTACGGGAGACAGAATTTGCAACCAAACACTTGATGTCTCTTCCTTCCAGGTAGCACTGATCTGCCCAGAAGTGAATAATCATTAATACAAAACAAGGGCATAACATTTGCACCTGAAAATTCAAATCAAATGAAAATACAATTCATCATAGTTTTCAAAAAGTTAATTGTTCATCCTGAGCAGCACACACTAATTTAAAGCTCTGTAAAAGGCAAGCTGTACTTATTAAATATATTCAACATATTGTACTCAAAAGCTTAACTGTGATTTTCACAATACGACTTGAAACTTGGTGGTTTAAATCCCATCTCTGTGCTACGTATGATCAAATTTCCTATGAGCATATTGACTAAAACCTGGAAAAAACACAAAAACAAAAACCAAAAAACGAGCAAACAGAAACAAAACAAAATGAAGACCAAAAAGCTGTAACATTTGGTACTTTGGTTTCAGTGAAAATAGTAACTAACCTTCATACTGAATAGAGACACGAACAGGAGGGGAGGATTGCAATAAATATTCATTAATTTTTTCCATTAATGCAAGTTACAAGTTACAGAATGAAATCACAGAATAATATTAATGAACACGGCATGGAGAAGGCAAACAAACGGAAAAAATTAAATGGCAGCAAGGCAGCTATTAGGATCAGGCTAGCATAAATCAATCAAAAATGAACATGGGCATAAGCATATAATATAATGAATTCACTTTCTTACGTCCTTTTCACAAGTATATTTTTTCCTTATTCTGTGCTGTTTTTAATTTTTTTTTTCCTTCGGGATTCTTATGGGTAAATTCAAAGCAGTAGTGAAATGCACCAAATTTTAAGGGATAAAGATGTTTTAATAATATGACCACATTATTTTTAAGTCCCTGATTTTATTTCATAACAATTAAAGCAATTTTTAGCAATCAAACAATGAGTTCAGAACCTCTATAACAATTTCACCCATGGAAGAAATATACATTTGGTATCAAAAGGGGCATTTAATACAGCATAGTGCAATTCCCTCAGTAGTAAACAGAAAAACTAGATTTGTTTTATGGTGGGGAATAACATTACTATTTAGATCATTATGATTTCAATAAGGATTTGATTCTTCACCAAAGCTAATTTGAATTTTTTTTTACAGTTTATTGAATGTTTATCATTTTGTATACTATATTATACAATAGAGCTTTTATCACAGAATGATGGTGTTTTTTAAAATAGACTATTTTCATCCTTAATCTATTTTTTTTTTTCCTTCAAACAATGTCTTCAGTCTAAGATTCTGCCTGTGACAAGAAACACCTCTGGACTCCTGATGTGAGAAAAGGAAATGACTAGCAAAACATTTAAAGCAAACACATTCTTCAGAGGATGGCCTGAGACTCTATTATCACAAGAAAGGTACTTGTAGGATCAAATGTGCATTTGTTCATGTTTTCTTATTGTTCTGAGATGCTTTAAAAATAAACAAACCTCTGAGAGTTAATTAATTTAGTAGGCAGCCCTATGTTACAGGTACCCTCAAAAGCAGACGGAATCAAGTCACACCAAGGGGATTGCCATATAGGAAATTATTGTGGTGGGTTTCATAGATGGATGGTATGACAGGAGAGTCACAAAAGTAGCCTAAAATAGAACATGACTTTTAATAAGAATTTTTTTTTTTATTTCTTCTTCTAGAACCAGTCTTTAACAAATGGCTTTGTTTGTCCTGTTCACAGTTTGTTCAAAACCAGTCTTGCTATAATTAAGCCAGAAATCAGGGGCAATTTTCATAACTACTCATAATAGTAAAATATATATATATATATAAAATCATAATAGAAATAATCTAGAAACTTCAATGACATTGCTATTTCTTGCTGTAGTCTGGAAGATGAATTGTAGTGCTACAGCTACAGCTACCGGCTGTCTGCAATTGGCAAAGCTGGGATAATTGTGTAACTTTCTTGTATAATGGCTTAAACAAAAGTAAATAATATAAAAAAGGAGAAAGAAAAAAAAACACAACAGCAAAAGGACTGGAAAGCTGAGCTGCGTGCATTGCTCATTGATAAAAGCACTGTTCTCTGATCCATGCTGCTATTGTTGGTCTTTGTTTAGCTCTCTCTCAATCAATATCTAGCGGGCCATGATTTAATAAGGTTTTATAATCTCCAAAAATGGGTGGAGGGCAGTTGTGGCATTCTCATTCATCCAAGGGTGCCTTTCAGGTTTCTTTGCTTTCACCTGCTGGGACCCATTTGGTCTCTTTCAAAGAGAGTGGCATGACAAAATGAATGAGAACTGCTGGAATACGAGTCCCTTGTTCCACCCAATAGTATAATCAATGAGTACTTGTAATCCCCATTGTACTTCACAGAGGTAGTTGTAAGACAATTAAATCTCCCTTCTCAGGCAAATGATTTTGGTAGTTAGCCTGAAACAGCCAACAATATTGTTGAGAGAACGGATGTGTCTGAAGCAATGATGTAATGGGATTCCGCTTAGCTAGAAAAGCCAGGTGGCTGGGGCTCTGGGGTTGGGTTTCGTTGTTTATATTTTATTTTACTACTATTATTTTTTTTGTAGCCTAGAGCTGCAGTGTATGTGAGATATGAGTGTATGTGAGATATAATTACATAAAATACATAAAAATACTGGCAGAAAGGAGAATAACTTTTAACTTAAATTCTGAAATGTGCAAAAGGGGTGAACAGTACATACATTTGCTCCTAAAATGCTAAATTTATATCTTTCATGAAGAGTAAGAGATCCTTACAGTTTTCATCACAGTCTAAATTCTAAATGGTGGCTTCACAATTAACAAACATTCATATAGTTAACATCACCTTGACAGAACAACCAATTTAGCTTCAATGCCCTTTCCATCAGCTAAATTAAGTTCTAGTCTTTTTCCACCTTACCCAGTTACCTGGAAAAAAGAGCTTGTATTCTTTTGAAGAGACATGTATTTATTTTGTAACCTGTGCCACCTTCTGCCCTACACACCACACACTTTGAAAAGCACTTAACCCCTGCAGCATATCACTTTATGTCTTTTTCTCATAAAAATTTTGTGTTTAGTATCAGACTCAGCCTTGCCTCACTTACATATTCCAGCAGACTTGTAAACATTTTCTGCTGTATTTAGAATACTCCACAAAACAGAAATGGTAAAAATGTAATGACAATTATATGCCTGGGACACCATAGGCACAAAATGCCAGAGACAGCACTATAATTGCACCCCTTGTTTAAAGACAAAACAGAAGAAGAGATATAAATGTTATTTCCTGTTTATATCTTGAAATACTGCAAATGCAAGCACCTATACCTCTGTTGTTTTTAATAGCAGTTTTACCAGTATCTGAGGCCCCCAGTTTTCAATTCTTTATTCCAGATTTTAAGAAGTGTACCCTGAGGTGAGTACCTTGTATTGGCAAACAGCTCTGCTGCTTCCTCTGCGGTACAATGGAGTCTGCTGGGCAGTAAGTCCACGTCCCTCTGCTGCATGAGGCAATGCTCTGCATCAAACATGGGACACTGCTCCTTCAGAACGAAATCTGCTTTATGAAAACAGGATACTAACTTCTCAACTAATGTCTTTCAGACGAGCAATTTGCAAAAATAATCTATGAATGCCATTTTGTACTTTGAACTATAAGTGCCTGTTTTAAAACTAAGTTCAGTTTTCAGGAGAAGGCTGCATTATATTTCACACCAATATTATTCTGCAAAGCAGAGATGGGGCAAGAAAACAAAAATATATCCAGCTGCTCCCCAGCAAAAAAGGATTAGTCTGACTTTGCACAGGGAGAGTCAAATCATAGAATGATGGAATGGTTTGGGTTGGAAGGGACCTTTAAGCTCACCTGGTTCCAACCCCCCTGCTATATGCAGGGACACCTCCCCCAGGACCACGTTGCTCACAGCCTCCTCCAGCCTGGCCTCGGACACCTCCAGGGAGGGGACAAGCACAGCCTCGCTGAACAACCTGTTCCAGTGTCTCACTTCTCTCACAGTAAAATATTCCTTCCTGATATTTATTCTAAATCTAACGTCTTCCAGCTTAAAGCCATTTCCTCTTGGTTTTTTTTTTTTTTTTTTTTTTTTTTTTGCTACATTCCCTTACAAAGAGTCCCTCCCCAGCTTTCCCATAGGTCCCCTTCAGGTACTGGAAGGCTGGAGCCTTCTCTTCTTTAGGCTGAAGATGTCCAAGTCCCTCAGTCTGTTCTCATTAGGGAGGTGATCCAGCCCTCTGATCATTTTTGTACCCTCCTCTGAACCCGCTCCAACAGCTCCATGTTCTTGTGTTGAACTGACAGTACTCCAGCTAGGGTCTCACAAGAGCAGAGAGACAGAATCACCTCCCTCAACCTTCTGGTAACGCTTCTTTTGATACAACCCAGGACACAGTCAGCCATCTGACAGCAAATGCACATGGCTAGGTCATATTGGGTCTTTCATCAACTGACAACTCCAAATCCTTCTCCTCAGGGCTGCTCTCAAGCCATTCTCTACCCTCCGGATTGCCCAGACCCAGGTGCAGGACCTTGCACTTGACCTTGCTGAACTTCATGAGGTTGGCATGGGCCCACTTCTCAAGTCTTTCCAAGTCCCTTTGAGAGGCATTCCTTCCCTCCAGCATGTCAACTGCCCTACTCAGCTTGGTGTTGTCTGCAAACCTGCTGAGGGTGCACTCAACCCCCTGTCCATGTTGCCGACAAAGATGTTAAATAACACCAATCCCAGCACCAATCCCTGAGGAACACCACTGGTCACATCTCCGCTTGGACATTGTTCCACTGATCGCAACTCTCTGATGGTCTGAGATTGGATAGTATGCTATGATTATTCTGTGTTGAGTAGGAGGAAGTGTTGTGTGTGGGATACGGTGGGGAAAAAAGAGTAAAAGAAGAAGGACACTGCTTAGAAATGGTTTAGTGATGGCTTGAAGACAGGAAAACTGTAGTGTGGGCCTGGTGTGAGCTGGGGAGATGCTGATGAGGTGGAGGATAAGTGTCCACATGCACACACATCAGTTCTGCTTAACAAGACCTGGTGGCAACCAGATATATTCTCTTTTTATTCCTTTGGCTCCTTGGGCACCTTGCTAGGTGGAAGGGATTTCAAACAAATATGTGAATAGCTGCCATAAGAACAGCAAGCAGATGACTACAGTTTCTGAATGTAGCACGAAGACATCTGCCAAGTTTGTTTCCTGTGCTGGTATGAGAGAAAGATGGCAGCAAGTTCCCCATACCTAGAAAAAAGTTCAGAAGCATTAATCATGCCCCTTAATTTTCTTTTCTTCTTTGTTTTGTGTGTTCAGAACTTTGTTCTGGGTTTATTTCATTCTTTTATTGGGGAAAGGAAAAAGACATTGATTTTTCTATGGAGCTGCATCTACTGGGAGAGAAATTCCACATCAAAACAAATGAACAAACAAAAAACCACAGTGCAAAACAAAGACAATTAAAATATAAACAAACCAATGAAAAACAGAGAAAAAGAAATTCTATTCCTTATTTGGGTTGTTGTATCTGTCCATGTGCCAACACCGGAGGGAAAGACTGGCCAGAAGGCAGCTTGTCCAAATAACCTTGTTTTCACAAAAAGTAAAATACAAAGCAAAACATTGGCTAATGCAGCCAAAAGCCTTTCCAGCTCTAGAGCTGTTTGCATACAGGTGCAACAGAAGAATTTATTTATCTTCCTATGTTGCCCTATCTTTAATCATCAGCTAAACGGGAGCTGCTGTCCTTTGTACTTTTCCCTGCCCTCCTCCCACAGTGGGGTCAAATGAGAGAAACAGATCTGACTGCCCTACAACCCTATTAGTGATCACTGCCTGTCAAAGCTGTCTCAGTTATTAGAATTCATGCCAAGTGTGTAAGACCAGGTGCTTCATTTAACGAAACTTCAACTTTCTGCAACAAGGTCCTGTGCAACAAATCACATGCACAGTTCCATTCTTACACTGGGAACAGATTCCTTGCAGATTTCAAGGGAAATATTCTCATTTACTTTCAGTGAGCCTCAAAGTTTCTGCCATAGTTCTTGCAGTTGTGACACAAAGTGAGTTTCTGTGCAGACCTTCTGGCCTTCAGGAACCCAACTGGCTTGAATCTACAGGATTTTCATTGAGATTCACTCATTTCACTTATTGTAGAAAAAGGGAATTCCATGTGGTAGGATTCTGAACTTCAACAAGTTCATGGCCAGAAAAACTAGCTGATACAGTAAGAAGTGTTAACATACACTTGCTTACAGTGTCAAGAATCCAGGACTGTGCAGCTTCTAGGCTGCCCCAGGTGGAGCCTGCAGTTGGATTCAGTGGTCCTTATGGGTCCTTTTCAACTCCAGATAGTCTATCATCCTGTGATTATGGGTTTTACAGTAGCAGGATTAATCTCAAGTTTCTAGGGCTGCGTTGTTTTGCCTGTGACAAATTCTGTATAAGGCGGCAATTCTATTTCAATGATTTTCTTAGTGAGGAAAAATCCCGCAGGAGCGGCAGGTAGCGGCACGCAGCGAGAGGGGCCGGGCCCGGGGCGCTGCGCGGTGCGCTACTGCCATCTAGTGGCACGAGGGGCCGCCGCCGGGAAATGCGCCGCACGGCCCAATCCGACGGATGAATTGGTGAAGGGATAAATTAAATATCAGTGATTGTCACTGATAACAATGGCAGTAGCAATAATGATGATGATGATAGTAAAGCGAGGAAGAGAAGCATCTTTAAATTTCTTCTCAACGACAGCTGACTCCGGATGCATCTCTCACCACCCGCACAACGTGTGCCAGAAGTGTACAGGCTGACGGGGAGATACACACCGTGCCTTACCTTGGACACTAGTGAGTAGGCTCCAATTTCCGTGCTCTCAAACAATCAAATCATAGATTAATAGAATCATTGGAAATGGACGAGACTTTCAAAGGTCATACAGTCCAGCTCCCCTCCTGTGAACAGGGACACCTGCAGCTCCATCAGGTTGCTCAGAGCCCTGTCCAGCCTGGCCTTGGATGTGTCCAGGTACAGGGCATCCACCATCCCTCTGGGCAATCTGTTCCAGTGCTTTACCACCTTTATTGTAAAAAAACTTCTTCCTTATGTCTAGTCTAAATCTTCTCTCTTTTAATTGAGTGTATCTTTGCACCTCACTTACCTTTAAATGGAACATGTAACACTTCATTTACTCCTGGGTGATAATGACTTTACAAAGACACAAAATTATTACTGAGATATTGTGCAGACAAACAATCCCCATATGCCATAATGAAGAGATACAACAGAAAAAAAAGTTCATAAATTCAAAAGACATAAGTCTTGCCATAAGAGCAATTGAGTCTTGTCTTGTTATAATGATCTAAATAGAAATGAGGCTAGCCATTATTAAAATACCAAGCTATGGTAGCACAGACATGCAATAATTGATTAAAATGGTCAGCAATACAGAGAGTTCATCATTGATTAGGGATGAGCCCTAGGGATGCCCTACAACAGCTTTCAGGATGATGACTGTGGGATGGCTGTGGATAAATAGCCAAAATAGTCTGTTGCATCAGCAGCATAAAGCACTCTACAGGAATGTGGGGTCTGTATGCAGACATTATTGGAGGAATGGGGAATAACAGAATATACTTTTATTAAGGAAAAAAAAAAAAAAAAAAAAGGATGCTCCCATATTCTATCTAGGTTCAGCTGGGTAGCAGTCAAGAACGGAAGGGACTGAGTCCGTCAGTACACAGAGCCATTGCCCAGGACCCATCATCATTACAGTTGAATGGTGGTTGTTGAATGGTGAACAGAAGAAGTAGCCTCCTACTTCATCTTAGAGGCTCTCAATGAGTATCTGGGTGTAAAGATTAGAAGAGACAAACAGTACAGACATTTTTCCTACTAGGTACATTCAAAACAACAGGGAGAAGAACCACTTAGGACCAAGCTAAAGAACAGAGAGAAATATTGTATTGCACCATTTCAATTGGTACAATTACACAACAAATAACTGATTAAAATAACCGAATTTAAGTGTTTAGCCTGGAAATGTCTCTACTACTTTCTTTCATGAAGTAATGTAACATCCTCTTCTTGTGTGTGTGTGTGTGTGTGAGAGAGAGAGAGAGAGAGAGAGAGAATTCTCTTCATCTGTCACCTTCTTTATTCTCTTTTGGATTTATGCAGACAGAACCACATGGCTACATGCTCTGGATATACAAAACGTAGGTGTTTCGAATAAGACTTTCTGTAGAGGTCAGAAAACATGCAACACTGCTACTTTTACATCAAAACTGCATGCTGTGTTTTGAATGTCAGCCCTGATAGCAGACAGTCCTACCATTACTCTACAGAATTTGTCACATGAAAAGGATCATGCTTTAAAATTTGTAAAATTCAGAAATCTATTTAATTTCTTATCTAGAAGTAGAAAACTATATCTTACATAACTGAGCCACTGCTTGCCTGTTGATTTGAGTACACTTCAGATCCTAAATGAAATGGACAAAAAGGATTTGGTAAATGACTGCACTGCTCTCTTCTCTTAAAGCATACTCAAGATCCTGCTCCAAAGTTTAGTTTTCTAAACAGGTCCTTGGCACCCAGAGCTTTTCTCGAGGCTGTAGCTACAGGAAGATGCAGTTTTTATGAGAACTGACATCTGGAGGGCTGCTCCACCCACTTCATCCAGTCTGTCTGCTCCCAGCACTCTGCTTGATTTTCACACACACTCCTGGTGCTCCAGAGCACCTTTGGTTCACTGCCTGCCTCTCTTCTCTCAGAGAGCAGTGAGACTTTTCCATTCCCAGTGGAGGGCTGCTTTACCAGTGTGCTGCTTGCTGTGTGCCTGGACACACAAAGCTGGACAGGCTCTCCATTCATTGACTGCTTCAGAGCAGCACTGTGCAAATCAGAGCAGGTTAGATGACAGATGGCTTGTGGCAATTTAATGAAATGTCTTGTTGCAGAGCAGCCTCACTCTTGTAAACTACAGTAATGAACTCATTATTGTGTTGCAGTAACAAGCTGGATGCAGGCAGGGCTGCAGGACGTGTTTCACAGGCTCTGCACAAACCTCCTCAGCTGCACCAGGATCAGGCAGCCCTGCACAGCACCCAGATCCTAGTTTTTACCACTCTCATCACTGTGCTTGCTTCTTCATGCCTTCTCCCCATGTCTATTTTCCCTTGTGTTGACGCTATCTCCCAACACCTTTCATGGCTCAGAGTGAAAACAAGAACTATCATAACACCACAGCTGTATGCTTCTGATGCGTGGATGCTATTAGGGTGTCATCAGTGAAAGCTGAGGGTGGTATTCTATTGGTGAATCAGTTCTCACAAGGTTCAATTGTTCATTTCCAGTATCCACATGCATTTCTGCATATTCCTTGCTTGTTACAGATTAAAATGCTGCTGATGCAAGTTTGCTGAAGGTACACAACAGCAAACCAGTCTCAGGTACCACGGTGACAGCCAATTACAGCTGTCAGTCATACTCCCACCACAGATGATAGCAGAGGCCCGGGTGACTTCAGCAGTGGAGAGCAGAGATCCTTGCTGACACATTTACAGAGATACAGGTCATGCCACAGTTTCAGGGGAAACAAAAATGAATGAAATGAAAAAAAACAGAGCTTTTATATTTTCTGAAGCATATTTGAAATTGCAGACCTGAGTCATGCAATGAACACTGCCTTTGAAAGTATGATTCTGCTTTTTGTTTTTCTGTTCTCGGCACCAAGAAAGAGAAACAGAGTTTTAATAGAAACCACATCTGTGTTTTTTTGTAGACATTCCTGCATGTATATGCTGATCATATTCGATTTACCATGGAAAGAGGTATAATCTGCTTCATTCCAGTCAAATGGTGCCAGTTCTTGATTCATTAATATAAACAGGAATTTTGCCATCGAATTCAGTAGGAACAAAAGATACTATGTTTGCAGCATTACAGCTTGTTAACACCAAACACCTTCATTCACATGCATATTGATTCTCTAGCAGGAAAAAGGAATAATAAAAAACATAAGAAGAAATACAATTTTGCAAATTAATTACTTAAAGTATATCAGATAGAGGGAAGTAACAACAACTTTGAAAACATAGAAAGAGATTGAGAATCAGATAAATTCAGGTATCTCTGTCTGAAACCAGTCAGGTATGTTTAGATTATATTTTTCAAATTAGCACGCTGCTTTCAGTGGTTAGTCTGTGCTTGTCTCATGATGGTGTCTGCAGATGTCTTTCAGGTCACCAGGAGAACTTACAGCATGGAGAGTCACATGCTAACACTGGTGAAGTCCTTTTGGAGACTGTTGATTTTTGCTTATTTTTCACTTCTTTTCTGACTAGAGAATTTTTTCAGGGTGGCCACATGATCACTGGTTCTACTCTGCCCAAAGCCTTTAGCACACCAGGGCTGATGCCTCCCTTGTCACCTCTAGCAGAAGCACGTCTGGCTTCCAAGATGCAAAATAGTGTTTCCTCAGGTGTTCCTCCTCTGTGATTGTCTGTTGCACTCACTCTACCAGTGCAGAGATCCCACTCCAATGCACTATGCACATTACTACTGCCGTATCTGTGAAGATATTCATACATGCATAGAATGGTTTGCATTGGAAGGAGCCTTAAAAGCCACCTTCCAGCCCACTAGATCATTTTTTCCAGAAAACCTCTGGAAATGAGCAATAAAAGAGAAGACTTGACAAGATGTTTTAGCTTGAGGTTTCCCCTCACCATTTCAGTCACACTGCTGTGTAGTGATTAATTACATCACCTCCTCACCACCTATATTAGTCACAGGTGAGCTCTTTATGGACCAGAAGATTTATTCACAGTGCTATTCTATTTCAAAATGCCAGCACAAAATCAGAAACGGTGAACAAAGCTGTGTCCTTGAATACGTTACAGATTACTGCATTCTTACAATTTATAGACTTATTTCTGAAAGTATGTTAATGCCCTGGTTTCAGCCAGACGTAGCTGATTTCCTTCATAGCATGGATGATGCCTTTGGCCTTAGGAGAAAAACAGCACTGAGCAGTGCTGCAGAGACAAGAACTTTTCAGTTTCTCAGCATCTCATACTGTCCTGCTAGTGATGGGGCTGAAGGGCACAAAGAGCTGGGAGGAGACAGAACAAGGATAGCTGCCCTAAACAATTCCATATCACAGAGCATCATGTGAAAAAATTATAAAGCATCTGCAGCTGTTCAGTGGTTGGAAGGAAATTTGTTGATGGGTGGTGAGCAATCGTGTTTTGCATCACTTGTCTAGTAAAATACATATAGATGTTATTATTGTCATTAGTTCTCTCTTCTTTTTCTGTTTTAGTAAATAGTTTTTATCTCAACCAATGAGTTATCTTCTCCTGATTCACTCCTCCATCCCCCTAGGAAGGGATGGAGAGAATGAAGGGCTATGCGATGTTCAGTTGCTTGCTGGTTTTTAAGCCACAATAGTTAATTTGCTTCAGCCCTACTGAGAGTAGAGAGAGAGAATACATGCAAAGGAGAAATATGAGAAAGAGAGTTAAAAACCTTCTTGCCAAGGGGTAAGCTGGGCTTGGCAGGAGCTAAGGAAACTGGAACAAGATCTTTTTCTGTGTCAGGTCACTGAACCCAGTGATGGCAACCCCATCCAGGGCAGAAGTCCATTCCTGTGCAACATATGCTTGTCTAAGTGTTCTGCTATGGTTGCTGCTATTCCTTAAGCCCCCAAGAGAAATACCTCAAGTTTAATGCTTTAAGTAATACAAAAGGAATTAAACTGTTGGCAGAATGTCTCTACTTGCATTCTAGGAAGTAAGCTTCCTAGGGCTGAAGAAGAAAAAGCATTTAACCACTCTAGAAAGGGAAGAATCAGAAGTGGCATAAAGGAAGGATTTGGAGATACAGAGAATACAAGAAATATCTTTATTTTTGTTTCCTTCAATTTATAGTTCAAAGAAAAATGTAGAGAAGGGAGATCGCAGAACTGCAAGAAAAGAAGTGGAGAAGACATTTTTATGTTGTGTAAGTCCAAATCCCTATTGCTTGTCAGGGCTGTTTTGTAGGTTTTAACAAAAGTAGGGTAGTGTTAAATAATATTTCTTCTGAGAAAGATCTGGAGTGTGTAAATCAGCAGAAGTGACCATCTCCTGATGTAGACTTCCTCAGCACACTGCTTCTCCAGTTCGAGGGAAAGAGTGGAGCTCAGCACAAGAACCCAAGGCACTTCTCCTTGGGTGAGAATAAGAGCTGTGCTTTATTTACATTTAAATACATTTAAATGTACATTTATTGCATGAGGTGTAATTAGAAAATGGTGAGAATAATTTAAGAAAAAACAAACAAACAAAGTGATATTTCTTTAGCATTATCAGCCCGAGAAGAGAAAAAGGTGAGTCTCATGTATCACTGACAATGAGAACAAAGGGAAACCTCCCTCACTGCTCACTGCTAATTCAGACTCTGCAGTAGGGCTCAGTTTGTCACTGTGCGCAACTTTCCTCTCTTTGATAAGGTCAGTTTGCCAAAAAGAACAAAGTGCACATGAGTAATACATTACTCAGCCATTTGTATACATACATCTATTTTTCTTACTAGGTCTCACTACTCAGAACAGTACAGACACGGCACCATGATAAAAGGGGTCTTTTAAAAGTCTTCACAGAAGCTCTGTACTGTGAAGGATTGAATTTTCACTTGAATGCCTACATTTTTACATCTGTTTCTTTACAGAAATATTCTTTTCTTGAGTGGCAGGTTGCAGTTTGGTGTTTTTTTATGTCACTGAACAGGAATATATAAAATATCAGAGTGCACTTGTCTCAGGGGGGAACACAGCCAACACAGAAGTGCATCATTTTGTTGAGGGATACTTCCCATCCAGCCCTGGCCAGTGGCCTCCTCTAGTTCTCATCAGAATGAAAAAGATAAAATAATTTCCAAATTCATTATTCTTAGGACTGGCTCTCATAATCATCATGCTTTCCATCCTTGAAGAATGGAACACTGGCAGAATGTTGATTCTCATCTGCTTTTTAACATCCTCTCAACTTGTATAAATGCTAAAGGGCAACTTTAAAAGATACCTGCATGCAGACTGAGGGAATAATTTTAGGCTTACATTTGTGCACACTTTGCAACATGGAAAGAAGAGGTAGCACCTTGCTCGTGTTGGGATATCTAGTTGGTATGTAAAAGTACAGCATGATGATTCATAGCTGTCATCTAAAACAAAATTCAGGAAAATATTTTTTTCATGTATTTTAACTCATCCAGAATAGAACATATGTTGGTGATGTTTCCAAGGTGAGTTGAATTTCACCAAAAGGGTGGGTAGAGTCTGATTTGATGTGAGAATTGACTGCTATTTCAGATGAACCTGTTTGTGCTTTTACAGAACCCAGATGATAGTTTCCTAGTGAACTTCTGAGTTGCACTTGAGCACAGAAGAAAAGGAATTACCTCTTTTATCTGCATTAGCCACAAGGATGACTTTGTGGTCTGGTTCTTCACAGTGTAGCAATGTTCTACTTTGCAGAGTATGAGAGTGCAGAAAAATCTCTGCATTACATTTGAAGAAAACCTGTGCACCAGTTGGGAACCCAGGGGTGTCACCAGTGAGACCTACATGACCTTTACAGAACTGAGACTTGTTTTCAATCAGTTTTTTGCAAAAGCTTTTGAATAGTGTTCATATCATCTTGAACAACTTGCAACAAAACCTTTATCAGAGAATTTTATATTGGGAAATTCTGCAAAAAATCTGTGGTGATAGAGAAAACCCAAATTGACTCTGAGGTCATTTTATACATAAAATTCCTCTTTCACATCCAAATGTGCTTGATTTTTTAAAATCAATTTCCTCCACTAATCTCTTAGCCTTAATTTTCCTTGAGCTCTTTTAAACACAGAAAAAGCAGATGATGTGCTGTGTCAAAACGAAGATCCTAACAGATAAAAAATACCAGCAGTGTAGTTCTGACAAAAAGGGAAATGAACATACCACTGCCATTCAAAATGTGAATAGATATACAAATTGCTAGACTTCTTTTGAATCATAGAATCATAGAGTAGCCAGGGTGGAAGAGGACCACAATGATCTAGTTTCAACCCCCTGCTGTGTGCAGGGTCGCCAACCACCAGACCAGGCTGCCCAGAGCCACATCCAGCCTGGCCTTGAATGCCTCCAGGGATGGGGCATCCACAGCCTCCTTGGGCAACCTGTTCAGTGCATCACCACTCTCTGTGTGAAAAAATTCCTCCTAATATCTAACCTCAACCTCCCTTGTCTCAGTTTAAAACCATTCTCCCTTGTCTTACCACTATCCACCCTCATAAACAGCCGTCTTTCCTTCTGTTCACATGCACCCTTCTGGTACTGGAAGGCCACAGTGAGGTCTCCTCGGAGCCTTCTCTTCTCCAAGCTAAACAAGCCCAGTTCCCTCAACCTTTCCTCACAGGAGAGGTGCTCCAGCCCTCTGATCATCATAGTGGCCTCCTCTGGACCCTCTCCAAGAGCTCCACATCCTTCCTGTACTAGGGGCCCCAGGCCTAGAAGAAGTACTCCAAATGGGGCCTCACAAGAGCTGAGTAGAGGGGACAACACCTCCCTCTCCCTGCTGGCCACCCGCTTTTTGATGCAGCCCAGAACACATTCAGGCATTCTTAGGATTTTTATTTCAGACAGCCTTCCTCTTCACAAAATTCTTTCTACGTGCTTCTTTTGCTGTTCAGAAAGGTCTAGAAGAACTCCAAAGAATGTCATAAATTAAAAATGGATTGCAGCCACCTCCTGCTCTAATGTATGCCTTTTCTCCCTTTGTGAAACAGGTCACTTCTAAAAATAATTGCATAAACATAACCCTTTGCAAATGCCTCACATAGAAGTGGTATGGTTAAGCAGCAAAATACCTGACCTTAAGAGCTCAAATAGGTGCTGTTGATTTGTCACATTAAAAAACAAATGCAACCTTACTTGGAAAATTTTGTCACAATCCTTAATCCTCCAAAACTTGATGAGATTCAGGAGTATTCCTGAGCAGCAAGTTTTACAATGGATAGTTTTCTTTGCATTCATTGCAGTACAGTTGTTACATCACCACAGTTTTGAGAAATTGCACCGTGAGAATCTGAGTGGGTACAAATGGTACAGAGGCTATAGGAATGAATACATCCAGTCAGACTGATGTTTACCTGAACTAGAGAGTAATGGTCAGCAGAAGGCTCTTGCAGAGTGAGACCAAGGTGTCATCTCCTCTTTCCAGCCAGGCCATTCCTCCCAAGCTCTTACCATCTGGCAGCCACTGTCCGGATGTTGCTGGATGCACTAGTTTTCTCTGCCTGATCAATCGATTGGAAATTTATCCTGTTACTTTTGTTATATTTTTACATATTACAGACTCTGATCAGTTAATTCACAGAATCGCTGGATTATAGAATGGCTTAGGATGGAGAGGACCTTAAAGATCTAGTTCCAATCCCCTGCCATGAGCAGGTTGCACCCCCAGCTCAGGCTGCCTAGGGCCCCATCCAACTCAGCTTTGAACACCTCCAAGGACGTTGCACCCACAGTTTCTCTGGGCAGCTGCGCCAGCGCCTCATCACCCTCTGCATAAAGATTTCTTTCTGATAGCTAGCCTAAATCTGGCTTCTTTTAGTTTAAAGCCATTACTCCTTTTCCTATCACTATCAGACTATGTAAAAAATTGTTTCCATTCTGCTTGTAAGGTCCCTTCAAGCACTGGAAGGCCACACAGTGGAGTCACCCCAGAATCTTCTTTTCTCCGGTCTGAACAAGCCCAAATCCCTCGGCCCTTCTTCACTATAGAGATGCCCCAGCCCTCTGATCAACTTTGCCCTGCTCCTCCGGCCCCGTATCAACACCCCCACTTTCCTCCTTTACTGGAGGCCTGGAAGCAATACTCCCACTGTGGCCACACGAGGGCAGAAGAGAGGCGGACAATCCTCTCCCTCACCCCGCTGGCCGCCCCTCTTCTGATGGAACTCGGGACTGGCCTTACAGGCTCACGGCGCGCTCTGCAGGTTCCCGGTTTTTCATCTACAGGGACCCCTAAGTCCTTTTCTGCAGGTCTGCTCTCAAGATCTTGTCTGTACACGTATCTGGGAGTGCCTGACTCAAGCGCAACATCTTATGCTTGGCCTTGTTAAACCTTGATAACTCAATGCTACATGTAAAAAATGTCTTTCCTAACATCTTTTCCTAGTATCTTTTCCTTATTTTCATATTATTTCTAAAACTGATCAAAATTGCTTTAGATTTTCAGGCTCAAGTAGCATCTCAGAATACGAATAGGGGCATTAAAAGGCTTTTTGACTTTTCTTAGCCATGTGCTAGTAATTCCCAGAGTCTTACCTGAACATCATTATCAATGACAGTGTAAATCACAACGAGCAGCTGACTGCAGACATAACACAGATTGGTTCATAGACACTTCCCTCCTTCTTATTTTTAACAACCTGCTCTACTCACCTAAATGTAAGCTATCACTGGTGGTCAACAACACAGAAGACAGAAGTCACGCTGTGAACACTGATTTTTTTATGCATTTCACATACTCAGCGTCTGAGGACATTAAATTTTCCTGTTGCCATCCTTACTTTGACTGCTTTTCTACTGATTGGAAAAAACTTCTAAATAAAGAGGTAGATGCCAATCATTGCAAATGGGAGGAAGAAGAATTTTGTCACTGCAAGTGTGCAGTGTATATTGTAGTGAGCTGCATTAAACGTTAACAACCAGAAGGAGACTCTGCAATTGGCACCGAGCTGAAAATATAAAAAATGAAACTTAGAAATACCAGGAAATAATACCTGAAGGAAACAGAAAATATTATAATGCTGTAGATAATTTTCTGATACTCCTGCAACCTGAATATTCGGTGAAGTTATAATTCGTCCAATTTATAAAACAACTAACAGAAGTAGTAAAGATATAGAGAAAGGGCAGGATGCATGATCAGATGTGGAATAGAATCTATATGAAAAGAGATTAAAATAGAGTAGACTTCTTGGCTTGGAAGGGAGGATAATAACTTATGGCAGATGCAGATAAAATGGACATGGTGCTGTTGACTGTAGTTAGTTGTAACATAAAAAACAGATCACAATAACCTAACTGTCAGATTTATTTTCATGGGGGTAATGTGGATGCAATTTTCTGGAATACAGTGTTTAAAGGGAGGATAAAAAAAAGGATTTCACAAATACAGAGAATGATGTTTCATTGGAGGCTATGAAACAAAAGCAGTCTAGATGCAAATCTAAATTAGAATATTTCTAAATTACTATTTGCAGAGACAGTATAGCAGGAGGAAGCTGCTGAACACATTCATGACCCTGTCTCATGCTGTTAATGGTAATTTTAAGAACCGATGGCAATATCTGCCATCTTCTGTGCTGATTAACCTTTGCATTCAGTCTGTTACACACCAGCCAGCACTTGTTTCACACAACCACATAGGGAATGCTATTCTCTAGTATTCTCTAGAATGCCAATCTGTTTGGTATGTTCGTGCTATTCTTTAGTTGAGAAGCTGCTACTGCCATTCTCCTCTTTGCTTACTCTTTGTTCATCTTCCATCTCTCCTTCCTTGTGGCAGTGCCACGTTGATATAGACACCAGTTAATTAGCCCAATGTATTTACTAGCTTGAGCTCTGTGCTCCATCTCACCTTCAAGATAATTTTGGGGAGATAAAGAGTCAGTCCTGAAGGAACAGGTCTCTGTGCCATATGAATTGTTTGATTTCAGGGAACTCTCTGTATGTGTGCCTTTCAGATGGAAAACACTACTTTGAAAAGGGAGTTTGCCTGTCTTTTCTGTTATTACCATGTTTTTTTAACTTTCAGATTGATCTGTAAGGAAATTTCAGCAAATCTGATCCAGAGGAGCAGTCTTTGGTCTGAGCAACCAGGCAGCTCTGAATGAATTAGCTTCAAGATTGAATAGCAGAAATAATCAACTGACTTCTCTGGTGATGACAGGCTTAATAATTGCTGTTGTTCATGTAACTCCTTAAAAACTAACAGCCTGGAAGAGGAGATGGTGACGAGATATCCTGTGTGAAAGACACAGGCACGGATAACCAGGAACTCCCCAGAGGACAGTGACAGTTATGCCAAAATTCAGTCTTTCAAAGGATGGAGCTGAAAGGACATACACACTCTCAGTTTTTCCTACAGGCTTACATTTTTTACCTTCACAAAACACAAGTGTTATGTATGAAAACACTACAGATCTCAGAAGACAGGTGAATAGAAAATCAAGCTGACAACAAGTCAGACTGGCCACTGGGAAGAGTGCATTAGTCTAAGAGCAGCAAGAACAAGCAAGCCCTGACATGACTCCCAGAAGTCAAAAACACGTCTATCTAAGAAACGTCTATCCAGTAAAAAACAAACAAACAGACAAGCAAAAAACAAAAGCAAACAGACAAAACAACCCTCCGTTTTGAAGCCTGTCTACATGAAAGAGAACTTCTGGTTGCTTAGGAAGACAAATTTTTACCAGGTTAATGATAAGCAAATTGTACTGATAGTAAAATGAAGAACCGTGTATCAGATTTTAAATTTCATTATGATGAGACCTTTGGAGCTGGATGAGATTCCAGGTTTTGTAACTTATAGCAACATTGACTCTAGTCACAAAATTCAAAACTTCAGGAAAAAAAATCAGAACATTTTGATTAGAGGAGGTGAAAATAATCTAAGTTTCAGTTACCTTATTACAAGTAAATACATGTATGTCACTGAGTCTATGTATATAACTAATATTATTAATAAATATTCTATCATGCTGCATGGTTGGAACAAACCCTTATGACATTCTAGGGGTTCTTCTTGGCAGAAGATTGCTTTTCACTCATTTCTTTCAAGCAGTGGTAATGTGTTGGTGTTGTTGAATGTTAAATGACTTGATGCCGTGGATATCTGTGTTGGACTTCTACATGGATTTTATTTGTCCTGCATGTGGACAAACAGAGGCAGCACTGTCAGCCTTGGGTCTTTCTTATTATATTATGGTGATGAGAGCCATGATATTTAAAATATCACACAGTAGCATATCACTTTGTAAAATTTCAGTAGAAAGGCATTGTCGCCACCAGGTGGGTAAGCATGTAGCGTGAGAGGACAGTGGCATTTGTGCTCTTCTAAGCAAGAGCTATGCTCTTTATAAAGTGCACGCTACAATACTGAGATTATTTTTAGCCTCACAAAAAGTATTGCATCCATTCATAATGGACATTTCTCTCACACTGTTGCCACCGTTGCTGCCTTCATGAAGACCAGAGAAAAATAGATATTATTTGATTCAATTACGTGACGGCACACGTTGCCTTTCAGAAGACAGCCATTGTATTAAGTGCTCACAGCGTTAAGCTATGCATGTTATGGTGTACTACAATTTCCATGACATTTTTTTGACCTTTCCGCTTAGTAACTGAAGCTGTGGATGATTACATACCTGGAAAACTATCAATCTGGGTGCAACTCTGAATGCATGAATCCTGTTAGTTATTTACAATGCTGTAGGTTTGTTTCCCTGTTCCTAGAAAAAGCATTACAAAGAATTTAGTTGTTGATTGTCTCAATTTTTTTGGAAAAACTATAGTTTTCAGTGGGCCAATACTTCAGTCATCTGGGTTAAATGATATCACACCAAAAAACCCTTTTGATTTTAATGTTAATAGCTTTCCTCAACTCAGACATTACATTAGCATACATTATTAATATGACAGTGCGGCTAAAATGATTGAAGATGCACAGATTGAAATAAAATTTAGTTCTCTATAGCAGCTGTTAAATATGGAAAATATGGACAATGTTTTTTAAAATTTCCAGTGAGCTCTTTACTTTTCTCCTCTTAAACTCACATGAGCCATATGTGCCACTATAACCCATCCATCTTGCCTATGAAACCAGTTCACCTTTTAAAGAGGAGTTCAGTGGGAAGTATTTAATTCCTGAATCTTACTTGTTCTAAGGTAAAATAGACTTAGTTGTGGAGCGAGTCTTAATGAGAGTCTGAGTAAATAATGTAAGTAAAAGTAAATAATAACTAGAAGCATTCAACAAGTATAAAACTTGAGATTCTAGCCTGGTATATTTTCCAGAACAGTGGATCTGTTATGGTCAGAGAAAGAAATGTTTCTCTGAAATGAAGTAGAAGAGTCTAAAACAGATGGAGCCACTGAGAAGATTGTGAGATGAAAGAGAAAGATGGAAGTTCTCATCAAGCAGCTGATCTGCTTTACCAGGCTTGTATGATGTAAAAGCATGGCAAAACTTTCCACTGTTGTTTCCTTTCAATATTTCTCTACTACGCATTATTTACCCGGAGTGAAAGATACCAGCTGGCTAATTGGAGACCTCCACACTCCTCTGGTGTTGGAGTTATAAGTGAATAATAAAAGGGGAATGCTTAGGAAGTCTCTTAATAAGTTTTTTTGTTTGTTTGTTTGTTTTCCTAGTGAATAATAAGGAATTTTTATAATTAGTGAATTATAGCAATAATTACAAATAAGGAAATAGGAGGAGAGTTTTGTTTCCTTGGAGATAAAGGGAATGAAATCTTCCTGAAGATTAGTTGCAATTTAATTTACGTTTCTGACTTATGTGACTACTGTCTGCTGTGTGGTAAAAACTAAATATCAAATGATGTCCAGTATTTTTTCTTACAGTCATGCAAGTTAGCAGACCAGCTTACTGCCAGCTAACAGGAAGAGTTAATTCCACCATTCCCAATGGTACAACACTATGAGAAATTATTCTTTTTCTGCTCCCTTTTTAGTAGTATATAAAATGATTTATTTACAGAGCAGTCTGTATGGCAAGTAAAAAAACACATTATTCTTACCGTCTGAAGTCTGCAAATGGGTTTTTTGAACATGAAAAAGAGGCAAGGTAAATGTCTCTCTTAGATGTGTGAAAAAACTGACAGAAGTCCTGAAAAATAAAAGGAACAGTATTACCAGGCAAGATTTTAGCACGAGTTGATTTACATACTGGAGTAGACCTTTCCTGAATTACACTAAAATGCAAAGGAGAAAGGGAAAAGAAAGAAAGAAAAAAAAAACAAGTCTGCAATTGCAGTTTGCTATTGTGCATGCTGATGAATCACTGGCACATGCTAATTAATGCTCTATTGGGTTTGGCAGCCTACCAAGGACTGGGACTGTAGTCACAGGGATCCTTTAGATTACAAGTGGCTTACGAGAACAAGAGCCATGTTTATACAAGATGTGAAAGCTCACTAGGAAAAAGCCTTTCTTTTGCTGTTAGTGCAGTCAGCAGAAATGAACTGCCATCTATCACAACATTTTATCATTACTATAATAAAATCTTAAACTCCGTAGACTGAGAAAAGAACAAAAACTTTGACAGTATTAATGTGATGTTTGGTCAAGAAAATATTCTAAAAATCCTAGTGATCCTTATTGGATTCTTCTAGAGGAAAGGAAGTAGTAAACCTCACTGTTATTAGAAAAAATTCCTAAAAAACTGTTTTTTCTCCCACTTACAAGAAACAGTGTTTAGTTTTTATTTCTTTTAAGTTACTTGTGAGCAATTTACTAGCAATTCAAAGAAACATCTAAAAAGTTAATTTACCTGGCAGGAATATTGAAAAAAACCAACACTGATTATTTACTATGGAGAAATAATTGCTATTCATTAATTACATTAATTAGTGCTGATATTTACAACAGAGAACTAATTCAAAGTAAGGTGTTTGTTCAGGCTAGAACAGAAATTTCTGAGGGGATCACCGTGTTCAAGCAAAACAGTACAAATTCTTGGAATCAGAAAAAAAAAGATCAGAAAAAAAACTGATCAGAAAAAAAAAGAAAAGAAGACAACTTGCAGATAAGTTAAAAGCTAAGGATGACTCACAGAAATTATCAGCTGAACAGTTTCAAGTGCAAAATACATCTGTGAAAATTACAATAAGTTTTTTTGTCAGCTTGAAGGCAAGAAAAATCTGAACACAGAATTGAAAGATCCATGAAAACTGTACCCATTACAATTTATTCATCTATTCTGCTAATTAATATGCACTATAAAGTTAGCATGCAATTCTCTTGTCATGCAAACAGTTATGCAGAGGATAAGAAATCTGCAGTAATCACAATAAAAGATAACAGCTAGATTATCCTTTTTCAGTTTTCCTAGAGATGTGGTACCTGGCCACAACGCACAGCAACAGAGCACAGCCTGAACTGCTCAGATTCTTTGCACTGTCCAGGTGACAGAATTTTTGTGCTTGCCTTTTATGGAAGGGAGAAAGATAGAAAAATAAAGGAAAAAGAATGGAAGAAGCAGAAAAAAAAACAAAGAAAAAAAGAAAAAGAAAAAGAAGAATTAAATATTAGATTTATTTATTTTCTAGAGTAGTTTATAGTATCTGCACTTGTAGACATAAAGGATAGAGCCAGGGCTCCTCTTAGACTCCACCTCCTTTTCTGGGTACAAGACCAGCCTACAGCTCCTATCACTTGTGAAAAGTGAAACTCAAAGTCATGTCTAGGTACCTAGAGAGCAATTGAGGTATCCAATAAACAAAACTTAAAGAATCCTAGAAAATATATTTACTTTTTCTGACTGCAAGTCTGTGTGGAAGTCTTCTTGGTTAGGTTAGAACTCTGAGGTCCTAAGCAACTGCTTCTACAGTATAGGAAACAAAAAAAATCCATCCCCTCATGGTGTTAGAACTACTTTCCTTTTTTAAAAATTAAAATTCAGTGGACATGGAAGTCTGAATGGTCGCTAAAAGTGATCATTTGAAAATGGTTTCCATTTGGTCTCTTCTCAGAATTCATGAGAATTTAATTTTAACAACAAACTGCTCATAATATGACTTCCCAAGAGCAACTTTACTGTGTTCATTACTAATATACATAAATTGATCTAATTCTTATGTCATTTCTTCTTATGCATGCTAGATCTTTCACAATATTTATTCCTGCTGGGAATAAACAGAAAGTACATTTGCCCTCTGACTGCAAGTAACTTATTGGTTATTTATATAACATGCTGACCTATTTAACCTTGACTTACTTGTTTAACATAGTTTTGCATATTTGTCCATCTGTGAAATCAGAACGGCATCATTTGCCTAACTCTGAGGGCTAAGCAGGCAGTTTGATTTGATTTTCACATTATTTGCAGAAGTCAGCTCCTCCGTGTGCCTATGTGCCATCATCTCCTGGAACACAGGAATGAGCGGAGTAAGAGGGAGTAAGGAATAATAGGCTGCAGTCAATTAAGAGATGGAGGGAGTTCATGCACAGTTTTCCAGATGTGTATGATGTCAGCCGCACTTCAGAATCCAGATCATTTGTCATCAAGCAGTTAACCTGATTCATCGGTACTACAGAATCATGGAACTATAGAATTGCTCAGGTTGGAAAAGACCTTAAAGGTCAAGTCCCACCACAACCTAACCAAACAGTCCTCTGCTATATCATATCCCGGAGCTTCATTCTCATTATGTTGCCTTTGATTCTTTTAGTGATCTATCTGTTGACCATAGAGATCTTGTTTTTAGCATTCACGTTAAGCAGCAATTTTTCCTCTAAAAATATTGCTAGAAAAATATTGCTGAACATTTCAACTCTGATTGTAATCTGTCACGCTTATTTTGCATACTTTGTACAAAGATTATCTATGTTTTTACATAAAATTGGTTATAAATACTTTGTTTCTTTCCATTGTTTTGAGTTAAGTATTAATAGCCAATATCTCATTTTCTATGCTAATTGTCTGAGTGTTGATAGATGCATTTTTATAAGAATTGCATTACTACAATTCCTACAAATTTCTACTTCTCTTAAAATAAAACAAAGTTCATATTTTTTTCCTGCAGACTAACTTACTCCTTCTTTGCATAACAGATCATAATATCACAAAGATGATCAACATTATTTGATCCAAACAGGCAGGGTTTGGTTTTTTGGGGGGTAAGAGCTGAAAAAAAAAAACAACAACAACTTTGCAATATGAAAACAGAAATGAAATTAGGGCAACAGTGACAGGATTTTCTTCCTTTTTTGCGTGCTTGAAGGAAATATTTTCAGTGCTTCAGGCTCAGGCTTTGTTCCATGAGATGGATTTACCTCCAGCTCCTAACAAAAATCCAACTGGAAACAAGGATGCAAATAGAACATGAGTCACCCTGGGAATGGGGATGGAAATGAACAGAAGGCAAGAGAATGAGACGGAGATGGATACAAGCAAGACACGGTTCATTTCTATTGGAAACAATCCCTGGCAATACAACTGCCCTCAAGTAAGCGTTATAAAAGTTTATGGGGGTAATTGATTTCTGCTTGCAGTGATTTAGATATCACTGAACAACTGTTAGTTCTTGACATTTTTACTCCTTGCCAAATAAATCAAACCACAGACCCCCTACAAAGTGGCCCTCAGCAGTGGATCAGATTCATTCAGGCACTTGCTTCTGTTTGAGAGGTGTGATGGAAGATTTCTTTCTACTTTCTGAACAGAAGGCTCAGACCATAAGAAGGCTCAAATCCATCCAAACCAAAAATAAAAGAAATGCAAATCTGAAGAGGTTTCTTACCTGCCAGTTCTGCCTTCAGATGTGTGAGGAGGTTCCCCTAGTACTCAAGCACAGCACAAACTACCAGCCTCCTCCTTCCAAGCTCCAGATACCTACTTTTTACTCTCCTTTCCTCAGTGGCCCCATTCTCTGCTATCATCTCTCAGTAGTTCTGTCAATGAGACTATGTTCCATTGTGTTGGCTGATAGCACAGGCAAATTTCTCTAGAAAAAGAAAAATCTTGGAAATGAATAATTTTTCAGGCAGAAGTAGGAACAAGGAGATGCCTTTGCATGTTCTCTGCATGTTAACCTATTCCCCATACAACCTGTATCATTCCTTTTGCAAATCTCAAACAAGACAGGCAGTCTTCACTGTGGACATATTTTCTGCTTCTGAATAAGAATTATAAGTAAAAAGATCTTCAGCTGCAAAAGTCTATCACTATCCTGTTGGGAACAGATTAGTCTGTAATAAATTGCTTTGCTCACATGCCTTTCCAAGAAGGCTTTTAAACAGCCTTAGCTCTTAGCTTTTATTGTTTCAGTTTATACCTATTTGTTCTCTGCCTTTTCTTCTTTTTTTTTCTTTTTTTTTTTTCCTAATTTAACATCAGGATCTTTTATTTGCTCATTAAAATTCGTGCTTCTGTATAATATTTAAAGAAAATTAAGTTACCTTTTTCTTTGCAGATAGAAATGTGTTGGTAACTGTGGTTAAGGTAGGCTGTTAATAGCACTGTGTATTTGTTAAGAGACCAAGCTTGAAGTGTATGGGTGAAAGGAGCAGGAATTTTTTCTGGTTTTGTAGACTTTTCAGATAAGTATTTTTCTTTAATTATTCAAGGAATGAAAGAGTAGTAATCCACCAGATAAACTGATCTTTCTTAGACTCCTCTTAAACAGATTCTCCCTCAATGGTTTCTTTTGTTGTTTCCTATTATACACTGACATTGAGATCACAAAAGAAAGCAGTAAGCTGTCCCAAGTTGCTGGTATTTCAAATTATTGTTGCTGGGTCTCATTGCTGCACTGGTTAAAATGTTGGCAGGTACCCATCACCATGTTTTCACTGATAACCTTCCCATTCATTCCAGGGAAGGAGCTAAAATCGTTCCTATGACAGATGGAGATTTTTGCAGAAAGAGATCCAGCATCCAGTGTTAGCATCATTATTTAGTACAAGAGTGGTGCTGCTGCATTTGGTAGCAGCAATAAAAACAGCTGCAACACACATTTTCAAAAGACAGTCATGAAAAGTTATGTAAAGAAAGAAATGGAATTCACAATCATAGGTTAGTGTAAGAAATAAAGAGACAAAGAAATTGAACATTCCGGGCTGTATGTTTTGTTTGAGCAGAGAAGGTGATCTGACACAGCCTGTAGTCATTCTTTGTCAAGGACCATCAGGTAACAAACATCCTGACCTCGTATTTTATGATGAATTAAATCCTCTTGGGTGCAGATCCTATGGAGGTGCTACAGTGTGCTGAATATCCTACGGAGCTTAATTAGAGAATTAACTCATCTTAGTCCAGTTTAAGGGCAGAGGCTCCAGATCCAGAAGTTGGTGATAGAGCAATTGCTTCTATTTCCTTTTGAGAGATGAAATATAAATTGAACCTGGTATTCTATCATAAAAACAAGACAGAGGGGTTTTGGCACAGTGCTTGGGGACCCCATGAATGCTGCTGCCTCTGTGTCCTCCTCTGGAGCTGCTGAAGAAAGATCCTTGCACTGCCCAGCCGCAGGTGCCCATGCTGAGCTTCAGTGAGATTGGGATTTCTTCTGGGATAGCTTTCCTTCAGATCCACCTTGGGCTGGAACTAAATGGGCTTTAAGGTCTCATCCAACACAAATTTTTCCATAATTCTATGATTACACTTGTGATTTGTTTCCCACTTGAACTGCTGGGCATGTGGAAGGAGACGCATTCACCAAGGTGTTTATGATTCAGACTTTCATCTTTATATAAACTAGAGGGAATGGCTTCAGGTTGGACATTAGGAAGTACTGCTTCCCTGAAAGAGTGGTCAGGCACTGAAATGGGCTGGAGGTGGTGGAGTCACTGAGCCTGGGGCTGTTCAAGGAATGTTTGGACCTTGTGTTGAGGGATATGGTTTAGCGAGAACTACTGATGATAGGTGGATGGTTGGCCTGGGTGATCTTGTGGGTCTTTTCCAACCTTGGTGATTCTATGATTTTATCAGTGCTCAGTTTCACAAGCAGCAAAAATAAAGAAATGCCATTTTTATTTTCTCCTGTACAGTCCCTTGAGACATGAGTAGGATCATTCACTTCTATCTAGCAATCTCATCTCAAGAACCTTATGGAAACTTAATATCTTTGAAGCTTTAGCCTAACCTGGAATTCTGGTAGAAATCAGCCAAGATGTTCAAAAGTCATTTGGGGAGTGAGAAGGAGAACTAAAGAACTAAACAGGAGATAACTAAACAGAAATGTGCATGTTCTCCTTGTTTCAAATGAAATAATTTTTTTAATGCAAACAGATTATAATCAGTAAGATTTAAAAGCTATTAACTAAGATCATTATCAGTACATCTTCCACCAGAATCTGGATCATGTTCTCCACGGGCAGCTGATTATCTTGGGGATTTGGTATGTTCATTCAGAATGAGATTCAGATATATTACTGCAGTGCTGGTCACTATCTCTTTATCTAAACTGTAAGTACATAATTTCATCTCTACTTCTTGGGATTTTAGGTCTGGTTTCCTCTATCTGTCAAGTTTCTTCTCACCCTCCCCCCCCCCCCCCCAGTCTCCTGATGTCATTTATGGCTTGGATTTTTCACAATTCTCATCCAGCCCTCATCCAGTAAGACCTAACAACGACCACTGAATACAAACACCTCAGATTTCAAGGTAAAAGGAAAAAATTTATTCATATACATATTTGAAAACAAGACTATTTGTTTCAACTGTGAAAACTGGGCAAAAATGTCACTTTAGTGCACGTTACAGATCCCAATATACTTTGCTCTGTAATTATGTCTAATTACAGTGAGACATAGAAGCAGAAAATCTTCTCACTTCCTTGTGATAATCTAGCTAGAACAAGATTGTACTAGGCAGAATCTTTAGGTCTTTGCCCAATATGTGTGCTTGATTTCAATAAGGAGTTGACTGTTTCTGAGGATTTGCGTAGCAGCACTGTACTTTATGATTACATTGACTACAACCTAAATAAAATTTTATAACAGAAAAGGTTCATCAGAAATGCAATTTTTTTGTTTCATGCCTTGTTATATTTTTTTAACAAGCAGATCCTTTATATTTTAATGTGATTTTATTACTATATTGTATTATATAATGTGCCTTTATTACTACACAACAGAGAAACACAATGATGATGAAAAAGTCACATATCAGTGCTAAATGATGTCCACTTCAAAGGAAGTGTTCTGCTTGTAATTACAGTAATTCTCTGTGATGATTATACCTATACCCCGAGCAACACAAATGCATGAAATATATTTATAGAATATATTTGGTTGCAGTTTGCTCTGATTTAACTGAGGGCAGAACTTGGCCTTGTGCATCAGAATACTTTAGGGGAAAGGCAAAATTGTATTTGCTGTTTATGAGCTTGACACCAAGAGAGCATGGGCTGGACTCCTGCTTCAGAATGTAAGATGTTCAACACTCAGGTGGCAAATCAACAAAGCGCTGAGGCTTAAGAGTCATGTGGCATCAGTAGCTGACATCAGTCCTCTCACATGTCTAACTGCAGCATAGCTTCAGTATTGCTGCTTTAACATCAAAGCATCTTGAAGGACTAATTGGCAGTAGCTGTCTGTTTTTTCCACTAGTAAGTAGAATAATGGTAGTTCATATGTGAATTACTGACCAGGTGATCAGAAGGCTATTGTAGACTGTCAACTAAAAAACACTTATATTATTTTTTTACAGAAATTCATACTTGTACTGTGGTATAAATATTTTGCAGTAGAAGATTAAATGTGTGCGTAAAGGTCAACGGCTTTCTCAGATTATGAATTAAAGTACAAAAAATAATCTCAGTATAAACAGAGATTAATATAGCGAAATATACATTTCCCCCAAAGTACTGGATTCCTGTATCTTTCTCTCAGAATATATGCATGTAAAATATACTTTGTATATATGTGGCTTTGCATGCATGCAAATTTATGTACATCCTGTACATAAATAATTTATTATGGAAATATTACTATTTCTAGATTACACTGCATAGTAGATGAGTTGTCATTAGTAAAATGATACATGATTTTTCAACAGAAGGAGACAATGAGGCTGCTAGAGTGTTTAAATGGTTTGGGTGTTTATGTATGCATGCATGTATGTGTGTGTGTGTGTGTTGCTTTTTTTTTTTCAGCACCCACCCCTGCCAATCTTTGCACTGCTAGATGGGAAAATCATATCCATGGCAACAAACTGCACTGTTCTCCAATCTAAACTGTCAAATATTCTATGCACATCATGTAAAATAGGCCTCTTTTCCTTATACCTCTGTGTATCTAGTTTCCGTGGCTACATGTTTATGCAAATGAGAATTGTCCTTTTTCTCTCAGCTTGACTGAACATGGAATTTGTTTTGCACCTTGGCAATGCGAAGCCATGCTATCATGGTACCTGGTATACCACGTAATTGCAAAAGCTATATTATAATGACTGCAATTAAATTAGTATAATAATAGCATCTACCCTTTTAATGAGGAAGATTTGGAGTATGCTTTAAAGGAAGAACATTCATATGGGGCTGAGATATGAATAATGTTTAATTGGCTCTCTAGAGGGCACTAATTTTCGAGTTGCAGATCTAGTGTTTGATTTTTTCTTTACAGAAAGGAAGGAGAAAATATCCTTCATAAATCCTGAATGATGAATTAGTTACATTTTTTTTTTTCCCCAAAGACTTAAAAGTCCAAGAATTGTCCTTTTCCAACTCAACAGAGAAAGATCCCATCAAACATTCTGGCTTTCTGTTCATCTTTTAAGAGTCATATAGTCAAATTCTTTCTCCTTGGTCTCATTTGAATGAAGATTCCTATGGTAATGTACAAATGCAGCAATGTACTTCATCTTACAGTAAATCCGCACATCCTAAAGAAATGCTAAAGCGAGAAGGTAGTATGCTTCAAATACACAAATTCACATGGGGGGTGCTGAGCTACTCCACCACTACCTGGTCTAAAGTGCTCTGATTTGTGAGTAAAAGATACTTTGAGTTGCTGTCACCAGAAGCCACAACGGGTTTTACAGAGGTTAAAGCTTTTCTTTTTTCATGACAGGAAGGGTCTGGGTGGCAGGACCACAACAGCAGTACGTGATAAATATGAAATGCTGGACAAAAGATAAGCATTAAAAAAAGCTGTTCTCTTAAAGCAAAGGCTTTTTGGTATTATTTATTTCTGATTCACAAAGATAATCTGGTGAATTTCTTATACTCTGTGTGCTGTGCAAAGAATGAAGTAGTTGCTTAAGTCTGTGACTCAGCAACTGAGATGTCAAAAGATAAACTGTTCTTCTTAACAAAAACAAATTCAAATTGTATGCAACAGTGAAAAGGCAAAAGAATTGAGAAGTCATTTTGGCAGAAATGGTCTTATTCTAACTCTTCACACTGGAAATTGTTTTTTCATTCCTTCCATGCTTATCACAGAATCACAGAATCACAGAATTGTAAGGGTTGGAAGGGACCTCCAGAGATCATCGAGTCCAACCCCCCTGCCAAAGCAGGTTCCCTACACCAGGTCGCACAGGTCAGCGTCCAGGCAGGTCTTGAACATCTCCAGAGAAGGAGACTCCACCACCTCCCTGGGCAGCCTGTTCCAGTGCTCCGTCACCTCACTGTAAAGAAGTTCTTGCGCATGTTTGTGCAGAACTTCCTATGCTCCAGTTTCCAGCCATTTCCCCTTGTCCTGTCTCCACTCACCACTGAAAAGAGTCCGGCCTCGCCATTCTGCCCCCCACACCTTAGATATTTATAGACCTGGATCAGGTCGCCTCTCAGTCATCTTTTCTCAAGGCTGAACAGACCCAGTTCACTCAGCCTTTCTTCATAGGAGAGATGGTCCAGGCCCTTCCCCATCTTTGTGGCCCTCCGCTGGACTCTTTCCAAGAGATCCCTGTCTTTTTTGTACTGGGGAGCCCAGAACTGGACGCAGTACTGCAGATGAGGTCTTACCAGGGCAGAGTAGAGGGGGAGGATCACCTCCTTTGACCTGCTGGACACGCTCTTTTTAATGCACCCCAGTAAGCCATTGGCCTTTTTGGCCACAAGGGCACACTGCTGGCTCATGGCCAACCTGTCGTCCACCAGGACACCCAGGTCCCTTTCTGCAGAGCTCCACTCCAGCAGGTCATCCCCCAACCTGTACTGGTGCATGGCATTATTCCTCCCCAGATGCAAGACTCTACACTTGCTTTTGTTAAACCTCATCCGGTTTTTTTCTGCCCAGCTCTCCAGCCTATCCAGGTCTTGCTGAATGGCAGCACAGCCTTCAGGCGTGTCAGCCAATCCTCCCAACTTCGTATCATCAGCAAACTTGCTGAGGGTGGCCATTATCCCCTCATCAAGGTCATTGATGAAGATGTTGAACAAGACCGGACCCAGCACTGACCCCTGAGGAACACCGCTAGTTACAGGCCTCCAACCGGACTCTGCACCACCAACAACGACCCTCTGCGCTCTGCCAGTCAGCCAGTTCTCAACCCACCTCACTGTCCACTCATCTATCCCACACTTCCTCAGCTTTGTTATAAGGACGTCATGGGGGACAGTACCAAATGCCTTGCTGAAATCAAGGTAGACTACATCCACTGCTCTCCCCCTATCCACCCAGCCAGAGACAACATCATAGAAGGCTACCAGGTTGGTCAAGCACGACCTCCCCCTTGTGAACCCGTGCTGACTACTCCTGATAACCTCCTTTTCTCCCAGTTGTCTGGAGATGACATCCAGTACAAGCTGTTCCATCACCTTTCCAGGGACAGAGGTGAGGCTGACTGGCCTATAATTGCCTGGGTCTTCCTTCTTGCCTTTTTTGAAGACCGGGGTGACGTTGGCTATCTTCCAGTCTTCAGGCACCTTCCCCGTCTTCCAAGACTTCTCAAAGATGACCGAAAGCGGTTCAGCAATCACCTCTGCCAGCTCCCTCAGCACCCGTGGATGCATCCCATCGGGTCCCATGGATTTCTGAACATTGATGTTGCCTAGGCGCTCCCGGACCACCTCTTCCCTGACAGAAGGGGGGTCTTCCATTCCCCAGATCCTCTCACTAATCTCCAGGGTCTCAGATTCCCGAGGGGGAGCTTTTTCACTGAAGACAGAAGCAAAGAAGGCATTCAGTATCTCCGCCTTCTCAGCATCCCCCATTACCAGAACACCCCCGTCACTTAGCAGGGGAGCCACATTCTCCCTAGTCTTCCTTTTACTGTTAACGTACTTGAAAAAACCTTTTTTATTATCCTTTATCCCCTTTGCCAGATTTAATTCCAGGCGGGCTTTAGCCTTCCTTGTCACATCCCTGCAGACCCTGACAACATTCCTGTATTCTTCCCAAGTAGTCAGACCCTTTTTCCACATTTCATGGGCCTTCTTCTTTCCTTTGAGTTTGTGCACGAGCTCCTTGCTCATCCACACAGGTCTCCTGCCACCCTTTCCCGATTTCTTCCTCACAGGGACGCACCGATCCTGAGCTTGGAAGAAGAGCTGCTTAAATGCCGACCAGCTCTCACAGGCCCCCTTGCCTTCCAACACCCTAGCCCATGAGACAGCTTCAAGTAGGCCCCGAAAGAGATCGAAGTTGGCTCTCCTAAAGTCCAGGATAGCAATCCTACTTTTTGCTTTACTTCTTCCACTCAGGATCTTGAACTCCACCATCTCGTGGTCACTACAACCCAAGCTGCCCCCGACCTTTACTTCCCTGACAAGCCCTTCTCTATTAGTGAGAATAAGGTCCAGCAGTACCCCTCTCCTTGTCGATTCCTCAACCACCTGCATCAGGAAGTTGTCTTCAACACATTGCAGGAACCGTCTGGACCGAGCATGCCTGGCCACATTGCTTTTCCAGCAAATATCTGGATGATTGAAGTCCCCCATAAGCACCAGCGCCTGCGATCGTGACGCTGCTTCCAACTGTTTGTGGAAGGCCTCATCAACCTCCTCCTCCTGATCAGGGGGCCTGTAGCACACACCCACAACGGTGTCAGCCATACCAGCCCGCCCCTTGATTCTAACCCACAAGCTCTCCACTGCTACACCACTCTCCCCCAGGTGGAGTTCAATACATTCAAGCTGCTCTCTTACATAAAGCGCAACTCCACCACCCCGCCTTGCCGGCCGATCTTTCCTAAAAAGCACATAGCCCTTGTATAACCAAGATGTTATAATCACAATACAATTGTGTATAATCAATAGATATCAAGATGTTATAATTGCAATATAATCAAAAGAGTAAGGCAAAGCAAACAAGGATCACAAAAGAGAATAAGTAGAAGAGCTTATCCTTGGGTTGAGCTCACTAGAAGATACCAAAGAGGAGGATCTCCAGAAGAGATCCTTCCCCTCTGGTAGCCAGCTCTTAAATAGGTCCAGGAGGGGTGGAGCCTGGCTCCACTCCTTCCGGCAGCACAGGTGAATTGCCTTCACCTGTGCTCCTCTGGCTGACTCATGGCTCACCTCAGGTGATCAATCAGAGGTTCAGGCCGTGACTCAGCAGTTCCCATACAGCCCTCCATGACAACATTCCAGTCATGCGAGCTGTCCCACCACGTCTCCGTGATCGCAATGAGATCATAGCCATGTGACCGCACGCAGATCTCCAACTCTTCCTGTTTATTTCCCATACTGCGCACATTAGTGTATAGATACTTCAGGGAGGCAGCATTCCCCTGCCACACTCCATCCCTTCGAACTCCACCCTCGTCACCCATCAAATTCAAATTTGAGCCTTGAACTACCTGAACCTCAGCAGTGCTCATTTTGTCCCCTTCCCCCTTCTTACCTAGTTTAAAGATCTTTCAATGAGGCCTGCCAGCTCCTGGGCTAGGATCCTTCTACCCCTTGTAGACAGTTGAGCTCCATCTGCAGCCGTCATGCCAGGAGCCGAGTAAATTGCCCCATGATCAAAAAAACCAAAGTTCTTGTGCTTGCACCAGCCTCTAAGCCATTTATTGATGAGGAGGGCCTTTTTCATCCTTTCAGAGTCCTTCCCCGCCACTGAAGGGATAGAAGAGAAGATCACTTGCATTCCCGCACCATCCAGTACCCTCCCCAGACCCTTGAAGTCATTTTTGATTGCCCTTAGGCTTCTCTTGGCAGTATCATCACTGCCAACCTGAACTACCAATAAGGGGTAGTAGTCAGACGGGCGAATAAGCCCAGGCAGCTTTCTAGAGATGTCCCTGACCCGTGCCCCAGGAAGGCAGCACACTTCCCTCCGGGTGGGGTCAGGACGACATATCGGGCCCTCAGTTCCTTTTAGAAGGGAGTCTCCTACAACTATCACCGTCCTTTCTTTACCAGAAGAGGCGGTCTTCAAGCGTGGAGCCGACCGCCTCACCTTAGCAAAGCTCAGAGGCTGTTCCACCACCTTGTTCTCAGCCTCCTCACCCTCCAGTTCCAGGGTTTCAAACCTATTACTTAGGGGCACCTGAGGAACCGAGGTAGGTCGGGGAGGGCGCCGCCTGCGTCGCTGAGGTGGGACATGCTGCCATTCCTCTTCTCCTCCCAAGTCAGCTCTCTCGTTTTTACTACGGTAAGGCAGAGAGTCCACTACAGGCTGGGGGTTGCAATCTCTGCTTGTTTCTTGCAGAGAGTTACACCACCAGTCTATCTCCCTCTCGCAGTCCCTAATGGATCTTAACCGCTCCACCTCCTCCCTAAGCTCTACCACAAGTCTGAGCAGCTCATCCACCTGCTCGCACCTCACGCAGGTGGCATCCCTCCCATCGTCCCCCGGCAGCAGCAGACTCAGGCACTCCCTGCAGCCAGAGACTTGGACCGCTGCAGATCTGGGCAGTCCCTCTGTCTGGGTCGCCACAGACTTTTTGGAGCATGCCCGACGTCTGGTAGAGACCATGTTTGAACTTACAGTCACTGGGTCAGTGAGTGGGAGAGCGGTCACCTGTCTTGAAGCTGGTCTCCTTGCAGGGGAGTGCAGACAGGGGTACCTTACAAAAGCACCACGTTAAGACAGCCTGGGAGAGAGCTGTACTACCTCCTCCGCTGTGTCTCAGGTGGGCAGCGACACATTGCTGCACTCTCGAGGGCTTTTTGTAGCGGCGATCAAGGGCCGCTTCCGGTTTGCGCCCGTTTAAATCTCCCGCCGCTGCCTAGGCAACGCCCGCGCTGCGTCAGCTGCTCTCGCGAGACTAGCCCGACTGAGAGCGGTGTCTGCGCGGTTGCCGCGGGAATCCTCGATGAGGAAAGCGATTAAATCCCCCCGTACCTCGCTAAAAGTCGCGGCGGTTCTGCCAGAGACAGCTCCAAGCCGCGGACCTCGGCGATATCACTTACCCTACAACAGAAGGCTTCCTTACAAAGCTATCTATTTAATACAACACGTCAGTAACAGCTGAGAACAGTCAAAGAAAACAAACCATGCAGGAGCCCTTACCATTCAAAAAGTTTCACCTAACCAAAGATGAGGAAAGTGTTAAAACCTGTACTTGCAAAGTAAGATGCAAATCTTCCTATGAATGTCAGTCTTTTAGCTACTATCAGTTTATCATACGTTAACTGGTGATCTGTAATAGACACAGGGCTGATCAAACACAGTCTCGAATCCACTATGAATTTCATTGGTGAGACTGATCAATGGTGATGTCTTATCCTCTGCAGAATAAGGAAGCCCATGAAAACACCATTCCATTGACAGTGTTGTGGGGGTGGTTAGGATGGGCTTATATCCAGAGGCATTTTCCATGAGGACAGTTTTAGTATTAATTTTTGAAATGGCAGCCAGCATCTTCTGAAAGAAGTGTGTGGAGATGTGAAATATCTCTGCAGGTCATATTAATGCATTTAACATGATTTCCTCTCACAAGACAACTCTTCTGGAGCCATCATCTTCCTTCCGAAGGTTGCATTCCAGCTGATGTTGAGCAGAGTGGTGGGAAGACAAGATGCAACTGTGGTTGCTTTAGAAATACTCCTTAGCCATGCAGTAGGAACAGGTGAGAGCCTGGTGGAGAGAGATGTAACGTGAGCCATGAGAGACTTTCTGTCTCTATGTAAAGACTTTGGGCATCATTTTCTATTACAGTGCTCCAGAGGTTTTTGTAGAAAGTCAGAAAGTCTACACAGCATTTTGAAAGCACATAGTCCTAAGATCATGTTAGACCAGGAACACTGTTTACACAGAAGGATTTTGTTTTTATTTTCTTCTCTCTTCCCCTCAGTAATTGACTTCTTTGGACTTTAGGCAAGTATGTCAAAAACAAAGTTTTGAAAGAAAATTCAGACTGAAATATTCCAGAATATTCCAGCATAGGAGAAACAATTATGTGTGAGCATGTTGCACGTATTAGATATATTAGACACAAAAAAGGAGCTGAAGAGATGTTGTGCAGTTCCACAAGAGGTAATTCTGCAACTTCAACTTCACTGCTCTGCAGCTCCTCCCTGAGCAGGGAATCGGAGAGAGGTGTGAGTTTCTTCTGCTCCTGGGCACCAGTGGCAGGATAGGAATGGCACAGAGCTGCAACAGGGGAGGGTTGGAGTGGGCACTGGGAAACATTTCTGTGCCTTGAGGGTGGTCAGACACTGGCACAGGCTTCCTAGAGAAGTGGTGGGTGCTCTAAACCTCTCAGTGTTCAAGACACATTGGGATAATGCCCTCAGTAACATGCTTTAACTTTTGCTTAGCTCTGAAGTGCTCAGGCAGTCTTACTGAATCATCTTTGAGGCTGAACTCAATTATTCTAAATTCTAAAAATATCTTTTTTGAGGAAATCAATTCATCAGTAATGACTTATGAAAATGGTTTAGTCTAATCTGATATTATGAAAAAGAATTTACAATACTAAGTATATGGCAGCATTTTTTTCTGTAGAAGAATAAAGATTAAAGGCCTTAAAAGTACCAGCCCTTGAAGTGAGTTGGAGCCCCTGCAGTGGATAGATTTAAAAAGTAGGTGTATCTCTTTAAAAAAGAAAGGGAAGAGATATTTACATGGTGGGGTTTTTTTTCTTTCTTTTTTTTCGTTATTTGTTTATTTATTTTATTCTAGGTGTATGAAAAAAAAAACAGAATTATTTCAACAGAGGTTATGAACATTAACAAACATTTTTGTCCTCCCACCATTAATGGTGTTAGAGCATCCTTTTACAGAGTTGTTCATTATGACAAACCAGGCAGGAAGCAGTACAAATTCAAAGGGCAAGTCAAAAAGATATACAAAAGAACAAAACAGCAGTTTCTCTTGCTGTTACCCAACTGGGAATCTGCAGAACTTCTTTTTTTTTTGTGGTACCATTATCATCAACAGAGAGAGGCTTTTGCACCTCATTTCTTAGAACTCTCTTGATGATCACCTCAGTGTTTGGCTCATTAAAGAAGGGGGTAAATTTCCATGGGGTAAATGTAAAGGAATCATTTTCGCTTTCATACTGCTGAATATCTAGGTACACTTTTGAAAACAGAGGTCAAATTAACAGGATTATGCAATTCCCTGCAAGAGCTGGCACAAATACTGCAGCCTGGAGAGGATGCCAGATCAGTGTCTTTTGCTGGAATGCATTTTAAAAAAGAAGTATCTCTAAGGATAATGGGAAAGGAAGCTCTGTTTTATTCCTGTGGGGAGCAAGGAGTGTGTATTAGATCTAGCAGTTGGTGACCATGCCCATGGTAGGTGTATTGGAACTAGATGACCTTTGAGATCCCTTCCAACTCAAGCCATTCTATGATTCTATACTTGTATATTATAAGTGAAGTATGGTAACTTCTAATAATTGTACCCCTTGTTTCAGTCTTCTGTCTCCAGTAGGATTCTTTGTACAAAAAACACTTATGTCTTATTGCTGTGAAAGTGGTGAGATTAAATGTATTCACTTATTCAGTAAGGAAATGCAATCAAGCAAATGGTGCAAAATTAGGGAGCAATTTTGTACATAAGTTTTCAGACCCAATTTCAGACCCTATATTAAAAAGAAAAATTTTTCCACATTCAGAATCAATACTCTAAGACCAAACAATCAGCTGGTAGGACTGAAAAAATCTTGCATGAGAAAGATATTATTTTGCTTACTATGTGGTCTGGGAGTCTGTATATAAAGAAGTGTACAAAATATCAGTGTTCAGGCAAATGATGTTCGTATTCATGGAACAACCTCCTCTCAGATGTTGTAACAGTAAGGCTCCACTTATAGATTCTCTGACATCTAAAAATTTTCTAGCTTAGAGCTAAATATACTGTCAGACTGGCTTTAAAGAACACAGAGGAAAAGGCTCACTATGGTGCACACTAATATGCTTCCTGTCAAGTGAAAAAAAGAGTATATTTTTTAAATGACAATATACAATTTATGTCGAGGGAAGTAAAAAACAACATTGAGGTAAGTCTGAATCTGTGATCTGGATCTGTACGTGTTACAAGTCACGACATCGCTATGTGCCAAGGTGCTTGTTTTTAATGAATCTTCATACGCATTAATATCCCAGCCTGTAAACACACTGTACTCTACAAGCATCTTCCTCCTCCTCATCACCATAACTGGAGCAGGATCTCACCATATTCTCGGTAAGAGTCTGTTTAGTGAAAGCGTGTTGGCATTCACATGATGCAGCAGGCAGAGCCAGCAATTTTATATAACATCACAAGATCTTAATGATCTCAAAGAACTCTTTGGGGTGCATACAGCCTATTTGAGCGAGATGCCAAATGCATATTCTTCCACAGGCTGTACCAACTGAGACAAAACCTAAATAATTATGTCTTCTTACTCATGAACAAATATGCTTCTCTCCAGCAATAAAAGTTGTGTAGTAATAATGCAAAAAGGCAGATTCCACCTCTTCTCTGTATTTGCATTGTCTGTTCTAATTTTGAAATTCCAAGATCACTTACAACTGCAATAAAACCTCCTATGCATGAAACACTGTTATACTGTCACTATTTCTAGATAATATCAATAATTTTTCTTCAGGCTTGCGAAAATGTATGTACGTGCAAAACAGTTCTGTTCAGATTTGATCTCAGTAGCCAGGTCAGTCTAGAAACTTCTCCCATTTAGGTTGTTTCATGGTCTGGGTTGCAGCAGTGTAGTCTGAGATTGAGAACTGAGAATTAAGAACACCAAATGAAGAGGCATAATACAGCATAGTCAGTGCGTAAAGAAATACAAAATAAGATCAGTCTGTGGCATATTGCTTGTTCATTCCATTTGGCAAATGATTTCCATCCATCAGTGCTATTTGTCCATTTCTGTAGAGTTGCTATTAATGTCTTTATTGTTTGCTTGGTTGAAATTAGACTCTATCATTAGCAGCTCCATCTTCTACCAGTCAAATCTTTCAAATGAATTTGTCTTCACTGTGAATAATGATATTCCAAGTCTTCTGGAAAGACTGAATAGCGATCAGATGAAACTTTTAAAGCAATACAAGGCTTTGAAGTATCAACCCACCGCTTTACATAATCAACTTTCTTATTATTCCCACTTTCAAGAGACTGTCACCTTGCAGACTAAATCACAAAGTTCCTAATAAGAGCAGCGGATAAGAATAGTTTTCAAGATAAACAGATGAGACAAAAGAAGCAGATGGAAAGGGTTGCAACATTGCCAATTCACAGGAAACGTTTTATATTTCCCAATCACCTACACTTTTTGCTAATTTTAGTACTGTAATGAAAGATGGTGCAACTTTGTACCAACCCAGCTTGTTTATTGGTTAGTGAACATTACTGCATCTACTCATCCTTCAGCTTTGTGAAAACCTTGACTGGCAACATTATTAAAGGAATATTCACCAGTTATTTACATGATTTTACACTGCAATGTGCATGTCTATGTACAACATGAGGAAATGCAACAAAGACAACAATTCTTCAGTGATCCATTTATTCATTTATACAAATACTCTCAAATAGTTGAGAGTAGTTCTTAATGACCACCGTCAGCAGTTCAGTCTGATGACTGCAGACATGTTAGCTCTTTTCATTGTAAGTATCCATCTAAACAATCACTGATACCTCTTAATTCATTTTGCATCCACAGATCTAAAAACTTTCACTAATACAAAATGCTGAGCACAGTCATCAAATCAAACCTATTTTCTTCTTTCTCATGTCAAGTGAACAGCACATTTAGTTCAACCTTAGTTTCATCAGACCTATCTATTTTGTCATGCCTCCAATGTTTATTTTAAAATCAGGAGTAAAGATAGCTCAAAAGCTTATGATTTATTTGTTGAATCTGTCCTATTTTACTAATCATATTTCCACCTGTTATTTTATATTACTGTAATCTGCAAGATTTTCAGATCTTTCAGACTTTAAAATTGGCAACATCTCCTTTTCCTGTTTTTGTAAGTTAGGACACACTTATAAATGCTTTTTATTTACTCAACTATTTTACAACTTACCAGTTTTCACCATTCTATCCTACTGATCAATCACTGTTTATCAGTGTATTTGTCAGTGTATTTGAAACCTTTTTATAATTCCCACAGAATGTAATGCTATTCCGACAATAGACTTGGTAAGCTGAGTATGGGCTTTATGTGCACAACACCTAATTATGTATCAAACATTAAATGCCAAATCTACTGAGTCTTACTGATGAAAACTGCTAATATCTGGCCATACTCTGCTGAGTTTTTAACATAAAATCCACACTTTTATTTGTTACATATTCAACAACAACATAGAGGCTTAGATCACACTGTTTTTCATATTTTACTGTGGCATCATGAATGTAAATTTGCCTCTTGTTTGGTGGAAAAGTGAAAAACCACTGACAGATGTAAATGAAGGTTTAAACATAGCTTATGAAATCTTGATTTTTGGTGAAAGAGGGGAGAGTCCATTTTGATTTTCAGATTCCATATTATCTTCTAAAGGTTAGAAAAAAATTATTTCACTTTTATGAAAAACAAGGAAATACAATGAATACATACCTTCTTAGAGCAATTTTTCTACACTGTTTGCAGACTTTTGCCTTCAACAAGCTACTATTGTTTTTCTGTGTTATTGACTTCATACTCATTGTACTTTATTAAGGCTATATCCAATTCTCTAGCTCAATTTAATATGCTCTAATCCAGCAGATTTAACCAAGTTGAACCAAACACACAAAATTTTGACAGCTTTCTCAAATATATTTAATTGTATGTACCCACATATTGCAAAGATCTGTATTATATCACTTAAGAACACACTTAATAGCTCTGATTTTGCACTGATCATGGGTCCTTAGAGAGCCACGGGTTGTTGTACCATTATAATTCCAGTGAAACAGAATTTATCATAGTGTAAGAGACAGGATGAAAGTTGTCCTAACCTTCAAAAAAACTCAGCAATATAGACCATTTCTGAACGACAGATTCCGGGTTGTGCTGTCCTCATGAATCAAGTACGAGGTTTATACGTTCAATTTATATCAAAAACAACAAGATACGCTCCTAAAAATGTATAATGATGGTAAATTTCCTTAAATGTTAGAAGTGGGCCCATACTAATGTCATGAGGTTCAACAAGGCCAACTGTGGGGGTGTTGCACTTGGTGTAAAACACCCCAGATGTATAGCAGACTGGGAGAAGGTCTCCTTGAGAGAGCCATGCTGTGAAAGAGGTGGGGGTTCTGGTGAATGAAAAGCTGGCCAGTGTGCATCTACAGCCTGGAAGGTCCAACAGCACCTTGGGCTGCATGAACAGAGGGGTGACCAGAAGGGGAAAGAGGGCATTGTTCCCCTGCATTCTGTCTTTGTGGGGCCCCATCTGGAGGACTGCACAGGGGTCTGTGACCCCCATCACAAGAAAGAGGTAGAGCTGAGTGGGTCCAGAGGACATACATGAAGATGATCAGAGGGCTGGAGCACCTTTCCTATGAAGAAAGGCTGGGAGAGATGGGTTTGTTCATCTTGGAGAAGAGAAGGCTGAGGGGAGAACTCATTGTGTCCTTCCAGTGCTTGAAGAGAGCTTACAGGCAGGAGGGAGACCGTTCTGATAGTGACAGTACAAGGGGGAATGGTTTTAAACTAAATGAAGGAAGATTTAGATTAGATGTTGGGGGGAAATTTTTCACTGAGAGGATGATGAGTGCCTGGCACATTCCTGGAGTCATTCAAAGCCAGGTTGGATGGGTCCTGAGAAGCCCAATCTGTTGCGTGGCAGCCCTGTCCATGACGGGGGATTGGAACTAGATGATGGATGATATTTAATGTCCTCTCCACCCAAAGCCATTCTATGATTCTGCAGTTCTATTTCTGCAATTCTAATTCTGTGGTGATACGTACTAGTCAGAAATAAAGATTTCATTTGTTGTAAAGTCTGAGTTGCAAATCCAGCAACCTTGGCAACTGAAAATCTCATTAGCCTGCTCTCCTTACAGACCAAAATCAATCACTGGAGTAGCACTGCCTGGTATTCAGGAGTTTTTTCCCCATAGCAGATTAAAATAAATATACATTCGAGGGAAATTAGAGGCACTGAAACAACTTAATCACCCTGTTCCTTTAAGCTACTTCAGTTTGAAATCTCAAAGGTTATCAATGAATTTTATGATCTGTCAGATATCCTTTTCATTCTGAAGGATTTTGCTAGAAAATGGTGAAATCTGATCAAGATAACACAACATAGATGAAAATCATGCACACCTTAATGCCCCATTAATTTCTGTTCAAGAACTGGGAATGCCTTGATGAGCACTACACAGAAATATTTATTTCTCAGGAAAGAAGATCAAGAAAAATTTCTCATCTTCAAATATAAAAAGAACACCATCACAATACCCCCAAAAAGAATTAAAAATATTTATTTGGCTCTGATATAAAGTAAAAAAAAAAAAAAAAAAAAAAGAAAGAAAACAACTTCAGAAGTAACTAATTTATATTTTATACAACAAATGTTTCCTTAATGAGTGTTATCAGATGATTTCTGGGAAGAACAAGACAAAGTGAAATTGTATGTTTCATTTTCAAACAAGACAAACATTTCAAAGTAGATCTACCCTTCAACTTGCTCAAATAAACAGAATCCTGGGGTTATTTGGCTGAGAAAGGAAGCTCAGTCTTGCTAGTATTAGCTAACAAGTTTTAGTCTAGGATTTAGATGGGAATAAAAGTAATTGCAATGAATTTTTGATAGAAGGAAGGCAAGAACTAAAAATAAATATGTAAATGAAAAAATGCATCTCTTTGTGTTTAGCTTCCTGGAATAGGAACAGACAACCTGGATCACTTTCATGAGAAGTGATCGGAGCTATATTGTCTCCTGAGATTTCCTCTGTGGTTTATCACATAAGATGAAAAAAGAGCCATAATCCAGAAGGGCTTACATCAGAAACACGTAGAATGTATAGTGTTTCTCTGATAATATTCTAAGCAACAAAATAAGAGGAAAAGAAATCATATATTTTTTCTGAAGGACAAACCTTTCTGTGACCACTACAAAGCTTATTAGACACATATTGTGGCTAGCAAGCATGTTGAGTCTTCCTTTTCAGAGAACAATATTCTTCACTTATACACTACCTCCAGCAAATGAATTTGCATATTATTCTCTTCTCTTGTAGAGAACAAGAGAAGAGAATTTCAGAATTTGCATTTGAATTTCAGAAATGAAACTGCCAAAGAAGAAATCATGTGTACAGACAGGTAATAATGACAGCAATGAAGCTTTTACATCCCGAAGAATAGTTTGGGCAATTTTTACAAATGCAAGAAAACTGAACAGAGTGCTCCAGGAGAGCAGAAGCAGTAAACCAACAATTACACTCTTGGAAAACATTCAGGAGGAGATTGGATCTGATTAACTTTTGAAAAGTGAAAATTTGAGAAAGCTTGAAAGAGATTCCTGAGATTTTGAATTCAAATTGTTTGGAAGTTTCTCTCAACTATCATAGATATCTGTATGCATTTGCTTTTCAGAAACAGTCACATATTACTTTCATGAGAATTTGAAAAAAAAAAAAGTTAATTTCACACTAACGCACAAATATTTGAAGAAAGTGATGCCAGATTTATATGTGCGCATTTATGCAAGAGAGGCCCATGCACTAATCTAATCAGGAAACTTTTCCAAACACATGAGACAAATCTGCTGAATCACAAAGAAGCTGAACTTTAAATCATGAGTCAACACAGAGATCCATTTCTCAGTAGAGTGAGGAGAGATGATAGTAAACTTTGCCAAAGTATTAGCAAGGATGTCACATCAAAGCAAAATAAACAAACAAAAAAACAAGCAACTAAATAAATGAGGGTATTCCACAAGAGGAAAAAAGGAGCTAATTTGATAGCATAAAATATTAATTGTGAATTTGGCTTATAATTGATATTGAATAATTCAGTTCTGCTGCCACAAAGAATTCCATGAAGAGATTTATTCATACTTTTAAGTATGCCCTAACCCTAGTTTTTCAGGTGTTTCTGTGCATTTACAGGCTTAAATCACCTTTTCACAGAATGTTTATCACAGTTAAGATTCTTCTCCCTGTTATTAGGCTCCCTCCAGAGTTTGCCTCCTCCAGTCTTTCCCAGCAGATTCAGAAAATAATGATCCCTGATCTTTTGATTCTCTTTTTTTTGATGCTTTATCTTCTGTTCCCAACAAGCTTTCCCCCCCCCCCCCCTTTTTTTTTTTTTAATATTACTGTTGTCCAAAGTAGGGATCTATTTTTGAGTGCTTATGTAATTGATTCCATATTTTGAATTATTTGCCCTAACCTGTAGTAGCAAGTTTGTACTGAGAAGAACAAAAAAGACACATTTCAAAATGCTTTTGCACAGAATCAAAAAGAAAGAAATTTCAAGAATTTCCTGAAGTATTTACCTCACTTTACATTGTTGGAAAATTAAGGATATCTCTCTCATTTTAGTGCTGGCACATTTAATAAAAGCAACGTGCTACAGCTGTAGCCACATCAGACTGGAGATGTATGTCCTGTCATCACCTCTGATTCTCTCTTTCCAGACTGGTGGCAGGGACATGTTCAATAAAGTAATTATGGACATGATGAGATCCCCAAAAAGTTAGCAGAAGTAAGCTTTTCATTCCATATAGACTGCTCTTGTGCCATCCACATCCTTATCTCTAAGAAAAAATCCATGTACATTTCTGAGCTTCTTCAATTTTTTCTAATCTTTATATTAAAAAATCATAAAATCATAGAATAAGCAAGGTAGGAAAAGATCACTAAGATCATCCAGTCCAACACCAACACCTTCCCACCATGCCTACTAACCATGTCCCTCAGTGCCACATCTACACGGTTCTTCAGCAACTCCAGGGAGGGTGATTCCATCACCTCCCTGGGCACTTTGTTTCAATAGCTCACACTCTTTCAGAGAATAAATTCTTCCTTATATCCAACCTGAACCTTTCCTGATACAACTTGAGCCCATTGCCTCTTATTCTGTCACTTCAAGACGTACATTTGCTGACATGAAATTTCTGCAAATCCAGTCTGGTTAAGCACAGCAAATACCAATTTCCTCATGTTGTTTCTGTGTGCTTTTGAAATGGAAGTGTAGGGACCCACTTTATGAAAGTAACATAATAAATTTGAGACACAGTGTGAAGAGGGAATAACTGGTAAATGAAAACACACGGCAGCAAATCTTTTGCCTCCAAGATGCTACTTTCATGCTTTGCTGAGTGAAAATACCAGCTTTTCATTAATATAAATACATCCTCTAAAACTAGCAAATTTTACATATAACACAGGAATAAATGTTTGGATTTTTGACGCAAATGACTGGTAGCTAAATACTGTATTTCCCTGCTTGCTCCAAGGTACCTAATTTTCTTGGAGATAACATTCTAGTAAAATGCTTATAGTTTTCCTTCGAAGCAGGAGGATTAATACATTCCCTGTGAGAGTTACATTGAATCAAATCTTCTTTGTGACATAGCGTGATAAACTACACCCAAAGACTGTTTTTATTTGATCAAACAATCGATGACTTTGATGGAAGTTGGCTGAGATAAAGATGGAAAATGAAAGAAAAACATGACGTCATAAGTAACAATTCACTTAAACCTTTTATTTAGATTCTTTAATGTGGATTCCTCAGGTCTATGTGGCATGTTCCTGGTAATGTGGACAGGGGTTTTTACCCTTTTTTCTTCTCCTGTTTACCACACACATTGCCCAGAGTGGTGTAGCCCTGAGTTATCCAGGGAATACTTGAACTGGTCCACTTAAATCATGTATTTGTAGTATTTAAATATAAGTTTGTGATACTTAAAAACGGTTTGAATTCACTGGGCTGAGCATGATGTGACAGTGATTTAAGTACTTATTCCAAGGGTGCTCTCTGATCCCTGTCCAGCATCAGGATCTCTATTTTAACAACAGGAAAAGAGGAAATGTTTTTAAAGTGGAAGAGGGTAGATTAAGACTAGATATTAGGAAGACATTCTTTACTATGAGGGTGCTGAGACACTGAAACAGGTTGCCCAGGGAGGTTGTTGATGCCCCCTTCCTAGAAGTGTTCAAGGCCAGGAGGGGGCTGTGAGCAACCTGGTCTAGAGGGAGGTGTCCCTGCCTATAGCAGGGGGTTTGGAACTAGATGATCTTAAAGGTCCCTTCCAACCCAAACCATTCTGTGATTCTATGATTTAATGATTTATAAGCTAATGATCCTCCACAGGATATCACAAGCCCTCTTGTTATTGTCACAGCACTGTAAGTGCCACATTTTAAGATCTCCATTCTGAGCCTGTTGGTGGAGCAGTTGCTTTTTGATGATGGTACACGCAAAGTAAATGTGGCTGCTGGTACTGTCTATGTTTTTTGGAGGAAGTAATAGTAAGGTGTGCCTCTGCCCAGAACTGCTGTATTGGCAGATTTTGCCTGCTTTAACAGCATCCACACAACAGTAAGATAGCAGGCAGTTTCTATTTATTTACAATTCAATAAGTCAATCTGGGACTTCCATAAAAACATTCATTGCATGGAGCCAATTACTTCCATGGAAAAAGAAATAAATCTCATATACTGAAGACTTCACCAGAGCAGAGAAAAGTTAAAGTACTCACTGATTTCACTACTAATTTCAGTAGTGCTCTGTCAAATACTGATTGCAATCGTCATGCAGTAATTAATTTCACTTTACGTAGTTAGAAACTGTCTCAACAGTCACTTCACGTATAAATGTCCTGGTAAGTCTATTGCTCTCAAGATGTATTCCTCTGTATGTCAAAGAAAGATTGTATCATAAGTTCTCTCTTCACTATATGTTTTCTTCTTTTTAGTTTCTCCTCCTCTACATGATTTCTCCTTTCCTAAATAGAACCACCTCTCATTTTTACTATTTTAGCTACCCCATTTCTCTCCTATGGATCTTCATGCTTCTCAGTCAGGCTTCTTATTCCCAAGGAATAGAAAAGGACAGGATTTAGCCTTAGAGTTTTCTCCTCAGATCTTCCTGGCACAAAACCCATAATCGTTTAAAAATAAAAGGCTGCACAGGAGCTCTGTCATTTTCTAGATAAGAGGCATAAACCAATTGCTAAAATGCCTAAATCGCACTCCATTATGACAGAAGTTTTCAAAATGTTTTACGTTTTCAAGGTTTTCTAACCTTTCCACTCCTTTGAATTATAGATGTATATTAAGGGAAGGTCCCTAACTTCCATGCAAAAACATATACAGTGCACAGGTTTAAAAAGAAGTGCGATAGCCACTCAGACAAACACAGCACATACGTATGGTCCTCATAAGATAAGTCCTCATCTTCAGTCTGTGCAACGTTGACACTGAAAATCAGTCCTGGTGCCTGCAAAAATAAGCCTAAATTTCACCGTCAGCAACAGTCGCTTCCTATGTTATGTATGATGTTTCTGGATTGGCATTGCTGTGCCTCATGCAGGTATGTGCTTTGTAAGCAAAACTGCTCCGGCCAGCTGTTAGACTTGCAAAGTACCCTCTGGGGTCTCTCTGAATGTATCAAGTCATCTGAATATAAATCTGATATGTCAATCAGCAATTTAGTGAGTATTCAGATGTCATTTAGTAAAATTTGAGTTTTATTTGCCTTATTACCTCCACTTTTTTATTTATTTTATTTTCATTGCAGAGTATTAATAAATGCTTGTTTCCATCTTCTCCCTTTGTATGCTTCTATTTCCACAAGAAGAAAGCAATGTAATACCATGAAATACCCGCAGGATATGAAAATCTTAGCAAACCATACTCGTAATCCCCTACTGATTTTCCCTCCAATAAAATGAGATTAATAGCACAATGGGCAATAATGCAATACAGTGGAGTTCTTACAGTTCAAATAGGACTATTACATTGTAATAATATCTAGCAATGCTCTATCTGACCTGCATGGCACCTATATAATATGATACAATATTACAGAGCAGTACCTAAAGAGTACAAGCTAAATAGAAGTCAGTTTCTTTTTTTTTTTAATTTTAGCTTTGTTTTCACGTTTGACAAAATTAGCGAGTCCTGCAACTACTGATCAGAAAAAGAAAATCCTAATTATCAAATAATTAAAATTCCTTTACATTTAAGTATACTATGATGGAGGGGCACTAGCTGAAACAATTTTCTGTGGTAGTATCACCACCTTATTATTTCCAGAGGCAATTATTTCTAAAGTCAACCATCATAGCTTGTATGACTGAGGTTAAGGCAATGTTTCACTGCAAACAGGACATATCCTTTGCAGTAAAGAAGCAGAGTTCATTATGAGATGTTTCTCCTCATTATAAAAACTTATATGGACTCAGGTGCAGAGCAGCACCAGAGTGAAGCCAAACACAACCTGTATAGATCTGTCACTCAGAAACAAAACTCACAAGCTACTGGTTTATGACACTGGCAGAAGAGATCCCTGGTGCCTAGTTCACAGCAGTGTGAACAATGCTTTATCAACGAGGCACAAAAAAAGACTGAAAAATTTAACTCTCAAAACCGAAGTACAAGCAGATATTACCATTCCCACCTTTTCCCTTTTTCTTTCTTTTTCATGTTCTTTTATTATGTAGGCCTGCTTATCAAAATTATATTTAATTTTAAATATATATTTAAATTTAATTAAATTTAAGGTTCCATGCAGACCTTTCACAGTGCCAGTATTTTTACAGTACAATGACAGTCATGTTATGGTCATGACTGGAACACACTCTTCACTATCTGTTTGCATGAATATTTATGAGTTATAGGAGTTGTATGCTTATGCTCATGATACATGAGGCAAATACTGGTTAACAATGGCCAAAATTAAGGCATAAAAGATCAGCTTGCTATCAACAATAGCAACAATAACAACATTGTAAGGAAAACAACACCAAAATGATTTCATTGGGCCCTTATTTAAAGTACAATTTTTAAATGATTTCAGTTTTTATTACTCACATTTCCTGATCAGGTAGAAACACTGCTGTCAGCACAGCAGTCCACATGCTATGGGATTCAAATAAGTAGATCTGATGGTAAAAATTTGACCTGGGATTGTATTTGCTGATGTGCTTAATATGTCTGTTGTATGCTCAGCAACCGCTCAGTCTGAAGAAACACTGAATATGCTGTTAGAGTTTATTCTGTTAAATGTTATCATGAGTTCTTGCTAAAAAAGTAAATATTGAAATGCACAATAAGGTAAAGGTCTCTTCAGTGTTTTTAAATTACAAGAACAGAGCATCCTGTCAAAAGTTAATCGTTAGGCATTTTCATTGTGCCTACTGTGCAGGTGCTTGGCATTTGTTTAATTTCAAAGCATGAAAACAGACTGTAAAATAATAATGCAATACTATAAAGCTTTTCACTGTAATAAGTCGGCTTGTGACAAGAACATCAGCATTTTAAAAAGGTCTGATACATCACATTCTGCTTTGAAAAAGAAAAGAGGGATTCTCTGTAACTCCTGCATTCAGCTTGGTCATTACTCTTGTAAGCAGGATGTGCAAATTAAGCACTTTTAGACATAATTATATAGCAAACCTACCTTGGAGAGAGGAGGTGGAAATATTCCAATGACAGTATCTAAATCGTTCATATTCAAAACACTACCTTGTTAATGCTGCTCCAGCACAGTGAATATAAAACACATCTGTATACAAAGGGTACAATTCAAACCTCTTATTCTGGACGTGATCATATGAGTTTAACTCGTCATGATAGAAAATTTGTCCAGATCTTCAGTGCAAAGAATGGTGATAGAAGTGAACCTTATAAGCAGAACAAAAGGGGGTAAGAATCACAGTCAGCTGCAATAAACCACAGCTACTTTCTCTGGATAGCTGTTAATATATGTAGCCCATATCTTTATGTATATACTACAGCAACTGGGACAGCAACAGAACAACCAGAATATGACTCTCTGCCACCAGGGATACTGTTCTCTGAGGACAGGCAACAAAAGATCAAGGCAAAAAACTCATATATTTGCATTTGGATTAATATATCTTTTATTTCACTCCCACAGAGGAATAAAAGGGGGAAGTTGATGGTACTGTCACCAGCTTGGCCCCACCATGCCCACTCACCTCTTTTAGTATCCAAAAGACACCTTCCTCATTGGTTTCAAAGGTTACCTGCAGTGCACGTGTTATTTAGATCACACTGATGCTATTTTGCGTAACAAACACACTTATTTCTGATAATGTAGAACAGTGCTTCTGTTTAGAAATCAGAGTAAATGCTATCTGTTTTTGCAGAAGTGCATCTATCCCACTCTTGTCACCTGAAAGTGGAATTAAGGACACAAAATGAAGAAGAGGTGAAATTAAAAAAAGAAAAGTAATATGGCTGAACTAGTATTTTATCTGACCCTGTCCAGCAGTAAGCCCAAAAAGAAGAGCAATGGTACAGAGGCAGCAGTTCTTAGCACAGAGATTGCTTATTTGACAGGAGGGAGAGAATGAAAGGATCCAGACTGAGTAAAATAAGAAGGCCATCAGCCAAGTGCTCTTGCTCTGTACCTACAGCATCTCTATCTTGAGATGCATTTTGGTAGGCAAGATCTGTTATCACAGAAGATCTTGTGTGATCATGATGAGCAGAACAAGGAACAAACAATTGCAAACTTGCTTCGGCTTTATGATAGGAGATCTTCCCAAAGGATCTGGCTTCATGGAGACCATGAGTGCCAGATCTCTCCTCCTGGGCTGAAGCTCGTCTGTTGAACATTTATACACAAAAATGAAACACATAATTAAAGTAGCTCTACAAGCAATGTTGGAGGTTGGTTCTGCCCATGAATAGGTTCTGAAATGACCTTAAAACTTAATTTTGCTGACTGAGGGATAACTGGGATAAAATTGGTCAAACCTGATGAGGGAGACATCAGAGGTATGTACTTAACTTTCTGGTCTTATGGCATCTGTATTTGAAATCCCTCAGCTTTCAGAATATGCCAACTGTCAGACCCTAATGACAGTGACCTTAATCACCAGATTCTCTGTATTGTCTACTTCACTCTCTGGTATTTTTAATGTATTTTGCTTCCATTTTCAATGCATCCACAAAGCTGTTGATTTGATGAAATGCTTCCCTCTCCATCCTCTTCTTTTCCACATGTACTTATAATTCTGATGATATCTGAATAAAGAAAAAAAAGAAACCAGAGCATCCTATTTTAAAAGTGGGAATATACATTATTGCCAGCCCACTTCAGAACTTTTGAAGTGGCTAAAAATGTTGGTCTGTTTATGGGCAATTCTGCAGTGGGATCTTATGGACAGCAAACCCAACCCCTCATACCTCCAAGGAGCCACTGGCAACCTCTGCTGAAACCTTATTTTAGGATTTGTTAGATTTTGTTTATTTGTTAGATTCTTTTAATTCTCTTTTCACTGTATTTGCCCTTGCTTTTTTTTAAAAAACATTTTGTACCATCATCCTTCAAATCTTTGTCTTTAACATGCTGTCCAAATTACTCCCTCGTATATAGAGGGAGCTGATTTATAGATTAACTGTAGCAGATTAGATGAATAATAGATGAATTCTAGCAGTCTGACATCTTTTCTTTGTCAGAACCTTCCTGAAAAGATCTTCAGCCTTATTCTCAGTCTGCAGGAAAGCTAAACATCTCTAAAAGGCAGAAGGACAACCGATGTGGCAAAATCCATATGGTTGAATGAATCTTTTTTCCCTTTTGAGTCTGAGCACAGTGAGTGTCTTCTGTTGTGTTTTTTTGTTTGTTTATTTGTTTGTTTGTTCGGGTTTGTTTCTTTTCTTTCCTGTTCTTTTCATCTGGAAGGAGAAAACTACTGGTTGTCATCCCCTTCTGAGGGCATTATCCGAACCTGCAGGTGTCAGTTTGCTCTCCGTTCCTGCCAGCATCCCTGCTGATCCCTCTTTCCAGCCCTCTATCAAACCACACTACAATGAGAAGAGTCCCTGCAGTCTACAAGAAACTGTATTTATCACTTGCTGCCCAGGAAATCAGCTCAGCTGCTCTATGCCTCCTAAAATCACCCCTCTTTTCAATGTTGGCATCCCAGATCTCAGTCCTACGTCTTTTACCTCGTGTATTCTTCCACTCTTTGGAGATCTCCACATGAAAACAACCAAGCAGAACAAAAACCACTAATTTTTAAAAAATTTATCACCTCCTGCATCTTATCCTGTGTCCTGGAATAGACTTTGGGATGTGTAGCTGGTGTTACAATCACTGCAATATTTCTAGATAGATTAGAATTTCTTGTGGAGACTATAGGCTGAGAATGGAACAAACAATGGAGAATCAAAGATTGTCTTCCCAAGCAGTTACACTGAGTAATTCAAGATTGAATCCTGAAGGTGCTGACACTGGTTTTTAAAGTATGCGTGACTGTTTGGGATTTGGTCCAAAAAGAGACAGCCCATTGAAAGGCAGTTATTTCTAAAGCTAACATTCAAGCATCATCTGTCCTTTAAAGAGTTGAAGAAGGAATGAAGCTCTTTTTCACTGAAGTGAGAGAAACTTCCCAGATCACTGGCAAACATTAAGGCAGGTTTTCTTCTCAGATTTAATGATCTCTTTTTAAAATCTGCAAGAAAATGTATAAAATTATTTTCAAGCCAATATCCTCGGGCACACCCATGAAAGCACCTTTTAGTTACTTAATATCTCCATGTTAAAAAGCTGGACATTGAATTGCCAGACTGAACAGTAAGGCAAAATAGATTCAGTAAATAATTTGTTTATCTGCATGCTTGTTTGCGTGTTAGCTTGTTGTACTGTGATAAAAAAAACGGAGAAGGATGTATCGTATTTTGCTGTACAACATCATTATACTAAGTGGAGTCAGTGCTATTGACATTTTTCAGTTTGTTGAAGAAGAAGCCATATGAACTGATAAACAAACAAAATAATGCAGTGGCAAAAATTGTTAATGATGTCATGTTATATTGTGGAATAATACAAAGATATAAATATTTACGCAGTTTTTTAATGTAATGAACTGCAAATTCAAGAAGTTAAAACATTTGGGGAAAAAAACAACCTTTTACAATTCATAAAATATAGTAAATCATGTCATAAACATATAAGACAATGTATTTTTTGCCTTAGAAATTGTATATCCTTAGTGTGCTCTAAATGGATAAATACAATACTTACAATTGTAAATGCAGTATTTGGAGTTTGTTATCCTTTGAGTATATTCCTATCACTGCAGTGAGTAGAAAACTGACCACTCAAGAAGGAAGGACAGTCTTAAGTCCTTTGGCCCTATTCTCAGTTTACAGTTTTGGTGAACTGTGTGCTGTGTACCAATTACTGAACTTCACAGGCTTGTATCTCACCTGAGCCCCATCCTGTCCCAAAAGCTCGTTTTGCTGCATCATTGTGTGCCAAGTATCAAACCTTATACAGTGATAAAAAAAAAGTCATTGCACACTACTGAGAAGTCATCTCTCATTACCAATGTGAACAAAATAGATTGTGGCAAAATCAGAAAATGATTAATGTAATCCTAAACTAAAATAATTATAGCACTTAACTTTGATGCAGCTTCTCATTACTCCAAAGTAACGAGTGAGGGCCTGTAAACTCACCCTTCCAATGGCCCTTGAGGGAATGCCTGCTGCTATTTAGGTGAGAAAGCCATCAAAGTGACATAGAGCTGTGGAAAAATGAGTGATATGGTTACAGAAATCCTCCTCTGGACTTACAGGATGTACCATCTTATCTCTATAATTCCCAAAGGGAATTTTTGTAATGTGCTCCACTTAGCTCCTGAGAATAATCAAAGTGTTTGACATTTATAGGAACAGAAATTGCACTGCTCTGATACACCCTGCAGTTCTGGTTATGTCTACAACTAATTCACTATGTAAAAATGATTCCTGCAGTTAAAGTTATTTCACCATAGCTATTTTTGTATACTTGATAATCTGTCAGAACTTTTGCTCTAAATAATTATTATTTGTTTGCAGCAAATAACTTCAAAAGTCCACGTGAACGATGATGCTGTGCCTGTGGCCCCCCTTTGTTTAAAGGATTCCTGAGGCAGCACCTTTGTTTCCTTCTGCTGTGCCAACAAGGACATTATCAGAAGAATTCATCCTCTGTGAGGATGGCAGAGCACTGGAACTAACTAACCAGAGAGGCTGTGAATTTTCCTTCCTTGGATATATTCAAAACCTTCCTGGACACTTTTCCTGTGCATCCTCCTTTAGGGAGCCTGCTTTTGCAGAGGGTTGGATGAGGTGAACTCCAGAGGTCCCCTCCAGCCTATAAGATTCTGTAATTCCTCCAGACAGGACAACCAGGTGTCCAGCCCTGGAGCCCTTCCTTACTGTGTAATCCCATGCTGCCTCAAGAAATGTCATCATGACAGCAGCTACAGGTCAAGAGCAGTGAGCTGTTAACAAGCTGCTGCCTCCAGACACGGAGGAATGATTTAGCACAGGATAAGATGCAACATCTGTGACCACCTGGTAATAATATATTTCCAAATAGAGAGATCATTTACACAGTTTCTTTGATAAGTTTTCCACTTCTAGTGTAATAATACATCCTCTTTTACAACTACTAACTCTAGAATCCCTTTAATGTGCTAAATATTGCTTTGTGTCTATTACAGTTGTAAACATTTAATGGCTGGTGATTAAATATACAGTGATACTACCAAATCCTGCAAGGTTTAATTAAATATATGTGGCATGAGATGTAAATTCAAAATTAGCTTTAATTACTGTACATAAATTGTATTTTTTATCTAATCACAACAGGCATTTTTTATTTTGTTCTATTAATTTCTGTTTTCTTTTCCTATTTCCCATCCAAAACACCACACACCAATTTAAGGGAAAAAGGTACAACAAAAAAATTGGCAATCAGGTCAAGTAATAAAACATGCTCCTGGAGATCTCCCAGCCAAGAACCCTAAAAATATTCCATTAATGGCATTTAAGAAATCTCAGAAAAAATTATTTGAAGAAATAGCATTACTCCAAATGAGAGAAATAACAACTAAATTATCCAAGGCATTTTTGCTTCCTTCTCCATTCCTCCCGGTTTCAGCTTGCACCAGATTCTTAGGACTAGCTGATACCAGTAGAGAAAGCACATCCTTTATTCAGCATCCTCTCATTACAGATTACTGCATGGTAGAAAAATACATCAGCTTCCCAGCAACTGCGTTGCACTGCTGGTTACCCAGAGTCAATGTAATGTGTAATTCAGTAATGATCCTTTGTTAAAATCCAGGCAGTTTGTTTGTAGAGGTGGTACTGAGAGACTGAAGCCACAGATCGTTTAGCAATCCTGTTGTTGCTTATGAAATGGAACAGCCTGATGGATACATGCTTTGATTACTCACACCATTTATTACGACTTCTACAGCAACTCTTACCATGCATCACACTTCTCTTTTGTTCTCTCTGTTTGTCCATCCCTGTGCTTGCACTAGGTTTATCTTTGGACTTCCCAGGGGCCAGCTTGTGACAAGCCTTTGGATCAGAACTGTGAGTAACAAGCGGGCTCTGGGTACAACTGCTTTATCCCCCAGGGGCTCATTTCAACAGATGAGTCAAAGCCAAGGGCTGAGCTAAGAATAAGAATAATTATGCTAATTATCTCCACCATTTAAATATACAAACTAGCTTTGACAGTGAAGGAGTTATGCCACAGAATTAAAATACTAAAGAGAGAATGTTCATTTCTTGCAGACTCCCACTGGCATTTCTCTGTCCTTTTGCTTGAAAAGACAGCCTTGCATGTAGGTCTTAATAAAGCATAACAGAAACATCTAGAGTTCGTTCCTATTGTGTGCTTAAGGACTGCGCTTACAGAGCCACAAGATAAAGCTGACATGCACTGCTGATATTGGCTTGTTACAATGATGATGATTACAGATTAATACACTGCAGAAAAATACTGGATAGGCCTAAAATCAATATGACTAAATAAAGCTTTTAAAAGCTGTAATTCATATTTTAGTTCACTCTTTTCTGTTCTTCCCAGCTACAGTTTTCAAGGTTTATTTGTCACTTTTCCCTATTTTTCTGCTACACACAATGTTTTTGAGCTATGGCAACCAATGCTCTTGGGCTTTCTTTTGCTTTAATTTGCATAAACACAGCCATCATATGAATATTCAGTGAGTGGGTTTGCATTAAATAAGTGCCCTTAATCAGCTTTTCAGTTCAGTCCAGTCAGCTGTTTCATCCAGACATTCTGAGGGCCCCGCATAGCAACCCAGTAAAGACTGTAATTCTTTGATGTATTTAATGAAGGAAAACTATCACTGATTACACAGATTCTGGAGAATGCTCAAACCTTGCTGGTTTGCTCATGGACAGGCTGTGTGCTATTTTTTTACATAGTAGAAAAAAAGATTGTTGCTGTTTTTAACCCATGATGGCTAGGTGGGCACATGCCTCTGCAGTTTGTGTAAACATAAGCTTTTAATGACTAATAATGCTTGAGGGCTGTTTTGAAGACCAGGATGAGCACAGTGTACACTGCAGTGTGATTGGCTCTTCGGTGTTGTTGTCACCAGCAGATAACCCTATAACATGGAAGATGCTACAGAAGCTGAACTCAACACGCTGTGTTTGTTTTTGGAAAATGTCAGCTATCTTCTTGTCACAAACTGCACAGATTCCCTGCTCCTCCACCCTGGTTATTATTGCTCCACACTTTCCATGAAAAAAAATTACCAGCTTGGCCATGACCAGTGCCTTAAGGTTCTCTGTCTGTAAACTTGTATCAACATGAACATCACGTAAAATAGGAGCCAAGGAGCTGACACACATTTCATGCTGGAGACCTCTCCACTCACCACCATTAAACAGAATGCTGATCTGGACAGGGGATGGTTACACGCATGTCTGTACTGCTGGCCTGCTTCTTCCTGTTCTTTAGGAATGTAATTTCAGAAGGAGGAAGGAAACCTCTTCATAAATGAAGGAAAGGTGAAAAGGAAGAAGTTAAGGAATCACCACTTGGGAAATGGCCGGGTGGACGGCCCCACAGAGGTTTATAAGCTGGCTCACAAGGAGGCTCAGGAGAGACACCGAGACGTCGGGTGCAGTGGCAGGCATAGGATGATGCAGTGCCCTCCTGCAGCAGCCGTGCCTGATGTACCTTGCCTTTTGGGCGCCGCAGCTTGTGTATTTCCACAGAGCAGTGACACCGAGCAGCATTTGTAAACTTTAATATGGTGTAGTTATTTCTGGGGAAGGGCTGTGTATATTGTGTTACTCTCAAGCACATAAATATCTCCTTCACTGTGGCATGATTCCTTCATTCCAGACACAGCCTTGTCTGTGATACAATTAATATTATTGTTATTCACTATTAGCTCTCTTTTTAACTCAGTCCAAAGTTGCAAAGACCAAACTTCTTCACAATTAAAAAATAAGAGAAAAAAAATATATAAAATGCTAAATCAGGTTCAGGCCTAGCTACACAAGTCCTTAATAATAATATTATCCTAGGCAATCACCAGAAGTGATATTGATATTTCACAATAAAATATTTTAAAATCAGAATGACACAGTGCATCAGCATTGCTACTTTCTTGATGAGAAATATATATATATATATTTTTTTAAATTCAATGTGTTATATTTAAGCCTTTTCAATTTATTTTCAGCAATAAATCACACTTGCATAGGAGCTTTCCATTTGCAGGCTATTAATAATGTCATTCTTATTCAAGGTTCAAGCAGGGTCAGATGAAACTAACTCCAACAGAGATATTTGAATTATGGATCAATAGGTGCAGAAGGCCTTTAAGTTCTGTGTGACTTTCACCAGTGTCTGTTGTTCACAGCTAGCAGGCAACTGCCACTGAAATCCACCACAATCATCAAATGCAAACCCAATAGAAACAGCGTCCCTGTGAGCACACATAAATGGTAATCAATTGTTTCAGGTATCTGATGGACTCCCCATTCTGTCAAGGCAAGTTGAAATAAAATTTGTGTTCTCAGAAAATACAAAGTGATCACATATTTACCAGTGGCTGGGACCTCAACCGCTGGAGAAGAAGAAAAAAGTGCCTGGGGACAGCTGTCCTCAAAGACAGAAGGCAGAGATGGAGCCCAAGGAGAAGAGTCCAAGGGAAGAGTCGAGAGAAGAGTCTTACACTCACTCAGAATGGTCTCACTAGCAGTAATAAATATTCAGTAGATGAACAATGGTCAACTGGTGAACATAACTGTGTACTGAAACAAATAGAGTGGGAAAGGCAGTCACAGGAATCTTTCTTCTGTATTTCCCACAGAAAATAAAATATGCAACACCTTACTTGGAATATGCATATCTTCATATCAGAACTGCTGATGAAATAGGTCGCTTTTCTTCAAAATTCTGATGTCTCAGAAGGGACTGTGCTTCATCTCCTCCAATAACTTTATCTGTCTTAGGAATTTCTGAGGAAAATTTGATGACTAAATAACCTCAATTTCTTGCATCTGTCTAATGTAAACTCCACCCATCAGATTTCTTATCCCAAGTTCAGTTTAAGACTCAGCTGAGATATTTCCAAGAATGCTCTAACTATTTAAATTAATGACTCTTTTTTTTTTTTTTTTTTTTTTTTTTATTCAGTCCCCCTCAATGACAGATAGGGACAAAACTCTCAAAATTCCCATCTATTGAATTACACATCAGCCCTTCTTTCAGAGGAGGTGAACATCTCGCTTTCCTAAGAAAAGAAAGCCGCAAAAATATCTATTTTTTTTTTCAGAGAAGAATCGTATTCCCAGGTTGGACACAGAGCCAGCTGCAACACTGCTGGTATTCAGCCACTGACAGCTAGATGTGCGTGTGAACGCTGATGCAGTGATTTAGCAAAACAGGATGTCGTTCATAAGATACATGAGCACACTGGCAAGCAGGCATATTTAAGAGGCAGAAATGATGTCAGAATACGGAGAAATTGCAAGGAGATTTAATTGGCTTTGTTTACTTCACAGGTAACAGAGTTTACACCACTTCTGGGAGATTTCTTACTGCATTCTGTGGGGTGGGATAGGATGTGGGTGAAACAGGCAGCTGCCTTGAGTCCTCCCATACTCTTATATGCATTTGTTCTTAACGTTTGTCATGATGTGATTCAGAATGTGCTAGGATGCCGGGTTTTATTTTATCTTTTTTCTTTTTAATATTTTTAAAGAGAAATTTAAATGCAAACAGAAGGTGACAACATCCTACCACCTTGTAGTGAAGATATGCATGTATGACCTGATTCTGTGAAATGATACTGCTGCACTCTGGTTCTGTCAATTCTCACCTTTTGTGCACACTAAACCAAGAAAGTAAATTATTTTAAAGAATAAAGAATCAGCCATAGTGTGATCTACAAACTGACTTCTTTGTTCTGACAATTGACTGAATGACACTTAAGTCATCTCTAGGTGCAGGGAAGAAAATAAAAGGCATTTTTTAGTGAAGCTGATGAGCAATTAGGCAATTGCAAAGCATGAATAGCAAATTGGAAAATGCATAGTAATAATGTTTTTCATTTTCCTCTCCCCTATTTTTTCCCCTCACCAAATACAATAATTGGAGCAGCAAAATATTTTTACTTTCTCATCTCAGGATTATTGATGATGCTGGCAATTCAGTCTCTTTCCAGAAGTGCATAAATGGAGTTGACTCTTCCACCTCTGTTTCATCATTGTTTACACTAGGAGGGTTGTGCTGGCTTGCTCTTTCCAATTGAGACCACACTGTGTTTAACACTGGGCACTCATTCACTTTCCAAAGCCAAATGGTAGAAATAAATGCAGAATTCACCATGTGAATTCATTCTTTCATCAGTGTGGTATATCTCTAGGATCCACAGATTAATAAAGCCACAAACTCAGACCACAAAAACCTACTGATGCATGATTCAAACTTTTCAGATCTTTCCACCATTCCAGAGATTTCACCTCACATTTTTGAAAAGATGCTGTTGAAGAGCTCCATAAATGACAGGTTTCCTACTCCTTGTCAAAGATGTGTATCTGTATATCAGTCAGAAGTGGTGTGTCTACTCACTTCTAATCTTCTTTATTTCCTTGAGTAACATTCCCTGTAAAATTCTTTTCTCTTTCCCTTCTCTTTGACTTTAATTTCCACTTCCATTAACTGTTTACCCCTAGTCAGTAACTTCCTTTCTCTTCTAACCAACATCTTGAAAGATTCAGGTAGAACATAAAGAAGTTTTTTACAATAAAGGTAGTGAGGCACTGATCAGAGAGGTGTTGGTACCCCCTTCCTGGAGATATCCAAGGTCATGCTGAGCAGGGCTCTGAGCACCCTGATGCAGCTGTAGGTGTCCCTGTTCACTGCAAGAGAGTTGAACTAGATAGCCCTTAAGAATCTCTTTCAACTCAAAAGATTCTATGATTCTATGATCTGAGCTCATTTGAAATCCTCTCTTGGAATCATCTTCAGTTACTAATGAAACAATAGAACATCTCTGTGCCCAGATACGTCACATCAGGAAAACTAGATTTCATGTAATGTAGACATAGATCAAGTATGAGAAAAAAGCTTGAACTAGGAAAAATGCAGAGATACAAGTAAGAATCTTAATCTTGTCAAAATAATTGAAGAGTCAATAGAGAAGACTGAGAGATGGTCACCTCAAAATTATATGAACTATTCCTTATCTATTTTAAAGAATAACATGATACTGTAAGATCCATAAGACTCATTCATATAAAATAATTTTTTTAAAGTGTTATTGTGAGTAGAAAACACTGAGTTTAGCGACCAAAAATAAAAAAAGTTTACTTTCAGAAAAAGGTAAAGATTAAAAAATGTAGAAGACTGTGGGATTGTGTGGGGTGAGTAATAATGTCCTTTGGAATGTTTATGACATTTTCTTGAATGACACAAAAATAAATTTTCAGAGCAAAATTACTGCAGCAGGGATAAGAGAGAACTTGCTTTAGTGAAAGATATTTCTATTAAAATAGTACAAAAAATGGTACAAAATAGAGGGCAAATAGGATACCATACATTTATTTTTATGACCTAATAGGATTTTGAAATTAAGCACAGCAGGTAGAAAGATTGTGTGCAATTTCAGAAGAAAAACCAACACATTGCGTGTCTGTACATGAAAGCAAGCTCACTTTTCAAAACATTCTGCTGTCCCCAGGAAATGGTGATGGACATACAGTCATTTTCACAGGAAAGCCATACAATAAGGGCTTTTGGACCCAGGCCTGGAATCAAAATCCAGACTAGAAATACAAAAGATTGAAGAACTTACTTTCATAAATTGACTCTGAATTCCAGCATCTTGATATGCTACTGCACCAGGAGGTCTGCTAAGAGGTTCTTTGAAAAGTGTGTGGTTTAGGAGGAATTTTTTGTGATCACTGAACCTGCAGGTGGCCCTGTGAATGGGCACACAATCTAACATGACTATAAAAACGTCTCCGTCAAGCAGTATAAAAGACAAAGGGCCACAAGTAAAACTGTTCAGAAGCAACCAAAAAATAAAAGAAAAAGGAAAGAAAGAAAAAGGAGAGAAAAATAAATTACCTTCTGATTCAAGTACTGAAACACTGTTCTGTTACATGGAAGTAGAAATTATGTGCTGTGAGAAAAGTCCTGTGAGGTCTGAAAAGTAGCTGGGTTAGAGCTCAAGTCCTCTGTGCAAGATGAAATTTTACATAGGAACTGAAAAATGAAAGCAGTTACCAGAGTCTGCGCATGCAAGGTGTCAAGGCTGGCAGTGCTAGTAACCTGATATATGTTCTATGCCACCTCCTTAGTGAATGAAATGGTATGGTATTCAGAATCAGGGATAAAAATGAAAGAATTTCAGTATTGGTCCCTTTTTTTCCCTTTGAATAGCAGGTAGTTTACATCTCCAGGTTACTGGGCATGAATGACTGAGCAAGGGAAGATCTGGATAACCAGTGAAAAGTTTCTAAGGATTTTATTCTTCCCTTTCAATAAGCAAAATTCAGAAAAAAAAAAGATTTTTGCTTTTTCTTTTGCTCATTCTCAAGCCACAAAAGAATGTTTTTCTCCTCTATTTTATGATGGAATTAATAATGACCTAAGACTCAGCAAGAGGCTGCAGACTGAATCTATTAATTGCCAACTTGATTTTTGGAGACACGAAAAATCTCCCGGAGACAGAAATGTTTGTGCCCACTCATCCTTTGTGAGAACTTCTGTGTGAGTTCAAGGTCAAGCACAACAATAGAGTTGAACATGGGCTCAGTGCCACTGGGATGAAAGATTCAGGTGTCATTTTTCCTCCTGTCTTCCAGGCTTCCCATTTATTTATTAATTATTTATTCAAATTTATTTGATTGTTTATTACAAATTACCTGATGGAAGGCAGTGGGTGCAACAGCCAAATTCCATCTGAGAACCATGAGATTTCCATACATGTGAACACTGTGTTCTGTGCACACTACTTAATTGTTACTATTACTATTGCAATTACTTTCCTGATTGAGAAACACAATGGTTTCATAGAACACATAGAAAAAACGAGTGCTTGAAAATCTTCTTGCTAGAAACCACAGCACTGTTGGATGGCTGAAGATCTCCAGCTCTGGTGTTGTGTAGTCAAACACTTTTCAGCTACAATTATTATAGACCAAGTTCAATGGAGATGTCGCTTTAATTACTTAAATGCAATACTAATAAATGCAATTTCCATGACTATAAAATGGGGAAAAAAATAAGAGATGAAGAAAGAAATCAGGGCCCTGTCAAGATTTTCTAAGTCTGTGAGCATGACAGATTTCAACACTGTCTATAGGTGTGCTGGGTGCTTTGCACCCATCAAAAGTTATGCTAAACATAATAACCATGTGTCAGAGTTCAGGAGGTAAAAATAACAGTACTTCAACAGCACTATTAGTTGAGGGAGTGCATTCATTACAGTGTCTAATTTGGGAACTATTTTAACACTGGAAGTTGGTGAAGTGTGTTTGAGCATCATTGGAATTTTATCCTCTGCAGAAAAGACTGAAAAGAAAGAGTGAAGAGTGGAGAAGAGTATAGAAAACATGCAGAAGAAACTTCAGAAGCCCTTATGGACAGGCTCTGCACAAGGGTCTAAGGTCTGTGCAGGAGCTCTGTGTACACCCTGTGTGGGCTTCACATTCGTGCTTCAAAGAGACATGTAAGAGTCCTAATTTAGTTAAATTTCCTGAAACGTCAATTTTTTTTTTTTTAAACCTGTAAATAACTTTTACAATTCTCAGTTTGCATTAAACAACAAAACTGCTAACAGAAGTGAGTCCTCACTTTCATAACAAAAGGTAGAAACTCTCTGCAGGAGTATGAACCCTACTATTACAAAACAGCTAATTCACAAGATATCCCAAATAAATTACACTGAATTGCAACAAATGGAAATCAGAGAGGATCACAGCACAGTTTTTAACGGAAATGTTAGAAACAACATTTAATACTCTCCAAACATAACCAAAAATTTGTTTCATTAACTGCATATTGGTTTCCCTAATGCAGCACAAGAACAAGCACAAGAGCATTACAGCTGGTCATATCTAGGGCTTGTATAGCCCTAAACCAAGTTACCCACCTAATTAGAAAAAGATTCACCAGCAGAGCTTCTGTCCCTTATAATCAGAAATTGTTGCTCTAAAAATCAGTGCTGATAATGTTACTGCGTACTTCAGCATCAACTTGTGTGTTGCAAAACATTTATATTATCAAGTTCATAGGTAGTACTTTCTTCCAAGATTTTATAATTTTTTTTCTAGTTTAAAGTACAACTAGTCATTTTTCTCTAAGTAATTGTATCGATTTATATCCATGAAGCAATTCTTCCCTAAAGGCTCTTTCACATAGAGGTATACAAACCTCCAAAATCTTGCCATTAGTCCAGTTTTTCAGAATCCATCCATTCTTCAGATCACAGAATCATGGAACCATAGAATGGTTTGTGTTGGAAGGGACCTTCAAGATCATTTAGTTCAAACCCCCTGCTACAGGCAGGAACACCTCTCTCTAGACCAGGTTGCTCAAAGCTACCTCCAGTCTGGCCTTGAATGATTCCAGGGAGGGGGCATTCACAGCTTCTCTGGGCAAATACAGCCCTTGTGCTGGAAAAGCATGTGAGTGTAATGCTTTTCTATACCACCTGAGGAGCCCTGCAGATTCCTCAAAAAATGCTTTGAAAGGTCTTGGCCACTATGTTTTTGGGCTTGACACAGTAGATAAAATGTGTTGCAGTAATATAAAAGAATATGAAAGAATGCATGCAATGGAAATGCTGAAATGTTTTTTATGTTGTTTGACACCTTTCAATGAAAAGAAAGAAGAGATGGACAAGTGTGTGACACTGACGTATAGCAAATGCAAGACAGACACAAGACCACAAAAGCAGTGAGTTGTGGCACAAAGGGCTGTCTATTTGCAGGGATGAAGTAGAACAGAAAGCAGAGTGATAATAAATGAGATGCATATTAAATTATTGGTACAATAGGACTGTTAGTAGCAATGCACAGACACACTCACCTAATACCTGTCTAAATTTATCCAGTGGGCAAAAGTATCATTTTTCTCACTGCAAATATACACTAATTAGTGATACAAATGCTTGATTTTCATTTCTCACATGCACAAACATAAATCGAGTATGACTTCATATAAATAAAGTTATGCTAATGCAAGCCGATATAAGAAAAAAACATCTAGAAAACCTTTTTCTTTTTAATGTTTCCCTGCTATTTTTGTCTTTTTATTTATTGCAAATCACATACTTCAGTTTCTGATTTTTTTATTTTTATTTTTATTTTTTGCTCAAAGAACAAAAAGAAAGCATGTGAAAGGTTTACAGTGGTGAAAGAAGTCAGAGTCTTGCTGAGAGTAATACAATAACTGCAAAGATTTCATAAATACCAATAGCCCTTTCTGTTTCTGTTATTCACACCAGGGCTAGAGTTGATACATGGAAGAGCTGGATATTCAGGACTGATTATTATGTCCACTGTAATGTCTGAGGAAGAAGGAAACAAAGACGGAAGGAGGAAGAAAGGAAAGAAAGAGGGAGAAAAGGAGGGCAGAGGGGAGAAAAGAGGGAGAAAGAGAGGGAAGGAGGGAGGGAGGGAGTGGGGGAAGAAGAAAGGAAGGAAAGAGGTAAGAGGGGAAGGAAATCTTCAGTTCCAAATATCTCCACTCTTCAAGTTCTGCTACTTTTTCCAGTGCTCAGTATTTTCTAAATCTGAGTTTTCCTGAGTGATGATTTTGTCCAGATATTTTTAGATGAGTTATTTTAAAAATGCTGTTTGTGGCATACAAGTCTCCATGTGCCGAATACCTTTCATGCCTACAAATGTCAAAGGGAAATAAAAGGTGTTTCTTAATTTAAGGAATCAAACCATCAGATGAGGATTACTATGTTTCCTGTGTTGTTTTCTATTTTTTTTAAATCCTTTCCTTAAATGAAACTTAGAAGACATTTTCTGTAAAAATTATCATAATCATTTGTACTCAGTAGATACCATTGCATGTAATTAGAATAAAGCTGGTTGATAATTATATCAGCCTTAATGAATTCACCCCAAGATGCAGCTGTGCTGTATCTGAAGCAGTTAGTAAAATTGTGCTGAAGAAAAATAATTGCCACAGATGTAATTGAACAGTTCACACCCATTCATTCATTCATTCATTCATTCCCCAATTAAATGACCTACAAGAAGTGCCTATTCATGCTGTTGAGAGAGAAAAGAGCCAGTTATTCTAGCTATCTTTCACTGTACTGTTTATCACAACTTTTAAAAAATTTAAGTAGAAATACCTAGCTGTGCAAATCCAGCCATAAATGACAGTCATGATAGTAATGATGTCATAGAAGTCTCTTTACCTGAGTTTTTCTGTGGGCTGTTTTTCACCTGACTAGCTGCATGGTTTTAGCCCCGTTAAAATGAGGCTGACACTTCAGAACAAAATAAATTGTGTTTGAAATTGGGACTGTTAAAATGTGATAGTGCCAGCAGGAAATCCACAGTGGTAATACCAAAGTCCTGTAAAGGGCAAAAAGCAAAAATGTGAAAGGTGATACTCTTTTTGTTTTGACATATCTAACATTTTTAAGCTCCTAGAAGCTGGTTCATAACATTTTGCCAGGTTATAACTTACCAACCAAGCTTGAGACATAACTGCAGTATAATAGTTATAAAGATTTCATAGCAAGTGGCATTTTTCAATGGCAAATATTGGTCTTTTTCAACCCTTCAAGTATTTGCAAAACAGTTCAGCTAGATCAAAGGTAGTAAAAAATCCTACTCTTCAAAACCTCCCCATGGTTTAGTAAGAAGAGATCTACAGCAGGCAGATATTTTTCAATACACAGATTTTATGTCAATCACTAATCTGAAAGGGGGAATATTCCTATCTTTTCGTCTGGTAATAACAGAAAGATGTCATGTCATTGTAGAGTCTCAAAGGAAAAGAAAGGAAGGTTGAGGCTTTCTGGCTTCCTAAATCATCCTTCTCTCCCTGTACCTCGGTGTGCCATATTTAATAATAATATTCCCTAATGAGAAAGCGTTCCCTACACATTTAATGTGATTCACAGTCTAGTGCAGACTCTCCTCGTAACACTTCTCTCTCAAAGATGCACTTACAGATCTCTGTTTTCAAAAGAGCTCAGCACATCACAATTGAGCCTAAATTTTCAAAAAGATTCAGTTCCAATTTGATCTCCCCAAAGGAGTGCCAGATTTTCAGAAAAGCACAATACCCAACACTTTAGCTCCTATTGTCATATGCACAGCCTAGATTTTCAAGTTATTTTAACATGTGAATTCCTCTTGAAATGTAATTGCTAATTTAACTCCTCACTGGGACTGTTTCATTCCATAGTTGATTCTCATCTGTTATTGCCAAGCTTTTATTTTGTAGGAAATGGAAAAATAGCATTCTGTGGCTCAAGTGGGTATTCATAAAATAAAATTAAGAAAAATAATTTAAATATATATATATCAAAACTCTTCCTAAGTGGAAATAAAGTTCCCTTGGTAATCTAATTTTGAGGTACTTTTCATTCAGAAGTGCTCTGAGGTCCTGATCTCACAAAAGGAAGTGAAAGGCTTCTCTCAGTACTTAGGGGTGTTTATTTGGGTTATGGACATGACAGGTCCCTGACTGAAATGGTATTTTGTTTTCTGGTCAGCTTTGTTTATGGGCTTTCTATAGCAGTACAGGAGAAAATGCCCCATTTAATCTGATAGATTTCACCTTCCCAATCCTAGATAGTGTGATACATAATTCAGGAGTGTTGTAATGGCCATTTTAAACCAATAGTATTTTTTTTTTGAAAGTGTCTTCTATTGCAATAATTCTAAAACTTTCCAAAGGGAAGACAGAGATACCCAGCAGCTAACGAATTGCAGTTCTCCAGGTTTATCAGGGTATCCAAGAGCATTCCCAGACGTATCTTCACCTCTCCTCACCTGCCCATTTCCTCCTACACCCTCTGGGAACTTCCCCCTTGGGGATTCTGAAGAACCTTGCTACTATCCATCATAAAGAGGGTGGCGATACACTGGAACAGGTTGCCCAAGGATGTTGTGGATGCCCCATCCCTGGAGGCATTCAACTCCAGGCTGGATGTGGCTCTGGGCAGTGTGGTCTAGGAGTTGGCAAAACCGCCTATGGCAGGAGGGTTGAAACTAGATAATCATTGTGGTCTTTTTCAACCCAGGCCATTCTGTGATTCTATGGTAGATCTCTCTAAGCTGAGTCTATTTTGCCCTTGCTGGTAATTGAATGAGAGATCTCCTTGTCCTTACCTCAATCTGTGAGCAATTTTTTTCATTGCATTTTCTCCTGCTGTCCTTTTTAGGAGAGGGAGTCAGAGAGCAGTGGGGTGGTGCTGAGCTACTTGCTGGTGTTAAATCAACTACTTGGGAATGGTTTGCGGCTAACTTTGTCAGTGTGGCATATTTTTTTTTTAAATATCATTTCAATTATTTTAATAGTAAAATAAATTTTCCCCTGAACTGTCCTGGCTTCCCCTGAAAAAGCTTGCTTGGCTTTTGACCTGGAGTAGACATTGGTATTATGTCTTTATGTAGTAGATTTCCTGGTTTTGCTCATCACTGGAAAAGAGTATGATTCAAATATTCTCTAACAGAATACTATTTATGTAAGCATCAAAATATTCTCTCTTCAAGAAATTTACATGCTATTCTTGATCATAACTGACAGGCTATAGTATCTACTCCAGATTTACATATGTACATTTCCATATAGTCATATTTGGATATTCATTAAATGTCTCATATGTCTTAGAGAAAAAACTATCAACATTATTTACATTATGTAATGGAATTTGGCAAAAACAATCATTCTGAACCCCCAAAATCATCTTTTAATAAGTAAGATTCAGGAACAAGTGCAACTGATCTTCAGTTTTACTAAGATATATCTGCAGATGTTTTATTTAGAATCATAGAATCAGGTTGGAAAAGGCCTTAAAGTTCTAGTCCAACCATGACCTAGCCATATTACCATAACAACCCTGCGATGTCATGTTTCATTTCTTCTTCCCTAAGAATAAACTAAATACAGGTTTATATTTCAGGCTTCGAAATTTTCATGAAATACGGATGAATGAGTTGCTAAGAAGAATGGGAGCTATTCAATTAAAAACATGTTTTAAAATTCAAAGAGGAAAAAAAAATCTCTCCCTAATCTCTCAAGGGCAAAGCTACTGAGTAGCAGAGAAAAATGCTAATAGCATTTCACAGAAATTAAATTTTGACAATTTAAATAGTTTATTTTCACTGCTCTTGGAACACATTCATAGTAATGGTGGCGTATAGTTTCAAGTTTCAGCTTTACCATCACACAGCTTTCAAGGAGACTAAGAAGTATTTGCAAAAATCTTAATACCTGAACTGCAGTTACTTTATTAAGGTATAGCAGAAATGAACCTGAATTAAACTATGTTTCCTTCAAGACACAGAACGTGTAAGTCAATTTGACTGATACAAAACAAGAGAAATTCCCAAGCAATGAATGGGATAGCATGGATTTAGATCCAGCTCAGATTCTGTGCTGTCAGAAATATATTTAGAGACATGTGGAAAGTATATGAAAGAATACAGCCACACAAATGACCAAAAATGAGGTAGCATTCACGGACAGAACTGTCATCATTAATCAGGTGTGTGCTTTTGCTCACTCCAATCAAGAGGTCATTGAGTTAAGCCTCAGTAGAGAAGATTAATTTCACTTGTATTCAATGTGCGTCAGTAACATCTTCTAATAAATTAATTCTCTTCTTGGGAAGTGGTGTTAAGAAAGTGTTATATACAAGACAACAGATTTAAGAATTTTTTCCACCATGTTCTTTATTCTTTTGAGTCTGAAATTCATCCCTTCTAACTGCATGAGATAGCTATTTCCATTAACATTCTCACAAGAAAGAAATAATGGGTACCACAGCTAAACATAAGGTGGGGACTGATGTCTGAGAGAATGTACTTAGCAAATAGCTATCAGTGTTTTTCTGTCAAGTGAGGCAGATGTAGCCAGAAAGATTCTGCAAGTTGTGTCTGGATCTATCAGTATTTAATGTTTTAGTTTTTATCAGAATTGTTGATTTTATTAATTTTTTTTTTAATAAAAATAATAATTTTAGTATAAATTTTACTAATCATAGAACCACATAATGGCATTATAGGATATACCTAATAAATCCACAGACAACAGATAACTGAGACAGACTGATGCTGCTTGATTGGAGACAGGTTTAGAATTCAAAATAACCTTAACAAATTGGACTGAAAGCAGTAGGGAGTTAGAGTACGACCTGATGAAAACTATATCATGACCATGGGAAAAGTGTAACTGAGGAGAAATCACCTGCAGACCAATATAGAAAAGCTAAGATGTGGCACATACCTGGGCACTGCCACTGCTTCTCTTCCTGCGTGGCCATGAGGGATTTTCCCATTTCTAGTTCTCTCCTTCTCTTGATGTATCATATATGAGCCCTCCCAACTAATCTTAATGTGTGTGAACTTAATAACCTTCATGAAACATGGGATGTTGTTCCTGCACACCACCCTTTTAGCACAGTCTTGGCTCCCTGGTCAGTTCAAGCTGAAATAAATCATAGTTGCTGCCAGAAGGGGAAGAACTGCTGTGGCTCCTGCATTTGGCTGTTGCTTCAACACCTCAGTTATGACAGCAAAGTTTGTATGGTTCTTCAGTCTACCAGTCCTTTCGCTCCTCAAGCTTAGTTTTTGAATAAAACCACTGCCATATATTGACTTTGAAAGAGGAGGAGACTTTCGGTGGTGAAAAGCTGGAGACAAACCTCCAGCGTGAGAGCAGACTAAATCATCCTCAGCTACTTGTGCATCTCATCCTGAGGAAGAACAATTAAGTCTTTAAGACACAGCAAGAGCCTTCAGATACACAAGAGATGCTAAAGAAAGTCCAGGAATAGTATCTCCATGTTTTAGCAAGTATGACTTGCATTAGCTAAATTCAAATACTAAGGGTAAGGAAGAACTGAAACAAATTACCTGAGAGTTTCATGGCTCCTCCAGCTTCGGAGATCTTTCTAAATGGTTGAGATAAGAACATATTGCAATCACCATAGATGCAGTCAGTCCTGCCCTTGGAAAAGAGGGAGAATTTTAGCAGCTTCTGGTTTTGCAGCTGTTACTGTTGGAAAAAGTATTGTGGTGTTATTATTGGAAAGAATATCATAGAGAAATGGAAAGAAACAAACAGAGAAGGAATATTCACGCACATTCAAGGAATGAGGCACACAATAAAAGAATTCACAAAGAAGTGATCTCTAGGAAGAGATATTTCCCCAGTCGTAGTTAGCTCTTAAATGGGGCCAGGCTCCACCTCTTCTGGTCACACAGGTGAATTGCCTTCACCTGTGCTCCAATGGCTAACCCAGTCCTTGCCTCAGGTGATCAATCAGTGGTTCAGGCTGTGACTCAACAGTTCCCATGCAGCAGCTGAACAGAGATCAACTGATGGGCTCCTCTCTCCACCAGTCATTGAATAGCCCCCAAATGGCCTCCTCTCTACCACCCAATTTTCTTCACCATGTCCTGCAGGTTCCCATCTAGATAAACTCTGAGGTATCAAAGAAGGCAGCCCCTGCATCTAAATTCTAATTACTCCCAGTACATTTGAAGAAAGAGGAAAACAACACTCAACTTTTTCTTTTACAATGCCTTTCTCATGCTACATACCACTGTACACATATCTGATAGCAATCAGCTAGTCTGACAAAATATGTATGATTCTGAGAATTTATTCTCAGAATATTCTCTTATATTTTCTCTTTATTCTCTTATATTGTCAATAAGGTAATAAGATAATATATATAAGATAAAGAATTATCTTCCCCATAAATTATACATGACCCATTTTAAATGCATGTGTCTGAGGAACAGGCAATAATACAAGTGAAATAGGCAGTGAAGCATTATTTCAAAGGAAATACTAGTGGTATTAGATACTTTTTTTCCGTTTCCATCCAAAGCACAGTGCCTCCTGGATCAGAGCATCACATCTATGCACTACTTTTTACAATGAGAATTGTACAAACACCATGGTACTAGATGATCCCATATAAGCTGCTAATGTTTTCTGGCCCTTCTCTCCTCATCCCACTGCAAACAGTACAACAGATGTACAAAAATGTTCAGTGAAGCACAGTGACAGACAACAAGAAAAAGAGAGGCTAATTAAATCAGAAGGCAATAAGATGGGGATTTACACTAATAAAAGCACAATATAGTAACTAACGGACTATATACTGAGCATGGTTTAGGTATATTCTGCTGCTCTTTCATATACAAAATGACTAAGGTGTTTGATTAAATATAAAGGCAAGACTTTAAAAGTTTATGATATAAGGCAACAACTAAATCCTGAAGACAAAAGGATTCTTGCTCTTTTGCCTTTTCCTGTACTATCCCAGGTCAATATTTTTAGTGGGGTTAGGCCCATTGCTCAACATAAGAAATTATCAAAACATCAGTAAAACAGCAGATGTAAGAACTTTGCTGAAATGTGAATGCAGATGGATTGAAGATCTCAGCTTAGATGAATGTTTCCTTAAAAGAGAAAAGGAAAATGAGACATCTAAAGATGTTGGCTATTCCTAATTGACTCACAAAAGAAATAATGATAAAAATATAACCTTACTGAACATTTTGCAAAGTAATGCTATCAAAGTAAAGTATATTCACAAAATCTGGCCTCAGTTTGTACTGCTGAAATATAAAGACTAAAAGAGCAATAGTCCACTGAATTTCTGGAAGATCACTCCTATGTGCTTTCTATTTTTTATTATTATTACTTACACTTCAAATAGAGAAAATCTACTTGGCAAACAAGGCTGATCTTTTTTTAAAGATCACCAAAATAATTAGACTTAGAAGTCTGAGTAAATCTGATTAAATCCAGTAATGAATTTTGAAATGTGGTTTTAGCCATCCTCTATCAAACTCATGGGGTCTTCCAAAGCCAAAGTTGTTGGCTTCTGTCATTCTGTAGTTCCTTTCAGAATAACAATCCCAAACCCTTTCAAAAAGTACTTCTACCCTTTGAGCGCTGATTTTTTGTCTGTTATATATCTGACTATATTATATATAACTAGCCACTGAAAGGAGCAGCAGTGGAAATCACATCAGGACTATGGGCTGAAGAGCAGCTCTTCTTCAGCTTCTCATTCTCATGTTCCTGACCAAGCTCTCCAGACTGGACACGTGGTGATGGTGAGGTAAAGAAGTTGTTTATGGAATTAAACAGTAAATAAACTAAGATCATTTTTTTCTGAGGACACGTGCTATGTCCCCTACTTTCTCTTGCTGCTCATCCTCTTTCCTCTCCCATTCCCTGCTTGCTGTGCTTGATACCATATGACATGACTGTGTATGTGCTAATGGATCAGTCAGCTCATGCATGCTGACTGACCAGATGGCTGATGTCTCTTAGGAGGCGTCTTAGGAAGAAGCTGAACTATAACTATCTTTGCCCCTACTGGGGCACTAATCTGGATTTCTGTTTCCCATCTTGCCCTCTGCTTGCAGCTACCAACTAGAAGAAGACAGCCAAGTTCTTCCCCTCTCTCTTTTGTCACAGCTAGGTTCAGGTCCCTTTTTGTGAGTAGCTGCCAGTTTCTCATAGTATACATATGAAATAAATATATTTGAGCCTCTGACCATCTGTCAGAACAGGCCAAAAATTGAGTGAAAACTAACAGGTAGGTTGCATGGTCAAATATGATTCAAGTTCTTCAGAGTTGGGATGACAGCATGTAGAAAAACTGGAATAAGCAATTATGTTCAAAATTAATGCTCAAAATGCCAAACAAAACCTGATTTTTGGGTGACATCATCCATTACCATCTGTCAAATGAGTCACTGCAACCACCTAGGGACACAGAGTCACCATGTCCCAGCTGTGAAAATAAAGCTCATTAGCCAAAACCTCAGTATGGTTCTGTGAACAAGTACCTTTGCAGGTTTGGCTCTTTTGAGTTCAAAATCATATTTTCTTAGGCAATTACAATTTTCCCCTCTTTTAAAAAGCAGATTTATCCAGCTCCAAATATTTTTGACAAGAGGTTAGCTTTTGGCTAACTTTGGCTATTATATGATTTAGTGCTCTAGAATTGAAGTTTGCAGTGCAGCACAGTGACCCTATCCCTACTTCCCAGGATAGTGTATGGTCTTAGCTAAGAAAAACAAAAAATCCCAATGATGATCTCCATGGACAAAAGAAACACAGTAAGTATATTAGTTTATTCTGAATAGCCTCACATTTTCCTTGCTTTCAACAGACAATTTACTTGAGAGTCTCCTAATATTAGACCACTAAAAGTTTTGGAACATTTGCCACCACTGACTTCTCTGGATTACTAACAGCATGGAAACATTCAGCAGCAACAAAAGCAGCAAAAGTACAATAACAAGGACTGAAATAAGATTTTAATAAGCATAGTGAAATGTAGTATAGATCCTGGGCTGGTGGTTTTACGCATATGATATTAATCAGAAATTCTGAAGCCTAGAGAAGCTGCAAGAGTCCTTCAATGTCCATTATGTTTTAGATGGAATATGCTGCTTTTACTGCAATTAAACAAGCCTTGATGCTTAACCAGTTTGCAAGTTGCCTTATGTTTTTCTGTGTGGAATAGAAAAACAATGGAGCAGACTGACAATGTTTTCCACTATCATACACACTGCACAGCTGTTATTGACAAGGTACTCAGAAGTATCTGTCTGTGTGCTCCTCAGATACTTTTTCTGTTTTGCTCCTTAGTTTTCACACACTAATTCAATGCTCATTATTACTTTAATATTGTAAAATTCCAGTGAACGGAAGACTGAATCCAGAGAAGCACAGCGCTTTTTAGTCGTAAATCAGCAGCAGCCTCACAAATACCGTGATCATCACTTGGCTTATTTGATATTCTACGCAACAAGCCTGCTTTTAGTCCTCCACTAGAGAGCTAGTACTTCTGGATTCCCATGTGAGTAAGTCATGCCTGCAAAGGCTCTATTATTGCCATTATCCTACCAGCTAGAAATGGCAGATTTAAATATTTTAAACAGGAAAGTGACATAAGATGGAGAACAAATATTTTGTGGGCTAATAAATTTCATTTTCTGTTTGGAAATCTGCTGTTCAGAAAACGTTTAAATGCTAAAAAAAAATGCTAGATTACAGAAACAAATTTTATTCTAGCTTCTCACCCATCACATACAAACTGAGGAAAGAAATAATATGCATTTTTGTAGAAACAAAAGTGAGTAACAAGATAGAAATGCCTTTTAGAAGAGGAGGATTGGCAGTCAGTATTTCACAATTGTTTGCAAAGCAGATGGAGCTTCCAACAAATGGCCCCATTTCTCTGACCTGCACACAACATCTCCTTACTCCAGGAATACGCCTTGAAAGTGCTGCTCTTTTTAGATGACATTTTACATTCATGCTCCATGACTGTATTTATAAGGAATGGGCAAGGAGCTAGCAGCAGTAGTTCTGGTGGACGGATAGAAATTGAGTGTCAGGAGAAATGTGCTCTTTCAGCTATAGTCCTCTTCCTCTTCACTTAAATGGATATGGACCACAGTAAAGGTATAAAAAAAAAATCAAGAGAGAAGAGGCCTTGCTAGCAGGGATATGCAAGGAAGCATCTGTACTTGAAAGAATTGAGGCTAAATTCATAGGCAGGGTGTTTACGATTAACAGAGATAGTTGCTGAGAATAGAAGACCATTTAAGGCAAGGTTTCAGTGAAGGACAGCTCCTTTGTCTGTGTCTAGAGAACAGCAAGAGCACCTGTTCCAGAAAGATAAAATGAAAGGAAAATACATTCTTCTTCCATTTCTTGCATGAAGAGTGGTGAAAACAGATACAAATATAAGAAAGCACAGTACAAGCCAACACGAAGACTTGATTTAACACAGTCTTGAAGTTTTCTGCTTGGATGATGCTATTAAAAACCTCCATGATCAATGAATTTCATTTCTGCTGAGGAAAAGAGGGAGCCTGAAACCATCAGCAGTTTCTAAAGAACGTACAAACAGCAAACAGTCAGTTATTCATTCAGCAAGTGACCTGACTTCTTAAAGATTCTCTTCTAAGTCGAGCTAGCCTGCTTGAGAAAGCACCATATTCATGATGAGAACCTCTGCTTTGAGTTTTTCAGCAGGATCAGATGTAGCCAGAGTTCTGGCATCACACTGGAGGTGACCTGCAGCAGCACAGCAGGTAACAAGCCTCCACGTCTCAATCCCATCTCATGCTCTGATCTGTCTCTGTTTGGAACCCACCACTTTGCCTCGAATTTTCTTCATCTTTGCTGCAGATTAGTTGCTGTGTTTGCTTGTTTGTTTGCTTGTTTTTGCTATTGTTTGGTTTGGTTAAACATCTAAAACCTGCAATTGCTTTTGTGCAGTGAGGTTCCTTTTCCCCGCAGCAGTCCCGGACAACAAAGGCACCATTTGTAAAGCAATACGTTAAATAAGTGGCTTCAGCTTTCTTTTTATCATATGAATAGATGCAGTGCTGGTCACAGTAGGCACGGACTTAATAGGAAGACATAAGGGACTCACACTGGCATACAGCTTTGTGTCAGTGTGCTTCTATAAGCTGTGCAAAGGGAGAATGTACCAGCTGTGTCAAAATAACAGCAAGTATGAAAATGGTGAAGATTACTCAAATTTTCTTAGCCACGATTCCCAGGAAAATAGTGAAAACATGCATGTTTGAAAGAAAACAGTCTTCTGTAGATGAGCAGCTTTTAAAACCAAAGGAAATCTGTTATTACCATCACCTTTTTATGGGAACTCGTGTTCAGATAAAGGTTTGTTCAGCAAAATGCAGATAAGTCAGGAGAAGCAGCTCTGAGCACTCTGATGCAGCTGTTGGTAACCCTGATTGTTGCAAGGTATCTGGACTACATGACTTTTAATTAATTGTTCCTTCCAGCTTCAAAGATTCTATGATTCTATGTGATAAAGAGCTAGTGGTTAGCCTCACACTAGCTGCAAATTTGATGTACAGATATCATGCAGTGTTCGGACATCACAAATTAAATAATTTCTCAGATAATAGAAACCACAAACTTACTCTTGCGTGTTGTGGACTCTGGAAGAGAGAGTCTTGTGAATTTTGGATATGATTTCAGGATGACAGAAGGATGGGCTTATTTTTCAGATCTTAATGTCAGCTTAAAAAGTTAGCTGAAAAAGAAACACATTTGTCACTGCCCCACAGGGTGTGACTGATCAGGCCTGCCCTGCTGGGCTTTCAAAATAGGAAGGTTTTACCTTGCTATCAGGAAGAAAAGGAGTCTGACAGAGATAATAATAATCAAGATGGCAGTTCTGCTCAGGCTGCAGGAGAAGAAAAGACTCAGGCAGTCACAGGTGGCCCAACAGCATTATTTGTTCAGACATCTCTAAATCTTTTCTTAAGATGATCATCATGATGCTGACCTACATGGCAACGCAATCGTTCCGTAGAGGACGAGAGATGAAAACTCTGATGGAGTTAGGCAAACTTCCCTGTATTCACAGCAAGTGATAGAACCTCCTAGATCCAACAGGATGCATTGATGGACACACATTCCTGAGCAGCTCTGAGACAGTAAATTTTTGTCTGTCTGAGAAAAATAGTCCATTCATACAGTGTAAAACCCAATGCCTGCTTCTCTCCACTCTCCATCTGCAGCACACAAGTCAGCAGCATTCACCAAGGGCATTAGGCAGCTTCTCAAACGTCCAATGAAACTAGCAATGAAAATAGATTGAGGACTAGTTGGAACTGTGTAATTTATTTCAAACACTATGTGCATCTTAGTGAAAACAGTAATTGAATGGGATTCACACAAATAGCTAACAGCAGCATGCAAATAATGGGAAGAGCTACATGGATGATGGAATGAATGCCCTGAAAAGTTCCCTCAGAATGGTAAGGGCCTAAAGAATTAGAATACACAGAAATATACAGATAAAAAGCAGTTACCAAGAGAATGAGGTGGTGCACTGAAGAAAGAAACTAACACATGCTAGCTAGCATTCCGATACCACATGTAGCAAATTCACTTTCTTCCTCAGATCGCTCAGGCCTGCAGCCATTAGACCGGGTGCCGAGCAAATGGCCCCGTGGTCAAAAAGCCCAAAGTTCTGTGGCGGCACCAGCCTCTCAGCCACTTGTCCATTACCTGGGCTCTGCTATCCCACTCCGTGTGCCTCACCGCCCCAGGAAGGATAGAAGCAAACATCACTCGTGCTCCCACTCCCTCCACCAACCGCCCTACAGCCCCAAAGTCCTTTGGGTAGTTTGCAGGCTTCTCTGAGCTACTTCATGGCTGCTTGCCTGCACTAATGAAGTAATGGGTAGTAATCAGAGGGATGAACCAGGTCAGGGAGTTTTCTAGCTGTGTCCTGGACCTGGGCCCCAGGGAGGCGGCCCACCTCCCTGTGAGTCGGGTCCGGTCTGCATCCGGGGCCTTCTGTTCCCATGCGGAGGGAATCACCACCACCGATAGCCCTTCTGTCTGTCTTAGCCGAGGCAGTCTGGAGACGCAGCGTCGACCGCCTCGCCCTTGCCTTTGTCTTAGGCAAAGCTTCCCGGGCCTCCTCGCTCACCTCGCCTTCAATTTACAGTGCCTGGCCCACGATGCCGAGCTGGGACTGTCTTCCAGTTCTCCCAGCTCTCTGCCTGACAGTGACAGGACATGGGGTCCATCCCCCACTTGCTGGGGGGTGTCTCCCTGGCGCCTTCCTCCCTGGCATGCCTGGGAGTTTCTCCACCAGTCAATCTCTTGCTCTCACTCCCTGATGGTCCTTAACCTCTCCACCTCCTGCTTGAGCTGTGCCAGCATGCTGAGCCGATCTTCCACCTGCTCACCCCTCCACTCCTCAGGTGGAGTTCCTGCCGCCCTCCTCGGCATCAGCAGGCTCAGGCACTCCCTGCAGCCGGAGACCTGAGCAGCCACACTCTTGCGCAGGGCCTCCATCTGGGTCGCCACAGCCTTTGCGGGGCAAGCCGGTTGCCTGGTGGAGATCGTGGCCTCGCAGAGACAGCACCTACTGCCAGTAGGTAAGCTGGTCACCAGAGCTAGGAAGGACAGTACTTCTGCGCCGTCCTGCACAAGCTACCACACCTGCTGCTGCAGTATGCTGTGGCTGCTGCGCACGTGCTGCCTTCTCCTCACTGCACTTGGCGGGCAGCGATGCACTGAGGCCCTCCCTTAAGCTTTTCTTAAGGCAAGGGGCGTGGATGCAGTTCCATTGCCCTGGCAATGCTGACACCACATCAGCCACTCTCACGAGAACTGTGGGGCTGCTGCGTTGGCTCAGGGTTCCCCTGGTAAAGGAACTGACCGAACCTCCCCCCCCCCCATACCTTGCAAGGAGGCGCTGCGATTCTGTCCGGGCCGGCTCTGAAGCAGCTAACCTCGGCAGTCAAGGATGAAGTGAAGTATTCGATTGTGTCATCTTGCATTCCGATACCGTATGTAGGAAACTCAGACTTTCTTCCTCAGATCGCTGCCGCTGTTTTGTTCTTAGGCCCGTCTCCCATCTCCCTACCCTTGCCCCCTTCTCCCTTCCCCCTTCCCCCTTTCCTGGGACGTGGGCCTGTGGGTCCCCCGTGCCCATTAGTCATGGCAACAGGCTGGACTGGCCTATAAACCGTCAGTACGCCTCCGTCCCTGCCCCTTTTTTTTCGGGGCGTTGGGCCTGTGGGCGTGCTGTCCCCCATCACGGACACAGAGAGGTGTAAAGATAACTCCACGGCAACCATCCAGGAAGGTGCTGGGGAGAAGACAACCCCGTGGTCTCCGCTCCTAACACTGCCCACCGCAGGACAAGCAGAGAAGACTGAAGCCAACATGTGGGGAGGATGTTGAAGGTTTATTTTTTTTTGCCACTTGGAACCACAACCATCACGCCAGGATGGGACATGGCTGATTCCGCGCTGTCTTTGGGACTGGTTGTGGAGATGTCTTCTCTGATGCTGGAACCGGGAGTGGCTTTGTGGCTGGGCTGGTCCACCGAAGAATGAAGGCAGCATGGATGGACTCTCTTCCAGGTTGATTTTCTTTGCCGCTTGGGACCACAGCCGTCACATGACAGTGTTATTGCTTAGTGTGACAGATGGTCAGACATAGGAACTGAAGGCAACAGGAATAAGTGCACCGGGTGGCCCGTGGGCAGGGAGTGGCTTCGTGCCCGGGCTGGCCCCCGCTGCCTGGGCCGGCTGCCACGGTCTCATCGGGGCCGGCTGCAGGAAGTTGAAGCGCGACGCCCCAGTGGGGATCGGCTTCGAGAGCGGGCCCGCCCTCGTTGCCTGGATTGTCTCCTGCGTGCAGGCAGAGGGGAAGCCCTCGGGGACCTGGATGGTGCTGGTCTGGCCGAGGTGCGGGTGCTGCTCTGAGCACCTCGGGTTGTTGTACGGCTCCCACCACGTTGTCTTCGGGGCCGACTGTGGGAGCCCGAGGCCCGGCCTCGCAACGGGGAGCGGCTTCTTGTACGGCCGGTCTCCCGCTGCCTGGGACGATTTGTGGCTGCACGTCTCCGGGATGTTCTGGAGGACCGTCTCCTCCTACGACGTCTCTGCCGGGTGAGCACAACATCGCAGGTGTCCCACGCCCAGGCGTTTCTGCGCATGGCCCAGAAGGAGCAGCACCAGCGCGTGCCTTGTGAGCCACAGGAGCTGCAGAGCATTGGCTGACAGGGCCTGCGGAAGCAAACAGGTTGTGTCTGTGAGCACAAAGCGAGCCAAGGCAGGGAGCAGCCGGCACGGCTCTGGTGCTCAGCCCTTGCTCCCCCCAGCCTATGGTGAGGCTGAGATCCCACGCAGAGCCCCAGAGGACTGCGGAGGTCACTCACTCCTCTTCCTGTGCGCTCTCCCTGCCTCCTAGGTGAGTGCACGTGCTGGCACTGCAGCCACTGTGCCTTTCTCGCAGCGACTGGTACGCTTCATCGTCCCACCAAGATAGTCGTCTGCCAGAGAAGAGAGAGAATGCGATGAGTCCCCGGTGCCCCAGGCGTGAGGCAGATCCAGGGCACCCCTGTTCATCCCCGTTGAGCTTATTCCCAGCTACTCCGTGAAGCTGAGACCGATGCTTGCAGGACGGCAAGGGACTGGGCCTGCCGGGGCAGTTCATGGGCAGGCACAGCACCTGTGCCTGAGTGTCTGCAGAGTCAGGAAGAAGGACACCAACCTGACTGGAATTTGGATCCCCAGCCTGGTCATTTGGGATTGGAATCTCCCTCTCTCTCCGCAGACGGGGCAGTAGAAGCGCGCGGTGGCAGCGAGTATGGCATGTCTCTGCAGGAGAAGCACAAGCGTGAGCGTGAGTGTGAGCGTGAGCGTGAGTGTGAGCAGGGCTGGCTGCTGCTGAGCACCGGCCGTGCCCACGGGGCGAGGGGAGGGCTCCTACCCTGATGCAGCCCCGGTGGAACCAGGCCTGTTTGCACACCGGGCACAGCATGGTGCGGTAGGACGCGCTGTCCCCCACGGGCTCCAGGCAGATGATGCAGATGGTGTTCTGAGCCGGAGCTGCCTCCGCTGCCTGCTGAGGGCGATGCTCCCAGCAGAAGGACCTGCGCAGGAGGACAGAAGGGATGGGCATGGTGAGGAGTGCTGTGAGGAGCGCAGAGAGCCAGGAAAGAGTGCCGGGTCTGGGCTCCGGCTCTGGCAGGATGCTGGGAGGTGTGGCTGCAGGTTCCTCCCTGGGAGGGACAGGGAGGGACGGCAGCTTGGCTGCTGCTGACAGCCCTTACCTGTACTGCCCAAAGTACTGCATGACGCATTGCCCGTCCTCGGCGCAGGGCAGATGGAAGCTGCGCTCACAGCCTGTCTCCGCGCAGCTGATGGCAGCTCCCCTCCCGCCACAGACAAAGCAGTGCTGAAAAGAACAGAGCGGTCCCCGTCAGCGGTGGGCTTGGTGCCTCCGCGGCTGGCCCCACTTCTCCAGGCAGGGCGCAGGGTGTGGGCACCGCTGCCCCACACTCTGCAGAGCTGCCTGGCAGACGAGGCTTGTCTGCTGTGGTGGGGCTTTGTCCTGGAGCCGGTTGGAAGGGCCGTGATCGCTTTCTATAGGCCCAGGCAAAACCTCGGTGCGAGCCTCTGCCGGCACCAAGCTCCCCGTTCCGTTCAGGTGCTCACCTTCTGGTCTGCCAGCTGGATGGTGTGCTGGATGGCACCAGTGGAGAAGCCACAAATTCCACCCATTGGGCATCTCCATCCCAAAAGGCCATCGGCAAAGAACTGTGGGAGAGAAAAGAGCGGGATCTCGTGAGGCCAGCAAGGAAGGGAGCATCCCTGGCAGGAGCCCTAGCCCTTGAGGGGACTCACCAAGCAGAATTCGTGGGCACAGAGCCCACCACTGGCAAAAGTCCGCCCGCAGATGTCCGGGTCGACCTGTGCCTGGCGGCACAGCATGCACACTGCAGAGGAAGGAGAGAGCAACCATGAGCAGCGCTGAGCACCTGGCGGGGTCGGGTAAGCCTGGCCATCCCCAGGGCCTGCCCCTTGCCTGCCGTGCCTGCTGAGGGGCAGGGCTGGAGGGGGTGAAAGGGAAGGGGGCATTGCGGGCCCAGCAGCGCCAGCAGGCAGCCACAGCCCAAGCTCAACCCCTGGCCAAGGAGCAGAGGGGCCCTGCCTGCCCGCGGCGCTGGGGAGCCCCTGCCTGCTCCTCCCTCCCCTCCCAGCCGCAGGCAGACCTGGCCTGGCAGCGGGGAGCCGCACGCAGGGATGCGGGGCTCTCACCTGGCTCCCCAGAGTTGGGGGTCTCCTCGTTCCGTCTGGACATGTTCGGCATTCACAGCGAGAAACAAGAGAGTCAAGAAAGTCCCTCCTCTCTCCGCGCCTCACCAAGCCGCACTGAGCACAGCCCCAGCCCGGCAGCCTTTGCTCTGCTCCCGGCCCCGCGGGTCACAATGGCCACCACTGTGACATCACCGTGACATCACGGTCAGCACCTCACGGGGCTGAGGGCACCGCACCCATGCGGGAGGGCGGCGGCTCCTGTGGGCAGCGCAGGGCAAGGAGCCCAGTGCTGCCGTCAGCAGGGAGCAAGGATGGCCTCCCTCGGGCCTTTTGCACCACATCGCAGCAGAGAGTCCAATAAACGTCTGCGGGTCAACAGCGCAGCCAGCATTTCTAGTGTGCGTTCCGAGTGACTCTCCACGGTCTGATGGTGGCAGGCCAAGGTTTTGAGCTGAGAAAAGAGGAGATCTGGTGAACTGCCAGCAGGAATTCCTCACTCAGAGGGCTGTGAGGCCCTGGCACAGCTGCCCAGAGAAGCTGCGGGTGCCCATCCCTGCAGGCGCTCCAGGCCGAGTTGGACAGGGCCCTGCTCTAACCTGACCTGACCTGCTGGGTGGCAGCGCTCCCATGGCAGGCACTTGAGGTTGGGTGGGTTTTATGATCCTTTCCTGCCCAAGTCTTCACACATCTCAGCTTCAACCCTTATACGGTTCCCAGAGGCAGAGTGGCATAGGCAGGGCACGATTGCCTTCAAGCCTGCGTATAAAACGAGTCAGGAAAACTTCTGACTCTGTTTTTTTTGCTTTCTTTGACCTGCTGGCAATGGTCACCATGCCAGAGACAGGAGAGGAGCGGTCCCTTGTCCAGGGCTGCAGTCCTGGAGTCACACTGGAGCATCCCTGCTCATCCAGCCTGACCATGAGAGTCAGCTTCTCCATGAAAGTCAGGCCAACGCTGATGGGAGAGCCCCCACGCCTAGAGAGCCGCCCTCTGCGGAGATGCTCGAGGCCTCACTGGATAGGGCTTCAGGCAGCCTGACCTAGTGGGTGGCAGCCAACACGCTGCAGGAGTTTGGAACTGCAGAGAGAATTTAATGTCCCTTCCAAGCCAAGCCATCCCAGGATCCTGTGATTCAAAACTATCAGCTCTGCACTGGCGAGCACCAGGTCCAGCAGGGCTTCACCTCGGGTCGGTCCGTCTAGTTACCTGGACGAGGAAGTAATCCTCAGCAGACTCCAGGAATCTCCTGGACTGTCTGCCACCTGCCGTGCTGCTATCCTGGCAGGGATCCAGGTGGTTGAAATCCCCCATCAGGACAAGAGCCTGCGAGCGCAACACCTCCTGCGGCTGACGCAAGAAGGCCTCGTCAACAGGCTCCCCCTGACCAGGTGGCGTGTAGCAGACCCCAAGCACTAGCTGCCCTTTCCTGGACCGATCCCTGATTTTCACCCTAAGCTCCTGTAGTGGTTTTGTGATTTTTCTTGTCGGTGTTCCACATCATAACATCATGGAAAGCAGTGGGAGTGGAAGAGTTACTGTTCTGGTTCTGTGGACTGCCTCTTTGGGACGTTTTGGCTCTCGGAGGGGAGGGGAGGAGTGGCATTCCGCAGAGGACTTCTTGCCCAGAGCAAGAAAGGTGGAGCTCCTGGCAGGACACCGGCCTCTCTCCCTCTTAGGGACTCTCTCGGTTTTGCAGCAGGGAAGCACGTGGTTCCCTCTGCAGTCTGTCGCGTAAGGCTTCGGCTTTGGACGCTCTCTTTGTGTTTGATGTACCTGGATTTAGTAAACTAAGGGTCTTCCTCAGATCGTTGCCGTTGCTCTGTTTTTTTTCTCTGTTAGACCCATCTACGTTTTCCCTACCCTTGCCCGCAAGTCTGCTGCCTCATCAGTCATGGGGCCGGGCCGACTGGCCGTAACCCTTCAACGCTTTCTTTGTTATCCTCTCCCCCTTTTTTGGGGGGTGGCCTGCAGCCCCTGTCAGGATCACAGATCTAGAGATAACTCCATGACAGCTCTCAGCCTGGTCATGGCTGTTACTCAGACACAGCTCTTTGCACTCTGTCCACTTCCTCACATAGAGGACAACACCCCCGCCCCTCCTGCCCCCGTCTATCCCTTCTGAAGAGCCTGGAGCCCTCAGTCACAGTACGCCAGCCGTGAGATTCGTGCCACCACGTTTCCCTGATAACAGCAACCAGATCGCTATTTTCCAAGCGCATCATGGCTTCCAACTCCTCCTGCCTATTTCCCATGCTGCGTGCATTAGTGGAAAGGCACTTCAGCTGGGCTTTCTGGCAGACTAGCCTTCCAGAGGGGCCCTTCCTCAAACCTCCAAAAGAAACTTGAAGTTTTCCTCCACTGCTTCCTAGAGGGACAAGAGAAGGTTTTGGACAGGGAACTGGCAATATTAGCTCCTCTGGGGAGTTCCCAGAAGATCCTGCAGCATCCCACAGGACACTTTGGAGGTTTTTCCCCGCAATCTCCTGGCGTGACAGCAACCCTAAGTGTTTCTTTGTCCCGCCTCACTTGGCTCTCTTCCCCCATCGGGCCTAGTATAAAAGCCCAGACTACTTGCTCTACCCTAGCGAGCCTCATTGCATCCCCTTCCATTCCCGCTTCCTACCTAGTTGCAAGCCCTCTCAATGAGCCCCGCTATCTCTTGGGCTGGGATCCGTTTCCTTCTCAGAGGCAAGTGACACAGGCCTGCAGCCATTAGACCGGGTGCCGAGCAAATGGCCCCGTGGTCAAAAAGCCCAAAGTTCTGTGGCGGCACCAGCCTCTCAGCCACTTGTCCATTACCTGGGCTCTGCTATCCCACTCCGTGTGCCTCACCGCCCCAGGAAGGATAGAAGCAAACATCACTCGTGCTCCCACTCCCTCCACCAACCGCCCTACAGCCCCAAAGTCCTTTGGGTAGTTTGCAGGCTTCTCTGAGCTACTTCATGGCTGCTTGCCTGCACTAATGAAGTAATGGGTAGTAATCAGAGGGATGAACCAGGTCAGGGAGTTTTCTAGCTGTGTCCTGGACCTGGGCCCCAGGGAGGCGGCCCACCTCCCTGTGAGTCGGGTCCGGTCTGCATCCGGGGCCTTCTGTTCCCATGCGGAGGGAATCACCACCACCGATAGCCCTTCTGTCTGTCTTAGCCGAGGCAGTCTGGAGACGCAGCGTCGACCGCCTCGCCCTTGCCTTTGTCTTAGGCAAAGCTTCCCGGGCCTCCTCGCTCACCTCGCCTTCAATTTACAGTGCCTGGCCCACGATGCCGAGCTGGGACTGTCTTCCAGTTCTCCCAGCTCTCTGCCTGACAGTGACAGGACATGGGGTCCATCCCCCACTTGCTGGGGGGTGTCTCCCTGGCGCCTTCCTCCCTGGCATGCCTGGGAGTTTCTCCACCAGTCAATCTCTTGCTCTCACTCCCTGATGGTCCTTAACCTCTCCACCTCCTGCTTGAGCTGTGCCAGCATGCTGAGCCGATCTTCCACCTGCTCACCCCTCCACTCCTCAGGTGGAGTTCCTGCCGCCCTCCTCGGCATCAGCAGGCTCAGGCACTCCCTGCAGCCGGAGACCTGAGCAGCCACACTCTTGCGCAGGGCCTCCATCTGGGTCGCCACAGCCTTTGCGGGGCAAGCCGGTTGCCTGGTGGAGATCGTGGCCTCGCAGAGACAGCACCTACTGCCAGTAGGTAAGCTGGTCTCCAGAGCTAGGAAGGACAGTACTTCTGCGCCGTCCTGCACAAGCTACCACACCTGCTGCTGCAGTATGCTGTGGCTGCTGCGCACGTGCTGCCTTCTCCTCACTGCACTTGGCGGGCAGCGATGCACTGAGGCCCTCCCTTAAGCTTTTCTTAAGGCAAGGGGCGTGGATGCAGTTCCATTGCCCTGGCAATGCTGACACCACATCAGCCACTCTCACGAGAACTGTGGGGCTGCTGCGTTGGCTCAGGGTTCCCCTGGTAAAGGAACTGACCGAACCTCCCCCCCCCCCATACCTTGCAAGGAGGCGCTGCGATTCTGTCCGGGCCGGCTCTGAAGCAGCTAACCTCGGCAGTCAAGGATGAAGTGAAGTATTCGATTGTGTCATCTTGCATTCCGATACCGTATGTAGGAAACTCAGACTTTCTTCCTCAGATCGCTGCCGCTGTTTTGTTCTTAGGCCCGTCTCCCATCTCCCTACCCTTGCCCCCTTCTCCCTTCCCCCTTCCCCCTTTCCTGGGACGTGGGCCTGTGGGTCCCCCGTGCCCATTAGTCATGGCAACAGGCTGGACTGGCCTATAAACCGTCAGTACGCCTCCGTCCCTGCCCCTTTTTTTTCGGGGCGTTGGGCCTGTGGGCGTGCTGTCCCCCATCACGGACACAGAGAGGTGTAAAGATAACTCCACGGCAACCATCCAGGAAGGTGCTGGGGAGAAGACAACCCCGTGGTCTCCGCTCCTAACACTGCCCACCGCAGGACAAGCAGAGAAGACTGAAGCCAACATGTGGGGAGGATGTTGAAGGTTTATTTTTTTTTGCCACTTGGAACCACAACCATCACGCCAGGATGGGACATGGCTGATTCCGCGCTGTCTTTGGGACTGGTTGTGGAGATGTCTTCTCTGATGCTGGAACCGGGAGTGGCTTTGTGGCTGGGCTGGTCCACCGAAGAATGAAGGCAGCATGGATGGACTCTCTTCCAGGTTGATTTTCTTTGCCGCTTGGGACCACAGCCGTCACATGACAGTGTTATTGCTTAGTGTGACAGATGGTCAGACATAGGAACTTAAGGCAACAGGAATAAGTGCACCGGGTGGCCCGTGGGCAGGGAGTGGCTTCGTGCCCGGGCTGGCCCCCGCTGCCTGGGCCGGCTGCCACGGTCTCATCGGGGCCGGCTGCAGGAAGTTGAAGCGCGACGCCCCAGTGGGGATCGGCTTCGAGAGCGGGCCCGCCCTCGTTGCCTGGATTGTCTCCTGCGTGCAGGCAGAGGGGAAGCCCTCGGGGACCTGGATGGTGCTGGTCTGGCCGAGGTGCGGGTGCTGCTCTGAGCACCTCGGGTTGTTGTACGGCTCCCACCACGTTGTCTTCGGGGCCGACTGTGGGAGCCCGAGGCCCGGCCTCGCAACGGGGAGCGGCTTCTTGTACGGCCGGTCTCCCGCTGCCTGGGACGATTTGTGGCTGCACGTCTCCGGGATGTTCTGGAGGACCGTCTCCTCCTACGACGTCTCTGCCGGGTGAGCACAACATCGCAGGTGTCCCACGCCCAGGCGTTTCTGCGCATGGCCCAGAAGGAGCAGCACCAGCGCGTGCCTTGTGAGCCACAGGAGCTGCAGAGCATTGGCTGACAGGGCCTGCGGAAGCAAACAGGTTGTGTCTGTGAGCACAAAGCGAGCCAAGGCAGGGAGCAGCCGGCACGGCTCTGGTGCTCAGCCCTTGCTCCCCCCAGCCTATGGTGAGGCTGAGATCCCACGCAGAGCCCCAGAGGACTGCGGAGGTCACTCACTCCTCTTCCTGTGCGCTCTCCCTGCCTCCTAGGTGAGTGCACGTGCTGGCACTGCAGCCACTGTGCCTTTCTCGCAGCGACTGGTACGCTTCATCGTCCCACCAAGATAGTCGTCTGCCAGAGAAGAGAGAGAATGCGATGAGTCCCCGGTGCCCCAGGCGTGAGGCAGATCCAGGGCACCCCTGTTCATCCCCGTTGAGCTTATTCCCAGCTACTCCGTGAAGCTGAGACCGATGCTTGCAGGACGGCAAGGGACTGGGCCTGCCGGGGCAGTTCATGGGCAGGCACAGCACCTGTGCCTGAGTGTCTGCAGAGTCAGGAAGAAGGACACCAACCTGATTGGAATTTGGATCCCCAGCCTGGTCATTTGGGATTGGAATCTCCCTCTCTCTCCACAGACGGGGCAGTAGAAGCGCGCGGTGGCAGCGAGTATGGCATGTCTCTGCAGGAGAAGCACAAGCGTGAGCGTGAGTGTGAGCGTGAGCGTGAGTGTGAGCAGGGCTGGCTGCTGCTGAGCACCGGCCGTGCCCACGGGGCGAGGGGAGGGCTCCTACCCTGATGCAGCCCCGGTGGAACCAGGCCTGTTTGCACACCGGGCACAGCATGGTGCGGTAGGACGCGCTGTCCCCCACGGGCTCCAGGCAGATGATGCAGATGGTGTTCTGAGCCGGAGCTGCCTCCGCTGCCTGCTGAGGGCGATGCTCCCAGCAGAAGGACCTGCGCAGGAGGACAGAAGGGATGGGCATGGTGAGGAGTGCTGTGAGGAGCGCAGAGAGCCAGGAAAGAGTGCCGGGTCTGGGCTCCGGCTCTGGCAGGATGCTGGGAGGTGTGGCTGCAGGTTCCTCCCTGGGAGGGACAGGGAGGGACGGCAGCTTGGCTGCTGCTGACAGCCCTTACCTGTACTGCCCAAAGTACTGCATGACGCATTGCCCGTCCTCGGCGCAGGGCAGATGGAAGCTGCGCTCACAGCCTGTCTCCGCGCAGCTGATGGCAGCTCCCCTCCCGCCACAGACAAAGCAGTGCTGAAAAGAACAGAGCGGTCCCCGTCAGCGGTGGGCTTGGTGCCTCCGCGGCTGGCCCCACTTCTCCAGGCAGGGCGCAGGGTGTGGGCACCGCTGCCCCACACTCTGCAGAGCTGCCTGGCAGACGAGGCTTGTCTGCTGTGGTGGGGCTTTGTCCTGGAGCCGGTTGGAAGGGCCGCGATCGCTTTCTATAGGCCCAGGCAAAACCTCGGTGCGAGCCTCTGCCGGCACCAAGCTCCCCGTTCCGTTCAGGTGCTCACCTTCTGGTCTGCCAGCTGGATGGTGTGCTGGATGGCACCAGTGGAGAAGCCACAAATTCCACCCATTGGGCATCTCCATCCCAAAAGGCCATCGGCAAAGAACTGTAGGAGAGAAAAGAGCGGGATCTCGTGAGGCCAGCAAGGAAGGGAGCATCCCTGGCAGGAGCCCTAGCCCCTGAGGGGACTCACCAAGCAGAATTCGTGGGCACAGAGCCCACCACTGGCAAAAGTCCGCCCGCAGATGTCCGGGTCGACCTGTGCCTGGCGGCACAGCATGCACACTGCAGAGGAAGGAGAGAGCAACCATGAGCAGCGCTGAGCACCTGGCGGGGTCGGGTAAGCCTGGCCATCCCCAGGGCCTGCCCCTTGCCTGCCGTGCCTGCTGAGGGGCAGGGCTGGAGGGGGTGAAAGGGAAGGGGGCATTGCGGGCCCAGCAGCGCCAGCAGGCAGCCACAGCCCAAGCTCAACCCCTGGCCAAGGAGCAGAGGGGCCCTGCCTGCCCGCGGCGCTGGGGAGCCCCTGCCTGCTCCTCCCTCCCCTCCCAGCCGCAGGCAGACCTGGCCTGGCAGCGGGGAGCCGCACGCAGGGATGCGGGGCTCTCACCTGGCTCCCCAGAGTTGGGGGTCTCCTCGTTCCGTCTGGACATGTTCGGCATTCACAGCGAGAAACAAGAGAGTCAAGAAAGTCCCTCCTCTCTCCGCGCCTCACCAAGCCGCACTGAGCACAGCCCCAGCCCGGCAGCCTTTGCTCTGCTCCCGGCCCCGCGGGTCACAATGGCCACCACTGTGACATCACCGTGACATCACGGTCAGCACCTCACGGGGCTGAGGGCACCGCACCCATGCGGGAGGGCGGCGGCTCCTGTGGGCAGCGCAGGGCAAGGAGCCCAGTGCTGCCGTCAGCAGGGAGCAAGGATGGCCTCCCTCGGGCCTTTTGCACCACATCGCAGCAGAGAGTCCAATAAACGTCTGCGGGTCAACAGCGCAGCCAGCATTTCTAGTGTGTGTTCCGAGTGACTCTCCACGGTCTGATGGTGGCAGGCCAAGGTTTTGAGCTGAGAAAAGAGGAGATCTGGTGAACTGCCAGCAGGAATTCCTCACTCAGAGGGCTGTGAGGCCCTGGCACAGCTGCCCAGAGAAGCTGCGGGTGCCCATCCCTGCAGGCGCTCCAGGCCGAGTTGGACAGGGCCCTGCTCTAACCTGACCTGACCTGCTGGGTGGCAGCGCTCCCATGGCAGGCACTTGAGGTTGGGTGGGTTTTATGATCCTTTCCTGCCCAAGTCTTCACACATCTCAGCTTCAACCCTTATACGATTCCCAGAGGCAGAGTGGCATAGGCAGGGCACGATTGCCTTCAAGCCTGCGTATAAAACGAGTCAGGAAAACTTCTGACTCTGTTTTTTTTGCTTTCTTTGACCTGCTGGCAATGGTCACCATGCCAGAGACAGGAGAGGAGCGGTCCCTTGTCCAGGGCTGCAGTCCTGGAGTCACACTGGAGCATCCCTGCTCATCCAGCCTGACCATGAGAGTCAGCTTCTCCATGAAAGTCAGGCCAACGCTGATGGGAGAGCCCCCACGCCTAGAGAGCCGCCCTCTGCGGAGATGCTCGAGGCCTCACTGGATAGGGCTTCAGGCAGCCTGACCTAGTGGGTGGCAGCCAACACGCTGCAGGAGTTTGGAACTGCAGAGAGAATTTAATGTCCCTTCCAAGCCAAGCCATCCCAGGATCCTGTGATTCAAAACTATCAGCTCTGCACTGGCGAGCACCAGGTCCAGCAGGGCTTCACCTCGGGTCGGTCCGTCTAGTTACCTGGACGAGGAAGTAATCCTCAGCAGACTCCAGGAATCTCCTGGACTGTCTGCCACCTGCCGTGCTGCTATCCTGGCAGGGATCCAGGTGGTTGAAATCCCCCATCAGGACAAGAGCCTGCGAGCGCAACACCTCCTGCGGCTGACGCAAGAAGGCCTCGTCAACAGGCTCCCCCTGACCAGGTGGCGTGTAGCAGACCCCAAGCACTAGCTGCCCTTTCCTGGACCGATCCCTGATTTTCACCCTAAGCTCCTGTAGTGGTTTTGTGATTTTTCTTGTCGGTGTTCCACATCATAACATCATGGAAAGCAGTGGGAGTGGAAGAGTTACTGTTCTGGTTCTGTCGACTGCCTCTTTGGGACGTTTTGGCTCTCGGAGGGGAGGGGAGGAGTGGCATTCCGCAGAGGACTTCTTGCCCAGAGCAAGAAAGGTGGAGCTCCTGGCAGGACACCGGCCTCTCTCCCTCTTAGGGACTCTCTCGGTTTTGCAGCAGGGAAGCACGTGGTTCCCTCTGCAGTCTGTCGCGTAAGGCTTCGGCTTTGGACGCTCTCTTTGTGTTTGATGTACCTGGATTTAGTAAACTAAGGGTCTTCCTCAGATCGTTGCCGTTGCTCTGTTTTTTTTCTCTGTTAGACCCATCTACGTTTTCCCTACCCTTGCCCGCAAGTCTGCTGCCTCATCAGTCATGGGGCCGGGCCGACTGGCCGTAACCCTTCAACGCTTTCTTTGTTATCCTCTCCCCCTTTTTTGGGGGGTGGCCTGCAGCCCCTGTCAGGATCACAGATCTAGAGATAACTCCATGACAGCTCTCAGCCTGGTCATGGCTGTTACTCAGACACAGCTCTTTGCACTCTGTCCACTTCCTCACATAGAGGACAACACCCCCGCCCCTCCTGCCCCCGTCTATCCCTTCTGAAGAGCCTGGAGCCCTCAGTCACAGTACGCCAGCCGTGAGATTCGTGCCACCACGTTTCCCTGATAACAGCAACCAGATCGCTATTTTCCAAGCGCATCATGGCTTCCAACTCCTCCTGCCTATTTCCCATGCTGCGTGCATTAGTGGAAAGGCACTTCAGCTGGGCTTTCTGGCAGACTAGCCTTCCAGAGGGGCCCTTCCTCAAACCTCCAAAAGAAACTTGAAGTTTTCCTCCACTGCTTCCTAGAGGGACAAGAGAAGGTTTTGGACAGGGAACTGGCAATATTAGCTCCTCTGGGGAGTTCCCAGAAGATCCTGCAGCATCCCACAGGACACTTTGGAGGTTTTTCCCCGCAATCTCCTGGCGTGACAGCAACCCTAAGTGTTTCTTTGTCCCGCCTCACTTGGCTCTCTTCCCCCATCGGGCCTAGTATAAAAGCCCAGACTACTTGCTCTACCCTAGCGAGCCTCATTGCATCCCCTTCCATTCCCGCTTCCTACCTAGTTGCAAGCCCTCTCAATGAGCCCCGCTATCTCTTGGGCTGGGATCCGTTTCCTTCTCAGAGGCAAGTGACACAGGCCTGCAGCCATTAGACCGGGTGCCGAGCAAATGGCCCCGTGGTCAAAAAGCCCAAAGTTCTGTGGCGGCACCAGCCTCTCAGCCACTTGTCCATTACCTGGGCTCTGCTATCCCACTCCGTGTGCCTCACCGCCCCAGGAAGGATAGAAGCAAACATCACTCGTGCTCCCACTCCCTCCACCAACCGCCCTACAGCCCCAAAGTCCTTTGGGTAGTTTGCAGGCTTCTCTGAGCTACTTCATGGCTGCTTGCCTGCACTAATGAAGTAATGGGTAGTAATCAGAGGGATGAACCAGGTCAGGGAGTTTTCTAGCTGTGTCCTGGACCTGGGCCCCAGGGAGGCGGCCCACCTCCCTGTGAGTCGGGTCCGGTCTGCATCCGGGGCCTTCTGTTCCCATGCGGAGGGAATCACCACCACCGATAGCCCTTCTGTCTGTCTTAGCCGAGGCAGTCTGGAGACGCAGCGTCGACCGCCTCGCCCTTGCCTTTGTCTTAGGCAAAGCTTCCCGGGCCTCCTCGCTCACCTCGCCTTCAATTTACAGTGCCTGGCCCACGATGCCGAGCTGGGACTGTCTTCCAGTTCTCCCAGCTCTCTGCCTGACAGTGACAGGACATGGGGTCCATCCCCCACTTGCTGGGGGGTGTCTCCCTGGCGCCTTCCTCCCTGGCATGCCTGGGAGTTTCTCCACCAGTCAATCTCTTGCTCTCACTCCCTGATGGTCCTTAACCTCTCCACCTCCTGCTTGAGCTGTGCCAGCATGCTGAGCCGATCTTCCACCTGCTCACCCCTCCACTCCTCAGGTGGAGTTCCTGCCGCCCTCCTCGGCATCAGCAGGCTCAGGCACTCCCTGCAGCCGGAGACCTGAACAGCCACACTCTTGCGCAGGGCCTCCATCTGGGTCGCCACAGCCTTTGCGGGGCAAGCCGGTTGCCTGGTGGAGATCGTGGCCTCGCAGAGACAGCACCTACTGCCAGTAGGTAAGCTGGTCTCCAGAGCTAGGAAGGACAGTACTTCTGCGCCGTCCTGCACAAGCTACCACACCTGCTGCTGCAGTATGCTGTGGCTGCTGCGCACGTGCTGCCTTCTCCTCACTGCACTTGGCGGGCAGCGATGCACTGAGGCCCTCCCTTAAGCTTTTCTTAAGGCAAGGGGCGTGGATGCAGTTCCATTGCCCTGGCAATGCTGACACCACATCAGCCACTCTCACGAGAACTGTGGGGCTGCTGCGTTGGCTCAGGGTTCCCCTGGTAAAGGAACTGACCGAACCTCCCCCCCCCCCATACCTTGCAAGGAGGCGCTGCGATTCTGTCCGGGCCGGCTCTGAAGCAGCTAACCTCGGCAGTCAAGGATGAAGTGAAGTATTCGATTGTGTCATCTTGCATTCCGATACCGTATGTAGGAAACTCAGACTTTCTTCCTCAGATCGCTGCCGCTGTTTTGTTCTTAGGCCCGTCTCCCATCTCCCTACCCTTGCCCCCTTCTCCCTTCCCCCTTCCCCCTTTCCTGGGACGTGGGCCTGTGGGTCCCCCGTGCCCATTAGTCATGGCAACAGGCTGGACTGGCCTATAAACCGTCAGTACGCCTCCGTCCCTGCCCCTTTTTTTTCGGGGCGTTGGGCCTGTGGGCGTGCTGTCCCCCATCACGGACACAGAGAGATGTAAAGATAACTCCACGGCAACCATCCAGGAAGGTGCTGGGGAGAAGACAACCCCGTGGTCTCCGCTCCTAACACTGCCCACCGCAGGACAAGCAGAGAAGACTGAAGCCAACATGTGGGGAGGATGTTGAAGGTTTATTTTTTTTTGCCACTTGGAACCACAACCATCACGCCAGGATGGGACATGGCTGATTCCGCGCTGTCTTTGGGACTGGTTGTGGAGATGTCTTCTCTGATGCTGGAACCGGGAGTGGCTTTGTGGCTGGGCTGGTCCACCGAAGAATGAAGGCAGCATGGATGGACTCTCTTCCAGGTTGATTTTCTTTGCCGCTTGGGACCACAGCCGTCACATGACAGTGTTATTGCTTAGTGTGACAGATGGTCAGACATAGGAACTTAAGGCAACAGGAATAAGTGCACCGGGTGGCCCGTGGGCAGGGAGTGGCTTCGTGCCCGGGCTGGCCCCCGCTGCCTGGGCCGGCTGCCACGGTCTCATCGGGGCCGGCTGCAGGAAGTTGAAGCGCGACGCCCCAGTGGGGATCGGCTTCGAGAGCGGGCCCGCCCTCGTTGCCTGGATTGTCTCCTGCGTGCAGGCAGAGGGGAAGCCCTCGGGGACCTGGATGGTGCTGGTCTGGCCGAGGTGTGGGTGCTGCTCTGAGCACCTCGGGTTGTTGTACGGCTCCCACCACGTTGTCTTCGGGGCCGACTGTGGGAGCCCGAGGCCCGGCCTCGCAACGGGGAGCGGCTTCTTGTACGGCCGGTCTCCCGCTGCCTGGGACGATTTGTGGCTGCACGTCTCCGGGATGTTCTGGAGGACCGTCTCCTCCTACGACGTCTCTGCCGGGTGAGCACAACATCGCAGGTGTCCCACGCCCAGGCGTTTCTGCGCATGGCCCAGAAGGAGCAGCACCAGCGCGTGCCTTGTGAGCCACAGGAGCTGCAGAGCATTGGCTGACAGGGCCTGCGGAAGCAAACAGGTTGTGTCTGTGAGCACAAAGCGAGCCAAGGCAGGGAGCAGCCGGCACGGCTCTGGTGCTCAGCCCTTGCTCCCCCCAGCCTATGGTGAGGCTGAGATCCCACGCAGAGCCCCAGAGGACTGCGGAGGTCACTCACTCCTCTTCCTGTGCGCTCTCCCTGCCTCCTAGGTGAGTGCACGTGCTGGCACTGCAGCCACTGTGCCTTTCTCGCAGCGACTGGTACGCTTCATCGTCCCACCAAGATAGTCGTCTGCCAGAGAAGAGAGAGAATGCGATGAGTCCCCGGTGCCCCAGGCGTGAGGCAGATCCAGGGCACCCCTGTTCATCCCCGTTGAGCTTATTCCCAGCTACTCCGTGAAGCTGAGACCGATGCTTGCAGGACGGCAAGGGACTGGGCCTGCCGGGGCAGTTCATGGGCAGGCACAGCACCTGTGCCTGAGTGTCTGCAGAGTCAGGAAGAAGGACACCAACCTGATTGGAATTTGGATCCCCAGCCTGGTCATTTGGGATTGGAATCTCCCTCTCTCTCCGCAGACGGGGCAGTAGAAGCGCGCGGTGGCAGCGAGTATGGCATGTCTCTGCAGGAGAAGCACAAGCGTGAGCGTGAGTGTGAGCGTGAGCGTGAGTGTGAGCAGGGCTGGCTGCTGCTGAGCACCGGCCGTGCCCACGGGGCGAGGGGAGGGCTCCTACCCTGATGCAGCCCCGGTGGAACCAGGCCTGTTTGCACACCGGGCACAGCATGGTGCGGTAGGACGCGCTGTCCCCCACGGGCTCCAGGCAGATGATGCAGATGGTGTTCTGAGCCGGAGCTGCCTCCGCTGCCTGCTGAGGGCGATGCTCCCAGCAGAAGGACCTGCGCAGGAGGACAGAAGGGATGGGCATGGTGAGGAGTGCTGTGAGGAGCGCAGAGAGCCAGGAAAGAGTGCCGGGTCTGGGCTCCGGCTCTGGCAGGATGCTGGGAGGTGTGGCTGCAGGTTCCTCCCTGGGAGGGACAGGGAGGGACGGCAGCTTGGCTGCTGCTGACAGCCCTTACCTGTACTGCCCAAAGTACTGCATGACGCATTGCCCGTCCTCGGCGCAGGGCAGATGGAAGCTGCGCTCACAGCCTGTCTCCGCGCAGCTGATGGCAGCTCCCCTCCCGCCACAGACAAAGCAGTGCTGAAAAGAACAGAGCGGTCCCCGTCAGCGGTGGGCTTGGTGCCTCCGCGGCTGGCCCCACTTCTCCAGGCAGGGCGCAGGGTGTGGGCACCGCTGCCCCACACTCTGCAGAGCTGCCTGGCAGACGAGGCTTGTCTGCTGTGGTGGGGCTTTGTCCTGGAGCCGGTTGGAAGGGCCGCGATCGCTTTCTATAGGCCCAGGCAAAACCTCGGTGCGAGCCTCTGCCGGCACCAAGCTCCCCGTTCCGTTCAGGTGCTCACCTTCTGGTCTGCCAGCTGGATGGTGTGCTGGATGGCACCAGTGGAGAAGCCACAAATTCCACCCATTGGGCATCTCCATCCCAAAAGGCCATCGGCAAAGAACTGTAGGAGAGAAAAGAGCGGGATCTCGTGAGGCCAGCAAGGAAGGGAGCATCCCTGGCAGGAGCCCTAGCCCCTGAGGGGACTCACCAAGCAGAATTCGTGGGCACAGAGCCCACCACTGGCAAAAGTCCGCCCGCAGATGTCCGGGTCGACCTGTGCCTGGCGGCACAGCATGCACACTGCAGAGGAAGGAGAGAGCAACCATGAGCAGCGCTGAGCACCTGGCGGGGTCGGGTAAGCCTGGCCATCCCCAGGGCCTGCCCCTTGCCTGCCGTGCCTGCTGAGGGGCAGGGCTGGAGGGGGTGAAAGGGAAGGGGGCATTGCGGGCCCAGCAGCGCCAGCAGGCAGCCACAGCCCAAGCTCAACCCCTGGCCAAGGAGCAGAGGGGCCCTGCCTGCCCGCGGCGCTGGGGAGCCCCTGCCTGCTCCTCCCTCCCCTCCCAGCCGCAGGCAGACCTGGCCTGGCAGCGGGGAGCCGCACGCAGGGATGCGGGGCTCTCACCTGGCTCCCCAGAGTTGGGGGTCTCCTCGTTCCGTCTGGACATGTTCGGCATTCACAGCGAGAAACAAGAGAGTCAAGAAAGTCCCTCCTCTCTCCGCGCCTCACCAAGCCGCACTGAGCACAGCCCCAGCCCGGCAGCCTTTGCTCTGCTCCCGGCCCCGCGGGTCACAATGGCCACCACTGTGACATCACCGTGACATCACGGTCAGCACCTCACGGGGCTGAGGGCACCGCACCCATGCGGGAGGGCGGCGGCTCCTGTGGGCAGCGCAGGGCAAGGAGCCCAGTGCTGCCGTCAGCAGGGAGCAAGGATGGCCTCCCTCGGGCCTTTTGCACCACATCGCAGCAGAGAGTCCAATAAACGTCTGCGGGTCAACAGCGCAGCCAGCATTTCTAGTGTGCGTTCCGAGTGACTCTCCACGGTCTGATGGTGGCAGGCCAAGGTTTTGAGCTGAGAAAAGAGGAGATCTGGTGAACTGCCAGCAGGAATTCCTCACTCAGAGGGCTGTGAGGCCCTGGCACAGCTGCCCAGAGAAGCTGCGGGTGCCCATCCCTGCAGGCGCTCCAGGCCGAGTTGGACAGGGCCCTGCTCTAACCTGACCTGACCTGCTGGGTGGCAGCGCTCCCATGGCAGGCACTTGAGGTTGGGTGGGTTTTATGATCCTTTCCTGCCCAAGTCTTCACACATCTCAGCTTCAACCCTTATACGGTTCCCAGAGGCAGAGTGGCATAGGCAGGGCACGATTGCCTTCAAGCCTGCGTATAAAACGAGTCAGGAAAACTTCTGACTCTGTTTTTTTTGCTTTCTTTGACCTGCTGGCAATGGTCACCATGCCAGAGACAGGAGAGGAGCGGTCCCTTGTCCAGGGCTGCAGTCCTGGAGTCACACTGGAGCATCCCTGCTCATCCAGCCTGACCATGAGAGTCAGCTTCTCCATGAAAGTCAGGCCAACGCTGATGGGAGAGCCCCCACGCCTAGAGAGCCGCCCTCTGCGGAGATGCTCGAGGCCTCACTGGATAGGGCTTCAGGCAGCCTGACCTAGTGGGTGGCAGCCAACACGCTGCAGGAGTTTGGAACTGCAGAGAGAATTTAATGTCCCTTCCAAGCCAAGCCATCCCAGGATCCTGTGATTCAAAACTATCAGCTCTGCACTGGCGAGCACCAGGTCCAGCAGGGCTTCACCTCGGGTCGGTCCGTCTAGTTACCTGGACGAGGAAGTAATCCTCAGCAGACTCCAGGAATCTCCTGGACTGTCTGCCACCTGCCGTGCTGCTATCCTGGCAGGGATCCAGGTGGTTGAAATCCCCCATCAGGACAAGAGCCTGCGAGCGCAACACCTCCTGCGGCTGACGCAAGAAGGCCTCGTCAACAGGCTCCCCCTGACCAGGTGGCGTGTAGCAGACCCCAAGCACTAGCTGCCCTTTCCTGGACCGATCCCTGATTTTCACCCTAAGCTCCTGTAGTGGTTTTGTGATTTTTCTTGTCGGTGTTCCACATCATAACATCATGGAAAGCAGTGGGAGTGGAAGAGTTACTGTTCTGGTTCTGTCGACTGCCTCTTTGGGACGTTTTGGCTCTCGGAGGGGAGGGGAGGAGTGGCATTCCGCAGAGGACTTCTTGCCCAGAGCAAGAAAGGTGGAGCTCCTGGCAGGACACCGGCCTCTCTCCCTCTTAGGGACTCTCTCGGTTTTGCAGCAGGGAAGCACGTGGTTCCCTCTGCAGTCTGTCGCGTAAGGCTTCGGCTTTGGACGCTCTCTTTGTGTTTGATGTACCTGGATTTAGTAAACTAAGGGTCTTCCTCAGATCGTTGCCGTTGCTCTGTTTTTTTTCTCTGTTAGACCCATCTACGTTTTCCCTACCCTTGCCCGCAAGTCTGCTGCCTCATCAGTCATGGGGCCGGGCCGACTGGCCGTAACCCTTCAACGCTTTCTTTGTTATCCTCTCCCCCTTTTTTGGGGGGTGGCCTGCAGCCCCTGTCAGGATCACAGATCTAGAGATAACTCCATGACAGCTCTCAGCCTGGTCATGGCTGTTACTCAGACACAGCTCTTTGCACTCTGTCCACTTCCTCACATAGAGGACAACACCCCCGCCCCTCCTGCCCCCGTCTATCCCTTCTGAAGAGCCTGGAGCCCTCAGTCACAGTACGCCAGCCGTGAGATTCGTGCCACCACGTTTCCCTGATAACAGCAACCAGATCGCTATTTTCCAAGCGCATCATGGCTTCCAACTCCTCCTGCCTATTTCCCATGCTGCGTGCATTAGTGGAAAGGCACTTCAGCTGGGCTTTCTGGCAGACTAGCCTTCCAGAGGGGCCCTTCCTCAAACCTCCAAAAGAAACTTGAAGTTTTCCTCCACTGCTTCCTAGAGGGACAAGAGAAGGTTTTGGACAGGGAACTGGCAATATTAGCTCCTCTGGGGAGTTCCCAGAAGATCCTGCAGCATCCCACAGGACACTTTGGAGGTTTTTCCCCGCAATCTCCTGGCGTGACAGCAACCCTAAGTGTTTCTTTGTCCCGCCTCACTTGGCTCTCTTCCCCCATCGGGCCTAGTATAAAAGCCCAGACTACTTGCTCTACCCTAGCGAGCCTCATTGCATCCCCTTCCATTCCCGCTTCCTACCTAGTTGCAAGCCCTCTCAATGAGCCCCGCTATCTCTTGGGCTGGGATCCGTTTCCTTCTCAGAGGCAAGTGACACAGGCCTGCAGCCATTAGACCGGGTGCCGAGCAAATGGCCCCGTGGTCAAAAAGCCCAAAGTTCTGTGGCGGCACCAGCCTCTCAGCCACTTGTCCATTACCTGGGCTCTGCTATCCCACTCCGTGTGCCTCACCGCCCCAGGAAGGATAGAAGCAAACATCACTCGTGCTCCCACTCCCTCCACCAACCGCCCTACAGCCCCAAAGTCCTTTGGGTAGTTTGCAGGCTTCTCTGAGCTACTTCATGGCTGCTTGCCTGCACTAATGAAGTAATGGGTAGTAATCAGAGGGATGAACCAGGTCAGGGAGTTTTCTAGCTGTGTCCTGGACCTGGGCCCCAGGGAGGCGGCCCACCTCCCTGTGAGTCGGGTCCGGTCTGCATCCGGGGCCTTCTGTTCCCATGCGGAGGGAATCACCACCACCGATAGCCCTTCTGTCTGTCTTAGCCGAGGCAGTCTGGAGACGCAGCGTCGACCGCCTCGCCCTTGCCTTTGTCTTAGGCAAAGCTTCCCGGGCCTCCTCGCTCACCTCGCCTTCAATTTACAGTGCCTGGCCCACGATGCCGAGCTGGGACTGTCTTCCAGTTCTCCCAGCTCTCTGCCTGACAGTGACAGGACATGGGGTCCATCCCCCACTTGCTGGGGGGTGTCTCCCTGGCGCCTTCCTCCCTGGCATGCCTGGGAGTTTCTCCACCAGTCAATCTCTTGCTCTCACTCCCTGATGGTCCTTAACCTCTCCACCTCCTGCTTGAGCTGTGCCAGCATGCTGAGCCGATCTTCCACCTGCTCACCCCTCCACTCCTCAGGTGGAGTTCCTGCCGCCCTCCTCGGCATCAGCAGGCTCAGGCACTCCCTGCAGCCGGAGACCTGAACAGCCACACTCTTGCGCAGGGCCTCCATCTGGGTCGCCACAGCCTTTGCGGGGCAAGCCGGTTGCCTGGTGGAGATCGTGGCCTCGCAGAGACAGCACCTACTGCCAGTAGGTAAGCTGGTCTCCAGAGCTAGGAAGGACAGTACTTCTGCGCCGTCCTGCACAAGCTACCACACCTGCTGCTGCAGTATGCTGTGGCTGCTGCGCACGTGCTGCCTTCTCCTCACTGCACTTGGCGGGCAGCGATGCACTGAGGCCCTCCCTTAAGCTTTTCTTAAGGCAAGGGGCGTGGATGCAGTTCCATTGCCCTGGCAATGCTGACACCACATCAGCCACTCTCACGAGAACTGTGGGGCTGCTGCGTTGGCTCAGGGTTCCCCTGGTAAAGGAACTGACCGAACCTCCCCCCCCCCCCATACCTTGCAAGGAGGCGCTGCGATTCTGTCCGGGCCGGCTCTGAAGCAGCTAACCTCGGCAGTCAAGGATGAAGTGAAGTATTCGATTGTGTCATCTTGCATTCCGATACCGTATGTAGGAAACTCAGACTTTCTTCCTCAGATCGCTGCCGCTGTTTTGTTCTTAGGCCCGTCTCCCATCTCCCTACCCTTGCCCCCTTCTCCCTTCCCCCTTCCCCCTTTCCTGGGACGTGGGCCTGTGGGTCCCCCGTGCCCATTAGTCATGGCAACAGGCTGGACTGGCCTATAAACCGTCAGTACGCCTCCGTCCCTGCCCCTTTTTTTTCGGGGCGTTGGGCCTGTGGGCGTGCTGTCCCCCATCACGGACACAGAGAGGTGTAAAGATAACTCCACGGCAACCATCCAGGAAGGTGCTGGGGAGAAGACAACCCCGTGGTCTCCGCTCCTAACACTGCCCACCGCAGGACAAGCAGAGAAGACTGAAGCCAACATGTGGGGAGGATGTTGAAGGTTTATTTTTTTTTGCCACTTGGAACCACAACCATCACGCCAGGATGGGACATGGCTGATTCCGCGCTGTCTTTGGGACTGGTTGTGGAGATGTCTTCTCTGATGCTGGAACCGGGAGTGGCTTTGTGGCTGGGCTGGTCCACCGAAGAATGAAGGCAGCATGGATGGACTCTCTTCCAGGTTGATTTTCTTTGCCGCTTGGGACCACAGCCGTCACATGACAGTGTTATTGCTTAGTGTGACAGATGGTCAGACATAGGAACTTAAGGCAACAGGAATAAGTGCACCGGGTGGCCCGTGGGCAGGGAGTGGCTTCGTGCCCGGGCTGGCCCCCGCTGCCTGGGCCGGCTGCCACGGTCTCATCGGGGCCGGCTGCAGGAAGTTGAAGCGCGACGCCCCAGTGGGGATCGGCTTCGAGAGCGGGCCCGCCCTCGTTGCCTGGATTGTCTCCTGCGTGCAGGCAGAGGGGAAGCCCTCGGGGACCTGGATGGTGCTGGTCTGGCCGAGGTGTGGGTGCTGCTCTGAGCACCTCGGGTTGTTGTACGGCTCCCACCACGTTGTCTTCGGGGCCGACTGTGGGAGCCCGAGGCCCGGCCTCGCAACGGGGAGCGGCTTCTTGTACGGCCGGTCTCCCGCTGCCTGGGACGATTTGTGGCTGCACGTCTCCGGGATGTTCTGGAGGACCGTCTCCTCCTACGACGTCTCTGCCGGGTGAGCACAACATCGCAGGTGTCCCACGCCCAGGCGTTTCTGCGCATGGCCCAGAAGGAGCAGCACCAGCGCGTGCCTTGTGAGCCACAGGAGCTGCAGAGCATTGGCTGACAGGGCCTGCGGAAGCAAACAGGTTGTGTCTGTGAGCACAAAGCGAGCCAAGGCAGGGAGCAGCCGGCACGGCTCTGGTGCTCAGCCCTTGCTCCCCCCCAGCCTATGGTGAGGCTGAGATCCCACGCAGAGCCCCAGAGGACTGCGGAGGTCACTCACTCCTCTTCCTGTGCGCTCTCCCTGCCTCCTAGGTGAGTGCACGTGCTGGCACTGCAGCCACTGTGCCTTTCTCGCAGCGACTGGTACGCTTCATCGTCCCACCAAGATAGTCGTCTGCCAGAGAAGAGAGAGAATGCGATGAGTCCCCGGTGCCCCAGGCGTGAGGCAGATCCAGGGCACCCCTGTTCATCCCCGTTGAGCTTATTCCCAGCTACTCCGTGAAGCTGAGACCGATGCTTGCAGGACGGCAAGGGACTGGGCCTGCCGGGGCAGTTCATGGGCAGGCACAGCACCTGTGCCTGAGTGTCTGCAGAGTCAGGAAGAAGGACACCAACCTGATTGGAATTTGGATCCCCAGCCTGGTCATTTGGGATTGGAATCTCCCTCTCTCTCCGCAGACGGGGCAGTAGAAGCGCGCGGTGGCAGCGAGTATGGCATGTCTCTGCAGGAGAAGCACAAGCGTGAGCGTGAGTGTGAGCGTGAGCGTGAGTGTGAGCAGGGCTGGCTGCTGCTGAGCACCGGCCGTGCCCACGGGGCGAGGGGAGGGCTCCTACCCTGATGCAGCCCCGGTGGAACCAGGCCTGTTTGCACACCGGGCACAGCATGGTGCGGTAGGACGCGCTGTCCCCCACGGGCTCCAGGCAGATGATGCAGATGGTGTTCTGAGCCGGAGCTGCCTCCGCTGCCTGCTGAGGGCGATGCTCCCAGCAGAAGGACCTGCGCAGGAGGACAGAAGGGATGGGCATGGTGAGGAGTGCTGTGAGGAGCGCAGAGAGCCAGGAAAGAGTGCCGGGTCTGGGCTCCGGCTCTGGCAGGATGCTGGGAGGTGTGGCTGCAGGTTCCTCCCTGGGAGGGACAGGGAGGGACGGCAGCTTGGCTGCTGCTGACAGCCCTTACCTGTACTGCCCAAAGTACTGCATGACGCATTGCCCGTCCTCGGCGCAGGGCAGATGGAAGCTGCGCTCACAGCCTGTCTCCGCGCAGCTGATGGCAGCTCCCTCCCGCCACAGACAAAGCAGTGCTGAAAAGAACAGAGCGGTCCCCGTCAGCGGTGGGCTTGGTGCCTCCGCGGCTGGCCCCACTTCTCCAGGCAGGGCGCAGGGTGTGGGCACCGCTGCCCCACACTCTGCAGAGCTGCCTGGCAGACGAGGCCTTGTCTGCTGTGGTGGGGCTTTGTCCTGGAGCCGGTTGGAGGGCCGGCGATCGCTTTCTATAGGCCCAGGCAAACCTCGGTGCGAGCCTCTGCCGGCACCAAGCTCCCCGTTCCGTTCAGGTGCTCACCTTCTGGTCTGCCAGCTGGATGGTGTGCTGGATGCACCAGTGGAGAAGCCACAAATTCCACCCATGGGCATCTCCATCCCAAAAGGCCATCGGCAAAGAACTGTAGGAGAGAAAAGAGCGGGATCTCGTGAGGCCAGCAAGGAAGGGGAGCATCCCTGGCAGGAGCCCTAGCCCCTGAGGGGCTCACCAAGCAGAATTCGTGGGCACAGAGCCCACCACTGGCAAAAGTCCGCCCGCAGATGTCCGGGTCGACCTGTGCCTGGCGGCACAGCATGCACACTGCAGAGGAAGGAGAGAGCAACCATGAGCAGCGCTGAGCACCTGGCGGGGTCGGGTAAGCCTGGCCATCCCCAGGCCTGCCCCTTGCCTGCCGTGCCTGCTGAGGGGCAGGGCTGGAGGGGGTGAAAGGGGAAGGGGGCATTGCGGGCCCAGCAGCGCCAGCAGGCAGCCACAGCCCAAGCTCAACCCCTGGCCAAGGAGCAGAGGGGCCCTGCCTGCCCGCGGCGCTGGGGAGCCCCTGCCTGCTCCTCCCTCCCCTCCCAGCCGCAGGCAGACCTGGCCTGGCAGCGGGGAGCCGCACGCAGGGATGCGGGGCTCTCACCTGGCTTCCCCAGAGTTGGGGGTCTCCTCGTTCCGTCTGGACATGTTCGGCATTCACAGCGAGAAACAAGAGAGTCAAGGAAAGTCCCTCCTCTCTCCGCGCCTCACCAAGCCGCACTGAGCACAGCCCCAGCCCGGCAGCCTTTGCTCTGCTCCCGCCCCGCGGGTCACAATGGCCACCACTGTGACATACCGTGACATCACGGTCAGCACCTCACGGGGCTGAGGGCACCGCACCCATGCGGGAGGGCGGCGGCTCCTGTGGGCAGCGCAGGGCAAGGAGCCCAGTGCTGCCGTCAGCAGGGAGCAAGGATGGCCTCCCTCGGGCCTTTTGCACCACATCGCAGCAGAGAGTCCAATAAACCGTCTGCGGGTCAACAGCGCAGCCAGCATTTCTAGTGTGCGTTCCGAGTGACTCTCCACGGTCTGATGGTGGCAGGCCAAGGTTTTGAGCTGAGAAAAGAGGAGATCTGGTGAACTGCCAGCAGGAATTCCTCACTCAGAGGGCTGTGAGGCCCTGGCACAGCTGCCCAGAGAAGCTGCGGGTGCCCATCCCTGCAGGCGCTCCAGGCCGAGTTGGACAGGGCCCTGCTCTAACCTGACCTGACCTGCTGGGTGGCAGCGCTCCCATGGCAGGCACTTGAGGTTGGGTGGGTTTTATGATCCTTTCCTGCCCAAGTCTTCACACATCTCAGCTTCAACCCTTATACGGTTCCCAGAGGCAGAGTGGCATAGGCAGGGCACGATTGCCTTCAAGCCTGCGTATAAAACGAGTCAGGAAAACTTCTGACTCTGTTTTTTTTTTGCTTTCTTTGACCTGCTGGCAATGGTCACCATGCCAGAGACAGGAGAGGAGCGGTCCCCTTGTCCAGGGCTGCAGTCCTGGAGTCACACTGGAGCATCCCTGCTCATCCAGCCTGACCATGAGAGTCAGCTTCTCCATGAAAGTCAGGCCAACGCTGATGGGAGAGCCCCCACGCCTAGAGAGCCGCCCTCTGCGGAGATGCTCGAGGCCTCACTGGATAGGGCTTCAGGCAGCCTGACCTAGTGGGTGGCAGCCAACACGCTGCAGGAGTTTGGAACTGCAGAGAGAATTTAATGTCCCTTCCAAGCCAAGCCATCCCAGGATCCTGTGATTCAAAACTATCAGCTCTGCACTGGCGAGCACCAGGTCCAGCAGGGCTTCACCTCGGGTCGGTCCGTCTAGTTACCTGGACGAGGAAGTAATCCTCAGCAGACTCCAGGAATCTCCTGGACTGTCTGCCCACCTGCCGTGCTGATCCATTGAATGGTCCGTCTTTCAAAAGTATACCTCTCCAATTTAGAGAGAAGAATGTGGTGAGGGACCATGTGAAAGGCTTTGCAGAAATCCAGGAAGATGACATCCATCACTCTTCCCTATGCACTGATTGCTGTCACTCTATCACCGAAGGCCAGCAAACCAGTCAGGCGTGATCTGCCCATGGTGAAGCCATGCTGGCTGTCTTGGATTACTTCTTTGTCTCCTATGTGCCTTAAGATGGTAACGAGGATGATCTGCTCCACGATCTTCACAGGCACACATGTGATGCTCCCAGGCCTGTAGTTCCCCAGGTCTTCCTTTCTCCCTTTCTTAAAAATGGGAGTAACTTTTGCCTTTTCCCAGTCACCGGGGGGTTTTCCCCCAGTGATTTCACAGCTATGATTTTTCAAATATGATGGAGTGCAGCTCAGCAACCACATCAGCCATCTGTCTCAGAACCCTAGGATGGATATCATCTGGCTCCATGGACTTACATACTTTCAGTTTCATGAGGATGTCTTGGATTTGTTCTGCTGTTATGGTGGGATGAAACCCACTCTTCTCACCCACACCTAGAGCACTATTTCAAGGACTGACAGCAAGAGGAGTGAAATGAACACAGAATAACACCATAAGAATCAGAATTTGTGAATGGATACATGTGACAGTAGAAGATAACTGGAGATTCTAGGTAGTCCCTGTAGTAATATTCCATAGGATCCACAATACAGACATCCTATTTGTCTGACCTCTATAACAGCTCAGGAAGATGTCTGCCCGACTACATTTAGGCATTTTTTTTATTTCACGATTTCATCAAGCACTGCACATGAATGGTATAATTTAGAGAATAAATATCAGTTCATAACGGCATGTAATGAGTAGCAAATAAAACCTACAGACAAAGAAGATGCTCTCAGCAGTCAGAGACCAAGTGTCTTTGTGGCATAATTTTACAGTCACCCCTGGTAACAAGCACTGACACTGTTCTACTTTCTAATACTGTGTTTTATGTATGTACAGTGACTGAGCAGCATTTATAAAGAACAATCTCTAGAGCAAGATTGGTTAGTGATCTTGCCTGTCTGCCTCTTTTTTTCCATCTAATTCTTACACACTGTAGTATTTTAGAAAACATCTGAACAGCTAAACTGCTCGAACTGGTCTGATTTGAATCACTAATGGGATGGTCCATATATAGCAGCTTTGATTACATTTCTTTTTGTCACAGTCTTGACTTTATAGATTTAATTCAAATGAGGGGAGGAAAATCAGTTTTTTTTGCCATTCTTCTGCTTTATTTATTGAATTCATTCCATAATGGGAGGAAAAGTAAAGTTTGGAATATACCCCTGGGTAAAACGTAGAATAGCAATGACTTTATACTTTAAAAAAAGTAACTTCAATTGAGCAGCATCTGTATTTGCTCTGTGCTTATGACTTACAGTAATGTCAACAACTCACAGCTGGTGTGACTGAAACACAGTACCTAATAAGCAGAAAAATATTTTAGATTAATTTTGAAGATAACAGCCTAAAGCACTGAAGGAATAATGGGGTCACAGCACCTCTTCCAAGCATAAATTCATCTCCACATCTTTTATTGTTGCATTTGATGTTCACTTTTTTGGAAAAAAAAAAAAATTTAGAAGTACTATGGAACGAGAATAAACTCAACAGAGTTCTATACTTCAGTTTATTGAGAATAATGTAGCTAGCAGAAGATTGAAAAACAATGCAATCAGATAAAAGAACAGCCCATTAATATCAGAATAAAAAGGTAATCAACCACGAGTTCTCTGTCTTCCGTTTCCTTTTACTGCTTTGTACCAGTGTCAAAGTGATTTACATTAGCACCATTGATACTGTTGTGCTTTTGTAAATGTATTTCCAAAAAACGAAGACATTTCTAGCCTTTGTGTAAAAAACATGAGTTTTCTTTAAAGGAAAATGAGGACAGCTTCTGATGCATAATTGAGTTGAGGCACAACTTGTTTTCCTGATCAAGTTCTCTCACACAAAAAATGGGTCGTATTCCTTTACTGTTGAGGCGAGTGGCTTCAGTACAATACCTCCAACAGTTTCCCCCAAAGCCATACACTAAATGTCTGGAGTTAATATGCGATTCTCTCCTAACATCAGGAGAATCTATCAGCTCATTTTCTACCAAGTGTTTTGAATCACAGATGTGAATGACATGCTGTGTATTCCATCAACATCTCTCTTAACATTTGAAAGGAATGCTCTGCTTAAGTTCAACTTGTTTATGTACAGGAAAAGATACCATGTTTTACATTTTCCATAGGTAATCTTTGAAATAGGGAGTCCTCTCATGCCCAGATTGTATAGCAGAGGTTTTAGTAGATCCAACTTTCTCCTTTGGCATACACATTAAAGAACTCTAATTTTAAGCATGAAGTGTCTGTCATCCTGTTTTATAACCAAATATCATTATTACATGTTCACTTTCGTATTTCTGAATTAGGTGTATTTTGATATTTCCAGATGCATCATTTCAAAAGTAGTTCAAAAGTAGAATTTTGGAGTAAATAATGATTCTTGAATTACAATCTGACATAGTCCAAGCTTGAATTATGTTTGAAAATGTATTTTGGTGCTTCATTAAGCACCCTAGAATAATCAGAGCGTAGCGTATTTCACGGAATTAAATGACTATGATTATTTCACTCAAATGAAAAGTGGGTTATACCTATGAATGGATATGTACAGTATATTCCAATCATGTAACTTATCTAATTACTACATTAAAATCAAGAATATTCCATTAATATAGTGTGTGTGTGTAAAATGTGAATAAAAATATTAATAAACTCTAATCTTAGTAAAACATTCTATCTCTGCTGTACAGACAAAATGCTAGCATATGACATCAGTTTACATGGCAAGTAGTATAGGAAGGAAGGAAGGAAATTTTTAACTGTTTGGCACATACCTGACTGGCCAAGGGAAAATCACCTCTTAACCATGGCATTTCTGACAGATAATCACTAAGTAAGTGTTTTACAGCAATCTAATGCAATAAAAGAGTTAAACGGAAGAAAACAAACAAACAAACAAACAAACAAACAAACAAAACATTTAAAACCACCTGCAATGATCTCAGCAATAAATAAAAAAAATAAACAATCAAACAAACAAGCAAATAAATAAATAAATTCCATTCAGTTCAGCAAAGAACAACTCTCAGAATAGTATAGGTCATGGCATCCTAAATGGCCATGGAAATGATGTGTGAAAGTAACCTGTGAGACTCTGCACTGCTTTGGACAGCATTCTTTTCTAAGCTCCTGTGAGCAAAACAAATATTGAATATCCCAGTTAAAACACTGCTGTGGAAAAGATGGAGAACAGAAGGAATTATTTGATCCAACTAATTGGAGGGCCATGAGTTGCTGGGAGTGTATCAATTTCCCAGTTCATTGTCCTGAGACTGACAAATCTTTTATTTTCTATTCCTGTCTTCATCTTTAGAGAAAAAAAAAAGAAAAAAAGGAAAAAAAAAAGAGGGCAATTGGCTGGTTAAGTGCCTTATTTAGAAAGAAAGAGTGTTGTGGAAAGACAAACATTTAATCTCCATTCTTCCTTGCTTAAACATCCTCCTTTAAATTAAAAAAAAAATAAAAATAAAAATAAAAAACAGGAAAAAAAATAAAAAAAGAGAAAAAGAGAATAAGGAAGATGGAAACAAGCCTAATAAGTGCATTTCAAAAATATCAGAAAAAATGGTCAGTTGTTGTAAACAGGGATCCAGTCTGATCAGGACACTTTTTAATTTTAATTTCAAAGTTTATTTTCATTTGTGAGGTTGGCTGTGGATAAAAATGATGCAATTCCCAGTTACCGTGTAGATTATATAGGTTATAAGAAACTGTAAAATGAATAAATATAATAAATGTTACAAATACAAACAGCTAATCTGCTAGTGGCCATATCTCTGTCATGACTGTAAAATCACTGAATTGTGGAATTATCTAGATTGGAAAAGATCTTCAACTTCATCAAGTCTAATCATCAGATTGACTGATAGAGTCCCATCACTAAATCATGTTTAAATCAGGTACCACAGATACCTGAAGGTGATTTCTGAATTCTCCATCTAGTCTCTCAGTCCACTTTGTCTCAAACACACTGCAAAAGCAGCGCTCCTTCATAGGAGGAAAGAAATTTTCAAAGCAGTCAAATACTAGCACATAGAAGAGAATAGTAGAATAATAGAATAGTAGAATCATTTGAATTGGAAGGGGCTTTTAAATCCAAATGTTCTGCTATGAACAGGCCCATCTACAGATGGATCAGGTTGCTAAGAGCCTGGTGCAGCCTGACACTGACTGTCACTAGGAAAGGGCCATCCACAGTGTCTCCGGATAACCTGTTCTCTATAATAAAAAGCCTTTTTTGTCCTTATATCCAATCTAAATTTCCCCTAAGTTTGAAACCATTTCCCTTTGTCCCATCACAAAAGGCCCTGCTAAAGAGTCTGTTCCTTTGTATCTTACAGGCCCTCTTTGGATACTGAAAGGCCACTCTCGAGTCACCTTGGAGCTTTCTCTACTCCAGGCTGAGCAGCCCCAGATCTCCCAGCCTGTCCTCATAGGGGAGGTGTTCCCACCCCTTGAATTATTTCTGTGGACTTCCTCTGGATGTGCTCCAAGAGGTCCACATCCCTCCTGTGCTGAGGACTCCACATCTGGATACAGTATTCCAGGCAAGGCCTCACCAGTAGAGTAGAGGGGCAGGATCACCTCCCTCTCCCTGCTGGCTGTACTTCTTTAAAGGCATCCCAGGCTATGTTCGGCTGTCTGGGCTGTGAGTTCATATGTCTGGCTCAATGTGTCCAGCTTGCCACCCATCAGTACCCCCAGAACCCTTTTTGGCAAGGCTGTACTCAGTCATTTCATCTCCTAGCTTGTACTGATGGTAGAGGTTGCCGTAACCAAGGTGAAAGACCTTACACTTGGATTTATTGAACATTATGAGGTTCTCCTGGGCTAGTGCTCAAAACTGCCTAAGTCTCATTGAATGGCATCCCGTTCCTTGGATGTGTCAACCACACCAAACAGCTTGCAGTCATTCACAAACTTTCTGAGGGTGCATTCAATTCCATTGTCAGTATCATTGATATAGATACTAAAAAGCACTGGACCCAGTACAGAGCTCTGAGGGCCATCACTCATCACCGATCTTCATTGAATCATGGACTAGCACTCCAGAAAAAATCTCCCCAGCATCATGAGTAAGACGAAACAAAAAGTAAAGCAATACATAGCAAAAGCAACAAAGGAGAGAATCTAGTTTTAGCTAGTATTTCAGTACTAAGACTGAGGACTAAAATATAGTACTTGAAACATTGAATTCAACACCACTGACAAATTTGCAGTTGTAATAACTATGGTGAATATTAAAATAATATAGTAATAAACTTACGTGTTTTTTCCCCTTTCAGGCTTTTAATCCTCTCCAAGTACACAAGATTAAACCATCACATTCTAAGATAAATAACAAAAGGTAGTATTTGAGGTTAGGCTTAAAATGAAACTGACTATCCTCAGACTCAGTGGAATCACGGGAAAAATGAATTATCTCTCTTGGAAATCACTAGGAGTGGTGCCACTGATTTTAAAGGAAATGGAAACGTTTGATTCTAAACTGCTGGGGACCTGTAAAGAACCTGAAATGAGGACAATACAACTGGCAACAACAGTCTGAAAACAATTTTCCTTGGCAGTAGCTTCACAGCATTCCACTTCTTTGAGCAAACTAAAATTTAGATTGTTTTTTAAAACCTCGGGAAATAATTTTACCATCATACCACAGACTTGTTTTGTTTTTTCAACATTTGCATAATCCAATATATTTTTTCCTTTACTATTTGATGAAATACAGCTCCTCTGAGCTGTTGCAGAGTTTTAGAATACACACAGCACTGATTTTTCTGCATGTTTCCCATCTTTGGTTTATAGTGAAAACACTAATATTAAATTCAATTTATATCTGCTTTCAAGAATCAGCATAATTCTTTCATACTCAGAGGCCACTGAATAGCACTTTAAATTTATGGTCATTAAAAATAAGCAACAAATACAAGGCTAATTTGCCTCAACTTTAACAGAAGTATCGGAAAACTGAAGATAAATGACATGACCCATGTAAGATGGTAGATCAAGAAAAATGGTAGCCATAGTTCCTAATTCCAGGTAAACATGATTGTACTACAGGAAACACTATTATTTTCTTCAAGAAAACTGGCAAAAACATCCCTTCTAGAGGTCGTATAGATTTGGTTATGGCTTGAGCAAGGAAACATCTTCTTCTCTGGCTTGTGGATGACAGTCTTTTTCTTACATTACTGTAATAAGGAGCTTCATCTAGAACAATGTTTAAAAACTCATTCTAATAATTTAATTCAAAATGGTGATGTATTTTGTAAAAAAATGAATAAGGAGCTTTCCCTGTGGACACAGCTACTCAAAAATACTTATCAGAAGACCCACACTTGCAATTCCAGTAATGATTTGCATACAAGGAGTTTGAATATTATGAATATATTATAATTATATATCATTATACTATATTATATTAAGTTATACTGGAGTACCGTGTCCAGTTCTGGGCTCCCCAGTACAAAAAAGACAGGGATCTCTTGGAGAGAGTCCAGCGGAGGGCCACAAAGATGGTGAAGGGCCTGGAGCATCTCTCCTATGAAGAAAGGCTGAGTGAACTGGGTCTGTTCAGCCTTGAGAAAAGGAGACTGAGAGGGGACCTGATCCAGGTCTATAAATATCTAAGGTGTGGGGGGCAGAATGGCGAGGACGGACTCTTTTCAGTGGTGAGTGGAGACAGGACAAGGGGAAACAGCTGGAAACTGCAGCATAGGAAGTTCTGCACAAATGTGCGCAAGAACTTCCTTACAGTGAGGTGACGGAGCACTGGAACAGGCTGCCCAGGGAGGTGGTGGAGTCTCCTTCTCTGGAGATGTTCAAGACCTGCCTGGACGCCTACCTGTGCAACCTGCTGTAGGGAACCTGCTTTGGCAGGGGGTTGGACTCGATGATCTCTGGAGGTCCCTTCCAACCCCTACAATTCTGTGATTCTGTGAAAATAAGTCTTACAACTCATCTGCACGCAATATGCTTGTAATTACTATTCTCACCCCTCCACATGTTGTTTTATGTTTTTTTGTTTGTTTTGTTTTTTGTTTTAAAGTAGAAAACAGACAATGAAGTTTAAAGTTTTTATGAATACTTAATGCTTCAACAATAGAATTTACAGGGCAAACAACAAAATTCCCCTCTTATGTGGTGCATGTGGTGATTTTTGGTCCTCCTCGGTTGCCTTTAGATGATCTAAGAAATCATGGGTTTTGTGTATTACTTATGACATTACCTATGCCTTTTGAATAATATAAGAAAGGATTGACAGGAAATCGCGGACCTCAAAGCCCACCTGGTTTCACCACCCCTGGCCAAGATCAGGCTGTCCAGGACCCCCATCCAACCTGCCCTTGAACACCTCCAGAGATGGGGCATTCACAGCTTCTCTGGACACACTGTGCCAGGGTCTCGCCACCCACTGAGTAAAGAACTTCCTCCTAAAATCTAACCTAAATCTCCCTTCTTTTAGTTTAAAGCTATTCCTCCTTGTTCTCTCACCATCTGCTCATGTAAAATGTCAGTTCTGTTCCTGCATGTACTCCTGCTCCTATTAAGTGCTGGAAAGCCAGAAAGAGGTCTCCGTGGAGCCTTTTCTTCTCCAATGTAAACAATCCCAACTTTCTCAACCTTTTTTCAAATGAGGGATTCTTCAGCCCTCTGAGCATCCTAGTGCCTCCTCTGGGCCTGCTGCAACAGTTCCACGTTTTTCCCGAACTGGAGGCCCCAGGCCTGGATGTAGTACTCCAGTACTCCTACTCATGAGGGCAGAGAAGAAACAGACAATTCCCTCTCTCCCTGCTGGTTACCCCTCTGTTGATGCAGCCCAGGTTACTGTTGCAAGCACATACTGCCAGATCATTTTTTCATCAACCAGCACCTCCAAGTCCTTTTCCGTTGGGATTGGGCAGATGTGTAAAACACTGGATAGAACCATACAGTCAGCAAAATGGTAAGACTAGCTAACATGACAAGTTGTTAAATCACCTTCATAGAGACATTAATGGAGAAAATACATCAACTTACAGGATACAATTTAGCAATAATGACACCAATCTTGGCATTACATAGGAGAACAAAGAAGAACCACTAGAGCATCATTTGTTCTGAAATATTTCATTGAAAAATCCTGAAGATTGATTTCATTTGGCATAATGTAAATGATTCCTTACTTTTTCCCCCCTACATGTATCGCTATTTGATGTTGATAAATTACATGGTTTCATAGCTACACTGACCAAAATGAAAATGAAACGCATTAGAAACAGCATTCTAGCATACTTCTCAGCAGTTTTAAGAAGCCTGAAGAAAGAAATCAGGAAGCTGCATCAGGAGGGGAGAATCAGCACTGAGTTCTGCAGTCTGTGACAGCAACAGGGCTGAGCTGTGTCGTAGGAGGGGCAGCTCGGGGTCAGGGAAAGGGTCTGCACCGGAGGGCGGTGGGCACGGAACGGGCTGCACAGGGCAGAGGGCACGGCCCCGAGCTGCTGTAGCTCAGGGGGTGTTTGGACAGAACTCAGACATAGCGCTGGCGTTTCGGCGCTGCTATGTGGAGCCCAGGGCTGGGCGTGGTGATCCCCGTGTATCCCTTCCAACTGGGGATATTCTGTGATTTTGTCGTTATTATTAACAAATAAATGAAAACGTAAGTCTAACCATAGCAGCAGCAGCAAGTCCTCCAGGTGTGTGATTGTCAAAAGAAAAAGCAGATTACTCATTTCTGAATTTTCCTACAGTTGCACGTATTTCAAGCTGCACTCGCCCCAGACCAGACCCCAGTTCCCTCACTCCCCGAAGCTCGCATTTCGTTTTCCGTTTTGTGGAAAGATCCAGCAGCAGATTAACATTTCCGTATTTTTTTTTTTTTTTTTTTTTTGGTTGTTGTTTTTTTTCGGATTTCCGCATTTGCAGCCAGTTGGCTTACCTCCCCCGTTTCCTTTAACCAGCCGACGCCCGTGCAGCCTGGTCCCACCCTCCCGCGCTCACCGCAGCCTGCGCGGCCCGCCCAGCCCGCGCTGCCATCTTTCCCCGCCCCCGAGTGCCGCCATATTGGGTGCCGCGGCGTTCCGCACTACGGCTGCCAGCGAGCGCTCCGCGGTGCGCGCTGCGGTTCGGTCCCCCGTCGCGGCCGGTTGGCGGCGGGGAAGCCATGTTCTACAGCAGCTCGCAGCGGCGGTACTGGACCTTCCGAAGCGAGGAGGATCTGGCGCGGAGCCGGGCCGATGCCAACCGAAAATTTCGCAGCAAAGCGGTTGCCGGCGGGAAGGTGCGGGGCGGAGGGGTGGGGGACGGGGTGGGGGACGGGGTGGGGGACGGGGTGGGGGACGGGGTGGGGGACGGGGTGGGGGACGGGGTGGGGGACGGGGTGGGCTGGGCCGCCTCTGCGGGGCCGCCGAGGGGAGGGGCGGCTCGGGCCGGGCCTCTTCAGATCGGTGTGTTTCCCCCAGGTGCAGCAGGGTGACTTATTCTTGCTGGAGGCCCACGAGGAGCTGGCGATATGCAAGTACTACGAGAAGAGGCTGCTGGATTTCTGTGCCGTCTTCAAGCCAGCCATGCCACGGTCTGTGGTGGTAAGCAGAAGCGTTCCGTCGTGAGGTGTTCCCTGCTTCCTCGTGGCTCTGCCGTCCGGGAAAAGATTGGTTTCCTTAGTGGTCCTGCAGGAGTTGAGCTCGGTTGGGCCTACTTCCGTTTTGGTTTTGGTTTGGAAGGGCTTTCGGAGCCCATCCAGCTCCCCCCCCTGCTGTGGGCAGGGCTGCCCCCCCAGCTCAGGCTGCACAAGGCCCCGTCCATCCTGGACCTGAGCAGCTCCCGGTGCAGCCTCACCACCCCCTCAGGGCCAGGGCCTCACCGCTCCCTCAGTGAAAAATTTCTCCCTCTAAAGTTTCCCCAGTGACTTGAGTGCATTGAGAGGGAGGAAGGAGGACTTACAGCTGAAGCAGGGAATTGAATTGTGCTTCACTTCTAAGCGTGTTGTTCGGAAGCATCCCACCAGTAGTACCTCTTTTTGGCTGCTGTGGTGAATAACAAAATGATGAGCGTCTTGTTTGTATGCACTGTGGCTGTATCACAGTAGGCACTGTTACGTGCTGTGAACTCCATCTTTACATTTCAGAACTGAGCCCAGTAAGGTACATGTGCTGAGTCAAACTTCGCTAGTAAGAGGTTGGAAATACTTGATCTGTGCTGATGGAGTTCACATTAAATTGGAAACTTGGCACTGACGGACTGAAGTATTCCATTTTAATGTGAGATGAGATTGTAATGAAGGTATTCTAGACTGCACATTGTATTCATGAATAAACATCTAAAAATGACATAAAACTGCTATTTTGTAGGGTTTTTGCATGCATAAATGAATTAGACTTTGAATGACATGGCATTCTGTGAATTTTAGTGTGCTTGTGTATCTTGTATGCCAATAGTACGCATTCAGACTTTGTTTTATGAATTTTATTATTATTGTTTCTTAATCCACTTTTATTTCTGCATTTAACTCTTTCCTTCTCTTTTTAAAAATTAAGGGAACAGCTTGCATATATTTCAAACGTTTTTATCTCAGTAACTCAGTGATGGAGTATCATCCTCGGATAATAATGTGAGTTTTCAACACATTGTGAGTTATTGTACCGATCAGAATAATAGAAGTATTACTTTATTTGTTAAGATATGAACAAAATAGGAAAGGAAATGCAAAAAGTGTGGTCACTTTCCGTTTCCACTTGGAAAAGTTTATTATATTCTTAATATAGTACTTCAAAAACTTTTAAAATAATAATAAATCTGTGTGGAACTTTCGATAAAAGGCTGAATGCTGCATGTATTAATTGTTTGCTTTTTTTCTTTCCCCCAAACTACTCAAGGCTAACATGTGCATTTTTAGCCTGTAAAGTAGATGAGTTTAATGTGTCCAGCTCTCAGTTTGTTGGTAACCTTCGAGAAAGCCCCCTTGGGCAAGAAAAAGCTCTTGAACAGATACTGGAATATGAACTACTGCTTATTCAGCAGTTGAACTTCCATCTTATTGTGCACAATCCATACAGGCCATTTGAGGGAATTCTAATTGATTTGAAGGTAATGCCGTTTTATCTGCTATGTACTTTATATTTTAATGTAATACAAATACGGATTTTATGCTTTTGTTTCTGTGCTCATGAAGGTATAGATTCTGAAGTGATAGGCAGAAAATATCTGAAAGGAGGTGTGTGTTGTTGTGGTCTTTAAACATTTTAGGAATGAGATGGCTTGTCACTCTTCTGCTTTACAGAAAATTGTTGAATTTTGTGTGTTGAGCTCACAGACTAACAGGAATAGCTGCTTAACTTTCCCAAATATTTCTTAGACTCGGTATCCATTGCTGGAAAACCCTGAAGTTTTAAGGAAAACAGCTGATGACTTCCTCAATCGAGTGGCTCTGACAGATGCATATCTGCTCTTCACTCCCTCACAGATAGCTCTTGCTGCTATAGTATCTAGTGCTTCAAGAGCAGGAATTAATATAGAAAGGTAGTCTTTCATTTTCTTTGAAATTTTTGTTTGTGTCGTCTTTAAAATTGTTTTGCTCTAGACATTCTTGGCTAACAGAAATCTGTATCTATTTCATAGGTAGCAATCTGCTACATTCTTTAAATGTGCTTCAAAACTAAAGCAGTATTGATAATTTTTTAATCCTGAAGAGAGACTGAAGTAGAGAAGCTGGAAATGCAATAGGAAGTGAGAGTATGAAATACATAAAGAATTGTTGAAAGAAAAAAAAAAAGTTTTTAAGAGATGTCTGAGGTTGTGGGGTCAAGTAACATTATTCTGAACTGATGGCAGATAAGAATGCAGAAACTGTAAGTGCTGTACTTAAGCTTTGAATTTCCCTGGAAATAGACTAGTGTTAAGGCGCTGTTCTTCTGAATGGTCTGTCTACTTCTGCTTGCAAAGCTGTGATGAAATGCTTTGATACTGTTGCTGAAAGACATAATTTATTTTGCTTGAGGACTCAAGTGACCTTTTTCTTTAGAAATACAATTGCATCCACTGTATTTGGACTTTTATAACCACATGATACTCCATTTGAGTTTTGCATCAAGAGTGCAACCGCTGCAGTCACAAGGGCTGATAATAAAGTAAAACAATTCTGTTTAAATAACTTATTTTCCACCTGACCTGCACAAATGGCAGGTTGAGGTTAGGATAGAGTTCTAGAGGTTTGAAAATCTCTTCCTCCCACAGTGTTAGTGTTTGTATTCAAAAAGTTACAATGTAAGGAAAAAAAAACCTGCAACTGTGCACTGGCAAATAGTGGCTTCAGTTATGGGGTCAGCATAAAAATTCATTTAAAGTTGCACAAGAGTAGGTGTTATAAACTGGACAGCTCTCAGCTTACAACAATTACTGTCTTCATGGTGGCTGGTGCATCAGAAAGCTGAGAGCTGCAACTGACTGAGTTGAATGAATTGTTATTTTGCACAGACCAAGCCGTGAATTTTATCTACAAATTTTGTTTCCCAGCAAGGAAAAAAAAGTGATGTTGGCAAGGATTGCTGCTCATGTATTTTGTGGTTTTGGCTAGGTGCTGTGTGCATCTTATTTTTTTGCTTGTTTTATTTTGCTTTAAGGTGTGGAAGCACAAATGAGAAAGCAAATGCTAACGCTAAAAGTGAAATCACTCCAAATTTCATGTTTTTACTCAGAAGCCACGTAGAATATGTTCAGTATTGTCTCATTACTGAAGTGCACCTTCTAAGGAAACGTAAATTCCTTTTTCTTTAACACTGGAATGTGTTAAATACTTCTGTGATAGTGTTCCTCTGCTGTGTTCTGTTTCTTGCTAAAAGGAAGTTTGAATCTGAGAGGACGGTGCACACAGACTCTGAGCGCTTGGGATTTGTTGCCAGTGGTCGAGCTTGCTGCCAGAGGAAGCAGTTCATCTTGCAAGCTTTCCTGTCAGTTGATCTGCACGAAGAGTGCTCTTCTGTAGCTTCTGCTTTGCCTGTAGTCATACTATGCATAGTGTGATACTTCATAGAATCTTAAGTTGACTTAACTGTTAATGAAGTCTTACTGAGTTGTTTAATTCTGCAGTGCCGGTACCTTAGGTTCTTTATGTGGTTAGGAAATACTTTTGTCAAGTTCTTCGTAGAAGAATAATGCTGAAAGTGAACAACTCACTTTTTATCACTTTATAACACTCGTGCAACAGAATTGTTTTCATCAAATGGAATTGTATAGCTTTAGCAGATAGAAATTACAAATAATGCATTTTATTAAGTAATGCTAGGTGTTGCAAATTATTACAGCACTTTAAGAGTTTATTCTTTTTTGTTCTGCAGTTATTTATCAGAGTGTTTTATGCTGAAAGAAAACAGGGCATTCTTGACCAAAATACTGGAGGGCATGAAAAGTAAGTAAATATTTTAAAAAGTATATATGAAAGAAAATGTATCTCTGAAGAGGAAAAAAAACAAAGAAAAAAATCAACCCCAAACCTTTTTCACTTAAAGCTTTTGCTTTTTGAATAAAAGTGTGCTTCAAACAGTTTTCTTCACATCAAGGCCTACCAAAGATAATTAAAACATTAGCAATAGAGTGAACTTCCTACTTCCTACTTGATGGATGCTGGGGGAGAGACACTCAGTTACCTTTGATGTTAAGCAAATGAAATTAAAATAGCAGAGGACCTGATGATTCTCAAATCATGTATGTTGTAATGAATTAAGTGTTAGCAACTGATGTACTTTCAAAAGTGAGAGATCCAATTTGGGCAAACTGAGTAATGTTTCTGTGTAAGTCTTGGGTGAATAGCTTTTTTCCATTCACTGACTTGAGAGTATAGCTTTTGACAAAAGCTTGCAGGTAACTGCTTCCACCACTAGAGGATGACTTGTTAGCAAGTGATAAGTGATCTGCCAGGATTTATAACTCACTTTATTTTGTAGCCATAAAGGTAGTTCAAAAGATGCTTAGGTTTGGTTATGCAAAACAAAGAAAGTACATTATGTGAAACACCAAGAGTGGTAGCATGGTTTGGTTTTGTTAGGACAGTGGAAGTATGGTGCACTGATTATTTATTACCTTTTTTAATTGAACGGCAGGATTGGAGTATGGAATTATATGTGATCACTTCTCTTAATATTCTAAGCTAATGCATGTATTTAGAATAGGAGAGTATTAGTATTTAAAAATAAAAATCTGGCCCATTGAGTAAGCCGATTTCAGTAGTGAGTACAAGTCACCAAGGTCTGCAATTCAACTTGAATTTATAAAGCTTGAGGTGTTTTCCCCTCTCTCTCTTGCTGAGCAAAAAAAAAAAAAAAAAAAAAAAAAAAAAAAACCAACCCCAAAACAGAACAAAAAAACAGACTCATTTGATCTTCTGGTTTCTGTTAGTAAAATGCAGAGGGAACTTTGGGATCACATAACTTTCACTTGCAGTCCTGTGGAAGATAGCTTTACCCTATAGGCTGCTGTTCTGCAAATGCAGGATGACAGGCAGAACATTTTGAAGCAGTGGAGGTGCTAAGTCTGTGAATAATTTGTTTTACATAGAAGTGGTGGTAGAGGAGGTCGTGTTTCCTCTGTAGCAGTTAGAAGTTTGATTTTCTTTCTCACAAGACAAACTTTATTAAGAGTAAGGTTCCGTGCTGAATACAAAAATTGCCTATTTTGAAACTTGCTAGCAGAGCAATGTGAATTCTGTAATTTCCTTTGAAATCCAAACCTGTGATGCTGACAGCCAGTTTCTGTGTAGTTCTCAGTGCTGGTGTATCTTGATGTTATTTAGAATTAAACCACTATGGTAAGATGATAGTCAAGTCATATGTATGTAATCTTGGATTCTCCTAAGTTGGAATGCTCTGTTAGATGGGAAGTTTCATAAGCAAATGTTTTGTGAGCTGGAGAAGTTAGTACCTGGAACACCTAACGCTGGCTTTGAAAAAATGCAAGGATTTTATTTGGAAAGCTTTCTGTTTCAGCTGCTGTAATACTTGCCTTACAGCTTGTTGAAGTCTATTTTAGAAAACAAGTAACAGTATTTTCAAAACCTAGCAGAAGTTTGAAAGGTGAAACAATATTTGAAGGTTAGATACAAGGGATAAGCCATGAAAGTAGCCACACTACTGATTGATACTGAGCTTGTGTAGTTCACTTTGTGAAATAGGAGTTACCTAATTTGCTTAGAGATATGTTGTTGCCACCACAGGCATGAAAAATCTTATAAAGAAGTACGAACTGCCAAGACCTGAAGAGGTTGCAGCTCTAAAACAGAAGTTAGAGAAGTGTCACAGCCTGGAGCTTTCACTTAGCACTAACATGTAAGTAGATACTGCTCTGTAATGTATTATCCCTCTTTTTCTTTTTTTTAATGCGGTGGGAACATTACTTAATGCTGGTCTTGCAGTGAATGAAAATGAAAACATGTCAACATATTGTAAGAGTGTCAGTTCAGATTCTTGGTTCTCAGGATCAGGTAGTTAAACAATGCTTAAATACGTTCTATGCAGATTTGCATTGCAGGCCCTAGTGGTGCTTATTTTTTAACACAAAACTGGAATCCTGAGTGGCTTCTAAATATGATCTCATGTCTTGAGAATCATGGTCTTCAGAATTATGTGAATTCTGTAAGGAGTTAATGCTTTCTTAAGAATGATGTTGCAGGTAAAGGACTTGCTAACATTTTCTATCTGCCCTTTTCATTTTAGTACCCACTGTGAACTTCTAGTAGGCTGCTATTTTTGAATTTTGATAGCTTTTTTTTTTTTTTTTAATGTGACAGATTTGTTCATAAACTAACCTAAAATACTGTACCAGATAATGAGTCTGACTCTAAAACTTGTTTTTTCCTATTTGGGGCTTAGGAAGAAGAGGAAAATTGGTGAAGATGATGAATATAACTCAAAAAAGCCTAAAATGGATGAGGTCAGTTAATGTACAAGACATTACTTTTCCACTCAGTAGTAACTGGCAAAACCCGCACATTGTTGAGACAAACTTCTGCCTCTCACATTACAAAAGTTGCTCAGAATATTTTTAAAGTTTTTTAAACATCTAGTGTAAATCTCCCTTCTTTTATTTGTAAACCATTTCCCCTTGTTCTGTCACTACCAGACCACTTAAAGTCTGTCTCCCTCATGATTATAAGCTAATTATGATTACATTACTGTAATAATTAAAGTACTCGAAGGCCATGATGAGGTCTCCCCAGTGTCATCTTTTCTCTAGGCTGGACTTGCCTAGCTCTTCAGCCTGTCTTCGTAGGAGAGGTGCTCCAGCCTTTCTTGTGCTCAGTTTCCCAGGCCTGGACGTGTGGTACTCCAGATGAGTAGTCCATTCCAGTGGCCTTCTGTGGTGGGAGTGATGTTATGAGTAGATGAAGGGCAACTGGTGTCCTCTACCTGCACTTCTGGAAAGTCTGACATCATCCCACAGTTCATTCTTATTTCTAAATTGGAAAGATACAGATTTGAAGGGTGGATTTTTGGATGGATAATGAACTTGTTGAAGGCTCTTTCAGGGTACATTTAGATCTGCGAGATGGGATGTCTGAGGAGCAGATGCAAGCAAACTGCACTTAGAGCAGCACAGAGGGTTATAGGTTTTATTCGACATGCACAGACTCATACACACAGGCATCCATTTTAGATAATGCCCATAAGCAGGAAGCAGAAACTCCCTAAGCAAGTGTACTCACTATACTTGCTGACCCTTGAGAGATGGCAAAGCGCTGAAAGGAGAGAGAAGGAACATGCTGGTGGTACACTCAATAGGTGGTGCCAGCCAGGCATCCCCTGTTTCAAGGTGCACTTCTCTCTCCCCTGCTGCATCCTCTCTGCTGCTTTTAATTCTCCTCAGGCTCTGCAGGGCTTTTTTTCCACCTGCACACTGTACCTGTGTGGCCAGTGCGTGATGCAGAGCCCAAGTGGAATACCTGCTTGCAAAACAGTTACAAGTGTGGCATGCTCTTGTTTTTTGCTCTTGGAAATGCACAGCTTATGGTGGTGACTGTGTTAAAAAGTAGTGTTTCTCTATCAAACAGCATTATTGTGTGCTCTTTGTATCTTTTGTAGTTTCCATGGAAATAAATGGGAGGCATTATTTTCAGAGCTGTCCATATGCATTTGGTGTAGGACTTGAAAAAATTTGTATTTCTGTTTGGAGCCTGGTCTTACATATTAGGTAGGAATGACAGTGTTTCTTGCTGGTTGTCAGGAGCAAGAAGGTTGTCAGTATGCAAGAAAGGTATTGTCAATCATTAATGTGCTTCTTTTGCACCAGCATTTGACAGAAGGGCATCCCTCAAGAAGATAAAGCATGTGTTTTAAAATCAGTTTAAACTTGCTGTTTAAGTCATTTACTTGCAATAGGCACAGTGTAGAGATTAGTGTGAAGTTGGTTGTATTACTTGAACTCTCTTTAAGTAACATGTATATAAAAGATATTACTATACGCAGCACTATCATGTACACAGTTTTGTATTGCTTTGTCACCTTACTGTAAAATGACACTTGTTTTCCTTTCCTTAGGAAGAATGGACTGATGAAGACCTTGGGGACTTGTGAAGCCTATTCCTTTGCTTACTGTTCTGTGGCACATGTGAACCTGCTTATTGAAGGTTCTGTAGACTGAAGCAGGAGGTATTTTTTTACATCGCTTTTTAATTTCTTTGCAATAAAAACTTTTATTTTAAATTTTAGTTAATTGTAGCTCTGTTTTAAAACATCTCACCATCCAAGGTCAGTAAGAAGTATTCAAGTTTTGGTTTAGCAGCACCTTCAGATGCAACTTAAGAATTGGCTTACAGCACAGCAGTACCTAATGTCAATTCTGGCATTTAGCAAAGTGATTAAATACATGGACAACACAGATCTGCTAATAAATCCTTAAGTACTTAAGAGCAAGATGTGCTGCTGTCCTCTGCCCAGGTTTGCCAGTGAAACTGCTAGAAGAATATAACCTTGGTCATAACATTTTTTTTGCATTTGAGAAGCTCTTCTCAAGTGTTCTAGATTTATTTTCATCATTGCTTTTTTTTCATTATTATTATTTTATATAAGCAGATGCAAATTTGTTCTTCAGAGTTGTTTTATTTTTTTGTTGTGTTATACTGATGATACCCAGCCAAGCACATTATAGAAATGACCTATTCTAGACAGTATGCTTTTCATAAGTCATTATTAACAGTGGCAAAGCTGCTTTTCTTCCTTGACTGCTCAGCCTATCATAGCTTCACCTCAGGAGGCCTTACCATTTACATAGTACCTAGCAGCTAAGGGAAGAGTGATTTAACTGAAACACCTTTTAATGGGCCATCCTTAATATGTTCTGAACTAGCTGTAACTTGCTAGCAGAGCATTAAAAAAAGGAAAGTTATAAACTGGCCCTGTGATTTCTGTATTTTAATTAATTACCTTGCTGTGTTACATAAGCAGGCAAGCCTGGTAGCAAAGAAAACAGTACTGTTACTTCATTTTTTCTATGAGCTGCAGTTTAAAATGGACTTGACCAGACCGTACTGTGTTCTGAGACTTGTGCTCCTGACCCTTTGCCAGCTTTGTTGCCCTTTCTTGGGCATACTCATTGCCTCAGTGTCTTTCTTGTAGTGAGGGGTCCAAAACTCAAGAACACAGTACTTGAGTTGAAGCCTCATCAGTGCTAAGTATGGGTAATAATCACCTCCTGCTAGCTACAATCCTGCTAGCTACAATTTCTGATACAAGTCAGGATGCTGCTGGCCTTTTTGGCTGTCTGGGCACTGCTGGCTTGCATTCAGCTGGCTGTCAGCACTCCCAGATTCTTTTCCGCTCTACAGTTTTCCAGCCACTCTGCCCTAAGCCTGTGGCTTTGTATGGGGCTGTTGTGACCAAAGCAATAGTTGGTCTTGTTGAACCTCTTAGAGCTGGCCACAGCCCACCAATCCAGCCTGTCCACATTGCTACAGAGGGACTTCCTACTCCACTCCTACTTGGTGATATCTGCAAACATATGAAGGATGCACTCAGTCCCTCATTCAGGTCATCAATCACAGAATCACAGAACTGTGGGGATTGGAAGGGACCTCCAGAGATCATCGAGTCCAACCCCCCCTGCCAAAGCAGGTTCCCTACAGCAGGTCGCACAGGTCGGCATCCAGGCAGGTCTTGAATATCTCCAGAGAAGGAGACTCCACCACCTCCCTGGGCAGCCTGTTCCAGTGCTCCGTCACCTCACTGTAAAGAAGTTCTTGCGCATGTTTGTGCAGAACTTCCTATGCTCCAGTTTCTGGCCGTTTCCCCTTGTCCTGTCTCCACTCACCACTGAAAAGAGTCCGGCCTCGCCATTCTGCCCCCCACACCTTAGATATTTATAGACCTGGATCAGGTCCCCTCTCAGTCTCCTTTTCTCAAGGCTGAACAGACCCATTTCACTCAGCCTTTCCTCATAGGAGAGATGCTCCAGGTCCTTCCCCATCTTTGTGGCCCTCCGCTGGACTCTCTCCAAGAGATCCCTGTCTTTTTTGTACTGGGGAGCCCAGAACTGGACGCAGTGCTCCAGATGAGGTCTTACCAGGGCAGAGCGGGAGGATCACCTCCCTCGACCTGCTGGCCACGCTCTTTTTAATGCATCCCAGAATGCCATTGGCCCTCTTGGCCACAAGGGCACACTGCTGGCTCATCTCAATAAAGATTTTAAACAGGACAGGCCCCAGTTCTGATCCCTGGGAAGCATCACTTGTGACCGGTCTCTAACTGGATTTAATTCCATTCACCATTGCTCTCTGGGCCCAGCCATCCAGCCAGTTCTGTGTAAGGCTCAGGATGTATCTGTCCAAGACACGGGCTGTCAGCTTCTCCAGGAGAATACTGCAGGAGACAGCATCAAAGGCTTTGCTGAAGTCTGGGTAGACCACATCAACAGCCTTTCCCTTATTCACCAGATGGGTCATTCAGTTATAGAAGGTGATCAGGTTTGACAAGCAGAACCTGCCTTTCATGAAGCCATGGGAGCTGGGCCTAATCCCCAGTTGTCCACACATGCTGTATGATGGCACTCAAGATTGCCTGCTCTGAGGTAAGGCTGGCAGGCAGCTGGAAAGCAATTGGAGATTTTGAGAACATGTAAGGAAGTGTCACAGCAGAGACTCAGATGAAGTCCTTTCACATTAGAGTGAAAGTAAAAGCAAAATGCTCAACAGACGGGAAATGCTGTGTAATACCTTAACAGCTGCATTTGTATTACACAAGAATTATTTATGTGATTATCTCATTAGTCTTGTCAGTGACTCTCAGCATCCTTTTACTCCTTATCAGATCAGTCCCAAGAGTTGCTGTGAATGAGGAATGTAGAAACACACTCTGAGCACCCACAAAGATACATACTGAATATTTTTCCCCTCCCTTACTCAAACTTCTAGCTTCTGTGTGTTACACTGCATACCAGTATGGTAGTACTGTTCTGCGGATTCATAGTAAACACTAAAGTGATGCCACAAAACTAAAGGGACAGCGGGTACACTGTAAAGTACAAAGTATAATCGTGTGTGCAGACAGGAGAAAAAAAATCCCACAGCAGCCAAAGTTAGCCAGTTTTCATGGAGTTGATCTGCAGCTTGATTTATTTCCAAAACTTACTTTTCATGTATAAAAATAAGATTCACGGTAGACTTACAGTACACAAGAGACCAACCAATACATATTTTATAAAATGGTTTAATGAATGCATGCATGTCTGATACAATGATCAATAAATTTACTGAATTCAAATTATTTACTGTTGTAAACATTTTACAAAAGCATTGTGATTTATCTGGATATACAGTCCTTGATGGAAGAACTATTTCAGACTGAATCAGTGGCACATCAAAAAATAAAGCTGATGAGATCCATTCTGCATATTCTCTTTCAACATGATTCCAGCAAGAGAAACAGTATGGTATAAAAGTGTACAGTAAAGATTGTTTCTACCATAACATCAAATTCTGAAAACTGTAAATACAAGTTAAAGTGGTTGAAACAGTCAGAAGTCATAATTATTGTAACCAGTCAGAAATTACAGTAAGAAATGTTATCCAGTTATATGTAGCTGTCAAGACAAAACATTTCTTTCCTTGTCAGTTGATATATTTTCCAACAAGACAGCAAACTTTGGCAATTAGAGGTGTTGAAAGTAATTTTCAAAGTTCAAGACAGTCACAGCATTTTCTTTGCAGAAGGTGAATTGTACACCAAGGCTCAGAGGTTGTGAAAACTCTTTCCAAGTGGAAAAAAAGTGCAAACATCCTGCACAGATAGCTTAAAAAGCTGCTGGTACAATCATTCACCAACAGAATCTTTGTTTTCTTTTTGCATAGTTCACACATCACTGGGAATGTGACAGGGTGTGCTATTTTTGGCAAGAGCAAGAAGAAAGTGATACTGGTGTGAGTTGCCATGTCGGGCATGCTGGATCCATGCAGAATTCAGGTACAGGGCTGCTACCTGATGTTATTAGACACTGAATACTGATTCTGTTTTTGTTGAAGCAGTTCTGTAATAGCCAACAGCTTCTTAAGAACATGCTGTAGAAAAAGAATTGGTACAACAAGACATTATTAGCAACTAGAAAAAAAGTCTTGATATGCATTTTCAACAGCACCAATTCCCTAATAATAAGACATTATTTATTTCAAAAAAGGAACTTGAAAACAACACTGTGAAATTTAATCATTGTGTGCACTGATCTTATTACTTTCTGGTTTACCAGAGGCTAAGAAAATGTACTGCCAACATACTGTTGGATATTCAGACTATTTTCTTTCTTGCACCCACTATGGTAGAACTGTTTTTAACTAAAATAGGGTGACCATGAATCATTAGGGCTACGATGGAAAAAAAGAGAAAAAACACAAGGGAATTTTGCCAAAGAAGAAACCCATGAGAATAAATTTGTCCTTTGATGTAGAAAGTTAATTTTTTGCATGACACAAACAGAACTACACATCTTTCATCATCTTGTATATTAGATTTTTCTAAACATCTACTTAGATTTTTTTTTTAAACTTATAGTATTCCATGAGAGGGTTTGTGAATGAAACAATACTCGTTTGTACAAGCACATGAATTTAGTACTGAAAGCTTCTTCTGGGCTGCCTTGCCAGCCCTGCCATTGTTCTTCTGCTGTTCATCAGGAGTACCAGTTGCAGTGACTGAATTATGAGCATGACAGATTTTTTTCTCACTACTAAACTGCTGGGTTGCCCTTATTAACCTGGATTAGATTGGAGCTGCTGCTAATAGAAAAGATCATTTCAATATTCCTTGTGCTTTTTTTCCTGCCAACATAATAAAGTTGAATAAAAACATGTTGTCAGGCTGTCCAAAATCATCACGCAAGTTCTTTCCTCTAGTCTGGAAAAAAAATGTACTGCTGAAATACACATTATTTGAGTAGAAGGCCTCATCTGCTTCCAGAAGAATCCGCCATACAGATTTAGGAATTTAAGTTAAGGCCTTGAAAATAATTTTTTTAAAAAGGTAATTATGAGAGAGTATTTAGAAGCAGTGGAATTAATTATCAATCTCCAAATCTTCACCTACAGCAGCTGTCCCTGCCCTGAAAAACAAAAAAGAGCCATTTCCTGCATAGCACCACATACTAAACATTACTTGTGCAGTAACAAGAAATCCTTACTTGAGGTTCACTGTAATTAATAGACGAAAAGGAGGTGTATTACTAAATACATTATCTCTAAAGTCTACAGAAGTAATTTGAAGTTATTCCTTTTTATGTTTTATGAAGCTATTTGTTACAAATTAGTCTGTAGGTTTAGCTACTTACAGTAGCCCTGCTTAACAGCTGGCAGACTAATAATGGTTCACAGTGGGTTCGATAGAAAAGTTTGCCATGTTTATCGATGTACTAGAAAACTGGGAAGGCAGCAATAGAAAGCTAAGGAAAGCAAATTCCATCCAGCTGAAAACAGTAAGACCATTAAACCAAAAATCTAGAGAACCTGTCATGAATTTTGTGGACTTAAGTCTTCCTCTAGAAATTAAGAATTTTCACCATAACTGTGAAAAAACATCCTTGTTTTTATTTGCATGAAGAAGCAGCTCACAACTATGGGCTGTTTGGCCTTTATAGCTAATGAAGTCCTGGTGATCAGCACATTTTGAGATGTTTACCAGGTATAATGCTCTTCAGAAGTACTACAAAAGAATCCCAACATTGCAGAATAACTTGAGATATGCTGTTTGTACCTCTGATTTGACTGTTAAGCTTTCTAACTTACCTGCATTACACCTCTCTCATTACTGAGTGTCCGAAGTTCATCTGAGTGTGCCACGCAGATCTCATGCAGGGCTGCCAGATCACGAGATAGGTCAGTTCGAGAGTGCTCTGTAGTGTCTGGAAGCTCAGGGACATTCTTCAAGAAAAGCAATGAGAGCAGATTCAAGGGTGGTGAATACTTGGATATACAGGAAATTATGCTACTGCTGTACAGATGGGTCAATTCGGTTGTTTTACACTGCAAAGTAGTATGGCAGTGTTAAGTCTCCTGAGCTAATTCTTCTACCCATGTTTTCTGTTTCTTCCTCTCCAATATAAGCAATTTCTATTCCTGCTAGAATAGCTCAATAAAAAAAATCTCGTTTTGCTACACTACCACTAAGTGAAGAAAACTATTAAGGATAAAGACTCAACCTCCCAGTAAATAAGGAGATAATCCATCTATTATGTGCCCTTTTCAATTTAAATAAAAGAACATCAGCAGCAAAAAATAGAACAAAGTCTGTAATATCAAGTAACAGACTTGTTAAACCAATCATAAAACAGTAACACTGTAATTAAAACAGATTAATCCAACTGTTATTCTCAAACCAGTTGTTATGACCTCATACAAACTAATTTAAAGAAAACTGACACATAATTTCATACAGAAACTAAAGTTGAACCAGAAGAGGTGACATACAGCAACCTACTGAGTGCCAGAAAAGAATATTCATTTTTGAATCTAATCAAAACATTCTAGGACATCCTTTAAGTCACTTTAAATGAATCAGTTCAGGAGGGTAGGCACATATCCTTCATCTTCATTTATAAAATAAATATTTGTTTCAAAAGATCTACTCAGGAGCATCTAATTCCTTTTACAGCTGTCCTACACAAAACAGAGTTTTGTAATAGAGCAGTTCTTGTTCTAGACTGCAATATCTAGTGTGCTAGCAGACATCTGGAAATGGTAACTGAAATGCAGCATATTGTTTGAAGAGAAATTTAAATCTTCGGTAAAAGCTCTGCAACAGATTATAGGCAGGAATTTTTTGGTTTAAGATACATTTGTAAAGGTTTTGGCCAAAGTATATAATTCTTACGTAGATATTTTAGCTTCTCACTTCTATAGAGGTGCTAACTGAATAAAGTCTAATGACATCTGATGGTTTTAGTTTTGTGTGACGGGACACTGATCTGCAGGTTTTAAAGATGCAGAAGACAAATTTTATTCAGTAACAAGCATTAAAAATCATCTAAGAGCTGATATGTTTTTGAGCTAGTTCATAAAAAGGGTAAAGAAATTTTCATTTATGGTGTAGCATGTAACTTCCAATGAAGAATTCTTTAATCACTTACCCCAAGTTCATCTAAGAACATGATCATGCGGTGTTTGTTGCTCTTGATGAACGGATTTACCCCTTCCATATATGGCTCCTAGTAATTTTTAAAAGTCTTCATTAAATTATTCATACATTCATTGCATGTATTCACAAAAATACATACTGGCATGCAATCCAAAATTTCTGAAATATGCATGTTCTTCCAACACTAGCCTCAATAAACAAATACTACTTTCAAAAAGTATAATAAAAAATGATTGTAAATTTACAAGACTGTAAATTTTAAAAGGGTGATTTTTAGCAATATTTTCCTGGGTGTAGATTGGGCACAGACTGCATATGTGACAACAGAACACAGTGGAGGAGAGAGCACAGAGCAGTGCTAACTGCCTCTTGTGCCCACAGCGCTCAGTCAGATCGAAACCCAAGTGCCTTACACAATATGTACAGTTGTGCCATTTGGCAGGTAACATGCAGTGACTGCCAGTAATGTTCCAGCCTACATACATGCGTGTGAGCCTGTGAAGACATGGGGTTTTTTCCAAAACTAAGCAGACCTGGCTAACCAAAAGGTTGGATGCTCCTGCTCTACACCAACCTCAGAGTTTAATTTGAAAATGAATTACTGTATACAGAGATGTCTGCTGAGTTTCCTGTGTTCTCATAGCATCAGTATGTAGAGGCATGACACATTAAGACAGGTTTCTTTCTCCCAGAACAGTATGGCCTCTCTTCCCAAGGCAGCTTGACTACTACTGCCCTACTTCAGGTCAATACTTCAGGTTCAGTTCCAAAGACAGAAAACACTTCAAGAACTAGGATAACGCTTCAAGAACTGATGAGGACAAACATGTCAGGTGACAAGCTCTGCATAAGGAAATGGCAGCAACACAGTCCTAGTTGGTGTGTGTGTGCGTGTATAATATTCACCTTAGCTCCAAATTCAACCAGATTTGCTAAGTTCTGCACAGACTTGGCGACCAGCGTCAGTGTTCTTGCAGCAGTAGGGGAAGGAGAATCTGATAGGAATACAAAGTACAGTTACTGGCTATAGCATACAGATCCAACACCAGCCAAAAGAAAGCAAACCTCTTCTGCAGCTTGTGTTTTTAATAGAATTAAATGCTTTGAATGTTGTAACGGAGCAGTATGTGGAAAATGGCACCTGGTGAGGCAAAACTTACAATGCTTTAGTAATAATGTCCACAAAAATAAATGTGAACGTGTGGATTTCCAAACTTTAGTATGAGTTATGTGAAATAAGAAACATTTTCAGTAATACGAAATAGTTCTGCAGAAAGGAGGATTGCTTGTTAAAATACTAAAAAAAGTTTACACTTTTCCTTATTTGTGTATACCTACCTAAGCAGTCTCTTAAGCATCACACAAGTTATACTTCAAGTTACTTGCACCAGGACTATAGAATAAACACAGTGTGCTATCCTAGCTTATATTTCCATGAAATTACACTTACTTACTGTACTCAGTATTGCACTTTACATTAACCTCACAGTCAGCCAAAACTTCTTTTTTTTTTTTTTTTTTTTTGAAGTGACAGAACCAGGTGCATCTCTGCTTCCCCTACTTTACAGGAAGCAGCCTGGTCAAAAGCCAGGTTTTAATTTTTTCAGATTTGGCATATAAATTCAGAATTTTCTAATTCTCTGTAAATATGGTGCATCTGTTTGTGTCTAACTGCATCTTTTTCTCTGTCTTCCTGCCCTCCTACTCACTAATCCAGCAATGCACTGAAAATAAGTTCTGTTTCTCTCTTGCGTAGCTGGAGTTTAGATTGAGCCACTCACTGAGCAACTAAAGCCAGCTGTTGATAGAATCTAGTGTTATAGTGCAATTCTCTGAAGAAGTGCTGGGTAACCTTTGTACCTTGCAATCCAAACATCAAGTCCGCTGAACCAGTGTAAACACGTGTATTATTTCAAACAACTCCAGTATGCTTGGAGCAAAGATTCTTTCAGGACAGTTACGCAGGGTATACGACTCGCTGCTGAAACTGAGCTGTAGCTCCATACCCAGCCTTCAGGATACTTTTTTCTCATTACTGAAGTTGAGGTATGTTGGAAGACTTGCTCCCAAAGAAGAAGCCTCCCCCAGCATTCTTTTTCTTTCCTCCCAGCAGCTCTAAATCCTGTAGCTGTATCTGTGAGTTTACCTTAGCAGTAGTAAATTAGCTGAACATATCCAGAGGACTTCAAGACAAGCTTAAAAGGAGTTACACATTTTGATGCTTTCCGTTTGAGCCCTTCTTATTTAGATATCTTAGAGTGTAAAAGAGAAAATATGCTACATTGTCTGAAAAATTAGAAAGAAAGCTTTCCTGTATCCAATTTCTTATTTCCTCTTATTTCCAAATCAGCATCTTACTAGTAAAGTCGGGGAAGGAAGAAGAGCCATGGCTCATGCAAGCTACATGTCCCCTACTCTGGGGTCATCTTTGCCAGAATATATGGTAACAAAGATGAGGTACAATATATTCAAACATTTAAAAACTGAGTTTTAATAATTTTCCTTTCAGCATTTCACACCTTTCCTTTCGTTTTCCTACACAAGGAATACAGCAAAATCTCAATTTTAATTTTCCTCAATACATCCTTCTATCTAAAACACACATAATGATGTTCCATCTTAAAAATCTCACATCTGTAAGTTTAAAATGTCCACAAACATTCCTAGGTGACTACAACAGAAGTTCACTCCAGGAGAGTCCCGTGCCAGCTGTGTCAGATGTGATCCCTGGTCATGCCAACATCTCAGTTTCTGTCAAAGAGCTGGCTGGGAGAATGCTATCTGATGCTGGCCGGCACTGCCACGGATCAATTTTGCAATTCTGCTTTTGCAGACATAATGTTCCCTTGCCATTGTTGTAGTTACTACTACAGATGCACCCTACCAAGAGAGCAGCAAAATTCCAGGTTAACTAAAATGTGGTGAGAATATTTACTTGGGCAAGTTCATGAGAACACTCTTATTTATGACCTGCAAGTCAAATGAGATTACTGATTCAAGTCCATGCATCCCACCTTTTCTAAATGCTTCCCCTCTTTCATCTTTAAAATTAAGTGACTGCACTTAATGACTAAAAGCAAAGACTTCTACAGTGTGTGGCAGTTATCTAAGCAGCAGATTCAATCCAGAAAATTACTCTTGAATAACTAAGGGCCCACAGGTATTCCAGGCTCTCCAGGCACACTTCCACAGAATCATAGAATTAGCAAGGTTGGAAAAAGTCTCCGAGATCATCCGAATCCAACCATCTACCTATCACCAACATTTCCCACTAAACAGTGTTCCTCAGTACATCTACAGCACCTACATGGTTCTTGAGCACCTCCAGGGTCGGTGACACCACCACCTCCCTGGGCAGACCATTCCAGTGCCTGACCACCCTCTCTGAGGAGGACTGTTTCCTAATATCCAGCCTGAATCCCTCCAGCAACTTGAGGCCATTCCCTCTAGTCCTGTTAGTTACATGGGAGAAGAGGCCAAACCCTACCTCTCCACAAACTCCCTTTAGGTATGTAGAGAGCAGGAAGGTCACCTCTGAGTCTCCTCTTTTTCAGACGAAACAATCCCAGCTTCCTCAACTGTTCCCCGTAAGACTTGTGCTCCAGACCCCTCACCAGTTTCCTTGCCCTTCTCTGGACACACTCCAGAGCCTCCATGTCTTTCTTGTAGTGAGGGGCCCAAAACTGAACACAGTATTCAAGGTGCAGCCTCGTCACAGCTGAGTACAGTCTCTGTAGATCTTGCACAGCTCTCGACAGACTCTACACGTCAACTCTATGGATCTTTTTCACATAAAACATATCATGAAGTTCAGTGCTGCATTGTATTCAAAGTGAAACCTGAAGATCACACGTTTAATTTTTCCACACTTCTAGAATATACTGCACATTGCTAGACTTCAACTCCACAACGTGTTATTAAATTCAGCAACACATTCTTCTGGGGTTTAAAATGAGACACTAGAGATAAAAACCATCTAATCTTTGAGGGTGAAAAGCACATGCTTATCACTTTAGGGAAAGACATGAAGTGGTGTGGATTACATGAGTTTGGACACTCTTCAATAACTTCCTAATTTGCTACGTTAGACACTAAAGTAAATCCATGTCTATTAGTATACAATGCATGAAATTGATCTGAAGCATATAGTCACCTGAGATGATATTAAACATCCTTGGGTTCAGGATAGCAGGACAAATCAGTCGGAGAAAAACAAAGCCACTGAAATTGAAAGAAATTTGTATTTTGTTTAATAGTAATATTAACGTAAAATTGTGTAATCTTGAACAGTTCAAGTTAATGTGGAAATCTTTTTGAGACAAACAACAACAAATCAGCCTGCACTTTGGGAATATGGTTGTTAATTAGGAATGTCTTGGTATGACTTCAGCTACCAAAAAAACTGGAAGAGGAGGCATACTGATTTCCCAATTAAGGTGGATTGCTGAAACCAACTGGGAAGAACTTGACTGTGAAATCACTATGAAGCTAAGACCACACTGGCTTCAAAAAGAATAAGTCCCTGGTCCTCTACCATCCAGAGGTTTTCCAGTTTTCTACAGAAGGCATAATCATGCAGCCTTTGACTCCCCCAACCAATGTAAGTGTTGCAGGAGTACAAGTACAAGGCAGAAGGAAAGCTCTCTTTTGGCAGCAACACAGCTAAGCAGACCCAAATCCTGATGACAGTATGCTTTAGTAGAAGAATAGCATGGGATTTGCTGTGTTCCTCCCAGAACTAAATGCTGCCACTTAGGAAGCTGAAGAAAAGTATCATTCAAGATAAAGCAACTTTCAACTATGTTGAGAAAAATCTAATTTTCTTCAAAAGCAGAAGTAAAAAACATCTAATTCATGTCAACCTTAATTCTTACTAACTGCTGTAAGAGGAAGTTACATAAAGACCAGCTAAGGCGATTTACATCATGCTTCATTTTGCTTGGACCAGCAGACTGTTTTTCACTGTACCGATAACAAAACCTTAACTGACAAGGAAGGGAAGGGGATGTCACACAGCCTTGTTTGCTGTTGAGTGCAGAGTGACTAACATTCATATTATTTGGAAATGATGCATGGGTTATTGGTAATGTTAGCATATCTTCCATACGCCCAAGACATCTGAGTTCTAATACATACTTGTAAGGAAGTTTCTTTTTCCTCCAAGAACCACAAATTATGGGCTGGTAAAACAACAGTCCTGAACCTCAGTGGAGCAAAAAAAAAAAATAATTGTCTATGGTGTGAATATGAAGATATGAGAAAGTATGCAATCTGGAAATCATGGAATACAGACCAATCTCTCCTAAGTGCCTAACATTGAAGACCTGTGAGGTATGAATCCTGCTAATACAGAATACTTGGGGGTTCTTACTCCTTCACCCTGTGTTAATAACAAGTCTGATGTGGAGTCCTGAAATAACGGATAATATAATAATGAATACTGACATGGAGTTTTGGAAATCAGGTAGAAATGGCAACATTTTTTGAATGAGGTAGCTGGTAAACTATTCAGACATCTAAAAATTAGTCTTATAAAACAGTTTCCTTCATAAAAGGTTGCAACAGTTTAGTAAGAAGTTGCAACTATCCACTTATGAAAACTAAGGTCACAGGAAAAAGAGATTGAAAAGTTAGAGCATTTAGGGAAACTTAAAATGTAAGCTGCATTCACCTAAGGAAATCTATGTGGTTCTCTGGAGCTGAGTAAGTAGAGAAAGATGTCACTTTTCTTGAGCTCTACAGCCCTGCAATATGGTAGCCCTTCAGAATAAGCGGGGCTCTCCTAATAGGAGCAGCTCTGATTTGAAGGCAAAGCCCTAGCTAGCACAGTACCCTCAATTCTGTAAGCCACAGCTATTAGTGTCAAAATGATTTAAAAAAAAAAAAAAGGGCCAAAATACAAATCTTCTGAAAATCCCCAACAGGAGGAAAATCTAACCTCAGCAAATCATGATTGCCAGATACCGGGGAAGGGAGGAAAGTGCAGGATGGGACTTGCCCATAACCTCAAACACTAACATCTAGGAACAGATTGTCAAGGTCACATCTCTTTTTTGGACTGGCAATAGGCAGTTAGAGGAAGGACTTGTATATGGCTTTGGATTATGAATACAGATTGGAGTTTCTGTACCCAGTGTAACTTCAGGGGAGTCAAGTTGGATATGTTCCAGTGTGGCAAGGCTGGAACAGAGAAATGAGGGATACTAATACAGTATAGAATTACATGGTTTCAGAAGCCAATACTGTTAATACGAGTGACTGGCATCACATCATGCAGCACCAGCAACTGGGAGCTCTCTCTGATGCAGTAAACTAAATACTGCAGTACAGACAGTAGCTCAGTGAAGCCTAATGACACCTGGATTACCTTTATGAGAAGATTTCACACCATGCTGGTTCTGCATTTTAAGGGGCAGCGACCCTAACTTGTGTAGGTTTTCTCCAATAATCAACATATGCTTACATAAGTGTAGCTGAATAATGTCTTCTCAGGTGGCATATGACAGGATCACAATCTCCAGAAGATATTACTCTCTACAGGTATTACAAAGGCTAAATATTGCTTTGAGAGAAGTTCTCTTTTTTCCCCCTCACTCCCCCGCATGAAAATGGGAATCATTATTTAAGTTGTAAAACTTAACATAATGCAAGTAAATTTGAAGTTAAAACTATTACATAAAGCCATCCTGACCTCTGTGCTACATCTTATTCTGCAAAAGTCTATGAATGTGCTTCTTGCAAGCTCATAATCCTTAATTGGGATATCATGCCTCAGTATCATAACTACCTTCAATGTCATTATCTATGTAAGTATTATGAAGTTTTGTCACAAAAGCACACTGAAGCTTGTTAGGGGTAAGACATTGAAAGATTACTTTCAACACAGTGACACACAGCTTACCTAACAACTCTGGTTCTCATGGTTGTATTAGCAGGCCACTTGTTTTGAACAGACTTCTGCAAGCACCCATAAATATACCTCAATGTCCTGTAAAAATGGTAGCTAATTACTCATCAGATAAGATCGGAGAATAAAAAAAATCTAGTCAGAAAGGATCCTGTCCAACTGCCTACTTGATACACAAATGTTATCAATTCCAAGTCTACTATTTAGACATTTAAATTAATTAAAAATTTCTAAGTTAATAAAACTGTAAAAACTCAGCTTATAATTGTTCATTAAAAAGTAGATTTATAAACTAGGAACATGTTTTCAATGATGCACAGTTCTATTCATGTAGGTAACATTAAATGTGCATTTAACGTTTCATGTTTTTTTAAAAAGTACAAATTTGATGTTTGGATTTATTTTTTACTTTTAACTCAGTAGCAACTTTTCTTTCCATAAATAAGGGTTACATTTTAATAGTTAAGTGTCTAAGCAACTACAAAATTTCTCCTCTCCAATACTAACTGTGGCACTTTCCACATGTTGAGAACTGCATCACATAAATTAAAAGGAACACACCTTTTAACCTTGCCAGCACTACCAGAAAACAAACATTTCTGTTATCTACTATTAAAGAGTTTGTTTACTTTGAATGCAAATGGAAGAGAACTGTTAGTACTATCAAGTTCTTTTTAGATGGCTCAGATCTAAAATAAGAACACAGAGGTTGCATTGGCACTTAAAAAGGAAAAAAATTAACCTCTGCACTTCCTTGATAGAAATAATCATAGCACAGCACACTAATACTCTGCTTATATTTTTAATGTACTGTTAATAATTCTGTCTCTCTTCCCCAGAAGAGGAAATATAAGAACTTGTTAAATTAAAATTAAAATTAATTAAAATTTAAAGTTAATTAAACTTTTTAAAATTAAAGTTAATTAAAATTGTTTTCTACACTCTTTCAGGAAACAAAATACTGATTATTTTTATTCTTTCCCTGAAAAGCAAGAAGCTTTTGTAAAAAGGCACTATTTATACCTGAAAATGTTGGTTTTAAATCCTTCTGTATTCCACTGTATAAATTATCCTGAAGACCCTACCAACTCTGAACAGTCTTGTGATTGATTAGCAGAAGGTGATCCCATAAAAATACCATTTTAAGGTGCAATGTAAACCACATAAGCAGGAATTTTCAAATACAAAAAGTGCCAACTTACGGAGGCAGTATTTCTGCAGCCATGAATATTTTCTCTACCAGTTCTGAAAGTATACTGAGTAGATGTGCCAAATTAGTGTTAACATCTTCATTCTTCTCTAGTTTGGAAGGATTCAACTAAAAAGAGAAAATGATTAGGCTTCCACTCCTACCAGAACAACACAGCTTCGTAATACTACACAACGAAGACTTCTTCAAAGTGAATTAAAAATTCTGCTACAGTAGAAATCTCAGACTCCTACAGAACTCCCACATCTGCTTCAGTGGCTACACAGGAAATCAAGAGCAGCAGAGGTTCTAGTATGTTACGCCTTTAATGCTTAAGATATTCCACACTGCCCATTCACATGGCCCTTTCGTATCTTTTTAATTCAGAATTCTGAGGACCCCCATCCTTTCCACAATGAAGTTGCAGTAAAACACAGAAGTTAGGAGAATAATTTAAAATAAATAAATAAATCCCCTCCCCTCCAACCCTACCCTGAAACCTCCCCCCAAAAATCAGCAAGATCAATAAGCAGCATCAGGGAGTTCAAAATCAGAACTAAAGTTCAGAAATTGACCTGTGTGACATCTTGTGCTTACTGGAAGTTATTCAGGTCATGTTGCTCAGTAACTGCTGCAGAACACCTTCTGTTAGCTACAGAGTAAATACCTAACTTGAAAGTTGTGAATTTAAAAATTCAGCACTTCAAAATCGCTATCATGAATATTGCTCACAGCAACACTAGAAAAAAAATGAATTTAGATCCTGTATCAATCACATAAATGAAGTTTTCTTCTGAGAGATAAATGAATATCTCTAAAGATAACATTTAATCCAAGCATAAAATATAACAGTCAGTAGATAACTGTCTCAACAGACCAAGATGTTCACAAACATAGTTCAAGCTATCACCTCACAGGACTGCTTGCTCTCCATTATCTTTAATATAGAGTCTTTCAGTGCATGGTGAACAAAACGCGTTGCAGTGGCTTTCATATACTGCTCCATAAGTGTACTTGCTAAAGTGGTAGCACGAAACAAGGTAGTAGCTTCATCTGAAAGAAGAAAAAAAAAAAAAAAAAAGTGAATTAAAAGGTTGAGAAAGTGAGCCAATAAAGAGCAGAGAAGAAAAAAAACTGCTGCTCACAACTGTGTGTTGTAAATAAAGACGACAAAAAGTAAGACACCACAGCCCTCTCCTCCCTACCTGCCCACAGTTTCAGTAAATTTCAGTGTAAATAGAACAATACCTTCCATGCTTATTTCCCTGTCATTTAGTGTTCGTAACAACAAGGACTCAAGCTTTTCATGAAGAAAAATCTTCAGTAAAATGCCAGCCAACAGTGTTCTGTCCTGTCCACAAACATGTGATAAGGCATAGACTACATGAAGTTCTTTCTGGAGTATAAGCTGAAAGAAAAAGAATGAATTTAAAAAATTCAGAAACTTATGTAACTATTCAGTAGAAACTGGTGTCATATATCTATAGTAAAACAGATGTCACTATAAATATAATTAAACTGTGTCAAGCACTGTTTTCAAAATTTGTCTCAAATAACAAAGTGAGTTTTGACAGGTGAATTAAGGAAAGTTAAACAGTTTTATACCTCTTTAAACTCACTGTATTCCTCTTCTGGCATGATCTTCTCCATAGAATATCGTGCTCGAACACGCAGAGATCCTGGCTCAATACCCTTTAATGGTACATGGGAACTGAGTTGAAACCACTCATCTGTTGCATGTCCTTTTTGTAATCGGCTTAATTGGCAGCGCATAAATACTTCAGGAAAAAAGCATTATTCAGTTAATTTACCTCCAGCAAAATATATCAAGTTGTTCATATCAAACAAAATAACTATTTTCATCACATGCCATCTTGCTTCACCAAGGGTATTAATAATAGCAATCAAGATTTTTGCCATCAATAAATTAGCAGGCTCTCTATTCACTGGTTTAGAATATTCCTGTGAAGTGGAAACACAAAGCAGTCTGTGAGTAATGCATAAACATGCATTCAAGAATGCCACACAGATACTGATACTGTTTCCTTTGTAACACCCAAGCAGCAGATAAGTGAAGTGCTACCTTGCAATTCCCAGCAGCCATCAGAAAATAAAAGCAGATAAAGTATTCAGAATTCACTGTGATTTTTTTTGTAACCAGTCTTGGGCTGATATCATCATCAGGCCTACTTCCTCACCACTTTCTTTTTACTTTTATTACAGTAACACTACTGAAATTACAATACTCCAAAAAATTTTTCTTTTTAAATTCCATTACTGCAAAGTCAAGTCTTCCAGAAATTGTCAGCAGTTCTAGCAGATTTTCCATTGCCTCAGTATTGCAATGTTATCAGGTAATCACCTGATACCCCAATAGAATAGCACCACATTCATAATGCTCACTTCAGGGCACATCAGTTGCCTACTACTTCATGCTCTTTGGAGCTGATAAACTCCTGTAAGATAATTCATTCATGTCAGTTAAGTAGCTGGAAAAATTATTCTTCCATCTTCTACTTATTACCAGAATGGATGGGACCACAATCCCACCAATCAACTTTACAAGAATACTTCTTCCCATCAAATCTTATACACTGCAGCTAAGCAATGTGCTTGGTTTCTTTGGTTGCAGACATATGGCATGTGTCATACACTGGCACACTGATAGGGAGGGTGAAATACAGGATCTAGAATAATGTGTTTATTTTTTCCAGTGGCTACAGTAGTATTTTGTAATTGCAATATTGCCTGAACAACAGAGGAGCCCCTAGCCTGCCAGAGCAGACATAACTTCCCAGCGTACATTCACCAATTCTGTGGCACCACAGTGACTTTTTTCCACCTGGCTGCAGCTGCATAACCTAAACTACCAGCTTCAAAACCAACCTGTGGCACTTCTGCAAATACAAACCACGCTCAGAAGAAAAACAAAGGCTAACACAGTGTTTTACAGATGTGCCCACAAGTGCCGACCTCCTCCTTTATAAAAAATATTCAGTTTTTCCTCCATTAACTAAATGAAATTAACCAAATATTGTGGTGCTAAACCAAACCAGAGCTTCCACTACAGTTCAATACTGTGTAGTACTGCCCTGGCAGACTGATTGCTTCAATTATCCAATCAAACTTGAGCATCCCAGTTTTCAGAAGCAGCAAAACAAAGTCTAAATATTAGGACTTAATTGAATTTTTTTCATGTTTGTTTTAAAGACATTAATATATGCCTATGCAAATAAATCACTGTACAAGTTACTTAGTTCCTTTTTGGTAGAGAAATGAAGAGAAAAGGTTTGAGCAGAAATGATACCAAACTCCATAGTTAAACTCGTAAAATACTTTTACAAGGTGGGAATATTACAATAATTACTGATTACTTTTAGCAGACAAGCATCCAAGTCAAAAACTTGAGAATTCACAAAACATTTTAAAATACCGAAAACCAGCCTTCATGCTCTTATTTTAGTATTTAAAATGAAAGAAATGGTGGAAGAAATGAAAACAGTGAGACCCATACGTATTAGTGGGCCTTCAATCTGCTTACTACAGCAGAAGCAACAAGCAGGAAAGCTGACTTAACCAAATAATGGGGAAGAAGAACAGTACCAGAGTCACATGGTTCCCATTTCAGGGCAATCCACATTTAGCAACTGCAGCTGGGAAGCAAAATATTTGTGGAAGAAATGAATTTTCTTGCTTTTGGAGAGTTCAGGTGTTATTCAGGCAGTGCACCCTGGTCTGTTAGATGAAATCTGGTATTGCTCATTTATTTCCATTTATAATAGGGCAGAGATGCATACTAATTCAACTTGACTTTGTCTAATCCTTGTCCCCAAATTAAATTACTGTTGAGTTATGCTGTGAGGGGAGCTAAGTAACTCTACCCCTAATTAAACTTTCTATCACCTTCCAGCAGCTGGATGCATCCAAAGCCAATAATCTCCTTAATCTGGACAAAGAAGGAAATGACAAAAACAATTTAAAAGAAATTGAAACATTCAATTCACAAATTATCATTGCAGTGGTTCCTGTACTGACTGAACCACTGGGGTAGCCAGATATTTTTTTCTACTCAAGCAAATATAAGAAGAGTGCAAGAACATGAACCATGATTAAAGGCGTTCTGTGTGTCAGAGGGACATCATTTTTCCTCCTATTATATGAGAATTTTTCTAGTCAGAGGAAGGACGAAGTTTTGGAATTGCACTCTGGAATCTGGAATTGAGTTCTGCAAGAGCACTCAATCTGAGTAGTAATTCTACTTTGATCACAGTTTCTAAATCTCTTCTCTGAAAAAATCACAAAATTAACAGAGATAACAGGCTACTAACACAATATATGCAAACTGAAACAACTGCAATAGACTAAGTACTCTCTGAGTACTCTGCAGGCAGGTCTGAACACAATGGAAAAGCAAAATTCTTGGAACAAACTGAGGCTGGGTGGGGTAGTGCTGCACTGCAGGCAACAAACAAGGAGGGTAGGGGCTGAAGCTCTTAGAGAAGCAAAACAGCAAGTGATAGTTTTACTAGGAAAAGAGGTTTGAAATATATTATGTGTGAAGGGAATTGAACATAATCTTTTTTTTTTAATATAGAAGAGCTCAGAAGTCATGCTTTTCAAAATGAGTCCTTTCTTTCTAGAAAGCTGATGTTGCCTTACTAGCTTGCTACTAACCTGCTGAAATACACAGAAACAAATCAACTACTGAAGATGCAGTTGTCTAGTTAATAGGAAGAGAAAAAAAATCTTGTGAACTCATGTAAGAAGTGGAAGAACATATGGATTCTTTCCTAAAGTGATACTGAGGTGATTTCAGGTTTAAGCCTAAAAGTCATGCCAGGAAAGAATGGAGATGATGCGAAACAAAGAAAATGGCAAATTTTCCAGAGACTCTCAGGATATTTTTGATTCATTTTTAAATGAAGTAACACATTTGCTCCCTTACCTTGTTCCCAGTAAATACAACAAAAATATTAATGAGGAACTGCATACATGCATACTTAAAACAGCTCAAATAAGTTAACTCAGTGACACAGTAAAACTGAGCAGACTATTACTGATAGATTCTCTTTTGATCTTCCCTTTCTGTAAGCACAGTCACTGCATCACATAATGATGATTCTAACGAACAGCTAGGAAAGCCAGGAGATACTTAGGACTGGATTACTGTGTATCTCAGTACTAAAAACCATGCAAGTTCTCACTGTAAAAACATGAATGCAAAACCATTAACAGACATCCAAAACATACAAATAGTAGAGTGGTAGGTATAAAAATACACTTAATTCTCTTGTGATAATGTTTCACAAGAGCCATGAAAACTGCACAAATAATCCATTGCTGCAATACATATGCAACTTTTACAGAAAAATACTTACATATATCTGGATCTTTACTTTTCTTTGTTTTGTTACTAAGACTTATCTCAAATCTATTAATATCAGATGAAAGATCACTAGGAGAAAAGACAGAAAGCCTCAATTAATACTTACAGTTGGCTGGCATTTAATTTTAAATAAACTCATTTCAAACCTGAACTCCATTTACAGACAAAGATACACATTAACAAAGATATTTAGCTGCCTACAGAAAATCTATTTACATTTATGGATAAAAAGCTGCTGGTCTTTAACCACACACACAGTACTTTTAAAAGCACATGCAAAACAGGAGACTGCTAATGATCTTAAATGCAAAGCATCTTAGCAGAACTTGAGAAGAGTAAGACTTACTCAAAAACAAATTCTTCTGACCACACAGGGTTCTGCCCTTCCCTGATATGTGTTTTTGCTACCTGAACACTGTTCAGGTAGATGTTACAATATGGATTAGTAAAATGCTTTACTGGGAGCGTATGAGCTTCTTCTACATGCAAAATAAGACTGCTGACCTGAAAAAAAAAAAAAAAAAAAAAAATTAAATTACTCCTTTTTTTCTGGAACAGAAACATTAAAAATATGAATTTTTTCTCCCTCTGTGTGGAGGCTTAATGTTAACTTATGAGTAGTGATCACAAACTATTACTTCCTAATAGAAAGGGCAAGGAACAGATGTAATGGATCAATATTTTAACAAGTACCAGTGACAAAATAAGAGCAGTATCAACTACTGAAAACAAATCTCTGGCACCATATTTTTAATGTAACCTATTTGTTTTTGTTAGTGGTGATGGTTTTTATTTAACTTATCTCTAACAAACATTAGGATTTGTAAATGCTAACTTTTCTACACATAGAAAATTCTACAGAAACCAAAACCTGGCATCTTGAGTAAAAATCACAGGTGATTCTAAGCAGAATGGCTTACCCTGTGCTGTTCCAACAGATCGCACAAAACTCTTGTTGTGCAACACATTATAACCAGTTTTCCCCCTAAACTGAAATCACTTGGTCCGTAATATGGGCTCTCAAGACTACAGCAATTGGTAACCCCACATTTCCAAAGAATGAGAAGTGAACTTTCTGAGATCTTACTCATATCAAGGAAGGTATTTTATCTACTTTTCTACAAAATTCCAAACAACGTGTAATTCACAGCTCAATCCAACAGGTACTGATACCAGCTGATACCAAATATATAAGAACACAAATTACTGCATTTAATTTGGTCAACATTTCATTCAAATTCAAATATTCAGCAATACAAGTTTTGAAGGACAGTTAAAAAAACTGTAAGAATTCACATTAGTGTTTGTATATTCCCTCAGAAGACTGACCATGCCATAAAAGTCACTAATAAACACCAGCAAGGCTTTACTTTCCATCACACTTCACAAGCGTGCAATACAAAGTAACTGATGAAGCACGTTTCTCAAACTCTGCTTCCTGATATAATTTCTGTAATTTTCCTCCAAATGGAAGTGTTTGTTTTTTTCCTGTCTTGATGATTCATACTTATATTTTTCCACTTTTCTTCTGTTCTTCACCTTTATGCAGAAAAACACTGTATTTTGAGGGACAGAATTAGTTTAAAATGCCACCCTTCTTGCTTAGCTTCTGCAGCTTGCAAGCCTCCAATTTCACCTACCAATTCACTTAACGTAGTTATTTTCTTCAGAAGCATTTAATCTTCTTTAATGCTAACTACAGAATAATTCCGTGTGTCCTGGAAAATGCATTTGTTTTTCCACAGTAATTACGTTCACTGTTCCCAACATTCAGAATTATCAGGGATTGTTGAAGTACATATGTAACTTTGCAATGATTACAGATTTGGTCATCACTGACCACCAGTCCTCCAACCTCTGTGACAATTCAGGCCAAAGCAGCACTTTCTAGAGGCCAAGAAATTTTAAGCCAAAAGCATGGCTCAGCACGCACCGGTCACTAAAAAATGAGTAACAGTATTTGAACAAGCATTCTGTTCACAGTATTTGAACGAACATTTTGTTTACATCACACAAAAGATGATTTGAAGTCCGTATGGTTTTTTCTGGTTTTTGTTTTTTGTTGTTTAGGTCTCTCACAATGTAAAATATTAAGTTAAACAGATAAAGAAAAGCTGACTTTATCCCAGTTATATGACATCAGAAATTAGTATCTAGCATAGTATCTACAGATTACATAAAAACACTGTTCTTTATGCATACAGGTAACAAAACTGAAATCATTCTGGTTCTGCATAACTCCAAAAAGGAAAGTAAGAATGTGCAGAACTTAACTAATACTGAAAGGAAGATTTATTTGTCAATATATCTGCACAACATAGAACTTTAACCCCAATAAAGCAAAACCCCTTAACATCTGTACAGCTTCACCTGGCGTAGACGTTTGTTTGATGTTCCTGGACTGGTTTTTCTTAAACTGCAAAACATCTGCAAAGCTTTCATCCAGTCCTAAAAGAGAAGGACGCAGAATAGCATAATAAGGCAAAGTCAGGTACAGCTTCTTGCAGGGGACTAGACATCTCAAAGGGTACATTAAATATCTTAATTATTCCTCAGCTTCAATTTTTATGCCACTCCAAATATCAAATTTGAATAATAAAGCAAAATTATCTTCAATAAGTAAATGAAAATTAAGGATTTGCAAATCAGAAGCAATGTCTTTTTTGGAAATATCAAACATTGTTAATTGGATATACACAGACAGTGCAACCTTTAACAAGTTTCCAGTCTAGTAACGTCACGTTAAACTGTAAATGGCATATAAAATGAAGCAAATCCTGCTTACTTCTGAAAAAATAAGTTAACAAGACAAACTATGCTGTTTTTTTCCTCTCAATTTTATCTGTATTCCTGTCATAATACTGCATATAATTCCAATGTAAACTAAACAACGTTAACAGAAAAACACAAAAGAAGGATATCCTACATCCTCCTTTTGTCTTCTCATAGCCTGATGTAGTAGAATGGATGGATGGAATCCACTTTAATACAGAAAATGAATAGGCCACCTAGGAGCAAACTGAAGAAAATTTGTGCTTATTTTTCCATTATTATACAAATGAGCTGCTAAGAGGCACCATCACCTCACCAGACCACCTCCGAAAAAGTTGAAGACACTTCCTAACATAAGAGTTTTGTATGGGAGTCTTAGCTTTAGAAGATAGGAGAAAAGGTACAGCTGCTTTCCCTTGTTTCTGTCCCACAGCCATCGTGTTCTCCATTGCTGTTGCAAAGCTCAAAACGTAGGTTCTGATCAGTTGCATTCTAAAGTCTATCTCAAAGATCTGCCGCCAATTATCCCCGAAGTATAATTTAACAGTGTCATGAAAAAAACCCACAATATTGTTTGAATCTTCTCCTTCACTGCACATTCCACATATTAAAAAACAATACAGGAGCATCATCTACCGCAGCCATTCTTAGCTAGACTACTTGAGTCAGGCTTCAACTTTCCAAGCCTTCCACAGAAGGAAAAGCTTCCAGGTGTGCAGCACAAAGTTTTAGTGGCTTGTTCCTTTATTCTAAAGTAGTAGCAATGAGAGCCAAAGCCTTCCTAAATACAGCGAACCAGTAAATGTTTTGTAGATGCACAGTGCATCCCTAAACCCAATCACTACAGGAAAACCTATCTTCTTAAATGCTAAAACTATCAGCAGTGAGAACAATGCACCAATAGCACCATTCTTCTAACAAAGAAACAAGGACAACATGTGACCCATTCCATAAGATGGCCGCTTTGATATCTATTTATACTAAAATAATCATTTTTTTTCCTTAATATGTAGAAAACTTAGTCCTCTATAAAATGTTTGAGTAAAAAAAATCGTGATCTTCTCAGAACAGATCTAAATGAGAGCTGATGCGCATGAACCAAAACCGTATCATTAACAGAACTGTACTTTGTAAAGAATACAGTGAACAGTGTGTTAGAGCGATCAGAATCAGAAGTAGATTAAATCAAACCACTTGGGGAATAAGGCACATGTTCTGCTTTCTACACATTCTTTTAATTTCTAGAACTCACAAGACACTGGACATGGCAAAAATGAACCTACATGTTCATGATTGTAGAAATTAATGGACATACTCTCAATGACCGCATGCTGCTTCTCAGAGATGATACTGACAGCTGTGTGATAAACATCAGTGCAATTTTCAGATGTTATCCCAGTGACTTTCATAAACTTTTGACAGTTCAACAAGAAAATGTGTTCTTTCCTGTGTTTACAGCTCTACAAAAATATTGAATGTATACGGCCTACTGTAAGAACTACTTTGAAAAGTTTTAATTCCACTCCAATTAAACCAAATGGAAAGCCTAACTTCTGATGCAACATGTACATTTCAAAATTGTAACCTTAATAAATAAGAGCATTGCCTCAACTTACACTCTCCTGCTGGTAAGAGGATTTTAGAGCACTAAGCTCTATACAATCACATCGCTTCTCATGCACAATCAGGGCCCAAAACTATGAAAAATTACTGATTCAGGAACAGGAAAACTGTGGCAGATAGCCATTCCTTCTAATTTGGTCCCAGCACACACAGATGTGCTATTGTTTTATTTCACATCAGGAAAATACTCTTGAAAGAAAAGTGTTGGAGAGCAAATGATTTTTCTGAACTGAACTATGCCAGAAGTTGTGTTCTGCAAAATGTACAAAAGAATATAACCTAAGTTCATTCCACAGAACCGGAACTTGTCCAAAGTAAAAATCCCCAAGTACAAGTAATATAGCTACTGGATTCCCAACAATAGTTTTTCCCTCCTAGACCTCCTACTCCTGTATCATAACACCTGTTAATATAAGCTCAACCACTATCTCATTTATGCTACCCTTGCTTCCTACTGAAGAATTGCTGAACACTGCAATGCCAACAAAAAATAATACATCACTTTAAAGATTATATTTACCAACAAAAGCTCTCACCTGTGCTTGTTCTGGAGTTTCGCCTGCAAAGTAAAAGATGTAATGCTCTTCACTAAAGTGCTGAACTACTATCTGAAAACAGTTTGGCCTTAAAGATAAACAGAACAACAAAAAAGTTTTATTAATCTTTGTAATATTTACAAACACCTTCACTTATTAATCTCAGAGTGGACATTAGGAATAGCTTCTTTACACCGTGAGAGTGGTCAGACACCCCCAGGCACAGGCTTCCTACAGAAGTGGTGGATGCCCCACGCCTGTCTGTTCAAGAAGCATTTGGACAATGCCCTCAGTAATGTGCTTTAACTTCTGGTTAGACCTGAGGTGGTCAGTCTCCAGGATCTCTGAAGGTCCCTTTCAGCTGAATGATTCTAATCCTTCTGTGCCAAAATTTACACTGAAATAACAGTTTTCTGCTCATTTTGTGAAAGGAACATTGAACACAAAATAGACATGAAAGACTATCAAAAAATATTCTCAGGTATTTCAAAATTGCATTTTTGCTTGAACATGTTACTTTTAAGAAAATTATAGCACAGCTATTTTGTTTATGAGCAGGAAGAGACTTGTTGAATGTTAGAATATATATATAAAAGAGCATACTGACTTACAGTCAAGACAATAAGTAATCACCTTGGAACATGAAAGTGTTGCCACTGAGATCTATTCCCGCAAGCTTCTAAAGACAAGCAAAGGTTCAGCCTTTGCTGCCAAGCAATTAAAGACACATTAAGGATTTGTTCTTTCAGGATTTCAGGAAATGCTATCATAAGAAATCCCCTACATGATCGTGCCCCACAGGTCTCATGACCAATAAAATGTTTATTGGGTCACACACCAATCATCTGATACATACCTCTAAATCTCTGCATGGAATTACAGTGTCTTGGCCATTTTGTATCACCATCCATTTGTCAAAAACACTACCAAGTGTTAAATTGCAAGCTATTTTAAATGACACTTCATTCACAACCTTCCAGTTTATGTTTAAGGAAACTTATCTGTCCCAATCACTACATTACACAGAATCTCATTTCCTTTTCAGCCTTCTGCTCTCCATCCATTTCACTGCCTGATGAACTGTGTGCATGTCACAGGATGGGGAAGAGCAGGAAGTAACCAGAGCTAGGGCTATTTACATCACTACCCTCAAAGAAACCAGCAGGTCTACGAGCTTCACTGAGCCTTCTGAGAAAAGGGTAAAAACAGAGTTTGGGATTGTTTTTCTTGTTTTATTTTTTTTCCTTCTTCAAGTAGCAGCTACTTAAAGTACAGGAGGAACTTTATACAGTTCCTCACTATCAGCTTCCTACAGTTGATGCAACCATGCATTTCTTTCTACCCACATTCAGAACCACTTACTGCCCAATTTTACAGCAGAGTACTTCTTAAGGGGTAATCATTAAACAAACTGTTCTTCTTTACACTGTACCAATGTACACTAAAGCTTCCTTCGTAACTGTTAACTTACACACAGAAAATTTCAATAGTGTTTATTAATTATGGTTAGTTCCATGGATTTTCAGAATTTTTGAGAAGAGTAAAAAAAATTATTGGAATAAGACAACAAAATATTTGTACTTTAAGAAACACCAGCAGTTTCAGACATCTAATATGACAGGTTTTTTTATTGTTGTTTTTTTAATAGTATTGTTAGCTACAAATCACTTGAATTAGATATGGGAATTTCTGTATATGTGTTTTTCTATCTGAAACTTCCAGTAGAAAGTATTCATACTGCTCTTCTATAGCATTAAGTACAATTTGGTGGAATTATGAACTATCAATAAGCAAAAACATAACCTCTTTCTTGCTAATAACAAGTAACATCAGAAAGAGTATTTGTTCTCAATTTCTTTGTTAGTAATCACTTGCCTTGCAATTAGCATAGTTTGATGAAAAATATTACAGTAAAATAAGACTTCATGCAAAAATGGTCTCTGAGTATAGCTCTAACAACAGCTTATCTTAAATAGAAAACTACTTTACAAACTCTGACTAACCAAGGTAGCTTTCAAATATCTATCAAAGGTACACAGATATTTCAGAATTGATAAAATCCTTAATCTTGTCAGTTCTTGGTTCTAACTGGTTAAAACCCTCAGCATTAGTTCATCATTTTGCATGTATCTATCACAAAACATGGAACAATTATTACGCTCAAATATTCAAAAACAATAATGCAAAAGTTTGAATAATTGCCACACCTTACTTCATAAAAAAAGCTTTAACTTAAAACACTAAAATCATTGATTATAATTTGTTTAGGAACAGTTACTACCAACTGAGTATGAATGAACAGTTGCAGTCAATACAAGCCAGCTCACTGGCAACAAATCTCACTTGCATTGTACATGTCTCAAACTAGCAGTCAAGTCTCCTGCTGCACATACAAGAATTATGAGCCAGCATCCTACCTGCCAAACAAGCTGTCATGTACTCCATAGACGGAACACACACTAAGGTCTATTAGTCCTTTGGGTTTTGTGGCTCGTTTTTCACTTTCAAAATAAATAAGCTGGGCATCATTTCCCTCTAATATAAAGTACAAGTTTTTCCATCTTTTTCCTTTACCTGTAGAAAAGTAAAGCCAGAAGTTATGATTGTTTTAAAGAAAATATCAGTTTTGTAAACTAAGATAAAGCAGAGCAGTTTGTTTTTGTCAAGTGTCAAATAGAAGGACATTTAGCTAACCACTATTACAATGACATGCTAATCACAGTGAAAGATCAACAAAAAACACTTTCTGACCTAGTGGGGTGTACTTGATTATGTTACAATGGCACCCAGTCAAAGACCGATGTCAGCAAGTATGATAGCCAGTCCTCTGGTGGGATAAATCCTTCTCTGACAAACTGGCCCTTCTTCCCACAGTAAATTTTATCTATAAACTTGTTTTTTACAGTTTTGTTTTGGCAAACTTTCTTGTTTACAATCTTGGGACAAAGCACCTGCAAACCTAGCAGGCATCAAAAGAGACCTGAGAGAGTCCCCAAAGGGTCATCACCTTCATATTGTTGGTGGTCATCATTACTGTTTCTGGTTCAAAACTACAATCTCTGGACAAGTGCACACACCCTCCCCCCATCCCTTCTCCAGCACTACAGGCTGACACCAGAACTCTTTGAAACAGACCTTTTAAGTAGTCTGGTGACCCATCTTTTTCCTGTTAATTTTTCCTGACTCTCATTCCTTCTCTCTTTTCCTCAGTTTTTTCTTTTCATCCTTTTTCTCTCATAAAATTATTAAGTAATCACTAGATCTATTTCAATTTCTCAACAGCTGCATCTCATACAGTTGTTAAGTCAAAGTTGTTAAGTTCCAGGATTATTTTGGTTCCTTAATGCCATACAGTTTAGAGTCCATCTTAAATTGTCCTGCTAAGTATTGGTTCACCAGTATTTTGGGGATAATTGTAGCATGTAGGTTATCATGAAAACTGATGATTGCATGCGGACCTCTATGCATCATTTTACCTTAATCTAACCAGGAGCATTTGCAAATTTGGTCATCAGTTCCCTCCCCTTACAGGCAGGACATGACAATCATGCAAGGCAGAATATCAGTATGCATACTCAATGTTATGCAACACAGACCTCAACCTACACCATCACCACAGATTTACATACAGTTGCAGTAAGTTCTTCAAACATCTTAATTTCAACAAGATAAAAGCAAGTGCATACGAGCTGCTGGGACACTGTGTTAATATGTCCATAAAGACTCCCTATCTGTATAGTTAACAGTTTATGTCCTGATTCTCTGATCCTACTTATTACAACCTTTAATTAGGAAATAGACTCTAGAAAGAGAGAGCTACTCCTGAACTCTGAACTTCTGGAACTAATTCATGTATAAGTCACAGTATGCTTTAGAAAAAAAATGCAGACTTATCTTTATAGTTTGAATATGATAAATCCACCACAGCAGCAGTATGCTTTGGAAAACATGACCGTACCATCCAGTTATCACACTGTCCGCTAGGTGGCGGAGAGATTATGTTACATTTGTTCCACACGTCTGTGGCCATCTCTCCACATCTACACAGAACTCCTGTTTGCATTTTCAAGTATTTCGTTTTCTTTCTCAGCTAAAAGGTTTTCACCTAATTCTCATCTGATTCTTCATTCCAGCACAGCCCTGTACATCTCTGAGAACTAGTTCTCTTAATAGAATAGTTTCCTTGTTCTGACCAAAAACTGTGGCTTTGTGGATTTTTTTTCCTCTTTTGTATTTGGCTGTATTTAAAATCATACCTTTCTTCTCTTTTTTTTTTTCTGCTTGCTATCTACATTACTATCTGAACTTACCCTTTTAGCTATGGACTCCCTCTCCTCTAAAAAACACACCATTAGTAGTTTTTCTCTTTTCATTACTGTTGATTTAAAAAAGGAAAATAGAATTGAAAAACTTTCTAAGGGATTAGTTGCCTCAGAACTTTAAAGACTTCCTCAGTGACTCTCCAGCCACACTGTCCCAAGCTTACGTGCTGTGTGGCATTGTTCTGATCAAAGTGCAATTCTTGTTGAATTCTTCAGGGATACAATAATGTGAGTCTCGCCATTAACTTCTAACGTACTCATTACATGTTGTTTGATGGTACCATGGTTATAACTCTAAAAAAGTCCCTATGTATCTTACAGGTACAATTTTATTTTTTTTTTTTAAATTTAAAATAGGCAATCTAGCCTGGAATAACAAAACAGTTCCCATCTTCAATGACCAGATTTACAGCCTTCTAGCTTCAATCTAATCTGTCTGCAAAAATATGAGCTTCAAATAAACTATAATTGTTTCCTCAAAATACACATCATTTAATGTGCTTGAAATCGATTCACGCAAACATTCCTAATAGATGTAAGGTACTCCATATTTTTCCTGAAAAACTGCTGATCACCTTCATGCTGCATGTAGTTTTGGTTACCGTGCTTTTCACACTCTGCTTAGGAAACAGACTTTTTCATACTCTGCACATTTTCTCCATCTTGTTCACTTCTATTATGCCCTCTCTAGTACCAGTTTTATATAATAAGTTACTAAACATGCATTCATGTTTGTTCCACAACAAAATCTTCAGTAAGACTCACTTTTTTTCAGAAGATAGCCTTTTTTGACAATATTTTTATAGAAAGCATCCTTAGTTTTGCGACGAATTGTATTGTAGATTTCTTTTCCATCTAGTGTATCATTGAACACTTGCTCTTGGTGCTAGAAAAGAAAGAAGAAAACATTTTAAGTTCAGTAATTGCTATAAAAAAAAAATCACATACTTTGAATGCTGCAACCAAAGTTATCTTACCAACAAACTCCTCAGTATTGTGTAATACACTGCTTTATTAAAATGCATGAAATTTTAGTACAATACCCTGGCTAGAAATGCATTAACTGTTTTCTATGGAACTATCAAAGAAGTCTCCAATACAGACCAACGTTTACAAAGTACCACCTGTGCCTTTTTAATATTAAATAGAAAGCAGCATCTCTCACAGCAACTTCTGTAAAACTTGTGAAAGTCCTGAAAATCACACCCATTCCTACCAAAGGTTTTCAGACAGAATAATAAGATAAATTTATTCTGAAGCTACAAGAATGGTGCAGATCACAGTTAAAATTGACATGCTCACTAAGTTGCATACTTCCTCTTTAACATCATTGAAATTCATACGTTCTAACTGGGTAGAACTGTAATAGAAGACAACAGAAGAAAGAAACATGAAACAGAAAAAGGATAAATCACACAAAGCTTTAAGATTTGTAAAGTCAAGTAGCAAATGGAAATGGACCAAAGACATTCTGTGCCCCTTCAGTTAGCCAAGCCAAATTTGACCTTTCCTAGTAATCTGATCAGTAAAAGGTCTTTAGCCGTAAGATAAATGAAAAACTGGACTGTCAAGTCCAGATGAAAAATTATATGAGCATTGGCAGGACAATAAGTATTTTACTTTACTCCTAGCTGTATAAAGAATTACAATTTTGAACAAAGCAATAAAGGCAAGGTGAAAAATACTTTCGTAGTATTAACAGGAATTGCAGGACCCACAATGGAAACAACATCAAGATGTTTATGACTTTAAGATTTCTGTAACTATGCAAGAACAGCAACCTTCCCATTGACACAGGAAGTCCATCACACCCACACTAACTGTAAGCATGACTTCTGAACTTTATTTTTTATAGAACATAGACTAATACATTAGAGGAAACAAAGGCCACACACAGCAAAACCTAAAATATCATCACTGGTCACTTTTTAAACAAAATTAAGTCACAAACATGAATAATTTAAAAGCATATAAAGTAGTCTCGTGGAAAATTATAATAAGAAAAATTAACAGAAAAAAAATATCAGTAAAGGAACTGTAAATGCATATGAAAACAAGCTAAGATTGTTCACAATTTATGCTACAGCCCAAAAGTTACAGTCCATGAAGAAAGTTACTAGCAAAGCTTTCAAAGATTAGTCTCCAGATACACATTTGCTGCTTATTCCAACCATGTTACTGAGCTTAAGTTAACAGCAGCAAACAAATGGGGAGCATCAGTGGCACGAGACTATCAACAACACAGGAAAGATTGGAATGATGCTGCATGGAAGCTGTATGTGTTGCTATTTATCACTAGAAAACAAAAGATTTTGCCAAAACAGTGTTGATAACACACCAGGGTTTTGTCTGCTGCTAAGCAGTGCTTGCACAGAACCAAGGGAGTCTCTGTCACTTACCTCACAGTGAGGAGCCTGGGAAAGGAAAAGAAGCTGGGCATGGACAGAGCTAAAACAGCAGGCCTGAACAAACTGAAGTGGAACTGAATGCCATCTAACATCTCAATGACATTAAAACAGGAGTTGTTGTTTGTGTTCTGGACCAAATGTTGCTCAGCTACCAGCTGGGCAACAGTCTGCTAGAAGGAAGTGGTGAGTGATTGCCTTTGCATCACAGGAACTGTGTATTTTTTTCTGTTCTTTGCTAAAAATTTGTCTCAACCCAGGAGTTGTTCTTTCTTAAGTTGTGCTCTCCCTAATCTCTCTCCCATTACATGGGATAAGGGAATAAACAAGCAGCTCTGCAGGCTCTTGGCTGTTCACTAGAGCCAGCCTACCACAAAAAATGACACAGATGTTATCACAGAATCAACATACAAGGGCTTACAGTAGAGGGGACCTTAAAACCCATCCAATTCCAACTCCCTGCCACGGATAGGGCTGCCCCCAGCAGATGGGCTGCCCAGGGCCCCATCCAACCTGATCTTGAATGCCTCCAGGGATGGGGCTCTCACAACTTCTTCAGGCAGCTGTACGAGGGCCTCACCACCCATTCACAGAATCATAGAATATAAAGAATTTTTGTTAATTATTTTATTTAAATATCTAAGTAAAAAAAAATATTTTATATGATATCATGATACCACTCATATTAATGATATGGCTGTTCTGGTCCATCATCACCATCATCACCAGGACAGATGAGCTTGTACTGGAATAAGTCACAATAGAGTAGCGATAAGAAGAAATGGTGTGAGGAGAAATAAATAGCTTCAACATGCTTAACTTAGTGAGCTGACTAAGGGAGAACTGCAGGACAGAATGACCTTCTGTGAAAGGGCAAGAGTACTCCTAAATAAGTCCTGCAACTGTAATATGTTTCCTCTGGGAGGAGAAGAACACCAGACACTATAGATTGGAGTGTATTATGGTTTTCCCCAGCACCAGATTAAATCACAGCATTGTTCAGCCATGGACCGAAGCAGGGGGCACAGATCAGAGGATGAACACTTCAGGGCACAAGCAGAACTTATCATATTTTCTGTTGACTACAAGAAAACTTTCGATAAGTGAATGCATGTAAAGATAAAACAAAAGAAACACACATTCTTATATTATAAATAGATTTGATGATGATCAGATCTTCAGCAAATGCTGAGAAATGAAATCTTACCTGCATTGGAACAGGATCTTTAAGGTAATATCCTTCAACAATTTGTTCTTTCCTATAGTGCTCAATGATGTCAGCAATACTGTTTCAATAAGAAAAATAGGATTTTAATATTAAACTTGTTAGCTTTTCCTATGAATTTGCTTTTCCATTCAAATCACAGAAAAATTCTTACAGTTTTTAAAATTGGTATTAAATATCAAAAATCTCATTTGTAGCAACAAGAATTTACTAATACAATATATCCCATTAATATGTTATGAACACCAATACTACACTGAACTCTGAAAAATATTTTGTTGCTTAACGTGCCAATGTTTTTTCCATATTCAAATAGTGCATGTGCATTACCAGCTCTCCAAACAGGCTGAAAATTGTTAGTTCATTAGCAAGAATTTTCAAAGTCTTCTACTAACTAGGGAAGGGGGATTGTAGATACTGCACTGATCAAAGTAATTTATTTCTAGGAGAGGAGGAGAAAATAAAGAAGGTTTTTTTTAGGAGATTATATTTAGAAATTGCACAGCTTTTATATTGAATGAAGTACATAATCAGTAGCACTCCTCAGAAGTCTGCATTGTAATTACCAGATTTAGACAAGTTGGAAGGCTTAGGAGAGAAACAATGACAAATACAAACTGAAAACCAAGGTAAGAGTGGCTCTAACTTATTTTTGCAGTTTGTGAAAATTACCACTGTATTCGTGTATCACACAAATACAAATATTAAACAGCAACCTGGAAAAAAACAAGAATTAAGTAAGCAGAAATAAGGGAAATATAAATAAGCAACATCATTATTAAACTTGTTTTGATATTCAATTGCAAAGATGGTTCTTAATACTGCTTTATAGTAGACATTTTAAAATGCTTTGCACAAGAGCTTGTTCCTCAAGAATTGGCTCCTTGGACAATTTCAACAGTATCTCATCATCACGAGCAGTATCTTTTTATTTTGTAATGCTTAAGGGACAAAATTGAGTTATCCCAATTGCTGACATTTCAAATTATGAAGAATCCAGAAAGCAGGAATAAGCAACAACACTCTACACATTGTTAAGTTGTAAAGAAAAAGAATGAACATACTTGATCCATAATGTTCAGACACTGAAAATACAGACTAACTCATCAACTGGAAACAAAAATAATTTCCAATTAACTAATCAATTTTCAGATTATCTCATCGCTGAAATTAAATCTCAAATTCACTCTAAAAATGTTGAGTCAGCATTTCTGACCTTCTTTGCAACAGAATCACAAGTAACAAACAAAAGCCCTTAACTTCAACTGCCATGTAGGCTGAATTTAGTGAAGAAGATAGGTGGAAAGGGCAGAAGAAATGGCCTGATACTTATCTCCTACCACATTTTCTAAAATTAAACAAACACTGACATCATTTAAAATAAACAACATCACGTAACTGAACATTTATGAAAATCTTCCACAGGCCTGCTGAACGTGGAAGGCACTTCTGGAGATTACCTAGTCCTGCCCACCTAGTTTAAAGCAAGGTCAACTAAGGCCGATTGCTTCGGACCCTGGTCAGCAGTTTGTCTAACGTTCTGGGCAGTGTGCTTCAGTGTTCAGTCACTCTTTCAGTAAAAGAAGTTGCCTTACATTTAAATGGAGTTTCCTGTATATCATTTTGTGCTCAATGCCTCTTGTCCTGCTGCTATAAAGCAGTAAGAGCCTGGATCTGTTTTCTGAGCTCTTTCTCATCAGGTACTGATGCACTCACGTAAAATCCCCTGAGGCCTTCTCAAGGTTAAAGCAAACTCAGCTCTCTGAGTCTCTGCCTGTATGTTCCAAACTTTGCACTTTTGTAGAAGCCTACAGCACCTGGACATGGCATTCCAGGGTCTCCAAACCAACCTTACGTTGCTCAGTTTCAGAGACAGGATCAAATCAGACACATCTAAGATAGTGTTGCTCCATGCTGGTAACTGCTGATTTTACACTGAGAGTTTTTGACACAGCAACATCACCAACACAGCAAAATCACCAGTGCTAGGTCAGCTTGGATACAGTTACTTTTCTTCACTGCAGCCTTAACAGTATTTTGTTTTGGATTTGTGACTACAACACTGTGATAGTAGCACAACATTTGTTTTGGCTATTACTGAGCAATAGTTTCAGCATTCAGGCTCTACCTCTTGTTTCCAGGTCTATCCACCCCTCCACCAAATGGGAGGGAGATGGGTGATGCTGGGAGGGGGCACAGCCAGGACAGCTGAGCCAAACTGACGGAAAGGATATTCCATACTGAATGATACCATGTTCAGCAATAGAAGATGAAGAGGAGAATGAAGAGAGAGATGTTAAAAGGATGGCAGAGGGTAAGAACCCAGCTCATAGCAGGACACCTAAGAGTGCCACCTCACTCTCTACCCTCAGAAGAACAGGACAGAATGTGAGAAAACTTGTGAATCAAGATAAAGACAATTCAGTAAGTGAAGAAGTGGCAGGGAGAGAAGATGCAAGTGGAGGTGAAGGCTCAGTGATGCAAAGACAAATCATTCATTACAAGCAGAACTGATGGCCAAACTCTGACCAGCTACCTTAGAAGACCAAACAGCCCTTCCTATTTCTATTCCTTCGTGTCTCTCTTTGGTCAGTATAGGTCTCTGGAAAACAACACTGTACAAGCACCACACAGCAACAGCCTAAACAACGGAGTATATCAACAGTTCATTACAAATCCCAATCATGTCACCATATGGTAAGAATATAACTAGCCAAACTCAATATAGCCACTAAGAACTGATCTTGTCAGTTGTTTCTAGAAAATGTACTAAGGCAATTAAAGGAGCAATTTGTGATCTCCCACTGTGTACGCTATATATAATATTATGTACTGGGACCTTCAAGCATATAGCTAAAAGACCATCTGGTTGTTCTGCAGTGAGCTTTTGTCACTGTGAAGTCTTGCACCTACAAAAATTCTTTAAGTATGATTATCAATGATGGACTGACAGCTTCTTCAAAGAAAATGAGAAATACATCTCATTGTTTCTGTTGCTTTTTTTTTTGAGATTGTTGTATTGTTCTATCATTGGCAAAACAAATGCACTCCAAGTTTCCTCATTCTAAATGGAGTCATCTGCAATTCCTACCAAAGTATCACTTACTTACTACACTGCAATTTAGTAACTTTTTTCCAAAAATGAAAATATTTTTTCCCTTCCCTGTAAATACCCAATTCTCTTATTCACACTTTGAAAGTCCTGTGGAATATTTCAGGAATATAAAGATTTTAGTTTTATCTCTTTCAAATGGAGAAGAACTTCTATTACAAACAGCAGCTTCCAAGACAACACAGCATTCTATTAAACCCCCACACACGACCCATATGATTCACAATTTATAGACTGCAGAAACCAGTTTGCAGAAGAGCACTTCAAAATAAAAAAACAAAACCTATGCACAGTCCTCAAAAACTTTGTTGGTTTTAACTATTAGGACAGCTAGGCAAAATATTCAGTACGCTGTTAAGAAAAACAAAGTCTTATTCCAGTCAATAACTGGTATAAGATACAGAAATCTTACATGAACACAGAATAGACACAATTCTTCTTACCACAATAACTTACCTGTTATAGTATCTGCCTCCCATCATAAACTGATTGTTTGCTGTTGGACATATTTTAAATCGCTGAATATTTTCACTGGTCCGAAAATAAAGTGAATAATCACCGGGTGTATTATCTGAAGGCCTCACAAGAAAACTGCACACCTGGCCAACTGAAAAGATTTGACAGCGTTATTTAATGCTATTTTTGTTTTTAAATAAGTATTACTTATAAATCTCATAAATTTCAATATAAACCAGAAAGAATTGTCCACTTAAAAGAGATACAAAGTTGATGAGGTAAGTTTCAAGAGTGATCCCAAATCAGATGTTAACACAAAATTGTTTAGGTGTAGATGGCAACCTACTTACGTAGCGCCATTAAAACATCTCATAATTTGTTCTCAACAATTCATTTTTCTTCTTATGTTTGAAGCATACATTTTACAGTAAGGGTCAGAAATCTTGATGTTTTCATTTCAGTAAGTATTTCCTCTTTGAAAAGATTTGGAAAGCCTTTATTATATTTTCTTTTGGTCTAAAACTATTGTTTTCTCCTGAGAAAACCTGGTATTTTTTTAATTCATGTATTAATCAAGAAGTATTTTATTATTTCAATGAAGATTATTAAATTAGTTGTACTTAAGAATTTAAATATACTTAATACTCAGCCTTAACAGTCTTCTTCCAGTGTAGTATTCTACTGAAGTAACAATCGCAGAGTCTGATCAAAGACAATGGTGTACTCACACATGAAAACCCACAGGTTTTGTCACACAATACACACAATGGCTTTGTGCTGCTAACTACCCCTATCTCAGAAATACAAGTACCTGTCATCAGCAAATTGTAAGCCTCTTGTTTGGAGATCTTCCCATGGAACCATCTTAACAAAGATGAAGAGAAAAATTAGAAAGCAAGATCTCTTTTTCGTTGTGGTGACATCCAAGGCTCTGGCACCTATGAATTTATTTTAAAAGACCTAATGCATAACAGATGAGATAAGATTATGCTACTTCTATTACACCAACAGCACGAAAAAGGTAAGATTAACAGGCATTAAGTTATTGTCAAGAAAAAACATCCAACACATGGAGTTGATGCTCAAATCTAACTGCATTTAGAGATTTAAAAACAACAACAAAAAAAACAAACAGAAACAACGTTAAAAGGGTAGCTAACGTAATAGGCACTATGTGAAGTTAATCCTATACAGGAATTTCCCAAATCATGAAATCCAAGGCAAAAATAAGGAGGATAAACACAGTAATGAGGAGAAAAAAAAAAAAAAAAAAATCAAACTAATTTTGCCAGAAGCTGTGGGAAAAAAACCTAGGTTTTTCTGAATGAAAACAACTTCAATGTAGAATCTTTTATGCTCTGCAGAGCCCTGTGTAAGAGCAATGTCCCAAGAAATTTCAGTAGCCTCTGTCTAGTCTCAGCCTGATACCAGCAGTCAAAGAGCTGACATTATAGTTTAGGTTCAACACATCACGTGCCACAAGTTAAAATCTCATTCTACCCTATAAAGGGAATCTAAAATTATGGCCTACAGTTCATTACATTTACATTGGCCAGGGTATGGAGCAGAAGGCTCTCTTATGCATTAAAAATGAGCTTTATTTCTAAATCTTTTTTCTGTAAAAGATTTAGAGGATGTTTTCTTGCTACTGGAATATTTGAAGCAATGCTGTCTCCCCAGAATTCCTCTGAGTACCGCAAATATCTGTAAACAGAGTCAACCTCCAAGCATTTAATTACAGATTTCTTAATAAATAAATATATGTTCCTGTATTTTTGAAAGCTCCCTGCTGCCAAAGTGACTAGCAGAACATTAGGAAAGAGTAAGCAAAATAAGTATCAGTGATGTTCTTTTGCCAATTAAGATAACAAGAAATGCCTTATTCAGCCATCACCCTTTTGGAGACTGCAAAGAGGGCAAGAGAGACAGGAAGCAGCAGTTGCAGTTACCACAAGCAAATGCAGGACAGACAACACAGCCAAGCCTAGAGATTTTCTGAAACTTGCTTTGGTCTGTACTACTGAAAACAGTGTAACTGCCAGCAGTCTGCTGTATCACTACAGAATTAAGCCTGAAATGTATCCACTCCAAAAAAAAATTTCAAATACTGAAGGAAAGGGCACAATTATCACACAGCCTTTGGTTTCCACCTTTAAGAGTTATTACATGGAGATAATGAAGATAAGATGCAATTATTACACCACCATTCTTCTGCTGGTACTTTGCTCTGTCTCCAGCATCTGCAGCTGAATAAGTTCTGAATAAGGCTATCTCTAAGGCAAAAACTGCCTTTGCTCCACTGTGCATATTTTGGCTGAACATTACCATACAAGATTCATTGAAGATTTTAACCCATTACCAATAGACATCAATATTACAAGACTTTAAGGTCTATTTTCCACGCATCTTCAGCAGCTGAAACAGAAAAAAAATTCTAAGGCAAAAAATAAGCATCTTCTGTTCACCCTTCCAAAAGCCAAGAAACCTCATAGCTGAAGTTTGTATTTTATGTTTTAATAAACAAACAAACAAAAAAAAAATCCTTACATTTTGCCTTCATGTGGATCTTCTTCTCTTCCCTAATGAGAAAATTGACATATTAAGTGCATGAGAACAGTACAGGTTAGGTCAGAAAATAAACTTCATAGGTTAAGATCTTCTGTTTAAAAAAAAAAAAAAAAAAAAAAAAGACTCTAGGATACTTCTGAACTAAAAGGGCTAACTGCAGTTCTAGGAAAATGAGTTTTCCTCTTCATTCTCTAAGTGGAAATTCAGCCAAAATATGTTCTTTGAGATAATCCTGTCATGTTTCAAGTCCTTCTTTAAGGGTGACAAATTTTAAAACCAGCTTTCCTCAGGTTAACTTAATCAAGAATACAGAAGACTGCAGTTTAATATTCCAGTACTGCTGCCACATCATAACACATATCTCTGAAAAGCAGCTGCAAGTAATTATGCTATTAGCAAAAATACTTAAGACTACACAGGAAAACTTTATCAGGACTCAAAAGCAGTGCTGAGGTTAAAAAAAAAAAAAAAAAAGCTCTTATTATTTAAAACATCCTTTAAACCCTCTTTTCCCTTGCAGTAACTCAATTATCTGCATGTCACCTGGTTAACTTCTTGAGCTCTACCTGTCTAGGTATAATCAGTTCACTGGTATGCTTTTTATCTATTATCCTTAAAAATCACCCTCCTACAACAACGCAAAATTACATTCTGTTCAGATTGTGAATAGGAAACAAAACCCAAATGCAACTAAATAACTCAGATTGTTTATTAAGAGAGGTAAGTCTAGGAAACTGCTTAGTAAATCTGCAGTACCATTCATTTATATTTCTTTGGGCAATACATGAATAAGAGCTTTTTTAATACTGAATTGGGCTTACAGGTCTGTTAACACTATTTTAAAACAGTCAGATTCAATTACTAGGCTTAGAAAAGCACATAACTGGAATAGAAATTGGGGGGTTGGACTCGATGCTCTCTGGAGGTCCCTTCCAACCCCTACAATTCTGTGATTCTGTGAAGCAGTGTCACTGGTTTAGATAAATTCCAGTATTTCACCAATTTACATTTACCATATATATGCATACAAATATAATTTAAGAGACTTGAATATAAAATTACTTACCACTTCCTCTACCAAATCTTCCACAATAAGACCTTGTTCATCTGTCCGAAGGTTTGTAACCCACATCCAACCATCTTCTAATTCATTATGGACAATAAACATGTCTCCTTTAAGGAAACTGAAGAGTTACAGTAAGAATAAAGTTAGAAACAGGCTCATAATAAAAACTTTAAGACAAAGAATTATTGAGCATTATTTTGGCAAAACACTTGAGATAAGCTGCATGTGAAAATATATCAGTTGATATCCCAAGCATGCACACGTATTTTCTCACAGCTATCATATACGAATATTTATACTTTGATTTACATTCAAAATCTAATGCATACTTGAATTCTATCAGCTTGGAAGTATGTTAAGTAGGCACAGAACAGAAATAACACCGCAACAGTATTAGAAGATAGAAACAGTTTTCTTTTATCAAATAAAGAACATGAAAACAATCAAATATGCCATTAATAGTTCATATGAAAATAACATTCCTTACTCCTTAATATTGTTTAACAAACCTAATCTCATATAATGAAAGCCTGTGGCGTACCAATCGTTTATGTTTTCATATACAAAAACAAGTGCTACAGAGTACAGAATAGTTACTAGAACATCCATGCAATTAGCTACAAGAAAAACATAAATAAATAGCACTGAGATGCTGTCATGGTTCTATGTTTTTGTTTTTTTTTATGTTGTTTTTTTGTTTCTGGGTTTCAGTATTCCACATCAAAACATCATGTAGTGTACGGGGCATTAAAGTGTCACTGCCCCAATCCCAGGTACCTATCCCTGTACATTACAGCAGTCATGGGATCTGGCCCTTCTGAGTGGGGGGGGCGCTCTCTTGCTGCCTGGCAGTGGGTGCTGGAGGTGCTTTCCTGGCCGTTCCAAGCTTTTCAGGTTTGAATCGGTCCCGGGAACTCTCTGTCTCGTCTGATTTATTAATCTCAATTTCAATTAAATTGTATATATGGTGTTATCTTGTATTCCAGTATTATAGTAAAATAAGTTTTCCTCCATAGATTGTTGCCGCTGTTCTTTTCCTCCCTTCCTTCCTTCCCATTTTTTGTGGGACTGGGGTGGGGGGGGAAGGGCAGAGGCCTGTCGCCCCTGTCACAGACATAGATTGATCTGCTCAACTCCGTGACAGATCTTTGGCGACGAGGATGGGATGCTCATGACAGACAGATGCTCAAGCAAGCTTCGTTACTGGAAGGATGGGCTAATTCAGTGTTATCACAAACTCAGGTCATATGAGAACGTTTCACAGCAGCACAACAGGACTTCTTAGTTAAGTTAGATGTTAAATCGGGGTACAGGAAATATCAACTGACATTGAAGCTCATTCATTAACTATAAATCCAGCTCAAATTTACACAGCAAATTTCAAAGAAAATGTATCTCATTTGAGACAAGCTAACAGAAAAGTCTTCGAACAGCACAAAGAAAACAAAAAAATCCCAGTGAAACAGGGAATGAATTCAGATTGTAATGGACCCAAATTTTAAGAATGAGTGATTTCCAATTTTGATTCCATTGATTGCATCAGCTCTATTGCAAAGAACTACTCAATAAGTTAATGCATGGAGGACAGAATGAAATCAACCCTGCTTAGAACTCTAATGTTGTGGTTAGAATTTACAAAATTCTAAATTATGATTCAGCCAAATAGCATCTTCAAGTGCATGTTAATTTGATCTAGAATAAACTGAGAAATCTGGTTGCCAGGAACAGAACTATTTTAACCAAGCATGTCTCACAAGCCTAGCACAGAACTCTGCATTTCTTTTGTATTTCACAAAAGGGAGAGAATGTGATTTTCTAAGATTTGTACTATGATAGCAAAGAAACGAAACACTTTTCTCCTGTAAGCTGGTACATGCAGTAAGGTACTTCTTGGACTCCACTGGTATTTTTATTTTTTCAGGTAGCAGGAAGTCTTACTTGCAATAAGCAATCAACTCCTACCAACTTCTCCTCCTCCAAAAGGAGGAAATAATCACCTCAGTGAAGAAAATTCTCATAAAATTATTTGAAGAGGTCAGACTGGATTGCACTGCAAACTTTGGGATACTCTTTGATCTTAATGAGGATATCAAGGAAATAAAGGATATACTTTTTTCTGTATTTTTACAAATGAGTGTAGTTCAGTTTGAAGGTATCTGCAAAGATCATCAAGCCCAACACTACCTTAGGTCAATATTCCCAAAACCAAGCCAATTCTCAATTTAAGTGGAATATTAAATCAACTAAGTCAAACCAAGATTAGAAAACTCTTTCAAACTCTCCCACTTTTCCAATAATCTCTCTCTCCCTCTCTCTCTCTCTCTCTCTCTCTCTCTCTCTCTCTCTCTCTAAAATATCAGTAAAAAAGTATCAATTCCAAGTAACTAGCATATGCTCTTCACTTGGATGTGGGACTGTTGGTTCTGTTTCCTTCCTATGTAGCACACAACAAAAATGCAAAAGAATCACAGTGTACAGACAATCCCTAAGAAATAACAGAGATACTACTGCTGCTAGAAAGGAAATGAGTAACAGTGTAACAAATAAGTAAAACATTAAGATTAGAAGAAATTATACATTTAAACATGGTTCATTCAATACAGAATTTTTGAAGGGGGAAGAGAAATTAGATGGGAAGCAGGAATAATTCTTCCACCAGGTAAAGACAGACAATGAGTTAGACCTTAGCAACTGACAGTCACCAAGCTTCTACAAAATCTATGCTGTAACATTAAAGAACAAGGGTTTTTGTTTGCTTGTTTTTAACACTGCTCCATATTCTTATTTAAAAAAAGGCACTAAATAGGCTATTCTTAAATTTATGAGTAGTCAATATTCACATTCTGGTCCCAGCAATTGGGACTGATTTGGCCTCACTTACTTGCTATTAGTTACTTCTGCAGGCAATTCAGGAAAAAAAAGCCTAGCCCATTTAGCTCAAACACACAACATACGTTTGAATAGAACTCTGTCACACACAGTTACTCTCTATAAGAATGTAAGTCTTTGCAAATTTTACTTCAGAAACATAACATTACATCTTCATAATTAATGCAAATACACAGAAAAAATGTTATTGCTATACCCAATAACAAAAAAAGACATTCTTTAATATAACCATGTATTAAATCTAAGACGTGTCTGGAAAAAAAAATCTTGTTTATCTTGCACACGAATATACATCTTAAAGCATTAGTATTTATAAATACTCTGAGATTCACAACTTCGTGTTATTAAAGCATACCTTATTTCGTCTGTTTCTGGCACTTTGGTGTAAGGCAGAATTGCTCTAACTCTCCTCCTGTCCTCCACAGGCTACAATTTAAAATGAAAGCAAAGATAAAACTTTCTCAGTATTGCTCTCCTCAGCACTTCAGAGTGTCTTAAGAAAAGGACTTGTAACAGTCACTTACATCCCTCCAAGCAGTGTAAAATTTTCAAAGCTCAAAACCACTACAAAAACCACAATTAATACAGCTGGCTTCTAAAGCTGTCATTTCATTTGTCTTTGAAGCACGACAGGTAACACTGGCATCTTCAAAATACATTACGATAGGGTAATTTCTATGTGAGGTGTAGTTCTAGACTTTCTTCCACTTACAAAAGTTTAACTATCAGAAACATCTTTGTTTAGGGGCACAGTTTGCATGGTTTTAATAAATGCTAGTAAACTGAGCACTTGAAAGAAGCCTCACTTTCAAAATCCTTTTTTATCTACAAAATGATCATTTAGAAATCTGTTAGATACACAAGATACCACAAACCAAGAAGTTACCTACATTACTAGATGAGAATCGCACTCTTGTTCACTGACGCCATTGCTACTTTCAGAGATATCAGCAATATGTAATAATGAGTTTTCTCACTGGAAATTTTCAGTAAAGACACTTTGGCTCTTAAAAAAAGTCACTATAAAAATGTTACTCCTTACCTCTGGAGGTGCTACTGGAAATAGTAACTTTTCCCCCTTCAATAAACAGGACACATGACTGTAATAACCAATTAGGTCTGAGAGTGAAGCAAAGCGACGTCCACCAATGTAATAGTCCCCACACATGGCGATAATTCTGTCAATTAAAGAAGGAAGCTTGACACAGGAAACTTCTTGTCTACAAATGGCTTTTTCCTACTTTTTTTCTTTTAAGAAAAGACTCTGAAGCAGAGTGACTACATTCAGTAAAATATAATATTACAAGATCTCTACAAACAGATATGCAATTATTAATTAATTAATGGGTATTTGGTCAAAAACTACTGATAAGTATCAGAGAAAACAAATACGTCAAGACTGCAAAGGAAGCATAAAAAATACAACTTACTGAAACTAAAGAAATTTAACAGAAAAATGTATTTAACAGTGCCCTGGAAAACTGACACAGTGCTTTAGCATACACAACAACATTATTATGTGCATCGTGCAGGACACACAAAAGTATCAAATTATATTAACAAATGAATCTACTTGATTACAGAACGCTGAAAGAACTTCAAAGATTAGTCACTTTCCTGAAGTCATTTAGTGCCCATGCTAAAAAACAGAAATTAAGAAATTACTTTGAAATAAAGAATAAGTAGATATTTCAATTTTTCCAAGATTTGCTATTTGACAGGAAAGAGCAAAGAAAACCTCTGCAGTTGTTTAACACAACAACATTCTTACAGAACTGTTTGCTTATCTTTAAGGGGTCTGTTTTTGTTAAGATGCACATTCACGAAAACACATATCAAAAATGGAAATCATAATCTGTATTCTCACTGCTATTCAGTACAAATTCTAAAAGGAGTCAGAAATAACTGATCTAGGTAAAAGAGTTAACAGCATTAAAAGCATTCCTGTTATGCTCAAGACTCATTTGTGAAACTAAGAAAAGACTTAATATGAAATAATCAGCAGTTTGGACCAGACTATCAGAAGAAAAAAAAAAAACACAAGTATCTAAATCAGTAGCATCAGGCAGACCTGAATTTTTCCAGCAGTGCAGAGACCAGACAGCAGGCTAGAGAATACCCCATTCATCCTTAAACTGCTACCTGGAAAGTAACTGGGAGCTGGGAGAAGACAGTGGTACAGAGACCGAGCAGCTCGTTAAGTTGCACAGTGAAAACAAAGAAAAACTCATCGATGCAAACATCATTGTTTCTGGTACAACTATAAAACATCACTGTCTGGTTTTTGTTTAAATCAAATCTGCAGCTGAGCTTTCAAATGAACTGCATCGTAAGTAGAAAAAATATTCCTACTTTTCTCTTGAATTTTGGTTGCAGAGTGTCAGTTGTTTTTAAAATCTTATGTACACCTCTACAAATTAAAGTCTAAGAATACATACTACTATTCATCATTTGATAAAAATATGAGTAATAAAGTCAAGAAATTGAGGAACAAATTATTACCAAACTGAGCACATTTTGCTTGTTAAGAAAAATAAAATCTAAGAGCTAACACTAATTCACTTTGCAGCTTCCATAATGGAAACAAATTATCTTTAGGATATTTCATAGTAAATTATAGTAGAAGTGCCCTACTTACTTCTTATTTTCTTCTCTAGCTTTGGAAGGAATTTGAAAACAAAAATAAAATCAACTGCCAAGAAACTTATCCCTCATCCAAAACAAGTACGCTGCTCACCTGCAACTGCTTTTGGAAATTCTTACTTCCATTTTTTAACAAGTCACTATTTTCACACACTACAAATCTTTCTACTCAGTCAGCATTTTGAACTAAACGATTGCTTCCACACATCAGCATAAAGCATAAATAAACATGAACCTTCAGAAATGAAATTGTTTTTTAAGCATATTTGACTCTACTTTCAGCACTATAAGAATATAACTAATGATTTAGGCCAGATATTTTAGCACATTTTCTGCCAGATTCCTTGTGAAGTTACTAAACAGACTAGGTTCTAATTAAAATGTTGTGTTTCAGATTAGTAATTCAAGCATAAATTATATCTGTCTTCAAAACACAGAGCCAAACACTATAGGAAGCCTTCTGTAATCACACAAAATCCAATAGGAAAGACTGAAACATAAATATTTCCTCCCATAATATGTGGTATCACTCAGTAACTCACCAACACTTCTGTGAAAAAATGATTTCAGCAGATTGATATGCTATCCATTAATTGCATGGCATAAAAAGCATTTTCACCTGATGTTGACATTTTACTTTTACTGTGGAAATCAATGGTAAAAAAAAAACAGAGGAAGATTGTTTAGCAGTGAACGTTTACCCATTTCTAGTAGGCTATCTGCCCTGATGGAAAAACTACTTCTGCTCTGTGGGATGCAGGAGAATCAAACCCATATTTGCTTGAAAGTACTTAAAGACAATATTTTTGAGTACAGTATTTGTCTTCAATTTGACAGTATTTCTGAGTGCAGTACTTGCCTTTCTCATAACAAAGGAAAGCACACATGCAGCAAATAAATGAGATCTTAAATAACATACCCTATCTCTGAAGCACAGTATCAACAAACAAATTAATTGCTTCAGATAGCCATTTTTCTATGTGTGTATTTTAGGGATGCTGGAATGAATGATTATTTAAGTTCTTAATGGAACTTTCTTTATGGAATTGGAAATCATTAAAGACAATTTTCAACCTGCACTGCCAATATTCAAGTGGATGAGGTTGGCTTCAGTAATAAGCTAATAGTGCAGGACTCCAGAACAATAACAGAAAGCCACCATTAGTATACTATAATTTTCTCCTATTGCTAGGCGAGAGGCTGCTCCTAAACCATTATCTGTATAGCTGAGAAGCCAAAATCGTTAGCTCAGATGACAAGATGCAAACATGACATACTACATGTGTGGTACACTGTCTGCATTTAAGAGAGTTTGTGTCAGTGTTAGATCAGGACCTATGAACTACATTTCATCACACAGCAGATGCATTCAAAAACTCCCTACTTTTGTAAGTCACACACATAGTGGCTTATATGATGGTATCTTGGATAACTCCCTCTAGCACGAGTAAAAGAATTTAGTTTGCATTTGTTGCTTCTATTAATTGTTCTCCTGTCAAAGGTTTCTTCTGTTTCCAAAGAAACTTGCTATTTGGCCTACATTTTTCTTTATTTGCTCTCCTGTTTCGTGAAAATGAACACTGCATTGCAACACTTGATTTGTTAACTAACATTCAAGCTTTTCTAAGCACACAACTCATTTACACTAAAGAATAAATGAACATATGTTCATTAACATACATACACAGCTTGCTAACGCTGAAATAACCCTAGTAAAGAGTTTGGATAAAGGGCTATTTGTTTTTGGAACAATTAATTCTAACACAGGCTGCAAATTGTTTCTAAGCAAACCCTTATTAAATACATAATCTTTTCACTTATTATTTTATTCCTACAATTTAAGGAGACAATCAGATTTGTTAGTACTTTAACACTTAAGCATGTCCTGTGAACTAAAATGACAACTGAAGACCAGATCCAAAACCATCTTCATGGCTAACATAATCTGCATGTTACTTTAAGACTATTCACAACAGCTTAAAACAGGTGTCTCTCTTTTGATGTTGGTTTCCTGCAAAAGGATTCCAGAGTAGCATGCTTTAGAATAACTAAGCACAAGTTAAAAAGTATACCATAAAATAAAAAGTCAAAAATACTCTATTATAATACAGTGCTTATCTGCTGGCATAAGACAATAAGATAAAAATAAGCAGATTACAGTAATTTAAAAGAAAACATTTTGTTCTCACCTGAAGTGATTGACATTTGTTTTACTAAGGAACGAAAGCACAAATGAACCTGGTCTCCGATCACTTTCTCGAATAAGGTAACTTCCAGGTTTTCCTGCCTGCCGAAGACGTTCTTCTGCAATTGTTCTGTCAAGCTTTCCATGATACCACCTGTAAGAAAAGCACAATAATATGTGTCCTTAGAAGTTAAAGTTTTTGTTTATTCTTGTAGAATAGACTTGCAAAGCCAAAGAAAGCTCTCAGAACTGAGGTAACTGCAATTTCATTTAAAAAAATATTTGTTACACACTTACATGTGTGAGCTCTTAATTTACAATAAGTGCTTCTAAGACAGCACAGATTTTAGATAACCTGTTTTGCCAGATAACACATTCTGAATGAACTCAAGAGGCAGAGGCTATATATGTCATCTTTTTCCTCCTCCCCGATTTGCTGTTTTAAACAGAATCAGAGATGACACCTGACTTGAAGACTCTTGCATTTTAATATAAAAATGAAGCCTAGGCTTCATTTCAGGCTGGAGTTGCAAAGTGCCTGTTCTCATCCCACACACACCAATAATCCAGCAGCAAAGCCTGCATCAAATAAGAGCAACAGTAGTAACCAAACCACTGTCCAGTCCCAGAATAGTCTTTCCTAAATCACAATTCATGCCCCATCAGTTACAAGCTAGTGCAGACACACAGCAAATTCGGACCATAAAATATGACAAGAGCACTGCAGTTTCAGTTTGTAAGGTAAAGACAGTTAACAGTGAAGTATTAATCAGCCGTACTTCAGTTCTTTGATTTATATAGCTCCCACCAGAACCTCTCCTAAATGATCCAGTATTGGGTTTACATACACACACAGGAAAATAAAAAGAAGTAAAGGAAAAGCAATTTAAATTTAAAAAGTGGTGTTCTCATGTGCTAATCAAGGAAATGTATCCAGGCCCATTTGAAGGTTGCAGTATGTTCTAGAGCTACATAATGTAGTAATTTATTCGGTCTGCATCCATCAACTAATGATGCTTAGATTCAGACTTCAATTTCTACACTCAGGGAAACACCAGCTTTCATATTGCCACAGTTACACAGTAACTAAATCATTTAGTAATTCTGATCAGCCACTTGATTCTGCCAGATATACACGAGCAGGTAAGAGTTATAAAAAATGAATTTTGGAACAGATGTGAAAAGGACCTTAAAAAAAAATCCAAACAGCTGGGCTGCTGATGAAATCTAGCCAGAAACATTTGTTTTACGAAATGGAAGCGAAAGCAGAAATTTTCCTTGAGGGCAGCTTTTATCAGAGTGAAGATCAGTTGGGACTCTGCAGATAAGCATCACATACTGCAGGAGCAGCAGCACCTGTGCAGATACTGTTTGCCCTGGCAAGGCTGTATTTTTGCTGGTATAGGTCTCCACTGCTTCTCTTCCTCATCCTGAGGAAAACAAGCTAAACCAGAAAAAATGCCACATTGTCTGCACGCCCGCGCAGCAGCTGAGGCTCCGGCAGGCCAACCAGGCTGCAGAGCTGGTGCCTTGCTCACCGCATTCCAGAACCGCACGGCCTTGCTGGCAGGAACTGCCGGCTTACAAACAGCCTGCACACAAGTGGATGGCACTGCTCTGAGAGCCCTCTGTGTAACTGAACTAAATCAGGATGGTCTGTTCCAAACAACCTAGGACAAAGTATTCTGCTCGTCAGTGGGCACAGTGTGGCTAAAATCCTGTTAATTACAAGCATGCCACAACCTGGCTTCGCTCTTCTGGACAGACTGGCTTTCTGAAAGGAATGAACTCCCAGGAGAACCAAGAAACTTTCCTGATCAAGAAATTATTTGAATCCAACATTCCGTGAAGTCTATTTTAAACTAACAATGAGCTCACTCAGCTTTTATTTGTTCCTACTTATCACCCACTTAAGAAAAATAATCATAGCTTCATTGAGAGACATTATCTTTGATGCCAAACTTAAGGCACATTTTCAAAATCTGGATGATGTCAGTAATATGGAGTGCAAATAGGAAGAACAACAAACATACTAGATAAAAAAAACACATGATTACTCGCCAATTAAGTGCTCACCTTTTTGAGATTTCTCACAATAATGGTCACTACTAACCTGGATGCTAACGTATTAAGACCAGGAGCTCTGAACAAAGAGGACGCTCTTGCAGCTGTTGCCCTGCATTTAACTTACAACTGAAGGTAACACACAAGTGCCAGTAGAGCAGTCTATACACAGCAGTGATAACAGAAAACAGCTCAAGTGATATCCTCAGGAAGCCTCTGCAGATAGCACACATCTTCAGAAAACAGGATACAGACTGAAGTACAAGCTTCTATGATACCATGACAGTAAGCAAAACGCTTGCTGGGAAGCAACTGCATTTTTCCAAAGACTGAAGTTTCATCACTAAAGAAACACTTTATTCAAGTGCATAGATTATGTTTTTAAAAGCACATCTTTTACTTCACTCAGCTATCACTTGATCTCAATGAAGAGGTACTCTACAAACTTTCATCACTGCCTTCACATAGTTTAACAGTAAACATGAGTAAAGAATATTCAACAATATTGTCATACTTGTTCTGATTTAAAGATATCAAGTGCTCGGTTATTTTTTTTTTGTATATATCTAGTAGTGTCATCTTTCTTAAAAAACTCTTGCTAAGCCATAGGTTGGCTTTGTTGTGGGTTTTTTGTTTTTGTTTTGAAATACATCCACAGATCAATTTTTCTTTCAACACTAACTAGTGTGACAAGCACAAATTCATACTAGTGAAAAATATCATAATTCATGGTGTTACAAAGGAACACCCACCCAACACACAATGCTATCTGGAAGAAAAAAAAAAAATTACAACAAATAACTGAAACTGTGCAACCAGTCCTAATCATTGCAGTTTCAGAGAATAAAGAGTATAGACAACCTGAAGGACAGGCCACGTCCTCTGACTTTCTTCCTCAATCAAGTATCTCCAGCAAGCTTGAGTTCAGTTTCTCCAAAATGCACTACTGAAACATACTTTTGCCTCTTAGAAGGCTCTACAGAACTAGAACTATCTGTCACAACTTCAGCATTTTCAGCCTAGTGTAATGTACGTGTAGCTGGAAGAAACACAGCCCATTCACAGGAATAAAACTGAGTCCTACCTACAGTATAAGACAAGATTCATTAAAGAAATTAAGGTTTGGATAGGAGGGTGTCAAATGCAAACAACTGTGCAGCTGTTCCTGAACAGAATGTTGCTCCCCTGGCTGAGACTCTTACTGCTTGAGCACTCACAACAGTAACTCACTGCTGTTTGGATGTATATCCTTTATCGCTGCCAAAAGCGATACCCCATCATTGCTACTCACTTCTGTTTTCTTGTCTAATCCTACCTAGGAACACTTATTTTTAACATTAGCTTTCTAGATATTTATATGTTAATAATATGCTTTTCTTGGTTTTTAAGTTAACATTATTAAACAGCACAGAATCGAACAGCAGTGATTTGATACTTTAGATGTTTTAAGGTATGAAAAAACATGAGTAGTCTTGTCACAGAAGGTTACGGAACGATTCAGCTACAGAATGTCTTACCAGCTTTGGATCATAATCTCAGTTGTTGTTTCCATAACCAGCTGTTTAGGCACTGCTGTAACAAACTTATTACTCACACCGTGACCTTTATTTTAATTCTAAGAGTATCAATTACAGACTTCCTTTTTTCAGAAACTAGTCTGATGCTGTGCAAGAAAATACTTCCATCTGTTAGTTTAAATCAGAAGCAGAATATTCATAACTTCAACCCTGTGTACCATAATCTTAGTTACTGCAAGCAAACAAAGAAAACACTGCATCATCACAAGCAGCTTCTATGAAGACACACGCACCATGTAGCGACCCAGGAGAATGCTGCTGGCAGTGCAGCCACAGCAGAGGAGCCAGCACTGGTACCTCTGGTCAGAAGAGGAGCCCAGTGGTTCTCCACATAACACAGAAGAAGCAGGGCAGCAGAAACCCAGTCATACCTGTCCTATCAAATCTAGCCAACACTTCCTTCTGGGAGCAGAAATCTGATCACATCATATCCCTAAAGAAGCTCGTGGTACAGTAACAGGACTTCTGGCCCCACAGACGTGCTACTAAGTCCATTCAAGAGGGACAGGCTGCAAAGCAGATGGTGGAGTTGCCATCTGGAAGGAGGCAGCTGCTACTGTGTGTGGAAGCATGTCACATTGTTCAAACAAGTACTTTTATTTGCATGTTTCCTTTTTAAGTGCAAGAAAAGCAAATGCGGATTTGTTGTTCTATTCAAGCATCTTGCTGTTGCAGCATGCAGCAGTCTTAACTTGGAGACAATGCAGACCAGGAAGAGGGCAAAGCAGGAAAAAGCACTAAAGGACTGCAAAAGTAATTTTCGCAATTTAGTAGAAATGAGGATACAGATAATAAGTGGAGATCTCCCTTCTACTACTTAGAAACATATTACAGCGCAGAGGAAAAATCCATCATCAAATGCTGTATCCTCTTCACTCAAAGCTCATCTTAGCCACACACCTTGCTGCTAGAAACAAAATCCAAAAGAAATAGAGAATTGCTAAGAGATGTGGTCAGAGCTCCCTTCTTAACAATACACAGTCAATGGTTCAATACTTTCTTTTTTTTTTTTTTAACACACACTGCAAACTTTTATTATCACCTTCAGAGGCCACATAAACTGTGCTCCCTTCATAAAGCAAAAAAGAGCAAAGATATGATTACCTTAGACTAGGAAAAATCCTTCAAAAAAGCTTAAAATGGCACAGCAATCTTATCTTGAGTAGTCTCATGGACACATGAAATCAAAACCAACAAGATATCCTGTGCTGTTATTTCTTATCATTCTGTTAATACAAGCCATTCCCTCTCAAACTTTCCATTCTTGGTAATAAACAATGGCAGACCTGACATTCAAATCCACTGTCTCCTTTCAAATTTGCCAGTTCCTCAGTTTGAAGCATATTCTCAGTGCTACCATTTTCATTCCAATGCTGCCCCTTAACACCTTATCCTTCATCTATCGGATTCATAAAGCTGCATTCTATGTAAAGCTACACTACATCCTTTATGTATTCTATTTGCAAAGACCAAGCAGTTCCACTCAGATCTTTGTAAATTCGCTGACTAATTCTGTCCTGCTAAGTCTATCACTCCATAGTCAGCAGTTTTTGACAGGGTCTTTGCAGTTCTCAGCAGTGCAAAAAAAACTTCCTGCCTGAGAAAGCTCTACAAACATGGATCATTTGCTACACTGGCTGCATCTGCAAAATACTGGAAGAAGAAACTAATCTGAAGCTACGCAGGTGTTCTTTGTCCAGTGAAATGGTTGAAATTGGAATGTTCAGTACTACTGTAGGTTAAGTAAGGGTTGTTAATACCTTTCACATACTCACACATTTTTGTACAGAGGCAGAGTGCAAGTAAACCTGATTAAGAATAAATATGCTTATATCTTTTTACTGTTCCAAAACCCCTTGGAAACGCTTGATAGAAACCAGAGCCATGCTGCACTTGAAGACTAGGAACCAAGCAACAGATATCAGTCCCACGCTAGGACTCGCGCATACTCCCCAAAAACCACTAAAACACTTCCAGCAAAAGATATACCAACTGTGGACTTGGGAAAAAAAACAGCCCCAACAAAAATCAGTACATCTTAATACAAAGACTAACCCAAGCTGAAAAAAATGAAGCAAGCTTACATTCAAAAAGCAATAATCTAAACAACTTCGTTAAGACAAGTGAGGTTCCATAAGTTTTTGTACTTTAGGGATAAACAGCTTATGAACAGCATACTATTATTAGAGATGTGACAGCAGCACAACAGTACACAATGCAAGCAAAGGCTCATTTCCAACCCTACCTAGTACCTACTTGCTAAGAAGAACACTGACTGCTATTTCTTTTTTGCAAAAGCAACTTATAAACAAATGAAATACAACTAAAGACACCAAAAAACAACTTGCGTTTTCTTAGTAAAATGTCAGTTCAGATGTGAATTCAGGAACTCAATACAGTTTTTAGCAAGTAGTTTCTCATTTTTAAAAGTTACTCATCTTCACACACTTCCCACTAACAATTTCTAGTCAAAGAAAGGCCTTTTTCTATTTAAACTAAGAGCAGTGCTACTACAGAAACAACGTCAATATTGTTATGCAAATCAAAAGATATTCTTTGACAACAACTGATTAATTTCTAGGATAATAAGAATCTTTACTGCTGATAACTCCATGAAATGCATCATTAGCTCCTTAACTTTCCTTCTCCCTGCACCTTATCCTCTCCTGCATCCCATCTTGGACATTCCCCTTGTCTTTTTATTTTCTGCCAGCTATGCCAGATTTGCTCAATCATCACTAACTGAAACAAATTTTTGCTTCTTAGTGCCAAAGCTTGGCTTTCACCTCCTGGTCAGTGGTACAACTGGGTTAAAACCCAAAGGAATCAAGCAGAGCTTTTTGTTCTGTGCTTCATTCTTGTATGCTAGAATGTTTCTTTGCTTCTTGTCCATGGAGAATTGTTGCTCTAAGGAGATAATCCTGGCAGCTCCAGACTTTCAAGCTAGGAACAATACATAAAGTAAAAGATGTCCAATGCTTCCCACACACAATAGAGATAACAAGAGAATATACTCAATTGCATACAATTCATTCAACCATTGACCCTAACAGTTATGACATCAATAAAACCATGTGTAGAGCAAAGACAGAACCTGCTTCTAAAATTGAATTACAGAACAATTACTGCAGAGGCTTTGTGATGTTTTGGAAGAATTAAGGTATTTCCCATGTATATCTTTGAAACAGTAAAAATAACAAAAAAATCTCTGCAGATTCTTAAAATGAACAAAAATCTCTCAAAGAAAAGATCTAGGGAAAAGGTACTGAGAAATAGCTGTGGTTTGAACAAGTTAATGTTTGTAAGTCACAGTGTTCCAGATTAACAAAATATCTAAATACAAATGCTGTAAGGCCTCCATTGTTACTCATTAACAGAGGGAGATGTACAAAATGAACAGATTTACTTTTGTTCTTAAATTTCATACACAAAAGCCTGATGAAGTTCATATATAAAATAAGCATACAAAACCCAGCAAGCCACAGACAGAATATCCTTTTGTGTGTAGTACATGTGGGTCAGCATTTATATATATGCTTAATTTTACAGGAAACAGGTGGACTCAAAACAATAATAGACCAAATATTTTAGGAAAAGAAAAAAAAAACTTAAATAAATCCTCACAAAATTATATGATTCTTGAGCTGATCATCAAAGACTGACTAAACCCCCACGGCTTCTTGAAATTACTTCGTGAAAGAAAGCAGTGTACTCTACAAGGGAAAGTTCACAGAAAGAACTCCTGTGCAAGTATCTCCAATAGCTAAGGATGAGAGAAATAATATAAACACTCCTGCTGGGGCAATGGCAGTAACAGAAAATCATGGCATTGCAAATACCCCCATGTACTTGCAAAGTCATCTTCTTCAAATACATGCAACTAAAATATTTCTACATTAGCATGTATATTCCAATGCAAGGAAAGTTTACACTTACAAACAAATAAAAACAGCTATCACTTGAGGATGGTTGAGTACTACTGTTTCAATTCAACAAAAATGAAAACCCTAAAAAAAAAAAAAAAAAAACAACTGAAACTTGAAGATGAGAAATCACTTTTTTGGGGGGAAGGGCGGGAGGAGGAGGCGCTTGATTACTACTGGTGCTTTCATTACCAGTGGCTCCTCACCACAATGCTGCTCTTGTACTCCACAGCTGGAGAAAACGAAATGATAAAGATGCTCATGGGTTGGGACAGGAACAGAGAGATCACTCACCTAACTACCATCACATGTAAAACAGCCTCAACATAGGAAGATTAATACAACTTATTGCCTACTGCTAACAGACTGGGGCAGTGAGAACTAAGAGCAAGCTAAACTACCTTCCTCCTACCCAACCACTCCTACCTCCTCTCACTGAGCAGCAGAAGGGAATAGGCAATAAGGGCTGCCATCAGCCTGTAGTGTTTTATCTCTGCCTGTCCTCCGTCATCACTCTGCCCTTGTCTTCCTCCTCCTCTAAAATGTGCCTAGAGCTTTCATGTTCATTTACCAACAGTGGTTTCTACACAGCCTTTAAAGTACACCTATTAAAGTAATAAAATGATAACTTAAAAGGAAAAGTTACATATGAAAGCAAACTGATTACATAATTAAGCAGCACTATGAACTATCCTAGAATTTATTTAAAAAGCAAATTCCTGAGCTTTTACAGTAAAAATTAGATTTGTCAACATAAAAAATATTGAAGTGCTATTTATTCTCCTAAGGATTTCTTGCACTTTAAAGCCTTTTCTATTAGCTGATGTCACTGAGGTGATTCCAGAGTACTTTAAGCAAAGAGGCATCATAACAGTCATCTTCAACTATATAATCAGAACATTTACATAGAATCATTTAGACCATCACTATGAAACAGCTACTGGGAATTGCCTGCCTGTACTTCCACCCAGTTCTTGAACCAGATCAGATATAGCAGGCTGCTCAGAGCCACAGTTTACAGGTTACATGCATCTCCAAGGATAGACTTAATGATCTCTAAAGCAGCCTGTTGCAGTACTCTAACACCAAAGTTAAACAAACAAAAATAAACTTGTTTTCTGTATTCAAGTGTAATTTCAAGTTCTTTTTTTTCCTATCTTCTTTCTTGTCACTAGGTAGCAAGGAGAAGAGCTTTGTTCTCTTATCTTAGCTCCCTCCCACCACCTACAAGATAAGCAAGATCCCCTTTAGCCTCTTACGCAGGCAAAATGATCCAAACCATTACCTTGGTGGTCCTGTGCTGGACCTGGTTACAAGCATTTTCAAGGATAGAGACTTCATAATCCCTAAGGGCAGCCTGTTGAGCATTCTGACTACCACCAAAGTTAAACAAATAAATATTGGGGTTTTTTTCTGTATTCAAGAGTAATTTCAAGTTTTTAATTTTTTTCCTACATTCTCCTGTCCTATCAGTAGGCACCAAGGAGGAGAATTTGGCTGCCTTATCTTTGCTCCCTCCCATCATGTGTAAGATGGATAAGGTCTTCTTGAGTCTGTTCTCCAGGCAAAACAGTCCAAGCCCTTATCTTCGTGGTCCGGCAATGAACTTGTTCCCTCACGTCTGTCTCTCTCTTCTACAGGGAGACCAGCACAACACCTGAGATGTGCCTCAGCAACACTGATCAGAGAGGAAGACTACCTCCCCAGATCCACGGACACAGGTCCTTGTAATGTCACCTGAGACACCACTGATAACTCTTTTTGCTACTCTTTTTTGCTTGTCTGTCAGAACCACTTGGTCCTGACACAGCTGCGAAGAGCCGCTTTCCACCCAGACACTCCCCTGCATGTATTGGTGCTAGCCCTTGTAAGGGACAGTTCTGCATTTCCTCTGCTGAACTTCAAGAGATCCCACACCACTTTACCTCACCCACCAGCTACATCAACCTCTTGGTTCTGTCGCTGTTTGTGAACTTTCTGAGGGTGCACTCTGTCCCATCACTGCGATCAATAACACTATGGGCTCAAGGGTACAATCTGGGGAACATCTGCCTCCAACTTCATTTCATGTCACTGACCACCAAGACCCTTTGGCCCAACTTCGAAGTTGGCTTTTCAACCCACTGCACTTCCACTTACCTAACCTGTGTGCTGTTAACTTATTTGCTATATACTACAGGAGACAGTGATAAAAGCCGTACTAAAGACGAGGTGAACAATATTCACTAATCCTCCAGCACGCACCAAGCCAAGGATCTCACTGTAGAAGGCAATCTGGTTGGTTAAGTTCAATATTCTCCTCAGCAGACCGCTATCCATTGCCTTCAACACAAAACACAACAAAAAGACAGAATAAAGTGAAAACAAACTTTTCTTCCATTCTGGATGGAAAGAGCAGATGTTTTATGCAAAAGGTAAAGAATAGTAAAGGCTGTCTGCATACATATAAAACAGGAGAGGGAACCTGACAAGCATTTGAATAACACTAACATTTCACTGGTGCTGAGCATAATTTGAAGAAAGGCAGAGGAAGACAGAATTGTTCCACTGGAACACTTCTGTGAAGCACAGGGACCACATTAAAACATGATGCCTCCTATTATATCCACTAGTGAAATAAATTCCAAGATTTCTTGGTTTAGTTTTAATAAAGGAGGAAGAAAGATAAGGGATGAAGTGAAAAACTAATGCAGAAGTATGGAAACAATGGACAGGATCCACATTTGAAGAGACCTAAACCCATGCTGGTAAATTTGTGCTTCTCCCCACTGCCCCTCTACAAAATATTAAAATAACAAAAGGCAAAGGAACATAGCACAGTGCTGTATTTCTCAATAGGTCAGGCCAGAGACAAAGTCAGTCGGTCTCACACTAATATTCTGGAAATTGATATATGACAAAATTCAAACAAAATAAAGTATAAGGGAACATTCAATCTGCAGACGAAGCAATGCCATCTCATATTAGCTAGAAATACTGGAACTTGCTCATCAAACCAGCATCAAGTGCTGTTCTACTGTCGTTTCTCCTCATCTAAAGTTTCCTTTTGTATACATATCTATCACATCAGTTTACTTACTGCTTTGTTTCTTTCATATGGTTACATGCAATTTTGCTCTGCTGCTCTTAACCATGCATGGAAGACAGCATTTCTTATACCACATATTTAACCATAACTAAAACTACACTTTTTCAAACCAATTTTATAATTGGCCAATTCAGCACACTACTCAGCCACCTCAGATAATTATCAATTCCTGCTCCCCACAGAAGGTAAAAACCTCACTTTTTTGAAAGAAGGAAATCCAGCTGCTAACTACAGTAACATTGAACAGCAATGGAACCTCATACACAAAAACATAAAGATTCCAAAAACCACGTTCTTTTCGTATTAGTTACCCAAATAAACAAATGTTGCACAACTCTGGACTTGCCACCTTTGACAAACTTACCTGAAGAACCTGGAATTCACTCTACGTTTGGACATGAAAATATTATTTCCTGCAATCCTTGCTTGTTTACTGTTTCCTTACGCATCTCTTTTCAGCTTTATCTCACTATTATACCGCTTGAACAGAGCATTGACTAAAAATATATCTGCTTTGGGTAAGCTTTTTTTTTTTTTAAAAAAAAAAACATAGTATTTTGACAGCCTGTTTCATTTTGCAATGTTGTTAGCTTTCAATTTCAACTGATTTCTGCTTAAAACTGCTAGTACTGTTTAAAAAACACCATGTGAAAATGAAAATTTTGATGAAATACCCAGTAACTTCTTCTGCTGCTTCAATAGAACAACATCTAGCCTATTTCACATATCGCTGGTTGGTTACTAAATTAGGTAGCATTCACTAATTTTGAAGGTCAATCCCATACAACATTTCAGACCTCCATCAACCTGTCAGTTGTGCTTAGCAGATGAGAAAAAAAGCTGAGAAAAACCAAGAACAAAACACAGAATTGCCAATTTTATTCCTTAGCATCCTGTGTGCTTCCCACCCAGTACTAAACTACAACATAAAAATGCCTTTGCTACACTCCAGAGTAATGGAAAACTACACATGCACGCTGAACAGACAAGTCCTGAGTCAACTTTGCTCAGTATCAAAGAAGATGAGTATCAACACTACCTGGAAATTTTGGGCTTTTGGTCACAGAGAACCTGTTACATGCTGACAGTGTCCTCCTAATGCTGGAAAATCCAGGAAAACATATTGAGATAACATGTTCTCTTTTTCCTTAGCATGTGGTAAAGAAGAAAGTAAGTGTATTTACTGGGCACTTGCTATCAAAGATGAACATATCCTGATGCTCCAAGCAAACTGTATTTACAGTATCCTGATGGGAAGTGCAGAATTTGCATTTGTTTTACTTCTCATCTCTTCAGGTTAGCTACTGTGAAAATCTGCATATCACATACATGGTGCTTAGAAACTTATACAAAAAAGCATGTCATTTATAACACCTCGATGGTCACAAACTAGTAAACTGAGAATTCACTCAGATATACTTTTTTTTAATTTGCAAAGCAAATCAGCAAATGGAAAGGTTATAAAGTTGTGCTTAAGTTTCTACAAAGAGCTTTGTTTAATTTCATGCATAAAAGTCCAACTTCAGACTGCAGTACAACTAGGAAATACCAGCAGCAGCTTTTACCAGATTATTTTGTATAGAGTCAGTAACCAGCAATTCAGTAAATCCTGAAATGCGATGCATGCCAAGGGAAGGCAAAGAAGCCCAGTGAGTTTTACTGTTGTGAAATAAAATCTCTTTTCATTCTTGTACAAGAGATAATGTCACATAAAGTCAAGAGGGAAGAGCAGTTTCAATTTTCTGAGGTGCAAATATATTATTTATAAGCAAATAAGACAAAGAAACAAAACAAAGTCCCAGAATTATCCATCAAGCCGATCATGTATGCCTCCCATAAAAACTGAATGAATTAGGAGGAAGTGGGAAAGGGTGGAGCTGGCAGTCACATTTAAACAAATGGAACAGCAGTTCTGTAATCATATCCAACTGGACAAATTTAATCTTAACTATAAATTCAATTATCGTTCCTAAAGACTTATAGCAGACCTTTTCCTGTATAAGATTATAGATAATATTGATCTTTGTTTTGGTAATAAATCAGGAGTTTAATTCCATAGTAGCAGATGGTACGTCTAGAAAGAAAGGGCCCTTCCAAAATAAAACAGCAGGACTGAGAGGATGTGATTTGCTATCAGCATATGGCCAATCTGAATGACTTAAATACAAACGATGAAAACTGACACCATAGATGAGATGAATGAGAATGCAGTTCTATTCAATCAATTTTTTACTGAAAAGTCACACACCAAGGGTTATGTGACAAAGAAAAAGCTGTTAAGAACATGGAGGTAGGAGGTATGAATAAATCTTCCAAAATTCTTCATTTGTTGGATTTTTTTTTTTAATGAAGGACTCTTCAGGAGTAGAAAGCTCAACTCAGAGTTACGCTCCGGTTCTGCAAAGACTTCCGTCTCCCTTTTGTCTGAATAAGGTACTGTTAACCAGAGCAAACTGGGGCCTGTGCAGCCTTCCCCTTCCCCTCAGCACACACTTGTCAAAACTCTTAAAGACAGACATTGCTCCAGCACTTGAGTCATAGGACAATGCTCTGACAGCGAGTTCTGCTCCTATCTATGGATGTCCTAAGGTATTTAGGACCAAACAGGTGGTCATTTATAATCCATCACCCCATTTCCTAAAGACACTTCCAAAAGACTGCACTATCTCTGACTAACATAACTGAATCTAATGGAAAAAAAAAGCAGACTGATCTTCCAGAGAGAAAAACAGAAGCAGAGAACTGTCCATTCCAGTGATTTGACAGTTCTGAAGAAGCAATTTCACATTCACGTGCCTCTATTTCCCTCCTGATCCTTTGTCAGAACTGACTGATCATATTTCCAGCTCATTAGTGATGCCAGTCAAAGACTGTTCAAACACTGTCTACACAAAACAAGGTCTTATGTTAGCAAACTTCCACAGAAAAAGTCAAGAAATCAGCAGATTACTAGGAAGACTGTCAAAGTGAGAGATGAATTTAAAAAGGATCCATAACAGTACACTTTTCTGTCCTACTGATGACTCCAGTGGCTTCTGAAGCCATGGAAATACAACAACAGCGCAGAAGTCTCTGATAGTGGAATTAGGAAAGAATGCAACAAAGAATCCAAATTCAGATGGCCTTTCAGGTTGTCCTTCTGATCTGATGAAAATATCTGCCCAGCCTCATGGTTTCACAGAATCACAGACTCATTAAGGTTGGAAAAGCCCACCGCAATCATCTAGTCCAACTGTTTCAGTACCTCAAAGCCTAATGTTATCTACTATCCCCTGAAACTCCAGGAACAACACATTTCCAGACTATTTGGTGCAACCAATGGAGCTTTTGAAGCAACTTCATTTTTTAAATAACCAGGCACCCCCTCAGAAGACTGTTTTCCTTACTAATACATGGCTTGCAGTGCTTCACACAAACCTGCAGACTTCCTACACTTCAATCCAAAGGTTGTGCATGGAGCACTCATTAATTAAACAAGCTCCACACAGCATTATCTCATCCTATATTTTCTACACGATATAAATTCAGAACTGCTCTACTCGAATTGCAAAATTCTGTTACCAGCACCGCAGGACTTCCATTCACTTTAACAGAGAGATAAGAGAATGAAATCCAGCAGGAGGTTTGCGAGATTTTTTTTTTCACCAATGCCTCCTGTCTACATATAGACAAACTGGAAATAGTCTTGCTTTAAACAGGCTGAGCAGCAAAGTCAGGCACTATTCTATAAGAACAGCCCGCCCACTATTTTAAAGCAGAGGAAGAATTCTACTCATTCTAAACCCGCGTTGTTCCAGAGTGAGCGAGCAAGCCTCATACTCCAGGCTCCACGAAGGCAAACACGTGCGTGCAAACTCCGTTTTATTCCTGTACGATATAGGAAAAGTTCTGTTGCTTGCTTTTTTTTTTTTTTTTTTTAAATAAAGTTATAAACAACGGAATGCAGAAGGATGACGCGAGGAAAGCCCCGCTTTGCACCACAGCGAGATCTCCGCCTGTTACAAAGTTACCGACGCGGTCCCGAGGCGCTCCGGGAGGCGCCCCCGGCCTCCCCCCGCCGCACGGACACGCGGCGCTGCGCGGAGCCGCGCTCTTCCTGCGCTCCGGGAGCGGAACCGGGGGGGCCGCGCGGTGCGGCGGAGGGGCGCGGTACTTACTGGTTGGTGGGGGGCGCGTTCAGCGGGATGGCCACCTCCTCCTCCTCGTACTCCGGACCGTCCAGCGAGTCGCCCTCGTCCACGGCCGCCAGCCCGCCGGCCGGGGGCAGGGGCGGCGGCGGCGGCAGCGGGGGGAAGGCGGCGGCGCCCGGCTCGCCGGGTGGCGGCGGGGCTCCGGCCGAGCCGAGCGCCAGCAGCCCCAGCTCCGAGCACAGAGCCGGGCCGGCGCCCGGGCTATCCCCGCCGGATCCGGAGCCGGGCGGGAAGGCGCCCTGCGGCCCCGGCGCTATGCCGCGGCAGTGCCCCGGCTCTGCGGCGGCCGCCGTCCCGGTCGAGGAGACCGAACCGCCGTCCTCGGCCCCGGCCTCGGCCGCCATCATGTTGAGCCTCGCCCCCCCCTCCCCTCCGCCGCTCGCCCGCCCGCCGCCGCACGCCGGGAAGGTGGCGACAAAGGGGCCCCGGCCCGCCCCGCCCCGGCGGGGAACGGAGCCGGGACAAGGGCAAAACTCTCCTGGCGGAGACGGGCCGCGAACAATACCCGGCTGGGCGGGGGCTGCGCGCTCACGGCGGCTCCGCAGGGCCCCGACGCGGCTGCCTCGGCCCCGCCGGCCGCCAGGGGAGCGGCTCCGCCGCCCCGCGCGCTCTCCCCGCCCCCGTGTGCCCGCGAGTGGGGGGGGGAGGGGAGTAAGAAGGGCGGCGGAGGGAGGGAGAACGGGAGGACGGGTTGCGCATGCGCGCCTCTGCCCCGCCTCATCCGTACGGGCGCGTGCGCGGAGCAGGGTGCGTGAAGAAGGGGGAGCGTCGGCGCCGCGTGGGAGAGGAAAATGCGGTTTAGGAGCGGCCCTGCGGCCCGCCCCGCGCTGATGCGGTGGGACGGGGCGGCGGTTCGAGCGACCGGTGGCCGACCTTCCTTTTGAAGGAAAGAAGTAGAAAAAGCTGTAGGAGATAAAAGCGAGGAAAAGCGGCAGGTGGCACGGGGGCACGCAGGGGGCTTGCGGGGACGGTGCGCTCGGAGCGCGCCGAGCCCGTGCGGCGTTCCACCGTTAGCCAGTCTGTCGCAGAACTGCGCGTGGCTCTGCTACGTGAGCGTCAAGCTGAGCGGGTAGGAAAGAACCTCGTGCTCTATGGGCGCAGTGTTACAGGCGGGCAGTATACCGTGGAGATACTTTTTGTTTCTTGTTATCGTTTTTTTTCTTCTTTTTTCTCTCTCAGTAATAAAAGAGCTGGCAAATAGCAGCACGTTGACACTTGCCTCTCAACAGTTCTCAGAAGGCATCTAAACATTCAGGTTTTCAAAGCCTTGTTTTACCAAAAGAATTAAGTGAATTTCTCCCGAGGCCACTAAAACAAACTCCTACTCCCGCTTCCACCGCCCTGCAGCCAACCTCCTTTTATCTACCGAAATGAACCTTCGTATCTTGCCTTCCGAAGGCAGAATCTGCTTCCAGAACCTGCAACACTGCGAGTACTCGTGGGACTGTGCTGGGCTGCTGCCCGGCATCAGAGCAGATGCAGGCTGTGTCCCTCAGCTCACAGAATCGCGGCACATTCATACCCTGCTGTTCTGTTAAAGAAATTACAGTCTCAGCAGCCGTCTCTTGCAGTCTTGATTTCTGCATTGCCATATTTCGATCATATATGTAACTCCAAGTTGTCTTGCAACCCACACCCAGGCTCCGTGGACTTCTGTTTACTGCTGTTTGCTTTCACTTACAGGTTTTTAAATTAAACGATTTTAGCACAGTCTTGTAAAAGTGATATTCCTAAACATAGAGCTGCAGTGTAAATATTTATAAGATTGCCTTGAGTAGGCAGGCTTTTCTAAGTGCCTTAAAGGATGACAGCATGTGCATATGAGGATGGAGACCAGGATATTTGTGCTAGGAATTTCCTGCAGCACAGAAGTAATGTAACTGCAGCACTCCTTCAAGAGATTTAATCTGGGGAGAGCAGTTCTAAATGTGGCAAAGATTCCAAATAAAAGGAATTTCTTGTGAGGTTGTCCAAGTTGTTGCATCCCTGCCCCTGACACACTGCTTCTTTCCACTTTGCCAACTAAGTCATCTGTCCCACGTAACACACACCCCTTGCATTTCCTCTTTTTTAAAGGCTTTCAAGTTGAATTCCAGGCTTTGATGAGGCTTTATTTAAAGGAAAATGTTTGGGTGAAGGACAAGTGTAACAACACCTTCCTTAGTACTTGTACATTTACAGTTCTGCTTTCACAAAGCTTAGGTATAAATGTTGTAGTGGTATAAACTTAGGTATAAATGTCTAGGTATAAAAGCTGAGGTATAAATGTCCCACTGTGGGTGATGCTGGGCTAGGTTTTCTGAGGAGTGTGTTTGCATATGGCCCAGTGTAGGTTTGCAGGGTGGCAAATCTGAGAATACAGGCAGTTTTGTTCTTTGCCGGCTGCTGGGTGTGGTGTCTCTGAGTCTCGGTCTACTACTGAAATATTAGAATTTCAATAATAGAGTTTTTCTGTTCTAATCTGAAGAGTAGTCAGAAGGAAAGCCAAAACTGACTCTTACACATTGTTGCATATGATAAATGCTGCCATTCGTTATTGGTGATATCCCCTGACAGTACTACCAAACCTCCTTTGAAAAGCATACAATACTGGGACTTATATGATAGTGTGCACCATAGAGATGGTGACAGTGGTGGCGTGTTCCAGTTAGGTGAATATATGATTAAGAACTCAGGAGTTTTCATTCCCTATTCGTTGCATGGCCTTGGGTAAATAATTTCTACGAGGTTACACTTCTTTCATCAGTAAAGTTGTTATTTCACACAGACACCTGACAAAGAATTAACTAGCTTTAAAAAAAAAAAAAGAAATTGAAAACTGTTAAGCATTAGTGCTTATTGGGTTGAAAGGCAGTGTAAATTGAATGATCCAGTATGTCAGTGAACTGCTGTTTATGGAGTAGATGTTACTTGAATCACTGATGTAAGCTCTGCATAACTTTCTCTTTTACTGCTCAGTTCAGCGCAAAACCTACTTCTGTCTTCTACCCGAGATTATTTCCACCTTCCAAAGCTGTTATCCTAAAACTAAACTAAAAGGTAATTATCACTATCTATATGTTTGAGTCCATCAACTCTCCCATGGTTCAAATTAGAAACTTCTGTATTGTTATGCATGAATATTGCATTTGTATCAAATGAAATATCAAATGAGTAGATTTTAACAGTAAACCTATTCTAAAATTATTTCCCTTTGTTTTCGTATGCCATTTTTGTTTCATGACTTCCAGATTACTATCGATTTGGAACACCATTTTTATTATTTTGTTGCACCACTTTTGTTACCTCAAACTGCAAATTCTTCCATCTTTTGTCTAAGGCACTAAGAACCATAATCCCCTGAAAAGTTTAAATTGTCCTATCTTAAGAATCGGCAATCTTTCTTTATAGGTTTCTTTTTCTTTTTCTTTTTTTCTTTTTTTCTTTTTTTTTTCCTATATTCCAAAACAACTTTAAAAGGTTTTGTATGCTTGTCTGTAATTTTTCACTTTCTCTCCTCAATTTTAGAACAGCACCATTATATAGAAACACAGTTTTTTACTTGTCTCACTCTACTTCAGGCTGCATCTGAGAAATAATTTTGCTTTTTTTTTTCCCTAACTTTGCATATTTCATGTTTTAATGTTGTAAATAGTGTGGTATTTCAGTCCCTTTTTTTATGAGTCTTTTGCACGCAGCAAATCTTCTTGTTTTCAAGAAGAAATTGATATCACAATTTGATACTCAGCATCAGCATAACATGATTCTGAATCTTAAACCTTATGTTAGAACAGTGAGGCTTGAAGTCTTCCGGGCAAATCTTGTTCCTTGCTGATCTGAGTGTAGCAGTATTTCTTCCCATCGACCTGCTCATGAACATAGATGGAAATATTTTTATACTGTTTTTAACTGACAGAATTTTCTCAGAATGTGTTGCAACTTTATTGAGAATTAACTTTGGAAAATGTAAAATTTCTGTGTCATACATTTTAAATGTTATGCAGAATTCTATAGTTTAATCAGGGAGCAGTTGTTTAATTGTTAATTTCTTTAAATCCATTTGTTTTGTGTGTAATGCACTGATACCAGTATATGTCTTTATCCTACCTATTCCCACATTAGCAAGGAATTCTCAAAATGCCTGTACTGTATTTTTCTGTTTATAAGATTTCTAGTCTTAGACCACTTATTTTGTGGTAAAATGTTGGGCTTTGTACTCCTCCTCTCTGCCCTTCTGAGGCCCCATCTGGAGTACTGCATCCAGGCTTGGGGCCCTCATTGCAAGAAAGATGTAGAGTTGTTGGAGCGGGTCTAGAAGAGGGTCATCTAGAAGATGATCAGAGGGCTGGAGCACCTCTCTGAGGAAGAAAGGTGGAAGGATTTGACCTTTCTCAGCCTGGAGAGAAGGCTTTGGGGAGACCTTACTGCGGCCTTCCAGTACTTGGAGGGAGCATGTAAACAGGAAGTAAGCAAACTTTTTTACATGGGCAGACAGTGATAGGACAAGGGGCAATGGCTTTAAACTAACAGAGGGGAGATTTTGGTTAGATGTTAGGAGGAAATTCTTTACTCAGGGACTGGTGAGGCCCTGGCACAGCTGCCCAGTGGAGATGGGTGCCGCATCCCTGGAGGTGTTCAAGCCCAGGTTGGATGGGGCACCAGGCAGCCTCATCTGAGGGGTGGCAACTCCGTCCGTGGCAGAGGGTTGGAACTAGGTGGGCTCTTAAGTTCCATTCCAACAGAAAGCATTCTGCGATTCAATGATTCTATGATTTCAGATTCACTGTACCTGCCAAGTTGAAATTGATGCACTTCACATGCACCTCCTGCAGCAAACATACTAAAAATAAGCATATATAATGAACACTTTGCTGGTTCTTTTGTTTATGTGTTCTGGTTGCAATTATTACCTTTCAGTGACTGCTTGCATTTATCAAAACATTTTGACAAAAGCAAAAGGGTTGACAGCTCAGACTGTTCAGTTCAGATGGAGCGCAGCCAAATTGCACCCCTGCACAGCCTTGTGTCAGTACAAAGTGTTGTAATTTATGTGTTTGTATTTATTGACAATAACAATTTATGTGTTTTTATTTGTTTATTGGAAGTGTTTCAATTTATTGATATCTGATGAGGCTGATCAGTAACTGCACGTGTATCTGGCATTCGTGTGATAGGTTACTGTTAGAAAGTTGCTGTCTGTAAACTTGGAGTGTGCCTTAGGTAAAATGCTGATAAAGAGTTAAGTTGCAGTCAGACAAGTAGTGGCATGCCGTCTTAATACATAGTAATCAATAAGAAGTTTTCTTTTGAGGTAAAAGCATAGAAGTTGTAATTGTCCCCATCCATGTTCTATCTGAAAATTAAGCTTCAACTGCAAGTGTAAATGAATGTGGGGCCCATAAAATAGACCAGCTATGAAAATAGTCTATTTTTTTCAATGGAGATTTTGTTGCCAGAGTTAGTAACAAACTAGAAAACAACAAAAACTAAAGAATGCATTTTATTTGCTTCGAAGATTTGCTAGTGATTTTCCAGATGTGATTTTTCATATATACCTTGTTTTCTCATCAAGATTCTGTCTGATAGATTGGCTCTCTTCTTTTAGATACAAGTTACTTAAGCAGAAGTAGCATTATTCTCTTTCCTGAGGGCTAAATTTTATGTCCCTGAAAGACTATGGCAAAATATCACCTTAACTCGAGTAGTATGAGAACAAGTGCTGTTTGAATGCTCTGTGAGTCTTATATCACAGTTCTTTAACTGCATAGTGCTGCATATTTTTAAATGGGAAAGATCTCATTTCTATTTGCCTGTATTTATATTTATGCCTTCACATAGAGGCATTTCTCTCCTGAGGTATTTAAGAATTCAATTTATAAACTTACCCACCAGTTAATTTTTAATTAAGCACAAAAGTGTCCTTGTTTTCGGAAGCTGATTTGTTAAATACTGACTTTTCCTGTAAGAGACAAAACCTGCGTTACAAACGACAAACAATTTTTTTCCCATTTTCAATACGAATATATTTTGCATGTCACGATTTTCTCTGCTCCACTAATTATGGCTCATATCTATAAAAGCTCTCAGTAATGAATGACTGTGGGTTTATGCAGTGTATCTCTGACTGTTGATAGTCAAAAATTTACACATCGGGAAACATCTTTGTATTTTTGCAGCTGTTTAGGTGTCTCTTGGATGTTTGTGTAGGTGCTTTTACAGGAGCGGGAGAAAGGAAAAAAGCCTGATAAGAATGAACAAACAGGAAAATGTGATTACACTCATAATACCTACAGAACTTCCTCTCTCAGAACCATTATGTAACCAATGCAGGATAATCCCAGCCATTGCATGGGGGACAGCCTTTCATTTCAGGCTGGGGCAATTTTTCCTGTTTTCATTTTGAGACTGTGAAAGAAACATGACAGTATAGAGAAATATATCTTTTACATTAATTTCAGTAGCCTAACTTCACAGTTTGTGACTGTTAATTGCAATGGCTTAATGGAAGTCACCTATATCCTGTATTTAATTAAAGGATATTTCTGTCAAACACTGCTAAAGGGTGTTTATGAAAACTGGATTATATACATCTGTAAAAATAATTTAAATATATATATATATATTACTCAACAGCCTCTTAATCTGCATTAACTGTAGAAAATAATATCTATTTCTAAATGTAGCTTTAATATAGCTAATAAGTAGCCATATATTGGTATTTTCAAGCTGTTTTATATGAACATATGAAATAATAACATATCTTTCGATTTCAAATTTTCAGTTCAGTTTCCAGTTACGAAAAAAACATTGTAATCAGCACCTTTGGCCTGATATTTTTAAAAGAAGGTCTTCACAAACAGTGTTGCTGAAAACTTTAAAAAATATCAGGAAGGGAGGTAGTGTTTCATATGGCCATTCATATATGTAACGTATAAGAATATATGTTACGTTGTACAGCTAAATCTAATTTCATGTACATCAGGTCTGCATGAAACCAGGAGTCATTAATGAAATGGCTGCTCTCGTGATGCCAACAAAATTTATGTATATGTCTACTGACTGTACAAAAACAAGATTTTGCATGTGAGCCATGAAAAACGTATTTGCAAAATTGGTAAGAGTCTGAGGTCACATTTACACATCTAAAGTATCTGTTCTGTGCATGGAGATTCCTGTTTCCTTATGGGTATGTACATATTGCTGTGAAACAAGTTCCTTCAAGTATTGCACTGGGATAGTTCAGGTGTCCTATTCATCTGCCTACAGCTTAGTTCCCGTATGTCTCCTGTCCTACACTATGCTTTTCATTGGGAAATCTTCCTGAAGTAGACAGAAGAGATGTTAAAATCCACTATGCCAAAACCAATCCTTAGTTTTTTTTTTGTTGTAGGATACATGAAGGTAGTTACACTTAAGACAGGGCATATTAATAGCAGAAGTTGCTAAGTGAAATGCTACTAGGTGTATGTTAGGCAATTCCCCAGCCTCTTAACCTTCCCAGCTTTATAACACATTAATCCAATTGTGTACTTTTTAAATAATCCATTTATTTCTCCTTCTATTGCTATTCCATATAGTGCTTATGGTAATATTTGTTTGCAGAAAAGGGATTTAAGCCATTTTCATTTCTATTAATGACTTTCAAATAAATTCCACAGTCAGAAACTCTAGTCTATGAATTTAGTGTGCATTTCTATTCTAGAGAATATATGGCCTATCCTCATTCCAGAATGCATATAGCCTAAACTAACTGCAGAGTATATGTAATGCTAGAATTTGTTCCAGAGTAGCATAAATATAATGACACATTAGTTACTCTAATGGATTTCAATACATTTTTGACCAAATGCTGGACACATTGAAAAATATTTTAATAGCTGTCATCCCATTGTTCTGTTTGATTTTAAGTCAGGTACTTGAGAACCTAATGGCAATAATGAAATCACTGTGAAGCTTATCACTTTGAGAAGAGTAGAAGTGTAATATATATGCTTCAGCATGACACTCTTGATGATTAGGAAGATGTAGTGCTCAAAAAATATCTGAGGTATGGCAACTGCTACCTAATAGTAATTATTTTAGCAGCGGTTCATTATAAACAATATTAATTACATTTGACATTTAGTGGTAACTTTGTACTGATCGTATTTTTCCTAAGATTTTGCTAGAATGTGCTGTTGTGTAATTCATTTAGTGCTTCTGCATATACCCATAAGTATCTTTGCAACTTTCATTGGTGTAGTACAATTTGCAGTTATATTCATATCCTTGTAATTAAAAATTATACACAGGTTTCTCTATTTGTGTGTGTGTAGAAATGTGAAATGTGCAAATGCTTAGAGAAATATGTCAGAGGATAGAACAGGAAGATACAGGAAGATTCTGAAAACTTTAGCACTATAAAATGCAATATATGCATTGAATTTACAAAAAAACAGGGACTAGGACAGTAAATGAAAAATTAGGGGAGGCTGTATGTTAGAATTCTTCCCTTCAAACTAATGAGCATTTGCAATGTTAGGAGGAGTTTTAATACCAAGAACCCCCTTGACACACACAAGGAATAAGCACATTCAGATGATGCATGAAATGGACAAAATGTATATGATGAAATGCTCCATATTCTATAAAACTAAGAAAGAAAAGTTTAATATTGTTAAAAAAAAAAAAAAAAAAAAAAAAAAAGAAAAGAGGAAGCAAATGATCTAGATACTGTTAATATTAGATTTTGAGAGGCTTTGCTTTCTGAGAAAAGGAGCTTGAAACTGAAAGAATGCTATGAGCTAAAAGTAGCTCTGCTTTTCATGGTCAGCTGGGGAGGAAAGCTTGGAGTAGACACTCAGTGTATCTCTGATATGGAGGGTAAGAAACTGTAGTTTTTCCTCGGGGTCTTGTGAAAAAAGCTGCAGCCTATTTGAAACAGCTGCAGTAGAACAGAAGCTGTTTTCTCTCTGGGGAACAAAGGTCTTGTGGCTGTATTTATACACAACAACAGTCAGCAGCTCCAAAAAGAATAAAGTTAGATTGGCAGTCTTCTAACGAATTGAAGTTAACTTCATGCTGGAGTTAGAGATGGCAGTGGGAGTTCATCTTTAATGGTGCACATCTGCAGGATTTTGAACCTATTTCTCCTTCATTTAAATCTGTTTTTCCCTGTAGAAAGAAACCTCTCTCTAGTGACAGATTAGGTCATATTTTGCCTACACAAGAAAACAAAGTTGTCCCTTCTCACTAACAAAGGGTGCTTCTTAACATCTGTGCTTCTTAGTTTTTGTGTATGAGTAGAGGCATTGTGTATACCAACCACCTCCTACTTCTACCTCCTACCCATAACTGTCTTTCCGCGTCTGGCAATTTCATGCCTCGAGTTATACACTAATTTAAAAATCATGGGCTTGCATGTATGAGAGATTCACAGCCGTGCACATGATACTGTGCTCCAACTTAAGTATAACTCACATTTCTGCAACTAGATTTTCCTCCATAAGCTTTATTCTTGTCGGAATGAAAAGTGATTTGCATTGAAATAAATTTGTTTAGTTGCATCTGCGCCAAACTTTCTAGTAATTCTGCATTTGCTTTCCTGTTCTGCTTTCTCACCCTTCCAACCACTTTAGTGTCCTAACCAGCCCATCCACCTATTGGTATCACCACTATTGCCCAAGGAATAGAGCACCTGAACAATAGAAATGTCCACATAAGAGAGTGACATCTTTTTCTGTATGCCAGAGCTTGGCAGTATGCTACTTTTAAGTTTTATACTTCTAATATCAGCATAGCTAGCAGATATACTATTTTAGTTAGCCTTCAGCTGAGCTGAGATTATGGATTGTACTAGGAAAATACTGAAACCAAATCCTAGATATCAGAAAATGTTACATATTTAGGGTTGGTACAATGGCAATAGAGAAGCAAGGTCTCAGATGAATTGTGTTACAATGCCCTCATAAAAATAAGGTGCTGACAAGGTTACAGCAACCAAGCATTGTTGTGTGTTCCTGTGCCTCTTATGTCTTCCCCCATCATGACCATCTCTTCTTTCCTTCCCTAAATACTCCTTGGGGAAAATACAGAATAAGAATTATTGCTGTAGTTCTGAACTACATGTAGGCTATTTGGTTGTAAGCCAAGTGCAGAACAGGGGAGATCAAGGAAAGAGCTGAACTAGATGACTTTCTTGGTATAAAGGAAATGGGAGGGAAATTACTTTTCTGGGTCTTTCACCTTATCTGAATTTTCCTGAGTCTTCTGTAAAAATAATTGCTTCTGATGTATGGTAAAGATTGGGTCAACAATGGGCCCTTGCAGGAGGCAAACACATACATGCATTCATAATCATGTTCATTTGCTTATATGGTACATATATGTTTTCAACCCCATAACAAATTTGTTCAGTTAATTGCTGCTGTTTATCAAGAAAAGCTTACTGGTCAGTTAGAAAGTTACACTTTTCTTTTACTAACATCAAATTCAAGATTTTTAGATCAACAGAAACTCACATTTTTGTTTTTTCTCCTTACAGAAAAATGGCAGCAATATGAAAACAGTATTGACAATATGTGACATAGAATGTTTTATGAACTGGCAATTAGTAAAAAATAGACAGAAAGATAGAAGAGAATCACAGTAACCACAGTGATGGCAGGGATGTCATCTTCAGCAACAAAATATAGAACTATAACCATGAAAACCAGAGAGGTGGTTGGTAGAGACACCAAGCAGGTAATACTATTCTTGGAGTTTGTGGTCCACCTGGTCACTGCCCATTTTCCTCAGTGAGGTTCTGCTACAGTCACAGTGATGTATTGTGCTCACTTATGCTCACATGCTAACTCTTAAGAAAACGTTCTAGAAAATAAATGCCCACCAGCATATATCTCTGGGAAAACATATGAAATATCATGCTCATTTTTCAGACTGGGCACACAGACATATTCTTGAGCATCTTTTCAGCTCTGCAATTTTTTTTTCCATTGCTTTTGAGAAACTATGAAGGTCTGAGTGTGCACTTATAATTCAAGGCAGGTATTACTTGCTCATATCTATCTTGCCATCGACCAGTATCCCAAGATCATTTTTGGCAGGGCTGTGCTTTTTTCAGTCCCCAACTTGTACTGTTAGTGGGGATTGCCACAAACCAAGTGCACGACCTTGCACTTGGATTAAATGAATCCCATGTGGTTCTCCTAGGCCCACTGTTCAGCCTGTCTAGGTCTCTCTGAATGCCATCCCATCCCTCAGGCATGTTGATTGCACCACACTGCTTGGTGTAATCTGCAAACTTGCTGAGGGTTGATTCCACTGTTGATGTCATTGATGGAGATGTTAAAGAGCACCATTTCCAGTACAGATCCCTGAGGGACACCACTTGTCACCCATCTCCATCGGGACACTTAGCCACTGATCAACACTCCCTAGGTACAATCTCACAATCAGTTCTTCTTGTATCAAGTAGTCCACCCATCAAATTCGTATCTTTCCAGTTTGGAGAGAAGGATGCTGCGGGATACCATGTCAAATACCTTACTGAAGTCCAGACAGATGACATCAGTGGCTCTCCCATGTTCACTCCTGCAATTACATCATGACAAGGTTGATCAGGCAGGATCTGTTCTTGGTGAAACCAATATGGTTATCCCATATCACCTCCCTCTCTTCCATGTGCCTTAGCATTGCTTCCAAGAGGATCTTCCCCATTACCCTCCTCAGCACAAACGTGAGGCTGACAGGCCAGGAGTCCTCTTGGTCATCCTTTCCGTTCTTCTTAAAAATGGGTCCAATTTGCCTTTTTTCCAGTCACCAGGGACTTCACCTGATCGCCATGACTTCCCAAATATCATCAAGAGTGGTTTGGCTCCTATATCAGCCAATTTCCTCAGGACTCCAGGGTGCATTTCATCAGGATCTGTAGACTTATGGATGCTCTGATTCCTCAGGCAGTCATGAGCCTGATCTTCACACACAGTGTGAGGGGCATCATTCCCACAATTTCACTTTCCAAACCATCTGCTAGAGTTCTGTGTGTAAAGCAGTTGCTAGTGAATACTGAGGCATAAAAAGTTGTTGAATACCTCAGCCTTCTCCTTGTCCATTGTTACCAGCCTGCCTGTATTATTCACTAGGGAGAGTACGCCCTCCTGGAATTTCAACATGCCTTCAACATTCATGTTCAAAGCAAAACTCTGTAACAATACTTTTTCAATTTCAATAAATAGATGAAAAGCTTGGAAATTTCAAAATTACTTTTTTTTTAATTAGTCTGAAATAATGCACATGAAGCATAACAGTGATCAAAATGTGTTGAAGTACATACAGACTGTGAGAATTATAAACTGGCCATGGGTTCTGTTAATTGCATGAATGTATCTGGAGGACAATTAAAGTTGTTAAAAACCTCACAGCAGAAAACTACCTCTTTAGTAGCTGCACACAACTTTACTCCAAAAGAAACAGAATATGTCCTTGTCAAATTGCTTAGAACTTCATAGCAGCAGTGGTTGGGGACTGAAGGCTAGCACGCAATAATTGTTTTGAATTGATAAATGAATCATGTTTGCTTCTCATCTCATGTTACCTGCATAAAAATTTATGAAGGTGTTCAGTAAGATGCTTTTTATAATGTTTTTAGAATTTAATTTGCAGTTACAGAACAAATAGATCACTGACAAGATTCAGTCATATGTCTCCCTGCATGTGGTAGAAGCAGTCATTATGGGATACATGATAGTTACGTATACTTCAGAGGAAATTCCTTGCATGTGGATTCAATGACTCTCAGCAAATAGCAGCTGTTTGCTTGAACTGCTCCTGCTAGGATTTAAAGTTTTCATGAATGCTTATACTTTTAAATAGTTCCCCAGCTACATCAAGACCATCAGCTGAAAAAACAAAAGGAGGGGAAAAGAAAGAAAAAAAGATTGAAGATTTTACGGCCTGATCATGCTGTAAGATTTTAATGCTTCAATTAATAGCATAATTGACTATAATGGTATATCTGACATCTGCAGTCTCTTTCATTCTGAAATGGTAAAATAGACAATTAGAGTAATTTCATGCAGCCTGTAATACAATTGAATAGATTTTATTTGGCCTGAAGTATCTGGTATAATGCTGAGTCTGTAGACAAAACTGACACAATTGCCATCCTTAAGGGTCATGCACAATGTGCTTAGTACAGCTCATTAGGTGTGCAAAGGAACTGATTCAAATAATGCACAAAGGGTGCCTGCTTATGTGTTTTCTACAAGTTCTTCTAAACACGGAAGACATGCAAAAAGCAGTGTTCACTTATCTTCTCAGTCTACATGTAATTCCACATGACTCTTGCAGGGACAGGATGTAAATTCATTGTCAAAAAATAATAAAGTTAAGATAATTTGGTTTCTGTTATTTAGAATTTGTTGTGTAAATGACTTAATGATAGAAAAATAATTCATCTAATACTATATATAATATTTCCAAGATGTTAATACAAAATATGCTGTGGAATCATAGAATGGCTTGTGCTGGGACAATCCTCAGAGGTCACCTAGTTTCAGTCCCCCTGATGGGCAGGGTTACCAGCCACCAGATCAGGCTCCAGGTGAGGCTGCCCAGGTCCCCATCCGGTCTGGCCTCAAGCACCTCCAGGGCTGGGGTAAGCACAGCTTCTCTGGGTGGCGTGTGCTGGGGCCTCACCACACTCTCTGTGAAATTTTCCCTGTCATCTAATCTAAATCTTCCCTCATTTAGTTTAAAACCTGTCATCCTTGTCCTGTCATAATCTGGTCGTGTAAAAAGTTGATTTCCCTCCTGTTCACGAGCTCTCTTTAAGAACTGGAAGGCTGAAATGAGGTGTTTCCTGAGCCTTCCTTTCTCCAGCCTGAACAAGCCCAGTTCTCAAGTTTTATTTTTTCTGTTTATTTTATTTTATTTTGACTAATAGAAATATTACCTTATATAAACCTAGACAAAACAGAGTATACAGTTTATCTTACCTATTTGAGTTTTGAATATCATCACAGTTTGCATATTCACCATTCAGTCAGTGTCAAAGAAACAAGATAAAGATTGTGCTAACAGATAGAAGAAACTCATATGAGATAATACCAAATCAGAAATGAGAAAACATCTCAATTCATATTCTCAATGTGGGAAACCCACAGATGTTTCCATTTAAAATGATTTCTAAACCATCTCAGTATTTTTAAGGTGTAATTTTCTTAGCAATTTTTTCTTAGAATCTCTTTCTAGAACTTGAAATTGAAAGAAATAGAAAGAAATTGAAGAAAGAAATTGAAGATGAGTACTTTCAGTGTTTAGAGGGAGCTTATAAGCAGGAGGGAGTCTGACTTTTTACACAGTCTGATAGCGATAGGACAAGAGAAAATGATTTTAAACTAAAAGAAGGGAGATTTAGATCAGGCACTAGGAAGAAATCATTTACACAGAGGGAGCTGCCCAGAGGAGCTGAGGATACCCCAATAGTTGGAAGCATTCAAGATCATTTTGGATGGGGCCCTGGACAGCCTCATCTGGTAGTGGGCGATCTGCCCACAGCAGGAGGTTGGAACTGGGTAGGCTTTAAGGTTTTTTGCAACCCAAACATTCAAGGATTCTATGATTCTCTGAAACTGATTAAGAAATGCAGGTGAGATGAGAGGTTGACCCTTAACACCTATTTAAATAGGAAAAGCAGCAAAGTCTGCTATAATTGTTCCTCTGTATACCATTCATTCTAAAAGATTTATTTCAATTAAACAAAAAGGTCAATATGGAACCATTTAAAAAGCTTTGAGGAGCATTTTCGTGAATTTTGCTCTCCAGCTGAGGTTAGTTACTGTCTCATTCTGGATTTGACTGTTGAAGATCCTGGTCCCTTTGGAAAAAAAAAAAAAGTACACATTCATTTGAAGTAATTTGATTTGGCTTTTATTTCCTCATTGCACAGAAGATACACTGTGTTATCAGAAGAAAAGATTTTGACCAGTCCCAAACTTGTTCTTGAAGTTTCCTTTGCAGAGAGTTTGAAAGAGCAACACTGTCATTCTGACTCAGAGTTAAGCAACACATGAGAACCTCTGTGTATTTTAGGAGACATGTCCAACCTTTCTATTCAGTTCTACATTTCCATTCAGTAATAATAAAAATTGCATTATAGTGTCATCTTTACATAACATTTCTCAAAATAGTCTCTTCAAATGATGTTCCATCTACTTGCTTTTTCCACTTGTTATAGAGAAAGCCGCATATAATTTGGCTTGCAGTCACAATGAATGTATGATACACTACTGTTAATACCCTCTGAATGTGCAATTATGTAGCTGATTTTTCGAACATACAAACTGGTAGCTATTGTGCCATGAATGTTTTGCACACATCAAATTGTCTTACATTTACATAGAAACAAAAGAAGGTTGTGAGCACAGGGATTCAAATTGCCCCAGATTTTGTCTTAAAAAAAAACAAAAAACAAAACCAATAAACAGAAAAAACTCAAAACACAGTCACAGTTTTTCCTTCAGGTTTTTTTTTTTTTTTTTTTTTTTTGAGTGCAAACACCTATATATGTATAATCTTCATAATTAAGATGCTAGTATATCCATACATCCATTGTGATTTGTACATTTCAGAGTGAATGGGATAGACTAAAGAATTAGGGGATGCCTTATTATATATTTCATGTTTGACTGTCAGAACTCCTTACCCAAACTAATTAATCTGATCTGAGGAAGAACTGTCTGAGTTTTAATCAAACTTTGTTGGGGGTTGCTGCATCCTATGGCTGTTTCTCCAAGCAGTCAAACCTCTTCTGTGTGCCACTGTGTGTGAGACTCTATTAAAATGCAGGATTTGTTATCCTCTACTTGAAAGAAGCAGGATAAGTCAGTGAAACACAGTTGCTCTCCTAGTGTGCTTCTGCGTTCTTCCCAGCGCAAATCTGGAGATAATGTACTTCATTTTCTGGATAGAGGTGCATCTAAACTACAAATAAACATACAAACAACAACAACAGCAAAACCAACCAATATCACAGTTTGTGTGAAAACACTCAAATTCTCTGCACTGAAACACAACAGTAATGTCTGCCCAAATATGCACCTAAGGACAGGCTAGGTTTGCAAAAATCGAGGTGTGAGAAGGACTTGAGTAATAATAATTTTAGACATATCTGAAAGAAGTCCTGATGTCCTGAAATTTTGGAGAAAACAATTTGAAGAATATTCCTTTTAAATCCTACTATCCACTTCAGAAGAAATGAGTTAAGCATCCATTCATCATGTATTTTTATAGTGATGCTAGGAATTTTAAAAGTAGTCTATCAAAATAAAGCATTGGGATTGCAGATTAGCAAAGGAATATTTGAAGAGAATTAACAATAAGGGTGTTTTGAGTCCTACTTGAGCACAGGGAGTGGGAAAGTACATAAAAGTGAGGTAACTGATGAAAAGGAGATCAGATAAACTGCTTTAAATCATACACTCCTAACACACACACACACGCATACAAGTGATTTTATACTATTTTGCTTGATTAATACAAAGAATATTTTCTCACTCTGGCAGTTAATACATAAGCCTTGTTTTACAAAATAAACATATTTTCTTGTTTATTCAATGTGAAATTTAAATGAATAAGTTTGCTGAAATTATTTAATAGATTTAGATAGATTTACCTGAAAGATAATTTTAGGCATGCTCTGTCAGGCCAAAGGAAGAGGATCTTTAGATCATGGCTGTACTAATTGGTTTCAGAATAGTTTCCTTCTTTCTTGGTTGAAGAGTATTTGAATTTTTACAATGGTGAAACTCTGCTGAGGAAACTATGTCCCATGCAAAGCAGAGATGCCAAAGAGAAATACCTGAGTAAGCTCTGAACAACCTGTTTCTGCTTGTGTGGTACTGCTCGGCCCCATGCAAAACCACAAACTCAAACTCTATTGGTTACTCAGCACAATCCTTCTCAAGCCCCGTTAAGTACAACCTCACAGAATGGATGAGGCATGTGATTCTTTCTTGTTTAGGAGACAGGATGACAGAAATTAAAATACGTCAGAAGTTTGTATAAAGGTACTTACTTTAAGTTATTTTCTGCTGACCTTTTGACGTGTCTTGACAAAACGTTATCTCACAGTACCTATCTATAGCTTTAGAGGAAACCATCAGTGAAGCTACTATATTAATGTTACTTTGTTTATTTGGTAATTCCAGTAAAACTATACATAGATTTCATTGATCAACTATTTTTACAATAAACAAAATCATTATGATTCATTGAAAGTCCTAGCAGTTTATGTTTATCATTAGATGAATGTGTCCTAACTGAGTTACTCGGTGTTCTTTGTATTCATGACATGCCGAAAGATCTCCTGTTTTCTATGTTTGGTTGTGATGTTATTCATGTTAAAGGTAACACTTTTACCTCATGACTGTAACTTTTACACTTATATTTGTTTACATTTCAGATTTAATACAATGCTTGATTGTTGTCATTATTTGCTGGTTCATTACTCCAGTAAGATCTTGTGGGCGGGAAAAGAGTGACGTTTGCTCAGACATAACTCTCTTAAAATAACGATTTGATTATTAATCAAACAAGATAGTGCTTTTTCTTTCCACTCCTTGTGTTTAATGGGCTTGGTTTGACTTGTCTTTTTGCTCTTCAAAGAAATTCAGAAAGAAAGGGAAAAGCGCCCTGCTTTCTCCCTTTCAGTTCTTTATGATGTGGATAGTTTTCATTTTCTCAACTATACATTTTAACCTTGAGTTTCACTTTACAATATGCAACTGAAGTATGAGCTTTTCCACAGAAAACCAGTGTTCTCACGTTTGGAGAGTGAAATGTGGAATTTTTAGTGACAATAAGAGAAAAACTGGAAGGAAGGGAGGAAGGGAGGAAGGGAGGAAAAGAGGGAGAGAGGGAGGAAGGGAGGAAGGGAGGAAGGGAGGAAGGGAGGGGGGAGGGAGGGAGGGAGGGAGGGAAGGAAGGAGGGAGGAAAGGAGGGAGGGAGGGAGGAAGGAAAGCAGGGAGGAAGGAAAGGGTCGTTAACTTTATGGCACTTGAGACCTTACTTTAACAACCTTGTTGTCCTCTTGCTTTACGTTTCATAGGTGAGATGAAGATATAGTTGGCAGCTGCTTATTTTTGGTGGGCAAATGTGGTACATCGTCACAGAAAGTTTGATGTGGGAAGGAACCTCTGGATCTATCTGTCCCAGCTTCTGTTCCAGCAGAGACACACAGAGAAGTGTGCTCAGGCCCATGTCCAGGTGGCTTTTGGAGATCTCCAAGGAGGAGACCCCCTCCTGGAGCCTCTGGTCCTGGCACAAGGTATTTTAGATAGGTAAAAGATCTTCCTTGGGAATTCTCCTTTCCAGAGTGAAGAGTCCCAGCTCTGAGGTGCTCCTCATTGGAGAGGAGCTTTTAATCATCTTATGACCTTTTGCTGGACTCACTCCAGCATGTCCATGTCTCTCTCCTGGGATGCTCAGAGAAGGACATAGTAATCCAGATATGCCCTCATGATTACTGAGTACAGGGACAAGATTGCCACCCTCAACTGCTAGGAACACTTTGTCTAACGGCCTAGGAGGTCATTGAGCTACTTTGCCTCAAGGGCATACTGTCAACTTGTGCTCAACTTGATGCTTACCAGAATCCTCAAATATTTTTCTGCAGAGCTCCTTTCTGGTGGGGTGCCCTCAGCATGTGTTGATGCCAGTTGTTCCTTCCCAAGTGCGGGACTCTGCCCTTCTTCTTGCTGAACCCCATGAGGTTCTGGTCAGCCTATTTCTCCAGGTTGTTCAAGTCCCCATCAATGGCAACGCAGTCCATTGGTACAGCCACCTCTCCTCCCCATTTTATGTCATCTGCAGACTTCATGAGGGTATGCTGCCCATCACTCTGGTCATTAATGAAGAACTTAATTCCATTATGTCACTTTAGCACGGAAAAGCATGGAATTAACTCTGTTCTTAGAAAAATCTAGTCTCAAAATACCAATAGTAAGTGTCTGTTTTAGCATCTGAGTTGAGGCTAAGGTATTCTTTTATGACATACAAAATTATATAATAATGTCAATGTACTGTGATCATTATTCAGACAAAATCAACAGCATCTCTACACAGGGAATGAATGCATGACCTACCTTCTCCAAATCATAGAATCATTGAATGATTTGAGTTGGAAGGAACCTTTAAGATCACCTGGTTCCAACCTCCCTGCTGTAGGCAGGGACACCTCCCACTACAGCAGGTTCCTCAAAGCCCCATCCTGCCTGGCCTTGAATGCTTCCAGGGAGGAGACATCTACAACCTCTCTGGGCAACCTGTTTCAGTGTCTTACCACCCTAACAATAAAGAATTTCTTACTAATATCTAATCTAAATCTACCTTCTTCCAGTTTAAATCCATTTCCAGGCCAAAATTCAACAACACCAGGCAACCCTACAGGCTTGGGGAGGAGTGGCTGGAAAGCTGCCTGATGGGAAGGGATCCTGGTGTACTGATGGACAGTTGGTTGAATATGAGCCTGCAGTGTGCTCAGGTGACCAAAAAGGCCAATGGCATCCTGGCTTGTATCAGGAATGGTGTGTTGAACAGGTCTAAGGAAGTCATCCTGCCCCTGTACTTGGCACTGGAGGCCTCATCTCAAGTACTGTGTTCAGGTTTGGGCACATCAGTACAGAAACAATATTGAGATGCTGCAGCAGGTCAAAGGAAGGACAAGAAGGCCTGTGAGGGGCTTGGAGAATATGCTCTATGAGGACAGAATGAAGGAACTGGGGCTGCTTACAGAGGAAATACATGAACAATTAGAGTTGGTTTAATCAGAGAAAAAGAAAGGCCTGTGCATTAATGTCAAATGTCCACCCTAAAGGGTGGATGGGAATGAAGGGGAGGATACAGCAAATCAGGAACAGGAAAAGGAGGTAATATCTGAAACATGGGTGGGTGCTGTGGGGGCAGACAGCCCATGGTGATGTCCCTGAGCAACAGGCTGTGACATCACCGGGTGACGGATTGTGACAGCTCTGCCCTCACAGCTCACAGTGGGGTGCCAGCAGAGCCTGGCTCAGTCTGGCTCGTTCCTGGACCGTGCTGAGCAGCTCTGCGAGGCTTGCAGGTCGAGCAAGGTTTTGGCTGTGCTGTGCTGGGTCGTGCCTGGGGCTGCTCGCAGCATCTCAGTGCCTGACCCCGCAGTATCGCTTCTGTTCCCCCGGCCCTGCCTAGTGCAGGCAGCCGGGACCCTACTGAGCAGCAGCGGAGGTGAGTGGTGCGGGGACACCTGGGTCCCTCAGGGCAGCCGTGGGGAGCCTGGCCCTGTGCCAGCGGGGAGCACGAGAAGGCCCAGTCATGGGCTTGGGAGGGCTTTGTGCTGAGGACTCGCACACCCTGGCACAGAGAGTGACTGTGACCTCCCTTCTTTTGCAGGGCAGACAGCACCTCTGCGGCTGCGTTGAAGGAGAACAGCTCGTCATCCTGAGTTCTCCCAGCCCCTGCAGCGAGAAGACCATGGCTGCAGAAGAGGCATGGACGTGTCCTGTGTGCCGCGACATGCGGCAGGACACGGCCTGTGTGATTCCCTGCAATCACACCTTCTGCCTTGGCTGCATCCAGCGGTGGGCGAGGCTGAGGGACAGCTGCCCGCTGTGCAGGACGGCCATGCAGACCATCCGGGTCTCTGTGCGGGGAGACAATCAGTTCGTGGATTGCATCGTCTCCCCGCCCGCACTGCCGCTGCCCGCCGGCTTCGGCGCCACCACTGACCCCGACCCTGACAGCGAGGAGGACCTTCTTCCACCCCTTCCACCGCTGTCCCCTGTGCCCACGGCCGAGGAGCCGGAGCGAGTGGGCGGCCTGCTGCCGGAGCAGTGGGCGGCACTTTTCAGGGACCGACGAGACATCCTGGACCCGGTGCTGCCCTGGCTGGAGCAGGAGTTGCGGCGCAACGGGGAGCTCCGCTGGTGGAAGATCAACTGGCTCAAGAGCATGATCCTGGCATTCCTGTGCCAGGTGGGGCCGGACCGGGACGTCCTGGTGGACTGCACAGAGCACGCCCTGGGACCCAGCTCCGCACCGCTCATCGACGGCCTCGTCACAGCTATCGAGAGCCGGTGCGGCCCGGGGGCCCGGAGGCTGCTGGGCCTCCAAGATCCCAGCGCTGCCCAGGAGCAGCAGGACGGCCCCGCGGCCCCGTCCGGTCCCGCCGCCTCCCCGCAAGACGCCGTCGCACCCAGCGCCGTGCCCTCCGGCAGCTCCGCGGGTCCCGACGCACAGGAGCGCCCCGGCACGTCCAGCGGGGCCCTCGGCACAGGTCCTGGCGAGGAGCCGGCTCCCGAGGCAGCCGGTCCCTCCGAGCAGCGCCGCAGCCGCGGCCCCTCCGCTCGCGGCCGGGGCAGGAAGCGCTCGGCTGGGGGGCCCCGGTGCCCCACCAAGAGGAGGGCCGGCAGCGCCCAGCGCGCTCCTCCGCCCTGCAAGAGGCGGCGCCCCCGGCACCCCTAGCGGGGCTTACGCATTTCCAATAAAAGATTAGAACGCAGAAACGCCTAGTTCCCAGTGTCCGTGTTTCTAGACGGTTTGCCCTTCATGCCCGCACCCAACACAGGGTCCACTGCTTTCAGCACCTTTATTGCTCTCTTCAAATACCTGAAAATGATTGCATCGTAAGCAGGATTGGTCTCTTCTCACTGGTGACAGGTGACAGGATGAGGGGAGATGTCCTCAAGTTGTTCTATGGGAGGTTTAATTTGGATATGAGGAAAAGCTCCTTCACAGAAAAGGTTGTTAAGCGCTAGAATAGGCTCCCCAGGGAGGCAGTTGAGTCACCATCCCTGGATGTGTTTAAAAACTGTTTGGATGTGGTGCTCAGGGACATGATTTAGCGGAGGGTTGTTAGAGTAGTATGGTTATGCTGTGGTTGGACTCAGTGGTCTTTAAGTCCTTCTGCAATCCAAGCTGTTCTATGATTCTATGATTCTGTGATTCTATGATTCCATGATTCTATGATTCTATGATTGATTCTATGATTCTGTCCTGTCTCCGCATTCTGTTTTAAAATTTTCCTCCTAGCTTTCCTGTAGGCCCCCTTCAGGTATTGGAAGTCTACTGTAAGGTTGCCTGGAATCTTCTCCAGGCTGAAAAGCCCCTGCTCTCTCAGCCTCTCCTCATAGAAGAGGTTCTCCAGCTCTTTGATAATCTTTGTGGCCCTCTTCTGGACCCCCGTTAACAGCTTGATGTCCTTCTTATGTTGGGGGGCCCAGAACTGGACACAGTACTCCAGATGGAGTCTCAAGAGAGCAGAGTAGAGGAGCAGAATCACCTCCCTCTACTTGTTGGCCACACTTCTCTTGATGCAACCTAGAATACGGTTGGCCTTCTGGACTGCAGGCTCACACTGCTGGCTCACATTGAGACTTTCATCAACCAACACTCTCAAATCCTTCTCAGGTCTGTTCACAAGCCATTCTCCACCCAGCCTGTATCTGTGCTTCTGATTGTCCTGATTCAGTGCAAGACCTCATGTTTGGCCTTCATGAAGTTGGCAGTTGCTCACATCTCAAGCCTGTCCAGGTCTTTCTGTATGGCATCCCTTCCCTCTAGCTGTCACTCAGCCTCGCCCACCACCCAGCTTGGTGTCATCAATCTATATGCAATAGACTTCAGCAAGCCTCCCCTGAAAGCTGTGCTTATGATTTCTAAGATTTGAAAGCTGCTACGTTAGAAGTTCTACTAAAAAAAGTAAATTCTGTCTCATTGCCATTTCCATTTATCCTGCTTCTATTTAAATAAATTAATACTCAGAGAGAAGAATCAGGTCTCATCACAAGAATCTGGCACTTTCCCTTTAAAATCAGAATCTTATCATTTTATTTTCAGTGCTAATTGTAGGTAAGGAAGGGAATATGCTGAAAGAGGATTATAATTAGGGTTTAAGTGAGGAGGATTTGGGAAGGAATGAGAAAGGCAAATGGATGGATGAAGGAAAAGTTCACACTCCCAGTTGTCATATTTCTGGTTGATGTCAGCAAAGACACAGAAGTTTGGACAAGCAAGATGATCACCAGTGCATCTTGAATGATCTTGCATAAAAGTTCACGTCCATCCATGCACTGCATCTCACTTCCATTCTGATTCCAGAACAGTCCTGTATTTAGTTCTTCAATACTGTTCTAGTCCCAGTGTTGACAGGAAATACTGAAAAACAGATTCTGCTAGCAGTACACAAACGTAAATTTGTTTTCTCTGAATCCCATTACAGCAGTTTTTAGAAGTGGATAAAGTATAATTAATATTTTTTGACAATAATAAGTGACTTCCATAAGTCTCTAAATGTAAATGTAGCGAAATATCATGTGATAGTTGACATCCTACTCCAACCTCCCCTTCCCCCCGCCGCAGAAATAACCACTTCCTTTTGAAAAGTAATTCAGAGTATCTGAGTTATTAAGAGTCTATCTCAGAGTATGATTTCCATCACGTTGCTCTTTTTGTGGCTTGCTTGCCATGTGAACTATCTGCATCAGTCTTTTTGTTTGTTTCACATTTCTCTCACATTCCATTGCCATTTCTGGAGAAAATGAAAACACAAAATTTTGAACCAAAATGTGATGTTTTGTGAGTTATTTTAGAATTCTGTACATTGCTTTTCAATGTATTTATCAGGCTTATTAGACTTACCTCAGCAGTGGAACTGGCACTTTCTGCCCACTGGTTTGACAAGGGCAGACAGTTGCCTTTAGCAACAATGCAATATTAATCTGTTGGGTAAATCAAGTAGGGCAATTTCAGGTTTAACTATTGCTACGGTATTACTGTCACTGAAAGGAACTAATAGTGATTAGAAAGATAGTTGTAACTTACTTTGCATTTCCTCTGTTGTCTCTTCTCTCGTGTTTTCATTGTCTGAGTGTCTTTTTGTATGTAAAACCTCCAATGTAATTCAGCAAACAACTCATTCAGATTCTGACTCCTTTCTCTGAATAATTTGTCATCCAGCCTTCCAGTTAGCTGCATAACTGCCTCTTCTAGGAAAGCATTTCAAGTTTTCTTACCTATATCAACTGCTTAACACCTGATTCTTATCTTCTCTTTTACTTAAAGCCTGTGCTGAAGTTCCAGTAAAGAAAAGTTAAAGGCTTTCCCTTTGTCATTACATTCTTATCAAATTTTGTGTGGATAGACTAATGTAGTTTCTGTGCAAGAAACTTTACATGAGGAAATTTTTGAAAGCATAAAAGGGCAGTTAGTTGCTATTTTAAATGTTATAACCCTACAAGGAAAAGAAGTATGAGTTGAGCCTCAGCTGTTAGTGAGTAATGTCCCATGAGGCTTCACTCAGTTTACATCTTTGGGACAGGGATTCTGCAACTAAGCCTAGAAGCCTGAGACAAGATCCAGTTCTTCAGATGTGTAAAAAATCTTCCAGATTTATGGGGCCTGGAAGTAGGTTGCTCTTTCTTAAGAACAGTTGTACTGTAAACTTGTAATACCTTTTTTTTTTACATATTGAAAAGCTTTTTCTGGCAGATAGTAATTAACATTGTACCTAACTGTGCACCTGCTCTTTGGTAATTAAATTCGAAGAAGGAAGAAGGAATTCAGTTTCTGAAGTAACTTTTTAAAGACTGCAAAAGGCAATGGACCCTTAGGCACACTATTAACACTGAAATGATAATTCCATTTTATTGTGAAACAAAGTATTAGATCATGATTCAAGGCAAAGTGCCATTAATAAATGAAGACGCATTCCACAGCTTCAAATCTCAGTTCCTCCTGTTATTTAGAGATATTGCTGCATCCAGTAGCACAAATTGTTAAACTTAGAATCTGCATGCTATTATACTACGTAATGCGCAGAACCATGAGATGAAATCAAAGAATGGAATTGCAGAATCTTGGAAGGTTTGGGTTGGAAGGGACATTAAAGCCCACCCACCTCCAACTTCCTGCCTCAGACAGATTGGCCCCCCCAGCTCAGGCTGCCCAGGGCCATTCAACATGACCCCAAGTGCCTCCAGGGATGTGTGCCCACAGCTGATCTGAGCAGCAGTGCCAGGGGCTCACCACCCTGCTTAGTATTTCCTGCTAACATTTTTAGTGTACTGTTTACTTCATTTTTAATCTCACAGCAGTTTTCTTGCCACTGGAAGCTACTTGGATTTCTTAAGGGATCATTAAACCCCTTCGCAATGACAAGATCCTCTACAGAAAAGCTGTGGAAGAGACATGTACCCTCTAGAAGTGATTCTGGAATAACCGAATAGAGTGGCTTCCTTCTTTATGAGAGTTATTTATGAGTACTGCACTTAGTCTTCTTCATTTATCCTTTTTTTTTTCCTGTTGCTACAATTCTCATATAAGCCCAAAGGAAGCAATGAAAGCATATAGAACTGACACATCTGCTGCACAATTGAAGCATACTGGAATCTGTGTGTGTTACACTCAGAGAGAAGATAAACAAGAATTTGCATAGAATGTAATTATACTGCGTGAAATTAATCTTTGCAGTAAATTCTTGAAGTTAATGGAGTACTATTTGTTTGTTTTTTAGCCAAATGAGTGTTATTTTTACATTGTATTAAATAGAACATTATTAAAGTACGGCGAAGTCTGAAAATCTACACCAATATATATATCAAGGCATTTGTGTTTAGCTATCCAAACAAAGCTGCTTAATTAGCTAGACCTAATACATGTAAGCCATGTTAATAAAATTAATTCTTAGACCTTTTTCTTCTATCAGGTCAGGTAATCTTTACCTATCGTGTGAAGATTTATAACAGCAACATGTACCTGGTTGTATGTTGGTTCAGACTCAGTTCAGATTTGACATACGGAACAAAAATATTTTACAAACTCAAAGCTCCAAGCTTTTGTAATGCATGAAATCTGTAATCATTAGTATCAAGTAATCAAGTAATCAAAAGGCTGATAGAGCTCCCACCTTAATTTAAAATAAACATTCAACTTCTGGCCAATTAAAATGAAGTGAATCTCACCCAATGACTCCCGTAATTCAAACTAGGCTGCCCTTACCATTGAAAAAAATATGTGTTCTTTTTCTGTGGCTTTGCCTTCTAATTTGCAGACAAGGTGTTTTACTACACCATTGTGTGCTATGCAGAAGAGTTCTTTCCAGCTCTTTTTTGGTTCAAACAACAGAGAATGGTGAAAAACTGAATTGGATAAAATAAGTGCATCATGGCTCTGTAAAGGTCCACATGGACAAGATGATCTTAGTGGCCTTTTCCAAAAATTTTGATGATTCTATGATTTTTTGCTGAAGATTTCTTCATTTTCTCATACCACACCCTATACCAATGCCACCAGCAACAAAATAAAGTGTTACCATAACCTTCCAAAGTCTGCCTGGAATCACAACTTATTTTTGAGTTTTCAGCAACATCCTGGAAAATTCTAGATGGAGTGCTTATCTGTCATAACCAATAAGTCATGCTGAAGGCTGGGGTATCTCAGCTACTATCCTGCTACCTACAGCAGTAAATTCGGGCTGCCAGGGTCACGAGGAGGTCAGGTAGGAGGCTGATTTGCCATCCACCCACACGCATGGTAACAACATCGCCTTCTGTGACAATTACAGGAAGGTTGCTTGGCTTTTTTTGAAACTAAGGGAAGGCATGCCTGTATGTTTGCTTGCTTTCATGTGAGGGTACAGTAAGTTGTGCCCCAAAAGTAAAAAGAAATTGCCTGAGATCTGGGTATGGCTACAGCGATTGCCAGATTTGAAGCCTGCTCCTGGAAGTTAATCAAAGGAGGGAAAGGTCACGCTAAAGAAATAAAGGTCATTTAAACAAAGCAAGAAATTAATGTAAAACTTTAGAGATTTCTGTTGTCTGCATGGAACAAAAAGTATTTCTCAGACTGTGATCCATTTTTTGAATAATGTGTTGGTCCTGTACTCAATAGTAAGATGTTAAATAATGAAATATCATCTGCACCAGCTTTATGAAATTTCATTAGAATATTTACATATTTTCAGCCACTAGAGCTGTGTGGTAGAATTACCTTTTTGCTCATATAGTGAAAAATGTTGTATCTCATTTCTCAAAGATGATAAAGATTTGATGTCTCTTTTTCTTTTTTTTTTTTCTTTTTATTTTTCTTTTTTTTAGCCAAATATGTATCAGAATGTTCTAGCTGCAACAAAATGCTTACTGCTAAGCAATACAATATAAGCATAAGTGAGTCTTAGCCAACAAATTGGTTGCTCTGCATAGAAAATGGCATTGGTATTGCATTCATCTTCCTGTTAAGGATCAAGGTTTCAGACTTTATTTCAAGATATACATTTTCTGCAGTAATCCAATCTGAACAGCTGAATTCAAATCTTTTGCTTTTGACACAATTCGTAGACATTGTTGAAGCAGTATCATCATCTCTAACCTTCAACTGTAGCCTTCCAGAACCTGATGCAAATCTTTTGAAATTACTTAAAAGCTATCTTTTGACTTCAGGAGGCTTTGGATCTTGCCTTTAAGTGTTAAAAAGACAGTTTAATACAAGGATTTCCTGTCAGTACCAAGTACTACTGCTCTGCATACAACTTTGGTGGAAGCTTCTTTTCATAAGAATCTTGTCTTTGATGCTTTGTGTTTTGGGGATTGTGAACTTACTTCTTGAAATGCAATGTCATATTCCTTCAGATGAGAAAATATTCCTATGTGTGAGGGTGAACCAACTCATATGTCTGTGTTATTCACCAAGGAGCTGTATGGTCAGCTGTACAGTGCAATACAGTCTTTGCATTTAGAAAGAAACCAGTAGTAAGAATAAAGCAGATCATCCTCCTCTCATTTGTTTCTACAAAGAGAGCAGAAACACATAGATATTAGGGAGAATTAAAAACAAGAAGAAGCATCTAAAATCTCCTGAGGAATACACAATATTTTTCTCGGATGTGTATTGTCTTTTCTAGAAATAAAATTGTTTATGCTTGCTCTAAGAAAGTCATGCAGACATCTGTACCTTTTAGTAATACTCCTGATCTGTTCTTTTTACTTCTCTCTATTCTACATTTATCTCAGGGAGTCTGACTGATTCCTTGCACATAGCAACATTTTAGTTGCTTTGAAAACATAGTTGTTTTCACTGCTCCTATGGCCAACTTTTCCCTTTAGGCTTATTACAGCATTGCTTCTAGAACTGACTGAAAGTTACAGCCTTCGTTGCTCTGCATGTTACTGTTGTTGAGGTTCTATTTTCTAAAAATGCAAGAAGTCTTGAATTAAAAAGAACATTGAAGTGGCTGTATTTTCTTCAGTTCCTGTCAGCTTGTGCAGCAAGTCTTCTTTTTTCCACCCTGTTCAATGAAGCAGTAAGAGGAACAGACAGTGACTAGATGCAATACTCTGATGTTGATTTGCAGTACCATTGGTTTTCAAGGACTGGCAGCTACTAGCATCTGGGCATTTATATTGACTGCCTGAATGCAGCTACTACAAAAAAAGACCACAGTTTTATTGTAATTTTTTTTCTCTTTCAAAGGCAAGTATCTATGGAATTGTATCTTGTATTCAGCTCGCAAAAAAAGCCCCAAAAACACAGAATGTGCATCAGATCATGGTTGACCTTTTGGGCATTTTTTATTAGTTGTTACTTGGCAGTTATTGAGATGAAGTGGTCTTTCTTTAGATACTCTTTGCTTTCTTTGATATTTCAGCTATCATTGTCTGTCTGGCTTTGGCTTAAAGTGTTTATTAACTGAAGGTAGTATCTGGCTCAGAGATTGATTTCTCTGCTGTGACACTTGTCCTCTAAGGCTACCACTGAAATCTTTCCTTAGGTTATCAGTTAGCCACCTTGAAACAGACATGGTGTTTTTCTTCTTAGTGAGAAACATACGGTGTTGACAGATGGGTACTGCCCCCTGTCTCTTAACAAATTTCAATGTAACAGCCACATCTTTCTTTAGCTGCCTTTTGTTTGTGCCTGCTCATTATAATATAGTCACAAAAATATTAAAAATAATAAAAATTATAAAATAATGAACTGGTAGACCTAAATCTGTCTTTGAAGGGGATGCTAAAATATCAGGAAATCAGTCAACTTAGTTATCAAACATACCTCGACAGACTGAGTGTCTGTAACTCACTTATCACGAACTTGGGCATTGGGGAACTATCTGTCATTTAGTTTAGCCTTCTGGATGATATTTATCTCTCTTTCACTGTGGTAAGTTTACAGAGTAAAAGCTGACTGTGAGAGTATGCTAAAAAAGAGAAAATTTTCAGCAGCAACACAACCCAGTGAGTTCCAATATCTGGAATACTCTTAATTTTTCCTTCATCCCCACAGTGTAGCACTTCACAGTTGCAATGCTTGTTGACTTCTATGGTTTTATGTGTTCCATAGGTTCAGGTGCAGCCATGCCCTGCAGGCACCTGAACTACTCACCCTGTATGGAACGATGACTGAGAAGCGCAAGTTTAAGGCACTAGAACATTCTAGAAATTAGTTTCACAGTAACAGTGACAATGCTGCAGATATACTTCTTCAACATGTAGTCCCATAGTCAACAGTATGTCTTCTCTTCTACAAACTGTTTGCTTCAGCAGGATTCCACAGGACTGTTCATTATTTTTATTTTTACCAGGACATGTAGTATCAGGACAAGAGGCAACAGTCTTCTATTGAAATAGGGTAGATTTGGAGTGAGTATAAGAAAGAAACTTTCTACAGTGAGGGTGCTGAGACACAGGAACAGGTTACCCAGAGAAGTTACTGATGCCTCATTAGTGGAGGTGTTGAAAATCTTGCTGTCCTGGGTTTTGATTCAGTGGGATATGTTTTCAGAGTTACATGAACATAGCAGTGCTAGCCTAAATGTTGAATCCACACATAGTTAAGAGCTGAGTGATGCACTGAGTGATGACTTTTTTGTCACCTGCAGAAATGTTCTTCTTTCCTTTACCCTGACTATTGTTAAATGTGTTAAGCTGCTTGCCTTTGCTGAACTTCTTGGAGCACAAACGTTAAGCCTTGGTGTATCCATTGCACCACGCAGAGTGGAGAACATTTAAAGATAGCCTATTGCCATCTAACTTCTTTTCGGTGACTTTACTGAAAGGTGGAAATGATTGTAGAGTGACCTTTTATGGTAAATGTTGATGCTGCACTCTATGAAGTTCAAATTTTGCTACATGTTACATAATCTCAACTGAGTCACAGTAGTATTCATGGTTTAGTTTGTTGTATTTCAGAAAAAAACACTGTAGTCACTGTGTTCAGATTTAGAAGACTACAAACCTTATGTGCCTGGAGTGGTACATTGTACCAGTGACTGTAATGCACCTGCTACACATGTGATATTCAAGGAGAAGGACATCTAGTACGCAAATATCAGATGGCTGTAACAATTCAGAGACTTTCATGGGAGGAGGCAGATGGCCATAACTTACAGGGAGTCAGAACAAAAACTCTTCTTGCAACAGAATGGTGGTTAAGATGCAAAAACTGTTGAGCTTAATCTGGTTCTGGTTCATAGCTAGCCAGTCACATGTGGGTAAATTTGTTGAGTGGGACATGACGAGTTATGTTTAGTCTTTAACCTTAACCTCCATGTTCCTTCTCTCCAGTGGGTCTTCTGTTAAAGTAGTGTCTTTCTGCTGAAATCTGGACATCTCTCAATTTGAAACTAAATTAATGTCATTGCACTTCGTAAGAACAAAATTATACTAAAGAAAAATGAATAATCCACAATGTCATTCTCCAGTACGCAGTGTAAAGAAATCCTGATCCAGAGTCGTCTCTGGTGTTTAGTTATTCATCATTAAGCTCTTGTTTTTATCTTCTCTGCTAAATGAGTTCCTGCAAGGCAGCCACAGGAAGTGGTGAACCACCCCTGCGGAAGACTTTGTATTTGATTTTAAGAATGCTTGTCTTCAAGCTTGCAGTTTTTGCTTCAGCAACAACTGCTAATATTTTACCCTTTTTTCAAATGGGAGTAAATCTTAAATAAATAAATAAATAAATAAAAAATCAGAGACATTGCAACTATCCAAATTATGCATTAGATTCAATAGGATTTCCATTAAAAAATGAGTTCTTTGACATGCTTCAAGTTACTGATGTAGTATTACTGCACAAAAATTAGTGAGAAATTTGTGTTTCTTGTTAAAGTGTATGTTTGAGTGAAAGTTTCTATGCTACTGCATTGTGGAAGTGTGCATTGTATTGTGCTGTGACTTTTCCCAGTGGATAATCCCCACTTTCATTATTGAACACCTAATTTAATTTGAGAAAGCAACCTGCTCTCAGACATTAATTAATCTCAGCCTAGCATGTTGGAAAAACAAGACCCTCATTTACCAAAATGAGATGCTTGTCTTCTTAATTCAGAAAAACTGTTGCTTGACAAGGAAGTGGTATTAGTAAGTTTTGGTTTCTCACTACTACTCTTTCAGTGCAAAACACAGTTTGCAGGTTCAGTAGGTGGAAAGTATTCATAAACTTGGATCATAATTTCTGAATTGCTTTGGTCACGTTATACATGTCCTTTGTTCAAAATTCCCCCAAACCTCAAACCACAGAATGAAATTCTGAAATTCTGAAATTCCACAAATTCTAGTCACAAGTTGAATGAGCAACTTTGAAACTCTAAAAAATGGTGAAATCAGTGATTATCAATTGTGTAGTTCAGAAGCATTGGTTTCCTGTGTGATGAGACAGTCCGTCTTTGAAGCCAAACTCACAGTTCTGTCTTGTTGTGAGCAGTGTCTCTGAATTGAAATTGCCCTAGAGACATATGCTTTTTAATAGTCAATTAGGAACCCAACTGTTTAAAGGTACTATTAGTATTAGGAAAATACAACAAATGCCTTATGTGTGTGACAACTGACAACTCAAGCTTTCCATCAACTAGGAAGAGTCATACAGCATCCTTCTCCCATAAACTGAGGCTTATTCCAGTGGTTTGACTCTGTCTGATTGTAACTCCCTGCTTGACCTTGTCTCTTAGAATAATCAGGAGGAAAAACAGAAGTATTTCATATTTTCCTTTTTTTCTTCACTAACTTTGAAATGGTCAGTGAAAATTTTCAAAATGTTAACAAAATTTCATGGTATGTGTTTCAAGTTTTGAAACTGTTCACCCAGCTCAGTAACCAACTCACACAGAATCCTTTGAGTTAATAGTACTGCATGGTAGGTCTGCATCATAAGCATGGACAAGCATATATTTAGACAAACTTAATTAGAGTCTGGGCCTCCTAACCTATGTCTGTAGAATAACCTGCTGTCTGAGTAAGCAACAACACAAAGATTTTTCTTCTTGGTGGAAATGGGATCCTGACTCTGCTTCCTTTCTGAGTCTTGTTACTGAGAACAGGCAGTTCAATTGATGCTGTAAGCTCTGTGTTCTCCATTGTTCCATTGTCCTATGGTTACAACTTAGCTTGATTCACTTACTTAAAGTTTTCTACTTCATAGCTTTGCAAACATTTATGTCTCCTTGGTTTGGTCATTCATACTAGGATAGTGCTGTAGACACTAGTAGATGAATTACAGACAGTACCCATGAAATCTTCCAGCATGTTTTGTTTCATTTCATTGGCCAGTCTGGTGTGCAGTTAGATAGAAAGGCTGCATATACAAGAGCTGCTCCAAAAATAATGCCTTCTGTTTGATGGTGTTGGCTCAAGGCATCAGAGGTGAATGATAGTGATATGGCAGTAAGGGATGAACCTTCCCACCAATATTTTACTGCACTTTGTTCCATCCAACAGATGGCAACAGAGGGGCAGTCTGACAAAATAGCATTTGACCTGGAAATGCAGATGAAGCAAAGGTGTGTCACTAAATTCTTCCATGTGGAAAAAGTCGCACTCATTGACTCGTGCTCAATCCTGATAGAGACCAAACAGTGTTTCAGTGGTAACAGTGATGTGAAAGACAAGCCATGTTCCAGACAGCTGTCACACTGTAAAATGGAGAGCATGTTAATCAGCTCGTTCACACAAATTTGTTAGCTATAATCAGGGAACTGTGTACAGAGCTGAATTTTGACATCAGTGCATTGAAAACTGGCATGACCAGAATATCGCAAAATTTGCTGTAGATGGATCCCATGAATGCGCACACATGAACATAAAAATGCTGCATGTAAGTTTGTCAGGACCTGTTGTGCCGATACACAGCTGAACGTGACAGTTTCCTGCATCACATCATTACCAGTGATGAGAAGTGATGACTCCATGATGAGCCGAAGTCATGACAGCAGTCCATGGAGTGGTGACTGCAAACTCCCCACTGAAGAAAAAGTTCAAGACACAATTCTCAGTGGATAAAGTGATGTGAGCTGTCTTCTGGAATAGGGAAGAGTGACGGATTCTGGATACTCCTGGATTTTCTGGAACTCAGACAAATCATCTTCTCTGATCACTGTATCATGATGCTTACGAACAGGCCTGAGAAGAAGATAACCTTCTCTGACAGAGAAGATGCCAGGCCCCATACTAGTTAAAACACTGTGGAGCACACTGTCAATATTGGCTGCACTGTCATACGGTACCAATAGTATAGTCTGGATTAGGCATCTTCTGACTTCTATTTGTTTGGGTCAATGAAAGATGGAGTATATGGGCAACATATTTCTAGCAACAATGCTGTTGTACCATCTGTAAGACAGGGGGTCACCTCCGCTAGCACAGATTTTTACTGTACTGTAGTACAGATTTTTAGCAACACATGCCAGCTCTTGTCCAGTGATGGTGAAAATGCACAGATAATGGTGATAACTATGTTGAAAAGTAGTGTTTTGTAGCTGAGAATTTGTTCTATAAAACCATATTATTTTGCTATTTGTATCTGCTGCAGTTTCCAAGGAAATAAATAGGAGGTATTACTTTCAGAGCAACCTACTTTCTTTTCCTAGTAACACCACTGTTTAATTTTTCCAGTATTGAAAATCTATCACTGAAAAAAAACCAACACAGCAAGGATTCATTCCTTCAAAAATTACGTTTTCTACTTTTGCAAGAGAAAATTTGTATCACTAAAACTTCCTTCACCCATGCAAGATACATGGGATGTATATTTTGAGCAGTCTAAGTAGTGACCCCAGAGATTCAAGAATCTGATCTCATTATAATGGCACATGAGCAGTAGTATCTTAAATTTTAAATTGTATTTCATTCACCTTCTCCAGATAATTTAATTCCATCTGTCCTTGGTTTTACAATTGCTGGCCAAATTTGTTCTTTTCAAAAGCCAGTGTTCGGAATTAAAAAAATAAAATAAAATAAAATAAAATAAAATAAAATAAAATAAAATAAAATAAAATAAAATAAAATAAAATAAAATAAAATAAAATAAAATAAAATAAAATAAAATAAAAATAAAACTTTATCTCCCTCTACGGTATGTAGGGAACTGGATTGATTAGGACCATCACGATTAATAGATCCTCTGGTATTGACTAACCAGGTGGCTTCTGCCAAATGCTTCTCCCAGTGCTTAAATGTTCCGCCACCCAGTGCTTTTAGCATCGTTTTTAACAACCCATTGTATCGTTCAATTTTACCAGAGGCTGGTGCATGATAGGGAATATGGTAAATCCACTCGATGCCATGATGTTTGGCCCAAGTATTTACAAGAGAATTTTTGAAATGAGTCCCATTATCTGACTCAATCCTTTCTGGGGTGCCATGTCGCCACAGGACTTGTTTCTCGAGACCCAGTATGGTGTTTCGGGCGGTAGCATGGGGTACTGCATATGTTTCAAGCCACCCAGTGGTTGCCTCCACCATAGTAAGCACATAATGCTTACCATTGCGAGATCGTGGCAAGGTGATATAATCAACCTGCCATGCCTCCCCATATTTGTACTTTTGCCATTGCCCTTCCTCCCAGAGAGGTTTCATCCTCTTGGCTTGTTTGATGATGGCACATGTTTCACAGTTATGAATGACCTGTGCAATGGCATCCATAGTTAAGTCCACCCCTCGGTCTCTGGCCCATTTGTATGTTGCATCTCTCCCTTGATGACCTGAGGTCTCATGGGCCCACCGAGCCAGAAATAATTCACCCTTGTTCTGCCAGTCCAGGTCTATTTGAGCCACCTCAATTCTGGCAGCTCGGTCTACCTGATGGTTATTTTGCTGTTCCTCAGTAGCCCGACTCTTGGGCACATGAGCATCTACATGGCGCACCTTCACAACCATATTCTTTATTCGGGCAGCAATGTCTTTCCACAGTTCAGCAGCCCAAATAGGTTTACCCCTTCTTTGCCAGTTATTTTGCTCCCACTGCTGTAACCACCCCCATAAGGCATTCGCTACCATCCACGAGTCAGTGTAAAGATAGAGCATTGGCCACCTCTCCCGTTCAGCGACATCTAAGGCCAGTTGGACAGCCTTTACCTCTGCAAATTGGCTTGATTCTCCTTTCCCTTCAGTGGCCTCTGCAACTTGTCGTGTGGGGCTCCACACAGCAGATTTCCATCTGCGATGCTTTCTCACAATACGACACGATCCATCTGTGAACAGGGCATATTTCTTTTCATTCTCTGGTAGTTCATTGTATGGTGGGGCCTCTTTAGCACGAGCTACTTCTTCTCCTGGTGGTGTTCCAAACTTTTTACCTTCAGGCCAGTCCATGATGACTTCTAGGATTCCTGGACGGCTGAGGTTCCCCATCCGTGCTCGTTGTGTAATCAGTGCAATCCACTTACTCCAAGTGGCATCAGTAGCATGATGGGTGGAGGGAACCTTTCCCTTAAACATCCAGTTCAGCACTGGCAGTCGAGGTGCCAGAAGGAGCTGTGTTTCAGTACCGACTACTTCGGAAGCAGCCCAAACCCCCTCATAAGCAGCTAAGATCTCCTTTTCAGTTGGAGTGTAGTGCTCTTCAGACCCTCTGTACGCCCGACTCCAGAATCCCAGGGGTCGGCCTCGGGTCTCTCCTGAGGCTCTTTGCCACAAACTCCAAGTGGGACCGTTCTCTCCAGCAGCGGTATAGAGGATGTTCTTTATACCCTGTCCCATCCGTACTGGCCCTAGGGCCACGGCACGGGCTATCTCCTGTTTAATCTGTTCAAAAGCCTGCTGCTGCTCAGGGCCCCATGTAAACTCATTTCTCATTCGCGTCACATGATAAAGGGGGCTTACAATGAGGCTGTAGTTTGGAACATGCATTCTCCAAAAGCCCACTGCACCCAGAAAAGATTGTGTCTCTCTTTTGCTAGTGGGTGGAGACATAGCAGTGATTTTGTCAATCACATCTATTGGGATGTGACGACGGCCATCTTGCCACTTTATACCTAGGAACTGAATCTCCTGGGCAGGTCCTTTCACTTTGCTTCGCTTAATAGCAAAACCAGCACTCAGAAGAATTTGGATCGTTCGCTCTCCTTTTGTGAAGACTCCTTCTGCTGTATCGCCCCACACAATGATGTCATCAATGTACTGCAGGTGCTCAGGAGCTCTGCCCTGTTCCAATACAGTTTGGATCAACCCATGGCAGATGGTCGGGCTGTGTTTCCACCCCTGGGGCAAACGGTTCCAGGTATACTGAATGCCCCTCCATGTGAAAGCAAACTGTGGCTTACATTCTTTGGCCAAAGGGATGGAAAAGAAGGCATTAGCAATGTCAATGGTGGCATACCATTTGGCCGCTTTTGACTCCAGTTCATACTGGAGTTCTAACATGTCCGGCACAGCAGCACTCAGTGGGGGTGTGACTTCATTCAGGCCACGGTAGTCCACCGTCAGCCTCCATTCTCCACTGGCTTTACGCACTGGCCATATGGGGCTGTTAAAAGGCGAGTGAGTTTTGCTGATCACTCCCTGGCTCTCTAGTTGACGAATTAACTTATGAATGGGGAGCAAAGAATCCCTGTTGGTGCGGTACTGCCGCCTGTGCACCATTTTTGTAGCAATTGGTACCTGTTGCTCTTTTACTCGCAGCAGCCCCACAACAGATGGATCTTCTGACAGGCCAGGCAAAACAGACAGCTGCTTAATGTTGTCTGTGTCCACAGCAGCTATTCCAAAGGCCCATCGATACCCCTTAGGATCCTTGAAATGCCTCCTTCTGAGATAGTCAATACCTAGAATACATGGAGCCCCAGGGCCCAGCTAGCTCAGTCGGTAGAGCATGGGACTCTTAATCCCAGGGTCGTGGGTTCGAGCCCCACGTTGGGCGCCAAAAATCTGTCACGGAGTTGAGCAGATCAATCTATGTCTGTGACAGAGGCGACAGGCCTCTGCCTTCCCCCCCACCCCAGTCCCACAAAAATGGGAAGGAAGGAAGGGAGGAAAAGAACAGCGGCAACAATCTATGGAGGAAAACTTATTTTACTATAATATTGGAATACAAGATAACACCATTTATACAATTTAATTGAAATTGAGATTAATAAATCAGACAAGATGAGAGAGAGAGTTCCCGGGACCGATTCAAACCTGAAAAGCTTGGAACGGCCAGGAAAGCACCTCCAGCACCCACTGCAAGGCAGCAAGAGAGCGCCCCCCCCACCTGGAAGGGTCAGATCCCGTGACTGCTGTAATGTACAGGGATAGGTACCTGGGACTGGGCAGTGACACTTTAATGCCCCGTACACTACATGATGTTTTGATGTGGAATACTGAAACCCAGAAACAAAAAAACACAGAACCATGACAACCTTAAAGATAAAATCTAAGAAGCATACAAAGTATGCTTTCGAAGTTCATTGCTGCATGACATTCACTGTCCTGCTCACACTATCCAAAGGCTAGCACTTTATGTTAGAACACAAAGTGAATGAAATTGCATGTCACTTCTAATTACTCCACAGCACTGAAAAAGAAAAGGAAGAAGAATGGGAGCTGCCTTTTTTTAATTCGCCATATTAACAATGTCTCTAGCAATTATGTAATAAATGTAGGTTTTTATATCTTGAATGTTAAACCTTAGTATACAGCTAGATAAATACATGACCCATGCAAAGGATGCTAGGATTTATTCAGAATCTTGTTTATCATCCTTTCTTTTCACCTCCAGTGTTAGCAAGAGAATTATTTGCTCAGCAGTGTGTTTTGGAAATCTATTATTACAGTTTTCCTTCTGCAACTGGTTAAGTACAAAATATGTTGAGAAAGACTGGAAAGATTCCAACCCAGTATTTAAATAATGTATTTCTTCACTGCCTTTATAAATGTCGAAAGCCAATATTTCTTCATTTGTTAAACTCCAGGATCTGTTATATTAATCTGTTATATTCTTTGCTTAGCACCACTGCTACCACTCTTACGTTGAGAGATGTATGAATCTGACAAATTTAAAACATTACAGTTTGAAGATGTGAGAAATGAGCATAAAATAGTAATGTAAATAAAAAATTATTTGAACTATATTGCTGAGATAATTATACCCTTGCTGCAGCACAGGTCCTGTATACCTGAACACACTCTACACCATGTTCTGAAACAAATGCTGATCCTCATTGACACCTTCTGATGGACCCTCAGGTCTACTATGGCATTCAAATTACCCCAGTAGCTTTTGGAAGTCCCAAGTCATCTGCTGACTTGAAAAATCATTACCTTGAACCAAAACCACAGTCATCATTTTTAGATTATGTGCACGCCAGTTTTGGCACAACTCCAATCAGTTCTCTATTGCACTGACCTAATTTTAGCTGTTCACTCCTGTCTAAATGATCCTTTGTCAATCAACTTTGATTCTGATTAGTATCCACTCACATTATTGAGTTTGGTGTTGTTCTGTTTTTGCAGAGCCCAGCTGGGCTCCTTATCACAACAGAGCAGCTCAGTTGCTCCAACAGGGACCCACTGCTGCCAAAGCTGAGCCGTGAGCAATGCTGGGTGTGCTCTGGAAGAGCAGAGTTAAGGGAGGAAATGCCTCTGTGTGACAGCAGCTGGGAGAGAGGGGTAAGAAATCACCAGAAAGAACTAAAGGAGGAAGTGACCTCAAGAATACAGTGAAATGGGGACAGGTTTGTGGACTGAGTGTGGAGAAGTGTGGACGTTTGTGAGGGTGCTAACTCCAGCAATATCTTCTGGCAAACCTGTATAAGGTTTTGGAAGGAAAGAATGCTCAGACTTACTGATCTGTACACATCTGGTGCAAATGTGATTTGTGTTTATCTGCCAAGATACAAGAAACAATGATGTTCCACTTTAAAATGGTTAATTTCCCCTCGGTACTCATTTGGTGGCCTCTAGTTTATACTGTAGAGCAGTCTTTACGCACAGACCGGATTTCTTTCATATTAAATTAAACCAAGCATACTCCAGGAGACACTTGAAGATGTGTTCTACTCGTTGTGGTTGTTTCCCTTCCGCACCAGGTGTGTACAATGCCAACAAAAGCTCCCCCCACTCTAGCTATGTTGTCTATAATGTGCTTCCACTGGGATATGCTCCACTTTAATGTAGATTAGTGACAATGTTAGTGTACCAGAAAAAATGCTGCCTCTCCTCCTAAAATGAAATTCTGCTAGACAAAAAATAGAATTCTTTTATCTTTTGACTCAAAAGTTTACTTATTTTATGATGAAGTAATTGTTTAAATAATTAAACTTGTTATAGTTCAAGATCAGTGAGTGTTTGTCCAACCAGGTGTTCACTACATGTCCTATCATACATTTTAAGATTTCTCATTTTGCAATGTACTAACAAAAGTTGATTTTTATTAAAAAAAAAATCAGTATGTCTAAAGTTCTAGTTAGCCTTTTCATAGTAGCTGTAACCACTCTCTTCAACAAAGTTATTCAGAAACATAAATTTTCTTGTTCTGTAAAAGAAATTAAAAAAAAAAAAAGAGAGAAGAAAAAGAAGAACAAATCTACCTTCCACTATATTTTGCAATTTTTTTTTTTTAAATCTTTGTTTAACTAGAAGAGTATGAGAGTATGTATAGATTTTAAACCCCTCAGAGCAAAAAATATTTTGATTAGAAGCATTTTTATATTGGCCCTATATTGAAACATTCCAGGATGAAAAACAAGCAGATGTTTTTGTGTTCTATGTTAAAATATTTTCATGTGAGGTAAGTGCAGAGTAGCATTGCTTGGAAGTATCTCTATCCACCCATTAAGTCACAGAATAATGCTTGTTTTTTATATGTAATATATTTTGTATATATATATGTAATAAATATATATAAAATGTATATGTAATATATGTATATTATTTATATATATATGTATATTATGTATAATAATATATATGTGTATATATATGTATAAAATATATATGTAAAAAATATATATTATATATATAATAATATATATGTAATATATTATATATAAAAAACAAGCATTATTCTGTGACTTAATGGGTGGATAGAGATAATAATATATTATATATATATTATATATTATTATATTTTATATAATTATAAATATTATATATATATATACAATTATATATATATAATATATTATTATATTATATATTATTCCTCTTGAGATAATTTGCAATTGAGGAAATAAAAAAGATGCAAACTAAAATATTCAAGAATGCCAAAATTTGAATAGAATACAGATGGAACTGAAAGCATGTTTTAAAAGTATATTGCTTTTTCTGTGGTTCCAATATGTGATCTCTCATTTCTCTTCTCTTCTTTTAGGCATTAAACACATTACCCAAACCCCCTTCATTCTATATTTGGTCTAACCTTGGAATATCTTCATAGTTCATTTCTCGTGTGGACTTCTCTGTGCTTCTGGATAAGAAAGACAGAAGTTCATACAAGAAATATCCACTAATACTTTGCCACAATTTGTGTGTCTTCTGGTTACAAATACAAAGGACAAAGTCTATCTCCTAGAGACACTACATTTGCTTTTATCTACAGCCCAACCTTCCTTCAGAGGTCTTTGATCATCTCCACTGATCACTCCACTTGATGAGCTACAACCTGGGTGCTACATCTAGATACCTGTCTAATAGAACAGAGAGTAAGAAATTGAAATCACAGATTCAGATTTCCTCTTGCTGTCACAATTCAGCATGCTCTTAGAGTGGCTTTATTCTTAATGAAACCACAATGTCAACAACATGCATTCTTGCAAAAAATTCATATTGCAGTTATAGGCTAGTCTGAGGAACTACTGACATGGAAAACCTTGGTGTTAATTGGAGAGCTGTCTAGAAATTTGTGGCAGAAGTTTATTTTATTTTAATTAGAAAAATGTAGTTGCCACTTCAAAATCAGCTGGTATTAATAAAGCTTCAACTGTGACTCACATAGACTCATGTTAGCGTAACTTCTTGTTAGTCTTTTCCATAGTTACTGTAGACTGAAAGCAGAGGACCATTTTCGAAAATGACTGAGGTAGGCTGAAGAAATCAGGGGAGATCCCTTGGTAGAGTCTTCAGGTGAGCCAGTGGATCAAGAAAAGCATTACTGAAGAAAGACACAGAAGAACCAGCCAACAAGAGATCCCTGAGCTGGTGAGATCTGGCACTGACTTGCTTGGATCTTTCAGGATTTCCAAGGCACTGGAGCACAGGTTTCAGCACTGTTGATTCATTAATAGGAACTACCTGTTTTGGGGTGCACTGTCAGCAATCCTTACAAACCAGTGCTTACTTGTACTGGGCTTATGCAGTAAGGTTTTGGTACTGGGGGCCTGCAGAGGTGATTTCTGTTAGCAGAGACCCTGCACTGGAGCAGAATGTCTACAAAGGAGCAGCAGAGATGAACCCTTACCAGTTGAGAGCAGCCCCTGTTCCCTGCTCCACAGTGTTGCTCGGGTGAGAGGGTGGGTGGGTGGAGGGTGGTTTTAGCTTGCCTTTAGTTCTCATTACCCTAGTCTGTTAGCAGTAGTAGGCAATAACTTACATTAATCTCCCTCTGCTGAGTTCATGATGGCAATTGATCTCCTTGCCTTTACCCTACCCCCTGAGATCTTCCTCTTCCTATCTTCTACCCCTGTTTGGTTAAAGAGAGAGAGTGAGAGAGTGGCACAGTGAGGCTGAGCTGCCTGTTGGTATTAAAACAATGCAGTATGCTCTGGTGACTGTTGCCTCTTTGGTTCAGCAGTTTTCTTTCACTGTATGATGCCTACCTTTATCATTTGTCTTCACTGTAACAGAAAACACTGTAACTGCTCAATGAAACGTTCCTTATCAGTAGAAGAATGATTTAGTCTGGTTTAGTTCTAGATGCTGTCCTTCACTGGGAACGCTTTTTGCTTTCTTTTCATATTCCCACTCCCATGTGCTTGTGTCTTTTCATGTTATTTTCCACATTAGCATTAGTTACTAGCACAAATCCCTCAGGTCTTACAATTACCAATGTCACAGTCTTTCATATTGTTGTTATTAACTTTCTTTCCACTTTCTGCTAGTTCTGTTCTTGTCTCCATCCATCTTAGATTTTCTTACTCCTCTCACTATTTATTTTTGTTCTTTCTGTAAAGAACAATACTAATTTGAAAGTAGAGTGAGCTGTCTCATATTTAGAATTCTATTTCCTGAGATACTTTTTTCAAAAACAAGTAATTATATCCTAACATTAATGTTAGCTGTCTCCACCAATGCAACCCCATTATCTCTTCTCTCCATTGCTACAATTCTCTGTTGTTTCATCTGAACCTTTTTCCCCTACAATTTATGCAAGCTCAATGAGAAACATAATATATTGTGCAGCCACTTTGAGCATACCTGGGTAATATCTGAAAATATCTTGAAAATATTAAATAAGGAAATCATGATGAGGTACAAATTATGATCTAGGTAGGGAAGGATAATTGAGTTTTCTTCAGAATAACTCCCAAAGTGGGTATTAGAAATCAGCATTAGGAGCATCCATCTTGGAAAGGATGGAGAAGGATCATTACAATGTCTATTCAAGCCTTTTCTTACAGCACACTAAATTCCATGGATAAAGAACCTGTGGAACACCGGACACTGGCAAAGAGAATGGTCTTATTTAATGACTTCATTACTGTTCTAGAAAGAGGAACAAGGAACACACTGAAGAAACATATAGATATTTCTAATTCAGGAGGAGAACGGTTTAGAAATTTTAGAAAGGAAAAATACCACAAAAACAAAACAAAACAAAACAAAAACCGAGAAGGAGAAAGAACCTTGGGAAAAACAAAACAAAAATAAACGTGGGAGAAGAAGGTGAGAAACATTACTTCACTAGTAGGCATCAAAGAAGACATGAGATTAAAAACAAAATCCCCAAGCATATTTCTTATTATACCCACAGGCATCTAACATGGCATCTCATAGGCAGAGAGCAATACGTTTGGTCACTTCTGCTGCACGGTCTTCCAGCATCTGGCTGTCTGCCATTTGGGGATTTCCAGAAGACAGACATCAGGGCTGGTGGGATTACATGCATATCATCTTACTTGAAAGTTTTCCTGAACCTTTCTTTCATGAATTTATCTAATCACAAAACCATTTTTGGACAGCTGGTGTTTAGGCCATCCAGTGGCAGAGTTCTACAGAAGAAAAGAGATGTACTTGTGGAAAAATCTCCCTTTTTTTTTCTGGCATTCTTGACAATATCTGGAACCTTCTGCTCAATTATGCTTACTACTTAACTAAAAATAAACAATAAAAACTGTGGACTTTCTGAAAAATAAACAAATTAACAACCAGAAAACAAAACAAAACAAGAAAACAACACAGGAAGGTGGTCTGACTATTATAAAGACAAATTTGTGAAGAAATAAGCTGGCAAAGTTGGCAAACTATTAAGAAGCACAAAGTTAGAAATAGCTAATATATTCAGTATATAATAGCTGATAGATGGAGCTGGAGTTGTCTGAAATTAAGAATTTAGTCTTTTGCACAGGGATATATCTAGAGTTAATTGATTAAAATCAGGAAGAAAGGGAAGTCTAACTGGTATTATCTCTTTTAGCTGCAGAAAATGGAAGTTACATCAACCCTTGTATATAAGGCTCAGAGCACTGAGAGCAACATTTCTTTCCTGATTCTCTAATCTGTCCTGGGAGATGATGGTTTTACTTTTCCTACGTCTTTCATTCTTTACATTCCTGACACAACATGTGGCAAGCATCCTATGTATCTCTACTATCTACACTGGTGGATTCATCTCATCTAACTGTTTTCAGCTCATTTGAGACATCACCTTTTTTTCTGCCATATAAACTTGAGTACATTTGCTCCAAAGAGTTCTGTCTTGTATTCAAGATAAAAATCTCATGGTAAAGGTCACCCTTTGGGTCACTTTGCTCAGATATGTTTAGTTATGTGCAGGAAGACTCTGCAAAGGAGATGTATCTACATTTTGAGAATGTAAGGCAGTTATTTATCAGTTGGTGCATGAAGAAGAGATGTAGGATTTGATGCGCTGCAAAACAAAGCATAGTAATATGCTCACCATGCTGATAAAAGCCCTGAGCCTACAGGGATAGCTATGTGACTTTGTGTTCACTTTCTAGCAGTGAAGAAAAAATATAGAATATTTTTATAGAATATAGAAGAAATATAAAACAAAAACAAAAACAAAAAACCACAGATATAAAACATCCAGTTCTATTCTACTACTTGTCAGCTAGAAGGAAGCATTTTGTAACCTGACATCATTTTGTACAAGTAGGGCAGCAGGAACAAGCTGAGGTTTATCAGATCTTATCCATCTGGCTGTCAGTTCTTCCTCTAGCCATGAGTACTCACAGGTAATTTTCCTTTTTGTTTCAAAAGGAAAACTTTGCAATGGAAGTAGCCACTTCTGCATTGGTTAATTAGTGCTGCAAATGTCCTCTTATTTGATTCAGAAGCCTTGATGTATTATTTTACAGAGTTTTACATCAGAAAGAACATTTAAGTGACCCACACATCTGAGTGAAAGAAATCTGAAAAGAATGAAGGAAAGCATCCAGCTGTTATGAATAGAAGAGGCTCTGGGATTATCAGCTTTACCTCACTCAGGGCAGTATCATTCACTGTACTGAGGAGCAGCACTGCACTAATGCCTGTTACCAAGCTAGCTCTGGTTCAGTTGTTTTTCAAATTCTCTTACTCTCAAAACTCTTTTTCACTGATTTTAGTTCTACAACCCACGTCTGTCTGGGACTGAAATGCAATAATTCATTGAATTATTCTTCTTTAGTCTGGGTGACTAATCCTCAATCTTGTGTACATTTAAAATATTTCTTTGTTGCTAACTGTATTGTTGGGCAACCAGAAACAGCTGAACTGAAAAAAAAAATAAAACTAAGTGCCAGCACCAGCAGCTGCAACAGTAAAAAGAGCAAACCCACCATAAATACTCCTCTTACACTGTGTAATCCATTTCACTTAATAACATAATGTGTCATAGGCAGCATTTAAGCAGCTCATAAATAAACATTGTTCCTATGCCTACCAGGTAACTGGAGAGAAAACTTCAGTGTCGGGCCATAAAAAGAACCATTCGTTCTTCATCTGTCTATGTTTGGTAAGTAAAGCATGTCTGATGAAGAAGTTCATGGTGTATGGGACGGATGAGCAGACAGCAAGGTGAACTGAAAACTGACTGCGTATCATAACGAGCCTGCAAAAGTCAGTGGTGTTCATCTAGTTGGAAGTGAGGAGATACTGGTATAACTCATGGATGAATTGTGGGTCCTGTTCAACAGTAGTGATTTGGACAGAGTGTACCTGAAGTAAATTCACTGATGACACAGAGCTGTGCTGCCATCCAGAGGGACCAGGACAGGTGGGGGGCTGTGTCTGATAGGAACCTCATACAGTACAACAGGAAGAAGTGCTGAGAGAGGATCAGCCCCAGACAGCAGGACACGCTAGGGGCAGCCAACTGGAAGCAGTTCTGCAGCTTTGAAAAGTCTTGGGGTGCAAGTGGAAACAGTAAGTTGAATATGAGCCAGCATTTGTCCTTGCTGCTGAGAATATTAACAGCATTCTGGGCTGCACTAGGGAAAGTATCACCAGTAGATAAAGGGAGGTCGTTTTTCTCCCCTGCTCAGCACTGATATCCCTAAGTACCATTAGTGCCATACTCAGATTTCTGTGTCCTGTTCTGGGCTCCCTGGTAGAAGAATTATCTGGGCATGCAGGAGGGAGTCCTGCAAACAGCCATGAAAATGCTGCAGGGCCTGGAGCAGCTCTTCTGTGTAGAAAGTCTGAGAGAGCTGGGACTGGAGAAGAAACTCACAGGGATCTCATCAGTGTCCATAAATCCCTGAAGGAAGGGTACACAGATGATGGATCAAGGCTCTTTTCAATGGTGGCCAGGACCAGAGGCACTGGACACAACATAGAGCACAGGAGGTTTCCTCTGACCATGGGGCAGCATTTCAGCACAGAGTGGGTGATGGAGCTCTGGCACAGGGCACCAGAGGCCATGGGGTTTCCTCCTTGGAGAGACCCCAAAAGCCAATCTCCAGCACTCAAAAGCCACCTCCAAAAGCTGCCTGGAAATGGTCCTGGGCACCCTGCTCTGGGTGTCCCTGCTGGAGCCGGGGATGGACTGCATGGTTCTGGAGTTCTTGCCAACCTCAATCATTCTGTGGTTTTGTGAAGGGAATAAGTTGTAAAGCGAGACTAGTTAAATCCCAGATGTTCATTTTTCCTGTATTTTACCTCTCTGCTGTTAGCAAAGTGGTTAGAATAACTATGAGATATTTCATAAATGTTCAAGAGAATTGTGTGTTTTTGTTTTTTTATCTTCTTTTTCTAAAATTAAATATATCAGAGCCAAAGAGGAGAATCTCAGCTGGTAACGATACAAGTTAGGTAAAAACAGCAAGGCTTCTAGAATTGTGCATCAATTTTCACATCTACAAATTATAATTTTGCCAAACACATTTCCCTTCATAAGAATTATTTAAAAGATAAGCATCAAATACTTAATAAACCTCCTGTTTTCTGTTCAAAATGTCTTCTAGGAACTTCTGAAACAAAATCAATAGAAGTGATAGTGATTAACAAGCTTGACATCTAATTACATTTTCAACAAAAGGTAGTTATTTCGACACTATTCCACAGATCCTCAAAAACAGCAGCATCCAAAACAGACCACATTTTCAAAAACAAAATACAAAAGGGTCACATATGAAATGGTTAGGTTTTAACAACATTTTGTTCCATGATAGTCCACTCATGGTTAATCCTAAGGGAGCACCTACGGATCTCAGGATATACATAAATTTTCTGTGAGATTAATAAAGACACACAGTTCCACTTCTTGAAATCATGGTCTTCAGCTGCACGGAAACTGATAGTCTCACGTCTCGATTCTCAGCACTCAAGTTCCCTATATATTTGCTAAAAATAACTAAGTTTCTAAGTCATTCTGAGCCACAGATAAAGTTTTTGGAAGAATGGTAATTGAGGGATTTTTTCCTGTCTGCCAAAATATTATTCAGCTGCACTGACTGTGGTTCAGTACAGGGGAAAATCTTAAAAATAAAAGAGAGCTTTTTCAGTATTAAAGTTCATCTCCATGTTCAGCCATACCTTCTTATTCAGAAAACGGGAAATTTTATGTTGGGTTTTCGTGTAGACAGGATCAGACCTGAAACCATACTTAGAACTTAACCAGTCCATGAGACAATGCAATTGTTTTTATCTCAGTGATTTAAGCAACCTGCTTTTTACCCTCTGCTACAAGAAAAAGTTTTCTAGTCTTTATGTGGCTAGCAAAGTTAAAGAAAGGGAGAAGAGAACAGATGTAGAATGAGCTTATGCAGACCAAAAAAAAACCCTACAGCCATGAGGAGATACAACTACATAGGAGCTTCTTACTGAGCAACTTGTTGGATTTGAATACTTCAGAGTAACATAATGTAACACCTACTTAAATCTCATAGAAAGTAAACCGCCAAGAATATCAGTGTTTCCCAAGCTCTTATCTTAAAGGTTCTGCAGGTTTTTGCATAAGGTAAAAAGAAAATTTGTCAGTTGAAATGGGGAGAGAGAAAGTAAAAATATTCCATCACACAGAAGAATGGACTCAGAAATGAAAAGCAGGTGGTGACACCTGAAGGGTGAAATGCCCAAAAAGCAAGAAAACTGCAGTTCAGACAAGGAGGAAAAGCAAACCTAAATAAAATATTTATGGGTTTTTTTCCTGCTTTGTTTGTTTTCCATTGTTTTAGATCATATGAAGAATCCAGTATTCCTTCTCCTTTTGCTGACTTTTCCTTTTGAAAACAAATCCCTATGAATTTTTCCCTGTTCTGAATCCCTGTTCTCTTCTCTTCCCTCCCCCCCCCCTTCTTTTTCTTTCTTTTCCCCTATTCCACAGAGTATCTGCTTCTTTTTTCATTTCCAAATGTTATTCAAAAATAGATTCTAAGAAATTTTTCCATTAAAATGTTCAGATTACTTAGCTGGGTAACTCATGGATGACTCAGCACTCTAGAGTTATCAGCCCATACTCTTACAGTTCTTATTCTAGCAACCAAGTTTTTATATGTCCCATGTAAGATCACATATCAGGTGAGCAGGAGATGCCAGAATATGATCGTTCCACGGTCAAGGACTTGTATTCATGTTCAAAACAGAGTAAGAAATTAATAGAGAAAGCAGACAAGAGTGAGTGTCAGCACAGAGTTCTGTATCTTCTACCTCACAATTTTCTCTCAACAGCTCTGTATGGCTATACGCTTAAGGTGGTTTTTTTTTCCAAAATTACTTTTTATACTAGCCAAATTCCCCAAAAGTGTGGATACTGAATAGATAAAAATTGACTTGGATATACAAAAAGCCAATTCACTTACTCTCAGTTTCAGAGTGTTTTATAACAACACAGATAAATGTGTTTCCTTAGGTCCTCTGACATTGCTCTGGCAAGTCTTCTTTTGCTGTGATTACTAACTCAGATGTGAACATGCATTCCCCAACCATTTGCAGAGTGAGAGATTCCAAAGGCTCAAAAAAAAGAGGTAAACATATATATTGTTCAAATGTTTTTTTTTTTTTTTCCTTCAGTTCATCCCCCTGACATCTACTGAGCTGAGAAAATACAAGCTTGGTATTGAGAAAGATAGATATGGATTGGATCAAAAATTCCCTTTCACAGAAGTACAGAATGATAGAATTTTAGAGGTTGGAAAGGGTCTCTGGAGATCGAGTACAAACCCTTGCTAAAGCAGGTTTCATAAAATAGGCCACACAGGAAAGCATTCAGGTGCCTTTTGAATAACTCCAGAGAAGGAGAATCCACAGCTTCTCTGGGCAGCCTATTCCAGTGCTCTGTCACTCTCAAAATAAAGATGTTCATTCGCATGTTCAGATAGAACTTCCTGCGTTCCAGTTTGTGTCTGTCGTCCCATGTGTTGTTGCTGGGCAGTACTGAAAAGAGCCTGGCTCCATCCTCTTGACACCTGCCTTTTGGATATTTGTAAGCACTGATGAGATCGCCTCTCAGCCTTCTCCAGCTTGAACAGTCCCTGGTTTCTCAACCTGTCCTTATCAGGGAGGTGCAGCAAGCCCTGAATTACTGAAGCCCTCTGCTGGACTCTCTCCAGCAGTTTCCTTCTTGAACTGAGGAGACCAGAACTAGACATTGCTCTTTCTCTGGAAATGAATCTGGAAGCAAATGTTGCTAGCACCCCCACTTCACACTCCTCTTCCTTCTCACCCATTTCATTATCTATGTTCTGAAGCAGATGCAAAAAGCAGATGGCCTGATGGCCAGTCTTCTCTTCGGCTGAAGGACAGATGTCCTTCTCTTTACTTTTTTCCTTTTGTTTTTATGAAATTCGCATCTCAAAAGCAACCTACTGTGTCAGGCAGGAGCACAGTGAGGTGGTGGGTAGAGCATTTCTGCAGTGGTGACAGTGGGCCACCATTGCAGGTGCACATATTTACAAAAACAGCATATGGGCTCTTGTTCATTGCTGGTGAAAATGCATAGCTAATGGTGGCTGTGTCGAAAAACAGTATTGTGTAGCTGAGAAATCGTTCTTTCAAACAGTGCTACTGTGCTCACTGTATCTGTTCTAGTTTCAAAGGGAATAAGTAAGGGAATAATAAATAACTACTTTCAGAATGACGTACATATATGCAGTCCAATACAATTCCTCTTCACTGAACGCAGTCCAGGCAAGCCAGGCAAGAAGGTTGGACTCCCATGTACTGTGGCCTCTTTGGGCCCCAGATCTTTGAGAACCATGACCGCTCCCCATGCAGAGCCATCTGGTGGAAATTATTTTCTAGGGTCTCAGAAGATCTGAAAATGGATGTGAAAAGTAATCAAACTGTTTGTGAGGCTCTTTCACCAAGGCTGGCACAGGCAGAGGCCACTTAGAGAAGTGATTTCCACCTGAAGGAGGAATCAGGTACTAACTATAGAAAATAACTAATAATGTTTTTTGAGGGGGAATGAAAAAAAGCATTGTAAAGTCACATTCACTTTAGGACTTTACATCTGACAATCTGATCTACTTTCAAAGTGTCTCTGAGTTTATAGGAAATAAAGACCATGGCTGAAAAATCTCTACTCAGAAATCCGAAAAACAAGGGAGTTTGGAAGATAGGCCTTTTACTGCATTCTTTATCTAGTATTATTTTATTTCCATATTTCAGAATAAATTCCTTTTGAATTTATTGAATTTATTTAAGACTAATTTATTTATTAAGATTTTTTTATTTAAGATATTAATGTGCTGAATATTCAACAAATGTTATTTTATGTATGACTTTCTGTTCATCACTTGGATTTCAGCCTCAGTTGTCTGCTTTAGGAGTAAGAGCTGGTTGCTGTACTCCCCGGATGATAATAGTACAGTTTCACACTTTAAAATGTTTCAGCCTAATTCCAAATTCAGATGATAGTCCATTTTTTATACTCAGATGCTTTCCATAACTCTTTGTTGCATGCAACTCCTAGCTAAAAGTGCAGCTTCTGAGCTGAGCAGTCAGAAGACTGTACAGAAATCACATCTGCTGAAGGAACATTGTCTGGGATCTGAAGAAGATGAGACAGAAGCAATTTTCCTCAGATGCAGATTTAGAGGATTTGCTTGTCTTAAAAATGACTAAGTTTGCAAATTACATATAAAGTAAATAGGTGAACACAGAGACAAAAGTGGAGAAAACATACATCTACATGCTGCAGAGAGCAATCCTTATTGCTTTATTACATTTTAAATGATGCCGTAAAAGCAAAGAGATACATAAGAAAGGCAACAGAAGAAGGAGGAGGATAATGTTCAACACTCAGCTGGTGAGAGAAAAAAGAAAGAAGGTGTTGTGACAGTGAGCTTAAATGGAGAAACTCCTCACTACAGTGCACTGCGGATGTTAGAACTGTGCCAGGTTCAAAAAGCTCGGACTACATACATTTGTTACTGATTTTTGTCAGGGATGGGACAGTGAGCAGGACACCTTGTGGTCTGTCGGGGAAAGACTGATGTAATCTTGCAATCAGACATCAGACACTGCACACTGAAAGAGGCAAAGAAGCACAATAATCTCATATCCGTGTTTCAGTTTAGCTACACTCGGTATATGTAGTAATAGTTAATGACAAGTAGATAATACAAGCCCCACGCATGGTGGCATTGTTTCGCTTCCTTTGCTTCCCCTCCTCGCCATGTATTTTGACGAAGGGCCGAGTCCGCTCGCCACGTTCCAACATTCCCAGGAAAACCCACGGGGAACCGCCCTGCTGCGGCCACGGGGCGGCGCTGCGGGACCGGGAACGGAGCACGGCGGCTCAGGGAGCGGTGGGGGGGGGACGGGGAAAGGGGAAGGGATCGGAGAAAGGAGAGGGAAGGGGAAAGGGGGAGAAAGAGTGAGAAGGGGAAAGCGAAAGAGAAAAAAAATGTGTTTAAAAACCTTATGGATGTGGTGCTCGGGGATATGATTTAGTGGAGGGTTGTTAGGGCAGTATGGTGTGGTTGTTGTTGGACTTAATGATCTTTAAGGTATTTTCCAACCTGAGCTATTCTATGATTCTGTGATTCTGTAAAAGAAAGAGAAAGAGAGAGAGACAGAATGAACAAGAGAGAGAGGGAAAGAGAAAGAGAGAGAAAGAGAGAAAGAAAAAGAGAACAAGAGATCAAGACAAAAAGCACAACCTTTTGCCTCATTAATAACACAAGCTAAAGCAAGAATGTTCAGTTGAGGTTTAATTATCTCCTCTTGCTCTGCCCTTGTGAGGCCCCATCTGGAGTGCTGTGCCCGCTCCAGGCACAGATCCTGTCTGGGTCCCCTGTACAAGAAATATGTGGAGCTGTTGGAGTGGGTCCAGAAGAGGGCCATTAAGATGATCAGAGAACCTGACCCATGTAGAAAGGCCGAGGGAGCTGGGCTTCTTCAGTCTGGAGAAGAGAAGGCTACAGGAAGTCCTCACTGTGGCCTTCCAGTACCTGAAAAGAGCTTATAAGAAGAAGGGATAGCAACTGGACAAGGGGGAATGGTTTTAAACTAAAAGAAGGGAGATTTAGATTAGGTATCAGGAGTAAATCCTTTATTCAGAGGGCAGTGAGGCCCTGGCACAGCTGCCTGGAGAAGCTGTGGGTGCCCCATCACTGGAGGGTGATCAAGGCCAGACTGGATAATGGTCCTGAGCAGCCTGAGCTGGGGGGAAGCAGCCCTGCCCAGGGGATTGGAACTAGGTGGACTTCAAAGTGCCTTCCAACTCAAACCATTCTGATTCTGTGAATCTCCTGTGAATGCATCAAGTAGAAAAATTCCTTGCGTTACCTCAGAACTGAACAATCCCATCCTATGGGAAGGGTTTTCTCATGGTCACAAGCACTTATCAGGAGGAACTGCTGTAGTTCTATCCTGAGTGCTTAAAATCACCTGACAGTCTCTGGAGATGCTCAACAGCAGCAGCATATGGCATAACTCCATAACTCCAGCATGTACTGGAGAATACATATATGGGAGGAGCAGGACCAAAATTAGAAGAGCATAAAGAAAGCACATGATGTAACCTTGCTGTAATTCGCAGCATGGGAGATTACTTGAGGATGGTTTCAGATGTAAGCCAACACAGGATGCATATTAAAGCATGGAGATTAAAAAAAAAAAAAAGGCTTGAGTAGTCACCACATAAAGACTCTCCAGGTTTCAGCTCAGTCACCCATCTCTGGCAAATTTAACCCCAAAGAATTATGAGGTCTTGGTAACAAGCACAGGCTTACAGTAATGTATGAGGTGCAGCTTTGAACAGTTAATGATGTTAAAGTAACAGATAAACTTGCTTTGATGTGAAACTATTTGTCCAGTGGTGCTTTTCACTGCTGCTTTGACAAATTTCAGTCTTGACTGAAATATTGGAGTAGAAAAGTATACCCCAACACTATTTCTTGGAGTGCAGATGTAAATGAGGGCTACTGAGGTCTGCAGCTATGCTGACAGTGCTAATGTGTACTGAAGAAAGACTAAGCTGGCTTTAATAAGACAATGACAGAGAAGACCAAAAATAAGTAAAACAAGAGCTTGATGTTGTTTATAAATCATCCCAGAGGAATGTGAGAAAGGAAATAAATGCTTCTGCTAGTATTTCCTTGTATTACTCTTTCTTCTCTGAAATCATATTCCTTCCCTTGTTTATCCTCTCTCCTATTTCCTGCACACTGCTAAGTCAAACAACTTCCCCTTCAAGGTCCATGAGGCCACTGAGTGCCACTGGGCACATAGGGCGATTCCTACTTCCCATCATTGCCAAAGACGTTCCAGACTCCATTCTCAAGCAGCTGGTAACAATCAGAGGAGGATTACATTTATCACAACACAAACACCAAGGATGAATTGCAACTATAATGCATCTGCATTAAAATAATTTGTCCCTCTTAAAATTTGAGCCCTCTGGCTGTGCTGTGCTCCAAAAAGGGCTCTGATGTCACACTGCTTGGAGGGAGCACAATATATAGCTGTGTCTTGAATCGTCTGCTCACCACATGCAGTCTCCTGGTCTTCCACCATCCTGACCATGCTGGTGAGAACCAACACGCTCCATGCATCCTTTCCCTCTTCCCTCTACCAACAAATGTTAAATATTGTATGCAGCCAAAGAGAAGGTGACCAGAGGTTTTTCACATGGGCATAAAAATATATTGTCATTCTGCTTTTGTGTTGATGGCAGACCTAATCTGACTGTTTCTTTTTGTTTTGTTTTCAGAAAACTGAGCCCGAGGCACTAAGCTTGCATGTATAGAGTTCTAGCCAGTGGCAGATCTGTTGTTGTGTCATGAGAAACTGAAAAGAAATGGTATTGCTAAACTTAATGAGAAAAAATGCTGACATGCATGCTTGTATCAAGCATAGCTTTTAAATGTTTGTGGATTTTATCATTTTCTGGTTTAATGGAAAAATCTCTTATTTCTCCCCTCCATTTCCACCCATACAGCAGATTTCCTACTTCTCAGTCTTCTTTGATTACTGTATTCATAAAAATTTGGTAAGGACTTAGGTGGATGGTCTGATTTTTTTGCCTTTTAATTTAGAAAGTGCCCTTCCCTCATGATGTAAATGCGATGACTGAACTCTGCAAGTGTGCATTGAAGCACTTACAGATATTCATGACAACTTCATTTGCATATTATCAACTTTATGCATGAAATCAGGCTGACTTTTTGGTTCTGACATGGCTAATTTTTTCAACCTATTTCATCATTTCTGGTAAATCTAGTAAGACTTTTTTATAATTTGGTCTGGGGTGTCTTGAGTTCATTGAAACCATAAAGCTACATCAACTTTTGTCACCTGAAAATCAAGCTGTGCAGGAAAATGTGCCAACAATTTAGATATAACAATCAACATAATAGGATACTTGTAACACACACTTCTATTTTGGAATATTGAAATGTTTTGTGGCATACAGATGTCTCAAGCACACTGAATTTTACTTTTTGAAAAACAAATATAGCTGCAGTTTAACTATATTTTCTGTGCCAGTTCTCACCTCAAAAGATCATACAGTGCATAGTTACTGTGTGATCATTATTCCACAAATAATAAAATGAAAATCACATTTGAATCAAAGTGTTTCGTAGGAACAAAGGAACAAAATACTTTAACTTGCCAAATATTTCTTTCTCTTGGCTCAAACTAATTCTTTTTAATTTGTAAATTAAATGTTCTTCATGAAATGGAATAGATTTCCTTAGAAAGGTATTTATGCCATATGGTACTGAAAACCTCATCTAAAGGTTGTTTTGTTTTGTTTTGTTTTGTTTTGTTTTTTGTTTTTTGGTATGAATCTGAGCTTTGTCTTTTACCTTCTAAGGATTGTCACTTTATTGATCAATGACAAGCATTCATACTAAACATTCAATAAGAAAATGAAACAAAAAGCTCCTATGCAATAGATAAATTTGGAATCATGGTGGGAAGAATGCTTCCAAACTGTGCTGAACAATTAACTAGAAGTCTCAGGTAGTTCATTTTGAATTGGGTACACATCTAAAAAGACTCTAGTGTTGTAACTGCATTCTAGAAAATAAAAATTCAAGGGGTTCAAAGTGTTTTAATAAATAAAATGCACAAAATTACTGTAAAATTTGGCTTTTAGTATACATAGAAGTTCACAAGTGCTGGGAATGGCTTTCAGAACAGCTTGACTTCATCAATGATGTAAAGATTTCCGTCTACAGAAAAAAAGCCCCATCTGGTTAGTGGCAGTTGTGTTAGACTAGTGTTCAAGCAGTCAATACACTGGAGAAGACTGAATTGAGACGCATTAAAATTGCTCCACAAGTGCTAATCCCATACCTTCAATTTGCTCTTGTCTGAATTTGAACATTCTTACCCCTATCCAAAATCATCAGTGAAATCAGTAGAAGTTCAATGTCATACAAAAGCTGACTTTAAATATTAGAAGCAGTTAAGTATGCTATTCAAATCTCAGCAGAAGCTGATTGCCAATGGGATGTTTGGATTTTTTCTTTAATTAAAATGGCTTACTTAGTTTGCTTCAACGCATCATGAAATGCACAGTTTCACAAAGTGAGTCAGTGAATGAGATTTGACCACTTGAAGAAGTCTGCTTTAATTCTCTTATCCCCTCCTAATCTACAGGTTTCTGAAACAGGAAGCAAATGTCCTGCTGAAGGTCACCTTAGGCTGTAAATAATTCTCTGAGTTTCCTTCTGGCCTATTAAGAAGTATTAATTTCTGAGATCTTTGCAATCAAAACACTGATTCTAAGCTAAAGTTGATTTGTAGCCACTGTACTTTAGCCTTCAAATTAATAGTAAAAGATGAATAGGAAAATGACTATTAATGAATGGCCCCTCTTATTAGAAAGCAGGTCAACAAAGCGCAGGCTTCCAAGTAATGTGTTTACTTCTCATAAAGAATAATATTTTATGGGAAGCAGGGCCATCAGTGGTGTGTGTCTCATTAACTTCTGTTAAATGGAGATGTGAGAATGTAAGAAATTAAGGGCATAAATGTCTCAAATTGGGCGCCTGATGTCACTGGTGTTGAGACTATGAGAGAAGCTTCCTGGGCACAAAGCCTGTTTGTCTGCTACACTCATCCAAACTTATGAAAGCTCCTCTCATACCACATTAGTTTCATGCTAACACTCAGAGAGGTTTTCTAGCATCAGATTAAAGCTGCTCAGTTGCAGTCAGATGTTTTCGCAACCAATTCTTATTTGTGCTTAAAATCTGTCTGCAGGTATAGTTTAGCCTTATTCACCCCACACTAGCATTTTATACATCTAGCTTCACTGCCTTGATGTTTCTAGTCGTGCAACATGAGATTTTTCAGAGAACTTCTATTGACAGAATTACCACGCCAATCTTCACCACCAGCCAAACAAATCAATCAATCAATAAGTAAGTAATTATCTTGCAAATCTGAAGTTCTGGCATCATTCAAAGAAACACCTTAAACTGAATTTTGGGAAAGTGATGAAAGGAAAATATGCTAAAATTGATATATCGATTCTCAAATGTCAAGAAACTGTCTCAAAACAGGAATTGGTCTTGCACTTCTACTGCCCTATTAAAAAACCCTGTAATTTTCAATATATATTAATTTCATACTAATATATTAATTTTATTCCTTTGATACTTCTGATATACATCAATTTCTCATACACTGATGTAACTATGCTTTTTTAGGGTCTATTTCTTAAGTGCTTCAAGGGAATGAACAGTAAATTAAGGCTTTTATTCAGAAATTATTTTGAAACAAGGTTTTGAATGTTCAATAGAAGAAATGCAAGTATTTCAATTTCCTTAATAAAAATAATAAGCAGGAAAAGATTTCCCTGCAACCTAATTTTATAGAAAGATAATAAATGAACAATGTTAGCTACATAATCTAGAATCATACAGCAACAAACAAGGAGACAGATCTACCCAAACTAGATGAAATGTAAGGGTGACTCTCAAATACATGGACCATTATGGAATAACGGATAAAATGTGAGATTTTGAAATATAATTAAGGTTACACTACTGAAAATCTTTTATTTTTTTTTTGCCATTGTATCTCACAAGTAAGAAGGCTGGAAAGGAATCTGATCTGATCCTTTGTCTCATATAAGATGCAGAGCTGGAGAAAGGGATTTACTTGGTGCTTGCATTAAATATTTTGAACTATTGTCAGTATGACAATGTATGACACTCTGAGAAGGTTTTTCAGAGTCATTTGGTCACTTGGCAGCCTCATTTGTTAGTTTAAAAGAAACAAAAATATTTACTAATTTAGCTATGCTTTTCCTGTGCAAGCCTTACTCAGGAGCAGCAAGAGAATTTATTTTCAATCCCTTTCACAACTCCCAGGCAATTTACATGTACAGTGACTGTTCATTACTGATAGCGATATCTTGCCTTGCAAGAATCCAGCAGCTGCTCTCGGTGCACTTGCTGTTGAAAGTGGCTAAATGCCAACAGACAGCGGGGTGCAGGAAAATCTTCTCCCTAAAATGAATTCAGAGTAGAAATTTCTGTTCTTGGTTTGTGCTAAAAGTTCTTTGTTCTGACCTCAACATCAGGCTATGATGTTGCAGCTCTTGGCGTTACTCACAGAGTAACTTAAAAATGGAAAATCTGATTCCATCATCACAGTTAATAGATTGAAGAAATTTTATTTAAACACCTCTGGTAACTATGGCAGAATTTCAGCTATGCCAAAATAAGATTTGAGAAGAGATTACAGGAGGAATTAAACCTCCTTAAGGCAGCTTGAAGGCAACACAGATGAAGGGAATAATTAACATATAATTGTTATCTGTGTCTTTGGACTATAAAACTGTTGAAAAGTCAAAATAGTAGTTAAAGTACAATTAATTCTTTTAGAGCCAGAAGGATTTTTGTATTCTGCTAGCAAATCTTGTCTGGTACTTAAATAACCTAATTAAGAGAAACAAATGTCCTGAAACTTCAATAATCTATGACAAGTTGAGTTATCAAATGATTTCTTAATTTCAATAGCAAAAAGGATGATAATTCATTCCCGTAGCATAATTAGCTGAGGAGATCTATTGCATATTTGAAATAATAACTATATCTAATAAAAATGATTTCTTTCTCATATTTTTCCATTCCATTAAAAAATGAAATAGCCTCAACATAATTATGAATATTGGTAGGTTAAAACTAAAATGAAGAATAAAGGACAAAATTAATTAGTCATGTTAATGAACCTTTTATTTCATTTACAGAGAAGAAAAATTCTGCAAGGAAATGCTTATTAGGACTTACACCTCTTTTCTGCAGAAACAGGATTCCATTGAGTTTCTTCCTTATTTAGCTGGAAGGGCTCCTTCTCTTACCTGTCAATGCACAGAGATGCAATGCTCATATCAGTGCAAATATCAGCAACATTTTACTATGGTAAATTATTTAGGTGGGAATGGTCTTATCTACTGTGAGTGGTGGTTTCTCACAGTCTTTTCATAGAGGAGGAAGTGTTTAACTCCATACATTTCTCCAGAAGACTTCTGGCCAGGACACAGTAAGTTTCCTTTGCCTCTTTAGGCAAATATACATTTCTACAGATAAGCTTTTATTACGGAATCTTAAAAAACAATTTGTTTGCTTCTGAGATTTTTGTAGCCTCTTCAGAGTATTTTCTGTTCTTGCTTTTGTCAAAGCCATACTGGGGGATGCCCAGATTGAACACTGGAAGAAACTTTTTTACCATGAGGGTAGCCAGGCCCTGTAACAGGCTTCCTGCAGAGGTGGTGGAAGACCCATGCCTTTCAGTGGTCAAGATGAATTGGGATAACTCCATGATTCTGTGATAATGCTCTCAGTAATGCTCTTTTAATTACCTCTGAAGTGACCAGGCAGTTGGACTAGATGATCATTAAGATCCCTTCCAACTGAACCACCCTATTCCATTCTAAATGGCTCCAAAAATCCCCCTCCTTTTTCAAAACACCAGAATACTGGATAACAGAATGGAACAAGCCTGGTCTTGTTCCCATTTGTTTGCCCAAACAATATCCCTTTTGATATAATTTCCATTTTAAAAATTTATTCTATATGTCCCCAGCAGAAGTGTCTCCACTACTGGTCATGTTAAAAAAAATAAAAATAAAAAAAAATCCATAATAGAATACATTCCTTACCTCGCATCACAGTAACAAACTAAGATCCCTGTCAGTTTAATCTGATTTCACCGTTTTCCTCTTTCTAGAAAACCAGTGACCTGTTAAACACAAGATCGATTAACAGTCATACCACGGATAAAACATTTTATAGATTCTTTCTGAAGGAGGAACTGAGGAATACTACACTTGCCATAGCTGTAGAGAAGACTCAGTGGGAAGGTGCCAGGAGAGCCACATAGGCACTGCAAGGAGTAGAGGACTGGAAAAAGGAAACTAGGAGATGTGGAGTGCATAAGGTCCAAGAGTTTGGTGGTGCTTTGTGGACCTCTGGAATGAGGTCTGCTAGTAGTGATCCACTATCCAGTTTTGGTAAAAACATCAGGTTTTAGAGGCCCACTGGCAGAGGAAGGCACTGTCTCTCCCTTGTCTTCTGCCAGCTTCTCCAATCTTCTCCAGCTGAAGAGTTCTTCACATCTCTAGTCTCAATCAAAGTGACTGCATCTTTCAAAATACCAGGTGATATTTCTATATCCCTGAAAATGAATTTGATACATCACTTCATTTTATTGTGCAAGACTGCATGCTGATGATTGATACTCAAATGTGTTCTTAGTACTGCAGTAAAAACTGTAAAAATAAATCTAGGTGGAAAAGGGTCAAAAGTGATTTCAGCAAGTAGTTTCAGAATGTATTTTTGAAACAGAATGAAAACAAGGTAAAGCACACAGAAGAGGGAGAAAAAAAAAAAAAAAGAAATAAAACAGATGATGTCTTCTCCACCTTTCAGATGAATTCAAATTTGGTATGCTATGAAAATGCAAATATAGTGAAGTATAGGTTTGTAAAGTTTTGTTTCTCTAAGGCTTGTACAATCTTGTTTTTATCTCTTTCTTTCTTTCATACCAATTTTTTGATATTTCCGTGTGCAGTAGGTTTACATTTTCAAGTATGGTTCTGAAATAATTTACTTATAATTAACTTATAGCAGAGAAATTTACATTGCAGAGTATTTTGTTACCTTATTTTTTATCTTAAGAATTATTTTTAATAAAGAACAATGAAAACCTCAAGTTCTAGCACTGTAAGGAAAAAATGCAGGGCAAAATGACTCATTCATTCAAACTGTTACTGATACTAACTGGTGAAGAAATAGCAGCACATTAAAATTAGAGACGATATCTACTTAAGCAGGAAATTGGATGAGACTTTACACAGGCTATGTCATGAAACAGACTATGTCAGCATCTTATTCTTCATCAGTTTTCAAAAAATTAGGTTGATTTTGTCACCGTAATACAGGCTAAATTGGTGTGGACTGGAGCAGAATATGCACCATTCAATCAAAAGAAATTTTCCTGTAGACAGCACTATAAGAATAGCAACATTCAGGGAGAAGTTCTAATGAACTGGTTTAAGTAGCTGATCCAGCATTTCTGCTTTGGAGAATCTGTATCGGTGCACACAGAATATACACTGCTATGCTTGACCTCAGATTTGAATGATTTAAGACCATCATGGCAGATGTGGTCAGATTTCTTCTGTCTGTAACAACCCTTTGGCCTGATGGTGACATGCTGAGGTTGCTCCCTCATACCTGACTTCTACTGTCATCATCATATTCTGAAATACACTTTATTTTAGAAATGTAATATTTTTCATTGACAACACATAATTGTATGCATTTTTTTTTAAACTGCTTGTATAAATCTTTTTATTTTACTCTCTGTCTAACTTTGTATTTGATTACTAGCGTCCACATTTATTTATGGTAATTTTATTATAACTGTCATCCACTTGAATGGGTAATGTTTTCTTTTATTGCAATTAATGCAGTTCATAGCATCCATTATTTTTCTGACCACCCAAGTTCAGCAAAAACCTTTGTTCACAGTAACTTTTATTGTGAATTGCAGTTCTGTGGTCAGGTCACTCTTAAATTACTATATGTCACACCTGTCATGTGAAGATGACAGTGAAAGGCTCCTGAAAGCCAGTGCCTGAGGTTGCAAGAAATAAATTCCTCAGAACAGTGAAACAGCTTAAAAACATCACTCTTTTCTTCTCCATAGATTCTGTCCTCATCTCAGCTTTCTGTAGGCTTCTAATTAATCTTGGTTTTCCATTCTGCTTTTTACCATTTTTGGATCTCCTTTAGAAAACCTCTGAGTAACAGCTCAGGTTTTGTAATTCTTTGCACAGATGGGCACTGCAGCTGCTCTGAGGACCAGATCTGCTGAACTCAGAGACCTTTTACAGTTTCTGAAAACAACCATGTTTGATACCTTGAAACCCAAGGCTCTCTCAAAACTTGCTTTTGAAATAAAAAGGCTCAGAGCAAGCAGGTTTAGAGGATTTTTTGTCAACATTTTTTATCCACTTCCAAAATGCTGTCTCCCTTGCTTTGTGCTCTGTCAGAACCAAACAAAGCACAAGATGGAGTGTAGTGCTGGCTCTGATCTCTGGGACGTGCCTGATACACGATAATATTACAAGAAGGTAATGTGAACATTAACAAGGAGCTTCTCCCCATCCTCCATGACCTGCTGACTAATTTCTCTAAATCCAATGAGCTGCAGGAGGGCAAGAGGCATGCAGAAAAACAACTAAAATATTATTGAATTCACTGCAGATACAGAGAGGTTGAGTCCTAATATGGAACTAATTAGTTTTATTTTCTCTTTGGTTTAAAGTTGCAGATCTTGAAGGCTTGTTAATGTTATAGATCACTGGTGCATTGAGGCAGTTGTGATGAAGTCATGTTTATTTGCAAAGGTTATATTAAATCCCCATCTTTTTGGAAGTAAGAAACATCAAATGACAAGTGCTAATCCCATTGCTTACAGTCCCAAGCCATTTTCATGTAAAAGTTGGCTAAAAATCTCTGCCTTCAGGCTGATACTATTCTGCCTTTTCAGATGTAATTCAGTTTTGCTTTTGTGTGTGAGCGAATGTGCTATTTCTGTAGTATTTCTTCCTTTCCAGATGCAAATACTTGTATTTCTGAACACATCCCAGCAAAATATTTGCGTAGGCATTTCCCTTGTTTCAGGTACTGACAAGATCCTGCGGTTTTGTTAAAGCCTGCTGCTCTATAATGAAAGAACTCACTTGCAGCTACACAGTGATATTTTGTTCCTTTTGCAGCCATCCCCAGGCCTAATGCTTGCTTATCCCATCTTTACCTGATCCTACTGGCTGTGAACAGAGTATTTACGGACAAATGCTTGCAGTGCACAGCAGCACGATGCTGAGAGATGTGACAGACAGCCTACCTCAGTTAGTTTCTTGTGATTCAAAGACCAGAATTATGAATCCAGCTGAGTATTTGAACGCAATTATGAATATCAGGCAAAACATTGTCTCCACTTCCTAGTTAGTGTTTCAAACCTCCTGTACTTCTTAAAACAGGAGGAATGCATGTGACTCCACCTCCTATGCAAATCTAATGTTCTGTCTGTGAAAAGGAACAAGTAGAGAACATATATACAGAACTATAGTTCGCATAGAAAGGGATAAACTGAAAAGAAAAAGAGCGGGGTAGGAAGGATTGGATAGGATTGTTTCTCTAGTCAGTAAGTAGTTATTTGAGAAAGATACCAGAGCTCAGGCTGCTTTGTTTAATTCTGGAAATCTGCTCTCAGGTGTCACTATGCATAAATCCTGCTGCACCTTGGAGGAGTAAGACACAGAACAGCAGCTAAGGTTTTTGTGGTCATGTACCGTGTAGCTGAATGGCTTTCCTATTCAGCTCAAGTGGCTTGGTAGGTCACTTTCACTGACACATGGAGTTGTTACTGCTATCAGTGCTGAAACAAATATTTATAACAGCTTGTGCACATGCTGCCTTGCACCCTTTCTCAAGTGCTGTGCAGTTTTGTGAAAGCTGGATAGGAACCAGTCTTTAAACCTTGCAGTATTTGAGAGGATTCTTCAGTGTTACTACAAAAGACATTTTCTTTCTATATTCCATCTCCACCTATTTTTTTATTTTTCTATTTTTACAGTCAGTAAGTCAATTTGCACAGGTTGTAAAGTATAATAAAAGAAGAAATGACAGTACACATTATGCAATTACTGAATGATCCCAAATGCATAGTACAAATCTTAGTACACCTTTAATGGGATGTATCTAGCAAGGTCGTTTATGTTCTCACTCGTACTCCTCATCACTATTACCAGCTCAGTAGGAAACAAATAGAATGCATGAGGGGGAGTAGCTGCAGTTGGAAAAGCTACAGTCACAATAGTTTTGAAGTGTTTTCAAGGCTGATACACTTTTTTAAAGTGAAAAAGTTAGAAGTAAAATGCCTTAGGAGCAGAGGCAAAGTCAAGGCTTCTGCCAGCCACATGTTGTTGACATTAATGATTTGTATATATCTGGAGCCTTCATCCACATTTTCTAAATACCGTGATTTTTTTTTTTCCAACTACAAATAATGAATATGGATTTTTCTCTCAACATCTTTAAAAAAAATAGTATCAAGATCCTTATTGAAATCTAAGCACAGGTATGCAAAATGTATTTGCCTAGTATTTTGGATTTAGAATACTGACTTGATTAGAAATTGTAGTACTTAAATCTGTAAGTGAAAATCTGGAAAAACTGATCCCTTTGAGTTATAAATTTGATTTGATTTTGTAATTGTATTTGAGCACCTAATTCTCAAAATGCTCAGAACATAATTCTGGACACAATGAGTTATGTTGTTGCTTAGCTTAGCACTAGAGCAAAACTGACAATCAAGCCACAGCATTATCTCTTCTGATTACCCTGTGTAGCAAACTGCTTCTGGAATGCAATAAATGAGATCATTTACTGCTTGCCTATATCTCAGAGCAGAGTGCATCCTCCTTTCAAGTTCTCAGTTGTTGTTGGTAAGACCATGAGCTGGTAAGAAGAGCCATAAGAGAATTTCACTGCCATGAACCTGTGCTGTTGTTGGGCAGAGGGAGGGAAGTAAAAAACAACTGTAAAAATTGCTAATATTTTCTTCTTGATTTCATATCTACCTGTATTCATTTCCCAGCATGAGGGAAAATACATGAATTGTCTGTGGGTAAGCTGTAGTTAATTTGTAGATTATCTGTGACTTGTGAAGGAAAAAAGGTTTATTTAGAAACTTTTCCACACTTAGATTGCTTTTCATAGGAGGCTCCCAAGAGGACTGAACTATATTTTCCAGAGTGTCCACCGTTTATGAAGGCAAACTTTCCTTCCAGGGCATTTTACAGCTTAGATCTCAGCCTCACTAAAAGCAATTGTGTGGAGACATGGAAAGGTAAATAACAAAGCAGAGATTTTTGTCTTCGTTTGTCTTTCCAACTCCTTTTCTCACATTGGGAATCAATGAATGAGGCATCCCTAGTGAAAAACAAAACTATCTACAAGAAAAACGGTGGTCTTGAGCTGCTGAAGAAAGACTCATTCTTTTAAAGAAAAATGAAAAATAAAAATCAATGTTTTACCTCCAAGAAGAATGTTTGAAATGAAAGTTTTGTTTTAAATTCAACATACAGATGCTAACAAATCCATGTGCTAATTTGTTTTTTATTATACCTCTTCTTTTTCCTTATATCTAGCTTTGCTATATCCTCAAAGGTCTGGGAAGCTTGTGATACTGTACAATGAAGTCAGTGGGTTCTTTTCTGCTGATTATCTTGAGCTGCATCTGGCAATAAGATACAGTTACTTTTAAAAAAATGTATTTAAATTGCTGATGGCAGCATATTAGGTTATTTGTTGGCATGTTTTATTTAGTGTTGCATTTGCAAACCTAATAATTTAATATCAAAATTTTCATAGCAGACAGTATTTATAAAACAACATGATATACTGCACATCTTCACTAAGATGTGACCAACAGTTTGAGGAAGCTGTTATGTACACCCAGAAGTAAGTTTATTTGTTTTACAAAACCAGTGAAAATTGAAGTGCCATCTCTGGGGACATTCTGCAATGTTTTCATGTTTAGAGAAGACCTAGGAGAACAGAGTCCAGGGTCTAGCCAGAGGACAGACAATCATATGAGCTGCCCAAGAGCAATAGGCAGTAGCACCATGGAGTAAATTGCTTTCAGCATTCGACAATGCCAAGGTTTTCTGGATTTTATACCCTGATTACATGAGACTGGAAGTCTTTGATCTCAATAGAGTTGACATAGAAGTTTGCAGCAGAAGCCTCAAAAGGCTGTGAACGTCAGCTGCATACAGTTTGTGCATTATGGAGCAGTATAAGATAGCTGCTTGTTTCACAGTTTTATGGCATGCTCTTGAAGAGGCTGAGCTACGTCTATTCGGAGCATCATTCTGCTCTCAGTTTTAATGGAGTTATGCTGACATCATTTGATTGTTTTCCTTGGATTTACTCATCCCTTTGTGAGTACAGAGGCATGACCAAATTTATAGAGGCTTCAAAGCCTTGTCAGTGTTTAATGATATCCATTCCACGTCTTTGCTATCCCTAAAAATTAATTAGAGTACAAAAATGGAAAAAAAACATTTCAGCAAATTGTTAAGATTTTATGGCATATTTTAAAACTTTATGTACTGATTTATTATATTATAATATGCTTATAAAGCTGAGATCAAAATAACATTTATTGTTATGGTCTTGGATGCTCTATAGTGAGACAAAGCAATTGACTTTGCTTCAAATATTTCTTGTCTGAATGCACTTTAATAAACAAATAAACCACTTCAAGAAGTGGAACTTATTTGAAATAGTAATAAATAAGTCTCTTCGGAAAGCAACGTCTGGTACACTGAGAAAAGGACATTTTCTGTTAATACAGATGTAATTCGACTGGTGTGTATGTTCATAAGTGACCTCACTGTGACATTTTAAAAAATCATTACAGTTTAAAACAGTGCCCTAGTTATCTCTGGTTATTTTGCTAAGCTTACATGGGAATTATTATACTAAATTGGCTTGTAAGTAGCATATTGTTTGCCTGCAACATAGTCTGTCCAGTGAAGCCGGGTAATATCTGCTTTTCATGTCATGTCCTGCTTTTCATCTGTATTTCCTGCTGAGTTAATTAAGAATTCAGGGATTTTGTACGAGAAGAGGAAGGCACAAGTGACTTTCCCAACAAATAAGTCAAGTAAACCAGGACTAAAGGGAAACTTATCTCTTCTAACTACAGTACCTAACAATGACCACTGACAGGTTTGTCAGACACACACTCCTTGCAAACTTCTTCAAATACTCCACACCTGCCTGTCCCCATGGCCATATACCATTCCCACAAAGACTTTTATTGTGCCTTGCAGACACTTAGGAACAGTTTCTACATGCTATGGATGCTTGTTACTTTTTAAAAAAGCACTCGACATTAAAACATTCTGAAAGTAGTGCTGAGATAGACTGACAAATTTAGGATACTTACAGTGTGATCAGTTAAAAAGATGAAAATTTTGTATATTGCTTTCCAGCAATTAATTATGGAGTGCTGCTGTTCTTTCATGCCTGTAATACTTTGTTGAATTTCCTTTGCTGGTTTTGATTTGTGCCTTGACCTTTATGAGTTTATTTCTGACAGAAAATGGAGAGTCTTTTTTTCTTTTTTTTTTTTCTCTCTTTGTAGCTCTTCATAATTTCTTGCTTTGATTTAAAAAGACACTGGTAGAGCGCTGTGCCTCCACTGTGCCTTGTTTGAGTGTCTGTTAACTTCAATTCTAACTCACTCTGCTGCTATATTTTGCAAATATCTCAAGAGGGGAAAAAAATCCCTCCAGGGATACCTTCTCTTCAAAACTTTCAGCTAGACCTGAAAGTTTATGTGCCAGAGTGAAGTGAGATGAGCAGTGAATGCTGGAATTGGATAATCTTCATAGTTGATTTGATGTCCCACAAAATGGGCTAGATTAGTTGAGGGATGCTCACATCCCTCTCAGATACAAAGTAGGAAGAAAGCTATAGATCTTGAAGGGGTGCCTTGAGCACAAGCCATTACTAATCCAAAATGCACTAAGAATTTAAGCTGAAATTGCTATTTACCTCCAAAGTGATAGAGCTAACAGAGTACAGAATATCCTGGGATGACTTTTTACCACTTTTTCCTACAAAAGTGAAAAGCGGCTTTTGGTTGCAGAGCGATGTCCACAATGTTCTTCAATTACACAATATGTTATACTACATAAGGCTGCTCTAACTGACAAGAAAGTGCCATAGTTCAGCAGTCATGATGTTATGGATAGACAGAGTGTCTTGCTCCATAATTTTGGAAGAAAACAAGAGCATTCTTCAGGTAAGGTGTAGGCAATGTCATCAGGGCAGGCAGCTCTACAGTATTTGTTTTTTATCTGCCTCTTCAAACTAAAATAAAAACACTTGGATTGGAAGCTCATTGGAATCCACCTAGCAAGCTGAAAAACATGTTCTTGTTCAGAATGTCAGAATGTGTCTTTCTCACTCAATTCCCATTTTAATCAAGTTTCTGTTATTTTAGGTGATACAGAGATGAAGCTTTGCTTTAAAACAAAATAAAATAAATCCCCTCAAAAAACCAACCAACCAACCAACCAAACAAACCCAAAAACAAAACCACTGTCACCAAACCAGAACTGCTTACATAAATTTTAGATAAACTCTAAAATACATTCCTATGTACATCACTTTTGGTGCATGATATTCGTGGAGTTGTCATTCTCCATGAAGGCTGCAGTAACTATTGATTGTCTGAAACAATCTCTTAGTCTTTTGTTTTGTTTTATTACAGTGCTATTGTTTGCAATTAATCGCTTCTTGTATACACTCTACAAGATCACTGCTCTCACTGTCCTGGTGTTGTGTTTTTCTAAAATCTTTTCATAAATGTACCTGAATCCAGAGTGAAGGACTTATAAATACAGCAGAGGAAAATCCCTGGTATAAGTCTGAATGTGATCAAAGGGTGTGGATGAGGTGAAGAGTTCTCTGTTGTTTTTTTTTTATTTGTACCAAAAATGTCAGTCAAACTTTCAGAAAGTCAGTAACCAGTATTTTTTTGTTGTTCATTTGTTTTTGGATTTTTTTAAGTATCATTTTTTAAAGAAATGTATAACTTCTAAAAAAGAACGAAGTCTGTTGGTATGGATTCATTCTGAGCTTACAGAACATCTCTCAAGTTCTATATCTTGTTTCCAAATTAACTAATTTTCAGGCATAATCATGAATCTAAGCCCTCAACCAGCAAAAAGCATAGGCTGATTTTTACATCCAAGTAGTAGTAATTTGCTGGGTTGAAATCCATACACAAGCATTCAGATAGATCTGCAACATTTCCTAGTTTGGCTGTGTAACTTATACTGGCTCCCTTTCTGAGAACTGGCCACGCATTTTTTTGACAAGCACAGAAATTGTCTTGTTCTGACACAGTGGGTGTTTTTCTGTGTGCTATTGCTAGGCTTTTATCAAAAACTAACAGTATAAAACAAGTCAAAGCACATGCCTCTTCTAAAAGAGGCTGCATGTGCCTCAGACAAACATCTTTGCAAAAGGCTTTGGCACACAGCTGTGGCTGGAATAGCAGATGTTTAATCGCAGTCTGTCAAATGTACCCTGCTATTCTCTAGAAATGCTGGCTCAGCTGCAGTACATTTGGTATTAAGGATTCTGTCACCAGAATTCTGTGCCAGACCAGCTCAAATGAAATTTAGAACTTTAATTTTCTCTTCAGCTTATAGCACAGTAATAGCTAGCAATTAAAGAATAATTGTGTTGCTTTTGAAAGCTCATAGCTGTAATCAAAATACAATAGACAAAGAAGTACTTACTTTTTTTTTTTTTAACATGTAAATCTAATCACTCTCATGTTGTGGGCTCTCTGGCTGGATTAACTTCTTTTGATAGATTCTGCAATTACTTCCATATATCTCTACCAGGCTAGATAGAAAAAAGGAAAAAGAAGGATTCAAGATAAACTGCTAAGCAAATTCATGCCTTTTTAGCACAGCTCTAACATGAATGTAATTTCTGTTATTTGAGAAGACACTGAACCTTGCTCCAGTTGCATCTCAAGCATGGTGACCAGTGCTGGCTAACTGCTATTATTACTGGATAGGAGACAAATAGAGGCAGATCAGAACACCATACCACACTTCTGAGATCATCAGATGTGGGCCATTGACACAGAAGCCTTTCCTGCACACCAGGGAGGGTTAGTTGCCAACATACTTGTGCATCAAATCCTACTGTCTCACTGTCATGAATATAAGTTTGAGTAGTGACACCTCCTTCTGCCTATGTATTTGATTTGGGAGACTGCTGTTTGCAAACCTAAGTGCAATTTATATTTTTGAGTGATGACTGAGAGATGTCAGCTAGAGAAATTGATTAGGTTGCTTTTTAAGAGAAGTAATACCCTCAGTAGTGCAATATTTCCAAACTCACTCTGCAATATACAAATAGTATTCAGCTGGAAAACCACTGTGTGCACCAGGCTGAGAGAAGCTTTTCAAGCCACGTGTCCAAAAACAGATTTGCTCTTGAACTCACACCTGATCTTTCTATACCATAGGGAAAATCACAAAATATTTTAAACCAGAACTTAAGGAGAAATTCCTGTTTCTTTCCTTTTCCTTTTCCTTTTCCTTTTCCTTTTCCTTTTCCTTTTCCTTTTCCTTTTCCTTTTCCTTTTCCCTTTCCTTTTCCCTTTCCTTTTCCTTTCCTTTTCCTTCTCTTCTCTTCTCTTCTCTTCTCTTCTCTTCTCTTCTCTTCTCTTCTCTTCTCTTCTCTTCTCTTCTCTTCTCTTCTCTTCTCTTCTCTTCTCTTCTCTTCTCTTCTCTTCTCTTCTCTTCTCTTCTCTTCTCTTCTCTTCTCTTCTCTTCTCTTCTCTGTTGTTGTTTAGTATAGTTTTTCTTTTCTTTTGTAAATCACTGTCTAGTTGCTCTTTTCATCAGTTCCTTCAAGAACAGGTTTTGGAAGACTCTTGAGAATAAACAGAGTTTAGAAATAGTAATTCTGTAATGTATTGGTTAGACTGGTCATTGTATGGAGGTCCTGCTACCGAAGGCACAAAGAGGTGTTCTAGTCACAAGAGAAGAGATAATAAGAGAAAGAAGAAGCGAAGTATACTGAGATGCAGAGTGCTCTGTACATGGGAGTACAGCCAAGGGTTATTGTAGTATGACCCATGGAGCTACTGTAGAGAGAACCACTCCTGCTAAGGAGACTTGCTGGAGATACCACATTGCAGGTCAGAAAAAGGAGAGGGAACCTGCTGAGAAACTGTCAGCAGTCATCCTTAGGCAGGCAATCAGGCTGTACAGAAGAACTTGTTCTTATTGTCTCCAGTTGGAAGTTTGCCTGCATTTATGAATTTGAACGTCTAGAGTTAGGTCTATCTTTCACATGAAAGACATGAAAGTGATGGCAGAATTCCTTTCCAGTGTTTTCCAGCAGATGGCATTCAGTCTGAATCAGATTTCTGCACAACACCCTAAAAAGTAAAAAGAATCAAATAAGATGCTTATGAAAAAATGTTTTGTTTTGTTTTGTTTTAAATGTATGTGCATACAGAAAGCACTCCTTCTAGTAAAGCACTGCATATCTTGGCAGATCTTGATACAATGGAAAACAAAATGGTTAATAGATTTTCACCTTTTTGCTTACCAGTCAACCTGGTTAGAAATTTTTTTTTTAATTGTTTCTAGTCAACATATCAGACTTGTTTTAGTTAGACTTTTCTGTTCAGAATGATCTTTTCTGCATTTCTTTGTATCACAAGTTTCCTAGAATGTTTAAAAAAAAAAAAAAAAAGAAAAGAAAAGCCCACCTTTTTTACTATCAAAAACATCTTAAATGCCAGAAATGTTCTGATGTTTCAAGGATCAAACACAAATATAGGATGAGGTTGTTATTATTAGATGCCACACCATTCAATTTGATAGGAACAGTATCACACTGTTAATTACTAATGAAAAGGCAATCCATTTTGCTTCTTATTCTAAATGTAGTTGACTGCGGGAAACCTGGGCAGAACAGGAGACTAATCAGGTCACTTGTTATTTGCACTGTTGCATAAAAAAATAAAATTTCAATTTTTAAATGCAAGAATGCACCCATTACATATTATTTTCTTTTCATTAATATTTAAGCATAAAATAAAAGAAAAAAGAAAAAAGAAAAAAGAAAAAAGAAAAAAGGAAGGAAGGAAGGAGGGAAGAAAGGGAGGAAGGGAGGAAGGGAGGGAGGGAGGAAGGGAGGAAGGGAGGATGGGAGGGAGGGAGGAAGGGAGGAAGGGAGGGAGGGAGGGAGGGAGGGAGGAAGGGAGGAAGGGAGGGAGGGAGGGAGGGAGGGGGGAAGGGGGGAAGGGGGGAAGGGGGGAAGGGGGGAAGTGGGGAAGGGGGGAAGGGGGGAAGGGGGGGGGAAGGAGGGAAGGAGGGAAGGAGGGAAGGAGGGAAGGAGGGAAGGAAGGAAGGAAGGAAGGAAGGAAGGAAGGAAGGAAGGAAGGAAGGAAGGAAGGAAGGAAGGAAGGAAGGAAGGAAGGAAGGAAGGAAGGAAGGAAGGAAGGAAGGAAGGAAGGAAGGAAGGAAGGAAGGAAGGAAGGAAGGAAGGAAGGAAGGAAGGAAGGAAGGAAGGAAGGAAGGAAGGAAGGAAGGAAGGAAGGAGAAAAAGGGGAAAAGAAAAAAGAGGGGAAAAAAGAAAAAAAAAGAAAAAAGGAAAAAGGAAGAAGGAAAAAAAAGAAAAAAGGAAAAAGAAAAAAGAAAAAGAAAAAAAAAGAAAAAGAAAAAGAAAAAGGAACAAAGAAAAAGGGAAAAAGAAAAAAAGAAGGAGGAAAAAAAGAAAAAAAAGAAAAAAAGAAAAAAAGAAACTGTTGCCTTTTAGTTACTATTACTTCAATCAGTCCAGTGCTGAGGAGAGATTGGACTTCGGTCCGATTTAGCTTTCAATAAGACCTTCTGTAGTATGTTATAAATGTAAAGAACTTAATTCATCATGCCAGATTATTTTTGCACTTGATGTTGTTCTAGTGATATGCAATTTTTTTTCTAAATATAATACAAAGTATAAATAAAAAACTTCAGTGCTCTAGTTGGCCACAAAGTTGTTAGTCATACTACTTAAAAACTCAAGTAGAGCAGCTGTAACTAACACATTTTGTGCTCTAATTCTATACTGTTTACTGTCTAACCCAGACAAAACACGACATTGCAAAATTCTGTTTATTTACCGCAAGGCTTGAACAATAAGAAGAATGGCCTACTGCCTTCAAACATCACCATCTCTGGGGACGCTCTGTTCTTTCAAATGGTCAAGTGCACATAACATTTGTTTTGGTGTTAGATTTATGTGGAAGAACAGAGAACATGTTTTTACTGAAATAACTGTGTTTGTTTTCTACATTCTGTTACTCCTTATTTGAATGCTCATTTACAATGAAGGGAGGGAATTTCAATAAATAGTAACTATTTTGTTTTTATGTCATACCATGCTCTGTCTCTTCCTGAACTTCTTCTCCTTGCTGTCAGTGCACAGTCAACCCACAATTTGATTGAGAAAATTAAATTTAATTATGTGTATAAATCAGGATTTTAGGAATTCATGTTAAAACAGGTTGAGGCTAATATGACTTCAGAGAGCTACAACTGAAAGAGACAATGTGTCCTGAGATTTCTGCCATCCTAAATAATGCAGTGATTTCCCTAGGAAGTTGCTCCAAAAGACTCTTAGGGGTCAACTTTTAAAAGTTACTGGGTTGACAAGATTTTGCTAGCTTCAGTTTTCAAAGCAGAAATTTGTTTTGACTTTGCATCCTGTCTGTAGGCAAAATGGAAAAGATTTAAATATATTTCAGTCTCTTGTTTTCCTTCAGTGAGATTACAGTTGTCATTTCCAATGTCATGGGATGTTTATCCCTTATTTGGTTTTTCTTATCTTTGCAATACCATAACTACTAGTTTTATTCGGGCACAGAGAAACTTTAAATTGGGAGTATTGCTGAACTGTTCACATACACAAAGAAGCTTGCAAGTCCCTTGCAGATTTGTCAGTCTTTTACAGAAATTGTCATAAGTCCTAAAAATCTTATGACTGATCTGAACATCCCATTATTGTCTCATGATGAACTACAAGTATGGAAACCACCTTTGTCTCTTCTCTCCTAATTGTTTTTCTTTTCTGTACTATTTATTTTCTTCTGTCTCCTTGGTCTGTGAGTTGTTGAAATTTAGCTTTCAGATGTTACAGTGTATTTTCAAAGTGCTATAAACCTTTTAACTAACATAGTCTGGAACAAATTTTGCACACTTAAAGCCGCTATTTTGCAAAAGTGAATATTAGCTAATGACCTAAATAAAACCTCTTTGTTTCAGCATTTTCTGAGCCAAATTTGAGCCTGGGGAGATCAAGTGGGGCAGGTAACAATTACAGCATTTATCACCTTTTCAGACTACACACTGCCATTTCTTCCCTTCTAGTCATATTGCACACCTGCTTTCATACTGTGCAAATGAATGGTTCTTCTATGTTACTGATTTCTAGGGAAATTGAAAAAAGTTTGGCTACCTGCCTCAGTCTCAATTCACATTCTTCTGTGCAGGATCTCTTTTTCTCCCCAGTGCTCCTTTCTTTCCGCACATTCTGAACGGTATTTCTATCAAACTACTAAAAGCTTTATTTTTAAGTAAAACAAAGGTGGCATTTTGAACTGAAGCTTCTGGGTTAGAATATTGTATCTGGTCATCTTTTGGGTGTTCAGAATGCTCATACACTATGCATGTTGATTCTCACCACGATCTGAGGATTTTGAGAAAACAAGTAGCAAGCATGGCACAAGGCACCGGGCAACACTGACAGTTTTACCAGTGAAATGTGACAATATTGAAACACTGGATATTCTATCTATGTGCAATATCACATTTGCAGTTTTTTTCCTAAAAACATCCTGAAAACTTTTCTTTAGGTGCTATGCTCATTAAATACTGTACAAACTCAGCATTGTCTTTTTTTTTTTTTTTTTTTTTTTTTTTTTTTTTTTTAATATCAATGTTCACTCGGGTTTATATTGCAGAAGAAATCTGTAGCAAATAGTACTTGTTTGAATTTTTTTTTTTCATCCTATCACTTAAAAATTGAGTCATAGGAATTTAAACTAGGATGTTTTCTTGTCAGCTTTAAGAGCTGTTGATTTTGCGTGCTTTGAACGCAGCCATTTGTTCTCATTGATGAGTGTTATTCATGTAGCAAAAATAATCTGCTGAAAGTGGTGTTCTTTTGTGATTTGGATAGTATTGTTTAGGATGGAATAGATATGTGCCGGCTGTCACTTAACACAACAGTAAAGAATTTAGTGCAGAACGATCAGCTTGCCCCCAACTGTTTTTTAATTGCTTTTTAAAAATAAAAATACTAGAAAGAACCTAAGATAGAGATTCAAGCGAAAAACACTTTACAGCCAAGTGAAGAACCATATTAAAGATCTTAACTGCTTTTGAGTGGATTATTTTCCAGTCAGAAGCCTTTACCTTTTCACAGACAAATGGAAAGTGCAAAAATAAGATCTTTCAGATGGAAGCTTGCTTTCTGTTTGGTTACCATAAAATCTCCCGAGTTGGAAGGGACCTACACGGACCATCGAAGACAACCCTAGGCTCCACACAGGACCACTCTAAATTCAAACCCTGTGTCTCAGGGCGTTCGGACATACTTTGAACTCCAGCCGTGCCCACCGCCTTTTGGTGCAGCCCCTTTCCCTGGCACCCAGCTGCCCTCCCCTGACGCAGCTCCATGCCGTCCCCTCAGCCTGTCGCTGTCACACACAGCAGAGCTCAGCGCTGCCGTCCGCTCTGTGAGGAGCTGCAGCCGCCATGAGGGCTCCCCTCAGCTCCTCTGCTCTGAAGAAACACAAGGGACTCAGCTGCTCCTCGTACACCTTGTCCTCCAGACCCTTCACCATCTTTCTAGGCTTCCTTTCGTCTCTCTCTAATAGATTTACGCCCTACTTACAGTGTCACAGCCAACCCACACGCAGTGCCGGAAAGCAGGAGGCACAGCCCCTCCCCTTGCCCAGCGGCAGCGCTGGGCCCACAGCCCACCAGGGCACGGCTGGCCCTCTGGGCTCCAAGGCATTACTGCTGCATCATGTTCCACTTACCATAACTTCAGCACCATTGCCATATACTTTAATAGTACTTATGGTTTCATATTTAAGCAGAGCAGCTGCAGGGATGTCCTGTGTGAGCAGAGCCCAGCAGCGCCCCATGATAGCAGAGCAGCTGCAGCTGACACAGCTGAGCCGTGTGCGATGCTGGGTGTGCTCTGGGAGAGCAGAGCTAAGGGAGGAAACACCACTGTGTGACAGCAGTGGGAGCGAGGGGCGAGCGCTGGGAGAGAAGCGGCCCTGCAGGCACCGACGGCAGTGCAGGAGGGCAGGAGGCGCTCCAGGTGCAGAGCAGCGGCTCCCCGCGGCCCAGGAGAGGCCCGTGGAGGAGCAGGCCGTACCCTGCAGATCTCCCCGTGCAGCCGCGGAGGAGCCCCGCTGCAGCAGTGGATGAGGCCTGGAGGAGGCACAGCCCGTGGATATCCCTGCAGCAGCATCCCAGGCCGGAGCTGCAGCCTGAGGAGAGCAGCCCGTGGCGCAGCAGAAGGAACAATAAATATTAAGTGTTACAAATCTACCATAGCTCCTGTTCCCCATACCCCCAATGCCTCTTAGAGAGGAAGAGGAGGTAAAGGAGTTGGGTGTGAAAGGATGAAGATGAGCCTGGAAAAAGAAGAGCAAATGGGGAAAATATATTTTTGTTTCTCGCTATGTAAACATAATTAAGAGTGTCAGTAAATTAATTATTTTTCCCCACGTTTGGTCAGTTATTTTCCTACTTGTAATTGTGAAGTGATTTCCTCGTCTTTATCTCAACACACTAGCATTTTGTTTTACATTCTGTCCCCTGTTCTGCTAAGGAGGAGGAGCACCTGGTGGCCAGCCAAATCTCCTTTACACTGGAGGAAGATGACTACCTCATTTTTAAAGAATGCATGCCATCAAAATAGTTTTGTATCCTTGTCTTTGTCACATCTAGACATGTCAAAAGTATATCCACAAAGATTATTGGTATCACCGTGTTGTTGTACCTGAGGACAAAACCTAGCCTGGGCAATACACACTGATGGTTGGGTCTGGCTATAGGAGGAACTGTGCTGAGCAAGGCTGTCTAGTGTGTCCATAGAGTAGTGCACTACATAAGTCTACACAGCAAGAAATTTTACTGGGGCTCCAAAATGCATCTGATGTATTAAATGTTTTCAACCACCATCTAATGCACTGTGCCATCTAATTAGTTGTGGTTTAGATGCATGAAAATAAATAACATAAATATAATGCATACATATTGTGCTGGTGAATACAACTATGTCACCTATGTAATGCTATCATCCTCTTAATGCTTACTACCTACCTTGTTTTCAAAATTTTAAAATAAGCAAGCTATTTATTATGGAAAGCAACTTTTAAAGCTGTGATGTATACTTTTGGTTCCATTTGAAACTACTGTAGTATTTACAAGCAGAAATTTTAGTATTTACTCCTGGATGATTCTAGAAGTAAATTTAAAACATATGACTGGTCACAGAACAAAATTTTGTAAATACGTTTTAAAATATAATAAACAGTTAAAATGGCAACTTTAAAAAGTGTAAAGTAGATGGTTTTCTAGATGACATTCTGCACTCGAATTTAAAAAACAGTTAGCTATGTGCTCTGCTATGGATAGCTTAGTTTCTTTAACAGGTTTACTCTTCATGATGATGATTGCCCACACTTATTTATAAACTTAGTTTGTTTTCTAAGACCAAGTCTCACTTTAGTCTGCTCTGGTTTAATAAAATTTGTGCTTCATTTAGGCAAAAGATAGATTAAAAAAAATTAAAAAAAATAAAAAAAAAATTATAGCATCCTGCCTGAAAGTGTTAAGACTTATATTGTAGAAGTATGCAGTAGGAAACTGTACTGCTGTCAGCATGAACATTATTACAGTTTCCTTTAACAGTCAGCCTATAAAACTGCACTGAATTTAAAATGTAAATGTTACCAATAGTTTGTTGCTTATTTCACATTTTTAGAGAGATTCTGCAATATTTTGTAGCCCTGTGTTGCTGTGACATGCAAGTGCTTAGACAGCGATAAACTGTTATATGAATCACAGCATCACTTTGTCACTGCATTGTGATTTCAATACAGTTTAGTTATGTATTACCAATGGAAAATTCAGAAAATTCACATCCATTATCAGTATTGTCACTGTAAAGTTCTCATGCGGAATATACAACACCTCTTAGCTCTTAAAGCAATTTGAAATAAAACTGAAATCAATGCAGAACTCATCAGAAGACTTTTAATTCATTTATATGCACATGCACCCGCATACACGGAGTCAAGTATATCGGCACATAAAGCAATTAAGTATGTAATAGGGCAGAAGCATATATGCTCAGCGGGAAATGTAATCCACACTTTTGAAAACAGGCTACAATGAAGATGCTGCAAGAGGCACAAAAGTGAAGTCAAATGATTATGATAGGCTATGTTGGATTGGAATGCTCCCAGTACTGCAGGCTGGTTGCAATGCCCTGTTCTGATGACAGTGAGGTCTGTCAGCGTGCCTTCTACCACACTTTGAAACAGTTGGGTACTCTGTTCATCTTAAAACAAACAAACAAACAAATTTTAATTATCCTAATGATTCTTTGATTGTTTTAAAACAGTTAAGTAGCAATAATAGAGAAATGCAAATAAAAACGTTGTATTCCTGAACTCTTCTTTAGCATAGAAGAATACACCTCCATCTTTTGTGAGTGTGTCTACATATACATACCTATGTATTTACACAGATAAAATACATATTGTGACCACCTGGTCATGAAAAAAAAAAAAAAAAAAGAAAAGAAAAGAGAAGGAAAGAAAAAAAAATACCTAAAAATATCTGCTTTACCCATTACAGTTATCTTCGTCATAGGAAAATAATATAATGCTGATTCTAAGAAGGCCGGAGGGAAGGAAGCTAAGACTGTAGTAGTCTTCCAGTTCTTTTCATGTTTCTTTTCTATACTATCTCATATTGTACTGCCAATAAGAGCAGCTTACCTTTTTCACTTGCCTGTCCTCCAATTCAACAAACCAGTTTCATCTCTTAACTAAAACAACAAATGTGCCTGTGTTTTCTCATGTTTATCTTCATCATAAGTTGCCCTTCGTTTCCTCTAACAAAAAGGAGAATGCAGTTGTTATTTCAGGATAGCTGGATACCTTGTTGAATTCTTACGTATTATAATGTTTGGAGTTAGATGATCTTTTTACCATTTATTCATTCAGATGTAGTTGCATCCTAAATAAAATTTCCCAGTTGCTTTATTTTATCATACATTTCCACAAGATGTCAGCAGCAGCATATTATTCTAAATATCGATGCTAGCTCATACCCTATACCTTTCTAAGTAGAGATGATTTTAACATTTAGCATTATTCAACAACAGTAAAGATCAAACTTGTTCCTGGCCTTCAAGAAGTTTCCATATGTGCTGATCAGAATTTGTATTCAGGTTACTGAGAGAAAGTGTAAACATCCTACAGATGCAGTGATGGATATAAGTGTATTTTATCTGCACTGCCCTATGATTCAAGGCTGTAAGACATACAGATCATCTTCTCTGCATATAGCATCATAATTAATAATTGGTTGTTGCTTAACTCAGTAAGGGAGTGGCAGCAACAGTGGCAGCAAAATCAATGCTTTAATAGTTCTCAAACGTAGAACACTGAACTTGCTGACTTTTTGGCCCATATTAAAAATATCTGTTTTAGCCTGGTAACCTAGTATAGTTATGTGCAAAGGAGACACTAAATCAAAAGGCAATAAAGTCCTCCTAGATGACCTTTAATCCTATTTTAGCACCCATTTAGTTCAAAGTAACCAGATATGATGGATCTACACATGATGGATCCACAGTATTTTCAAATACTTAAGAAGCAAAACTTAAAATGGGTAAAGAAAAAATACCAGTTGTTCTGAATGAGTTCCTCTTCTAGCAAAGCAAAGCAAAAACTCATTCTAAGTCAAATGTCAGATTGAAAGACGCATTTAAAGTAAGGAGAGTAACATGGATCCCTTGCCTAGCACGTCAGTCTTTTGGTCTACCAACCGTGAGTTTTAAGAATTTTAGAAATAATCTTGGCTAATTGTAACTTCTGTTGTGCAACCAACATTTAAAATACCTTTTGAAAATCTCAGTATATAACAAGCCTATATTGTTTTAACTCAAAATCTTAACTTGAAACTCTAGAAAGTCACAAATTGTACTTCTCGATTCCATCTTTCAAGGTAAAGACATGCTTTACTTCTCATACACACATACATCATTTAAACAACTCTGTGTCTTTAAAAGTGCAACATAGTATGTAGGGAAACAAAATTATTATTTTTTTTTCAGCTAGGTTAACTGGTTGATTTCATTTTCCTTCCAAGAAAGAAAGCATTGGAAAAATCAGAGCAGTGAATGTAGAAAGGAGAAGGTTGATGAAAGAACAGCACTTAACAGTGTTCAACCACAAAAACAATAGAAAAGAAAGAATCACATTTATTTTTTCTATTTCTATTGTCAAAAAGACTAGAGGGTTTGAGTTCAACAGGAAAAAAACAGTAGCTACATGTTTGGAAAAAATATATGAGATTGCCTGATCGATTTACAGTTTAGCAGAGGATTACATCACATTCCAGGGCATTTAGTTGAGGAAATCTTGAGGTTTTCAAGAGTTTATCCATTTGTCAACATTAATTCAGGCAAATGAATGGACACTTCTATTTTTCCATGTTTTGGCAAGGAAGTAGTGGCATGAATGCTGAAGACTCCATTGAAAGGCAAATTTCATGTGGAACTAACTATCTCAGTGTAAATCCCATGGTGCCATGGCATGGCAGATTTTATTTCCACATAACTGAAATAATTTAGCTCAACCATGTCTGACTTCTTCAAAATCAAACAGTACCACCTTGTCTCCACAAGGACTGATCTGATTTAATGTGACACTACACCTTTCCTGTTGTAAAAGCATGGCTGGGATTTTAGAAAAGCTACACAGAATTAGGCAGAATCACGGGGTGACACTGAGGCTATTAACTCACATTGGCAGTAAGTGAAAATATCTGATTGAAATGGATGTTCAAAATGTTTGGCAAAAATTTTGACACCAACTTATAACAGAAACGTTCCTGTATCCAACTCAGTGCCTCAGTGTAGACTCTAGTGTGCAAGCTGAAGTCTAGAAGGAAATGGATGACTGACATCTCTTTTCACTCTAAAAAGCTGTGGAAACAGTTGGAAAACACAAGAAGGTGAGGTATCTGTTTTGGCTTTTCTCACAATTAGCTCTTCAGGTATTGGTTCTTCTAGAGGCTTGGCTTGTCATGACAGAACGGAGATGACTGCATATGTAGTCAATATATTTTTAAGATTAATGAGCTATGTTATTTTAATGTGCTTCCAAGATATTAATATAACTAATAAAATGTCCTGAGAGATAATGGACTTTATGGAGCACATCTTTAGCTCTCTATTCATGAAATAATAAGTCTGACCTTGATTTCTGTTTGTTCTTCTATTAGATACAATAACAATGCCAATTTTTGAAAATATAGTCATTTCTGAGGAGAAATACATTAAGCTGTAATTCAGTTAAGAACTTGGCAGCCAATATACAAATTATCAGCCATGAAAATGTTTATCTTCTGCTCATACAGAATCACAGAATCACAGAATCACAGAATCACCCGGGTTGGAAGGGACCCCAAGGATCATGTAGTTCCAACCCCCCTGCCTGGCAGGGCCACCAAACATACACATTCAGATCAGGTTGCCCAGGACCCCGTCCAACCTGGCCTTAAACACGTCCAAGGACGGGGCATCCACAACCTCCCTGGGCAGCCCGTTCCAGGGCCTAACCACTCTCCTAGTAAAGAACTTCCCCCTAACATCCAACCTAAATCTTCCCTCCTTCAACTTGGATCCATTTCCCCTAGTCCTGCTGTTGTCAGCCCTTTTGAAGAGTTTACTCCCCTCCTGGGTGTAGGTTCCCTTCAGGTACTGATAGGCTGCAATGAGGTCACCCCGCAGCCTTCTCTTCTCCAGGCTGAACAAGCCCAACTCCCTCAGCCTGTCCTCATAGGGGAGGTGCTCCAGCCCCCTGATCATCTTAGTCGCCCTCCTCTGGACCCTTTCCAAAATCTCAATGTCTTTCTTGTACTGAGGGCTCCACACCTGGACACAGTACTCCAGGTGGGGCCTCACAAGAGCCGAGTAGAGAGGGACAATCACCTCCCTGTCCCTGCTGGCCACCCCTCTCCTGATGGAGCCCAGGATCCCATTTGCCTTTCGAGCTGCCAGAGCGCACTGCTGGCTCATATTCAGTCTCTCGTCCATCAGGACCCCCAGGTCCTTCTCTGCCGAGCTGCTCTCAAGGACCACTCCTCCCAGCCTGTACAGGTGCCTGGGGTTCTTCCGGCCCAAATGCAAAACCTTGCACTTTGCCGTGTTGAACCTCATCAGGTTCACCCGAGCCCAGCCCTCCAGCCTGTCGAGGTCCCTCTGAATGGCATCCCTTCCTTCCACCGTATCAACCGCACCACTCAGCTTGGTGTCGTCAGCACACCAAGTGGATCATACGTACGTAACTTCATTCTTCACAAATTCCCAGTACATTACTTGTGTATGGAGTACTGGCAATCATGTGACATACTTCATTCTCCCTTCCAAAACTTGCTTTTAAAATTTGGTATATTTTTCACTGGAAAGAAGTAATTGCTGCATTTTGTATCCTAGCATAGAATAAACTGAAATTAGATAGAAAGGTCTATTCTGAAAGTTAGTTCTCAGCCAAAAAGAACTATCATGTATTTTGCCAGAGAAAGAATTTGTTTGGGAAGTAGGGTAAGACAGTGGAGAAGAAAGAAGCATCAATTTGTCGAATTTCATTGTAATACTTTCCAGCTGCTTCAACAAATCTCATCCCAGGTATTTTCTAATTCTGTTTCTATGATGAAAGTTACTGTCATTGTTGATTCTTGCTATGGAGTGCAAAGAAACTTGTGGTCACAGAAGGGCAGTTAAGACCATTTCTGGAAAGATCTGCAAAGCAATGATTTATTGGGAGCCTAAATTTCACCTGTAATTATTTAGCTAACCCAGTTAGTAACTCCAAATTATACACACACTATTTAAAGCATTCAGTCATATTTGTTACATCACATAATGGTACTCTGGCCTGTTTCCCCACATAAGTTTTCTATCAGGTTGAAGAGGTCACAAGCACATTTTTGTTGTCTGCTTGTTTTCTCCCCAGTTCTTAAAAATGGAACAGGAAAATGTTGGGAAGGCAGGGAGTCCCTTCTGCTCTGGGGAAAAAAAAGAAAAACACACAACAAAAAACACATCGGCAGTGCAAATCATTTAGGCATGCACTTGTGCAACTTTCTCAAATCAACAGGATATTTTTGTGACAGTTTTATGCAATGATGAAAGATTAATAAAGAACTCCAGAAAAGCTCAAGACTGTGCAAGTTATTGGGTAATGAAAAAGTGGTGAGGTAATCAGATCAGGGATTTTTTCCACTTTTTTTTTTTTTTTTTTTTTTAGGTTTTTATTCTTTTTCCCCTCTTTTTTTTTTCTGTTAGTTATGTGTAGACATATTTTTGGCACGGGCACACTTTAATCTGAGTGTATTCGGAGTACATACCTGCCTACTGATAGGAAGCAGCGCTACAGAAATCTTACAAGGAAAGAAGAGGGAAAGATTAACAGGAAACCTTGTCCAGTGTCTTTGGACAATCACCACAGATTTGAAACCACCTCACAGGAAGCCAGAAAAGAAAGTTACAGTTTTGTAACCACAAAAAAAAAAAAAAAAAAAAAAAAAAAAAAAAAAAAGGAAAAAACAATCACAGAAGTCATCCTGATGGCCATACAGCGTGTTCTTATGAAAGGACCTGGATGTGCACTAGTCACCTTTTGCTTGGGAATAAAAACCAGGCGGAGGGTTTTTGCAATACTTAAAATGTCTGACAAGTGTGGATAGCTATAGGAGAACAGCAGTTGCAAAATAATCCATCGTGTTAGTGAAGATACAACCTCCAGAACCCAGTCTCTCTGGACATCAGTTCAGCATATGAATCATTCCTGGCCAACTTGGTGGCCTTCTACAACAGTGACAACATTGGTAGACAAGGGAGGAGAAATGATGTCTTCGTCCTTGACTTTTCAAGGTCAAGTGTCACACCATATCATCCTTATCTCTACATGTAAGCTGGAGCAGATAGTGTTTCATGTATGTGTCTTTGCTTACATGTCCTTGCAAACATGTAGCAGCATTCAAAACTCTGGGTGAACACGAAGAATAGCAGACAGGTTTTCCAGTGTACGGCCTTGTAGTGATTCAAAAATCACTTTTTCCTTGCTCTCATTTCATCATGTTTCTGAATATTACACAGTCTTTATCTGTTTCAGCTAAGTGAGTTGAGGCTTTAGGAGGCCAATGTTGTTTATGTTTTTGCGTGGCTGTGACAGGTCAGTAGGCTGTAAAATGAAAAACATACTTTGTTTTTTCTGTGAGTTCAGAGATCTTCACCGTAAAATATTATAGCCATAGATGAAGCAGTTTGTTTCTTTTGTTTCACTCACCATGTAATTCTTAACATCTGTTACTGATTATTATTTCTCAGCTCTCTATTGCATGTCTTGCTCTTTATGAATATTTTCTATTGGTGACACACTGTCCTCTGCTCAGCCCTGGCTTTTTGTACATGAGTTTATGTATGGGTTTGCAAATTCAGGCAACTACTCCATGAATGGAATTTGCTATTCAGCTGTCTTGCTTCAAGCGAAATATCCATTTTTTGTCAGAGGATTTCTCTCATTCGTGCATACTGGGATAGGAATAGGATGTGATAATGTATACTATCTTTCCAAAAGAATCCTAATTTCTTGCTCAAATGTAGACTATTAGAATACAAGACTGTGTAACCTATCATAATTTTGATTAACACTTTCTTGCTCTTCTCAATCTCTCTGCTGAGAGATTGCTGAAGAGGATTTTATTGATTTAATTTTTGTTATATCTCATTTAATCTAAATCTAGGCTTCTTTTAAGCTACATGTATCCAAATTTACATGCCCTCCTTTTTGTTTCTGGCAAGAGATTAATGACAAGAGTTAAGACTCTTCTTGCAACTCATGAAAAATGCAGGGTTTCTGCAACAGCTCTTATGAACAAATGTATTTGCCATATCTGCACTCAAGAGCTACATAGTTTCTAAAAAGAAAGAGGTTTTTATGTAAAATAATTTCTTCTTCACTAGTAAAAAATAACTTTTTTCATCACCTCTTATTTCGTCTAAACATATTAGAGTATTTTAAATGTGTTAATATGTTATCATAGAATTCTGAAGGCTCCAAATCAATGATATGCTGCATTAATTGTATTTCCCACAGCATTCAGTTATTTTTCACTTTTTGTTTCCTCTCCTCCACTAATGTACAGAAACACAAATACAGTGAGAGTGAACAGGTGACTGAAGGTGATGAAATCCATGACGTTTCTTCTTATTATTGGCAATAATAATAGTATTGTTTTCTTGTGCTTTCTTATCTGTTTTTCTGTGGTGGTTTTTTTTTTCTTTTCTATTTTTTTTTCTTTTTTTTTTTTTTTCTCTTTATGGTATAAGCTAGAACCTCCCTTACTTCACACATGAGCCTTTTTCTCCTATGGCTGTGTTTTCTTAATTCCCATTATTGCTAACAATATTGCATCCACATTTCAAGGGGAAGATAGATTCCTTAGTGACTAGCAGTAACATTTGTTTTAAAACTACCAAGTGCACCATATAAATGTCTTGTCTCAGTCATTTTTATTTTTCTGATATGCACAGGCAAGCAGACTGTCAAAACTAGAAAGAAGCTCTTGGAGGTTACCTGGACTTTAACTTCAATATTGAAAAGAAACTGGGTATTAACTAGGGACAGACCTAATGCTGACTTTGAAACCAAAGTGGGGTATTTTGATTTCCAGCTGGACTGGTCTCTAATGAAAGCTGCTTGAAAACAGCTGTGGAAAGATGTAGTTTTTCCTCTCATTAAGATGAAATCGATAACTTTGGAGTACAGTCCTTACTCAGTGGGTTACAGACATTTAGTTACAGATCATTTCACTGGTTCAGTGTCTGTGCATTAATAATCTCAAGATATTTCTTCTCTCCCCCCTTTTTCTTAGCTCCAGTAACAGAAGAGATCTTTACCACCCACCATTGTGACAAATATTGGAAAAAAAAAAAAAAAATCACTGGAAAAAACAAAAAGTTGGAAGATTTCTGGTTGTGAAATTTTAACAAGTTGAAGATATCAAAACAAGTGGTTGATCTAGGCTCCAGATTTCTCAAATATATTACTACTAAATTCTTCTAATCACTGAGATTGCCAGCATTAGCCAAACCCAAAACTCAGCTAACTGTACTGCCCGAATGGTCCCATCCTAGCATGGTTTCAATGGAGTGGAAATGAAGTCACTGAACAGCATGAGTAACAAAATTTCTGCCTCATCTACTTAGACCTTAAAGAAAGAAAGCATTTCAACACAAATGTAGTCACAAACCCATGGAAGGATTGCAAGGTTTTTTTGGTTTAATAAAAGGAGTTAATATGTGAATGGCAACAACTAGAGCATCCATTGTGTCTCAGTGTCTATTTTCAATCCATCAGGATAGCTTCAGAAATATAGATATTCACCTAACTCTCTCTCTAAAAATTCTTAATTGACAAAGTCTCAGGTGGAGTTGAAAATTTCATCATAATCTCTGTATGGATGTGTAAAAACAGTTTAATATGAAGTTACTGTTACAATAAACCTCTGTTTTTACATACCTTCTGCCTGCCTTATCCCCTCCATTATGGACCACTAGGTGCCACTGTGCCCTAAGGAAGAAAATAAAATTCGGCTGCTTTAAACCCAGAGTATAAACAATTTTAGAAAGCCTGTGTTGACTCAAAGGCCAAGATTGCTATAAGTGCTTTTGTGATCAGACACAGCTAGACTGCTGATAAGAATGATTCCCTGAAGTAGGGGGTTTACCTCAGGAGGCTGAAAGTCCTTGGAGGTACCCAGCTGTTTGCTGAGCCGGTGCTAAAAACTGTGGGATCTTCCAGAACTTTCCCTGCACAGCAGGAGCATCAGCAGAAGTGTGCATGCTCTTTGTAAGATAGCTATTACTGCTTTCTCACTGTTTCTTCCTTGCAAAGAGAAGACAGCATGCTCATAGGAATGTTGGCCCTCTTTTTCTTGGCATAGTTGGTTGAGATATTGTGGTATTTTACCACGGAAATGACAAGGCAGGAGCTTGGGCAGCATAAGGCAGTGAAGCAGTCTGTGTCCTGGTGCTGCTCAGCAGAACTGGATTGTCTGGAAATGACTGGCTTTCTGGAGGCATTAAGACTGAGTATAAGTGCCAGGACAATTACAGTTCTTATGACATAGGCCCAACAGTAAAAAGCACTTTTGGCAATGAGGTGCTTTAATTGCTGAAATTCTGATTTCCTGGAGTAATTTATAATTGCGGGTACTAAGTGCTTGAAAGTAGGAAAACAATCTTCTTGTATTTCCAGGAGGATGAGCTGGGTAGTGGCATGGTGCTTTTGTCCCAGCTGATTCTGTTGTGGTTGGATTTCATAAAGTATATCAAAGCCTAGTAAAAAAAGCTCCAAATATTGAATCCAATTTCATGATCATTAAAAGACAGGCAAGTGAGAACACATTAAGAGGAGTAATGTCCTTATTTGTTTGTTTGTTTAAGACTTCTTAAAATTTCTTACTTTTAATTTTCCTGTGACTTGAACTTACATATTCTGCCTACCAGCACAGAACAGCCGGAGTTCTGTCTCAAAAGACATCTGACAGTTTATTCTGAGTGGTGACATCCTTCAGAAAGCATTTTAATGATCCATAGAACACAGACATAATATTTCCTGCCTCCCAGAACCCATATCCTCAAACCCTTTTCAGGTTCTATTTGAAAAAGATCCGATCACTCCCCCAGTCGCTCCCTTAGTCTGAAAAACTGCAAACAATACAACAATTGACAGCAGTGGGTGCTGGAACATTTGAACAGGAGGACAAATTTAGCAAAAGCCACCTGGTTTGTCAACTCTCGTGGATCTACCAACAGGAATGGATTTGCCCTATCGTATTGTAGAAGGGGACAAAATCTCTGTGATGCACATAAAGAACATGCTAGGCAAGACAGTTTGGGTTATTTCTGCCTCTGGCACCGGCAAGCCTATTTATGGGATTGCTTTTGCTCAGGGACCTGCATGCATGTGGTGGGTAATGCAGAAGGATGATGATATTTGGTGTGTACCTCAAGGATTGGGTTCGGTGGGAACAGCCAATAATTTGAATGGTATGATGTTAACTGCTACATAATTCTGCACGCCATCACTGCTATGGTCACTATTCGCCTTGTTATTAGTGTTCCACTAAGAATGATCCAGATCAAAGAATAAATTCTGATGGAAGCAAACTTGTTTCAGGTGCATTACAAACCAACACGGTGCATCATCCCTTCACCCCAAGTGACTGTTACAATGGAGGGAGTCCAAAGTCATGGACTGAATGAACTCCATGGACAATTTACAGGGATGGCCCACAGACCATGGGAATAGTATGTGTGTATAGACACCAAAAGCAAGACTGATAACTAGTTAGGATGCATGGGAAATTGTGGAACATGAACATGTGTAAATGCTATGGAATAAGATGTGGATATTGTTCTGGTTTCATCTGGGAAAGAGCAGATTTTCTTCATAGTGTCTGGAATGTTTTGGCTTTAAGACAAAAGGATGTTGACAACACATTGATGTTTCAGTTGTTGCTGAGTAGCGCTGCACAGAGCCAAGGGCGTTTCAGTTCTTCAGCTTCTTATACAGGGAGTGAAAGGATTGGGGGGGGCGGCACAGGGAGATGGGAGAGAACAGAACCAGGACAGCTGTCTAAACTGGCAGAAGGGATATTCCATACCACAGAACATTATGTGAGTTAACTATAAAAAAGTTTCAGATGGCAAAAACAGAACATCATGTTACTCTAATAGGGGAAGTCTCAATGAGTAGCAAAATATCACCAACAGCGAGGTAAAACCCTCAATTCCTAGACTGAATAATTTGTTTACAGTGAATATCTTGTCCCACAACCACATCTGGCACCTTTTCCATCCCCCTCAACCCATCTCCCTGTTTTTCCTGTTTCTCATTCCTATGCTTGTCACCATGGTAGTTCTAGAAATACAAATTGCTGTTCATGTTGGTGCCAGGCGAATACAGAGCAGTGTCCGCCGAAAACTGCTCAGCTCCAGTATTTTGTCTATCTTCACTCGCAACTCAGAGGATCCCACTCACAGTGGCTCTGCAGCTCACACCCTGCACAGGGACCAGGAGAAGGATTTAATGGAAGCACGTCCACACCGGGTGCAGAGAGCACCGGCTCTCGAACGGCACAGTGTTGGGTGTAGGCGTGAAGGGCGAACCGTCAGGAGAGACGGAAACTGAGAACAACACGTACTTCTGCGTTCTAATCTTTTATTGGAAATGCGTAAGCCCCGCTAGGAGCGCCGGGGGCGCCGCCTCTTGCAGGGCGGAGGAGCGCGCTGGGCGCTGCCGGCCCTCCTCTTGGTGGGGCGCCGGGGCCCCCCAGCCGAGCGCTTCCTGCCCCGGCCGCGAGCGCAGGGGCCGCGGCTGCGGCGCTGCTCGGAGGGACCGGCTGCCTCGGGAGCCGGCTCCTCGCCAGGACCTGTGCCGAGGGCCCCGCTGGACGTGCCGGGGCGCTCCTGTGCGTCGGGACCCGCGGAGCTGCCGGAGGGCACGGCGCTGGGTGCGACGGTCCCCTGAGGAGCGGTGGCAGGAGCAGACGGGGCCGCGGAGCCGTCCTGCTGCTCCTGGGCAGCGCTGGGATCTTGGAGGCCCAGCAGCCTCCGGGCCCCCGGGCCGCACCGGCTCTCGATGGTTGCGATGAGGCCGTCGATGAGCGGTGCGGAGCTGGGTCCCATGATGCCCTGTATGCACCGCACCAGGATGTCTCTGTTTGGCCCCACCTGGCAGAGGAGTGCCTGGATTATGCTCTTTATCCAGTTGATCTTCCACCAGCGGAGCTCCCCGTTGCGCTGCAATTCCTGCTCCAGCCAGGGCAGCACCGGGTCCAGGATATCTCGTCTGTCATAGAAAAGTGCTGCCCACTCATCCAGCAGCAGGCCGCCCACTCGCTCCGGCTCCTCGGCCATGGGCACAGGGGACAGCGGTGGAAGGGGTGGAAGAAGGTCCTCCTCGCTGTCAGGGTCGGAGGCAGTGGTGGCGCCGAAGCCGGCGGGCAGCGGCACTGCGGGCGGGGAGACGATGCAATCCACGAACTGATTGTCTCCCCGCACAGAGACCCGGATGGTCTGCATGGCCGTCCTGCACAGCGGGCAGCTGTCCCTCAGCCTCGCCCACCGCTGGATGCAGCCAAGGCAGAAGGTGTGATTGCAGGGAATCACACAGGCCGTGTCCTGCCGCACGTCGCGGCACACAGGACACGTCCATGCCTCTTCTGCAGCCATGGTCTTCTCGCTGCAGGGGCTGGGAGAACTCAGGATGACGAGCTGTTCTCCTTCAACGCAGCCGCAGAGGTGCTGTCTGCCCTGCAAAAGAAGGGAGGTCACAGTCACTCGCTGTGCCAGGGTGTGCGAGTCCTCAGCACAAAGCCCTCCCAAGCCCATGACTGGGCCTTCTCGTGCTCCCCGCTGGCACAGGGCCAGGCTCCCCACGGCTGCCCTGAGGGACCCAGGTGTCCCCGCACCACTCACCTCCGCTGCTGCGGGTGCGCTCAGTAGGGTCCCGGCTGCCTGCACTAGGCAGGGCCGGGGGAACAGAAGCGATACTGCGGGGTCAGGCACTGAGATGCTGTGAGCAGCCCCAGGCATGACCCAGCACAGCACAGCCAAAACCTTGCTCGACCTGCAAGCCTCGCAGAGCTGCTCAGCACGGTCCAGGAACGAGCCAGACTGAGCCAGGCTCTGCTGGCACCCCACTGTGAGCTGTGAGGGCAGAGCTGTCACAATCCGTCACCCGGTGATGTCACAGCCTGTTGCTCAGGGACATCACCATGGGCTGTCTGCCCCCACAGCACCCACCCATGTTTCAGATATTACCTCCTTTTCCTGTTCCTGATTTGCTGTACCCTCCCTTCATTCCTGCCCACCTTTTATGCTCGACATTTGACATTAGTGCACAGGCCTTTCTTTTTCTCTGATTAAACCAACTCTAATTTTTCATGTGTTTCCTCTGTTTTGTCAATAGTAAATTGTGGACTTTTCACTGATGTGTTTCGTAGAAATTACGTTTGGCATTCTCTTCTTGCTTCAAGAATGCCGTTTCAAATGTTCCCTCATTGCTCTTCTGTCAGCACTCTCCTGGTGCTGGAAAGGATTATCTTCCATTGTCAGTTAGAGAATATCTTTCTTTCCGAGTCCTGCATCCCATCTTGAATGGGCAGTGAGTCTATGGGGAGACAGGGTAGGGTAGGAATTTTTAAAATTTAGATTACTTTATGAACTATGTTGTATTTAATCTCGGAATGAAAGTAAAATATGGTTTTCTTCTGAGCCATTAGATGCAAATCACAGGAATGTTTTCACAAACATTATTTTGTATCAGGCTGGCTGTGAGTAAATATCTATTTTCAGTAAGAGTTGTAATGGCAGCATTACAGCTGAAATTACATTCCCTGCACTATTCCGGTTTTGAAAATAACTTGCCAAAAATTTTACACGTGATATATTTCTTAAGTGAATTATATATGGAGTCATTATTTATTCTGTCCTGGCCAAATTCGGATTTGGAAGCAGGCTAAGAAGGACTATAACCCTATGGTCTTAGGACTGGTGCTTTTCAACATCTTTATCAGTGACATAGATGATGGCATTGAGTGCAACCTCAGCAAGTTTGCAGATTACACCACGCTGAGTGGTGCAGTCAATACATTGGAAGGAAGGGAAGACATCCAGAGGGACCTGGACAGGCTGGAGAAGCGGGCCCATGAGAACCTCATACGGTTCAACAAGACCAAGTGCAAGGTTGCAGTTGGGCCAGTGCAGTCCCACATGTTTACACAGACTGGGGGAATAATTCCTTGAGATTCCTGGTAAAGGAGAAGCTGGACATGAGCCAGCAGTGTGCACTTGCAGCCTGGCAGGCCAACTGTGTTCTGGGCTGCATTAAAAGAGAAGTGGCCAGCAGGGAGATGGAGGGAGTGGCCAGCAGGGAGATGTCCCCATCAGCTCTTATGAGGCCCCATCTGGAGTACTGCTTCCAGGCCTGGGGCCACCTGCGCAAGAGAGACAAAGAGCAGTTGGAACAGGTCCAGAGGTGTGCCGCTGGGATCATCAGAGGACTGGAGCATCCTTTCTATGAAGAAAGGTTGAGGGAACTGGTCTAGTTTAGCTTGGAGAAGGGAAGGCTCTGGGGAGACCTCATTGTGGCCTTTCAATATTTGAAGGGAGTACATAAACAGAAGGGGGCCCGACTGTTTGCTAGAGTAGATAGTGATAGGACAAGGGGGAATGGCTTTAAACTGAGACAAGGGAGGTTTAGGTTAGATATTAGGAGGAAGTTTTTCACACAGAGGGTGGTGACACACAGGAACAGGTTGCCCAAGGAGGCTGTGGATGCCCCATCCCTGGAGGCATTCAAGGCCAGGCTGGATGTGGCTCTGGGCAGCCTGGTCTGGCGCTTGGTGACCCTGCACATAGCTGGAGGATTGGAACTTCATAATCATTGTAGTCCTTTTCAATCCAGCCCATTCTATTATTCTATGATTCTATGATCCTTCCTCTCTTCCACAGTATTATTTCTGCCTTTAACTGCATGGTGCCACATCCCCTCCTGTCTTCTTGCACTTCTGTCAGTACTATGGATGTCCCTGAGATCTGTATCTTTTATTTTCAGGCCAGGACATCTTGATACATCAGTCTGAATATGTAATATGTTTTGAAATAGCAGTTCCTTAACACAATGCAGAATGACAGAAGAAAAAAAAAAAAAAAGTGCTATTAAAACATCTTTCCATTTCAGATAAATTTTCCCACAGGTGAGTGTATTTCTTCTGTCTGGCTGCTGGAATGTTTTGAGGTAGGCTTCTATGATCTGTTTTTCACATCAGGTTCATGGAGAAATGAATATAAATGATATTGTAACATGATTTTTTTTTTTAAGTTTTCTGAGTCTCTTAACAGCCTGGATGACACGCAATTCAGCAAAGCTCTGAAGTGCTGATGCTCCTTTTTATCATAAACCTGCAATAGGTTACTGGTGAATTTCACCGGTGTTATTATGCAGGTGGTATGCTAGCTATCCCCCCTCATCACCAAAGAGGAAGAAAATCATTCATTATCTGAAAGTAGGAAGGATACAAAGGCTAGCAGGAGAGAAGACAGCCTTGGAGGCTGTAAATTCCACATCACTGAGAAATATCTACAATGATGCACGCTTATCTTAACCATGATATGAACATTCTCAGAGACTCATCATTATTTTGTGGTCAATTGGTTAGTACACTGAAGCTATCCTACTCTATGCCTTAGCATGTTGTTCTTACTTAGTAAGGCTCCACCTTGATGTTAATGTTTTTTCAATGACAGTCTAATTTGTCAAAACTAGAGATTTGTTTATCCGTGAAGGGAGGCTTGCTAGATATCACATAAAAATAAAGCAGAATTTTAAAATGTGAGTGTTATAGCCATCTCAAGACTTTGTTGCATGCTGAGATTAAGTGGAAAAGCTGTTTTAAATGGCACTATCCAGGTGAAATCTGTACCCAGGTGCTCAAGCATAGTACTGTACACCTTTCTTTTGTCCTTTTCTTGTTCCTATTGATTTACGGAGAAAATTTCTTTATGAGTCAGTTCCTCCACTGGGACATTGTGATAAATGAAAAAGCTATGGATCCAAAGTTATTCAGCCACAAACTATTCCCCCTATTGCTAAGTGCTGCAGAGTTGTTAAGCTAAAAACGTATCTTTGGGCTTTTTTCCTTTTCATGAAATTAAAGATGCAAACAACACCTCTGCTGTCAGTTACATTGTGATGAAAAATCAAATGCCTTTCTAAGCTTTGCATGCCCAATTTATTGCAAGCACATAAGGTATGAAGTAGAAGGAATGCACAGAAGTGTTCTCATTATGGATTTAATTCAGAATGTCCAACACAATTGTAACATCTGTTACAATTCTGTAAAAATTATAGATTTTAAGTGGAAAGAGCCTGCCACCATTTGAACAAGAAATTTAAAGGATATGTTTGTAACATTTAGAAGTTATTTTAGCTATATCTGTGAAATCAAACCACCTCAAAGTCTCAACCTTCTAAATCTAATGAAAGAAGCTCTATGAAGCATGATTTTGTGTGAAACCATTCCACAGGAACCTGGCAAGGCAGCCAGCTAAAGTAATGGGAGCATTTACTGAAATAATTCATTTATAGACAATGGGGAAAGAAAGGGAAAAAAAAAAATAGAGAAAAGACAAAATCCAACAGTATGTGTCAAATTAATTGTAAGGAACTTTGGAGGATGTTTTCACTTGCTTCTCACTTGGAAGGATTTTTGTATCTGATGATATTTTGTGGGTTTTCTGATAAAACTTTTGTTCAGATCTTAATATACAAATATTAGTATAAGAAACTGTCCTATTAATTAACAATTTTATTCCAAACTCTGAGAAGTGTAATGCAAAATCCAAGGGCAAAACTCAAGGTTGTGAGAACTGATTTACATCATTCTGGGCTGCCGGACCTTCACCATCAAAACTGTGCATGAGCTGGACCTCACTAAAAGTCTCTCTGCTTGTGTAGGCAGTTTTTCCTTAGCCCAGAGGGGAGTTCATCAGAGCGCATGACTGTAGGGGGAAGAAGGAGGAAATGAGTACTTTTGAAGCCCTGATTTAGAGATATATTTTTATTTGAATTCAGTTGAAATAAATTTACAGGAGGAATCTAGCTCTTGAAACTTAATTAATCTTATCATGAAATTTTGTTCATAATTACAGTCATTGATTGTGTAGGGTTGAAATTACAATTATTAGGCACCTGAGTGCTTTTTTTAAACTTTGGATATTGTAGAATGAGCAAGTATAACATATGGATAAATTGATACAAATACAGATGTCAGTATAGATGTAGATAATAGAAGTACATGAGATAACATGTTGGAGATGGCAGATCCAGGTTTTTTTTCTGTCTCAAAATACAAGGAAAATGAGATATTACACCAGACTTGATTGTCTTGCACTTGGTCCATCTGGAAAATCCTGGTTGTCAACTGTTTGTGAGCTGGTTCAGCCCGATTCCGTCACTAGTGGGGCAGGGGGTTTCGCAAAATCTGCATCTCCGAAAAGGGGAAACAGGGGACCCCAAAATGATTAAAAACAGCGGCAATGATCTGAGGAGAAACAAACTAATTTACTAAATATAGTATCAAAATGCAAGATAGCACACCATAACACAATATAATTAGAACTGAGGCTAACAAATATAATGAGAGTGTCCAAAAGGTGGATAGGCCTCACCCTAATGCTGAGGTGAGATGCGCAGTCCGGTTGAGCAGCAGGGAGGAGAGCCTGATGATGAAGAGGTCAGATGGTCTTGCCAGGGGTTATATCTCCTCTCTGACCCAAAGCCCCTGAGGCATGTAGTAGTTCTCTTCAGGACAGGTACCCAGAAGTGGAGCATTAGCAGTTTAACTCCCAGTGCATTACATGATGTTATGATGTGGAATACCAATAACCAAAAATCATAAAACCATGATACCATTATTTCTTGTTGAACTTCAGTTCAAATACTTTACAAATGCCTTGCTAGCTTTTTGAATAAAGAGGTGAGCTTTACAGAATGGAGACTATGTATAACCACAGCTTACCTATTGTAACTATTTAATTTGAAAAGTGCAATCTTCAATAAAGCAGATTTATAGGTTGTGGGAAATGTTCTTAAGATCTAAAGATACATGAGGACAATGCTATGCAGGTTTTTTGTTTGTTTGTTTGTTTGTTTTTTCCTTATGCAAAAGTGCAATTGATTTGTATGACTGCTTTGGCTGAGAAAATAACTTTCAGACTTCATGTGTACTCATAAAGAAGAAATGGCATTAGGCATATCATATAGCAAAAACAAGCAAATAAATGATATTGTCTTACAAGAAAAAAATTGTTTTAAAATGGCAGAGAACAGAGATAGAGTACTTCAATTAGTATCTGACCATTATAGGAGATCTTCATCTGAAAATTACATTAAAGCAAGCAGTTGAAGGATTCTTAGAATCTCAGGGCAATAAGTAGATTTCTGGTATTGTGCATATGCGTCTATATTTTGCTCAGCAGCCAGCTGTCCCAGTTGATGAGATGTGATACAAAAACGTGATACATGAAGTGGCGATCTGGTGATCACTTGTTACTTTGGCACATGCTTGTTACAGACCTTCCAGTTCTTCATTTTGAGTAAAATCCAGAGGAAGGCTCTGTCCTTGAGAATCTAATGAAAAGTGATGGGGAGAGATTTTGTTGTAACAAGTTTTGGGTTCAGTTAACAGTTCAGTCACAGATCTGTGACAGATCTGGTGAAACAAAGTAGATTTTGTCTCTTTGTTAACCCCTGCATGTATATATATACATATGTATGCATATGTATATGTATATATGTATGTATATATGTATGTATGTATATATGTATGTATGTATGTATGTATGTATTATTAGTTACTTTGAACAGAGATGAGGGACATTTTATTCTCAGCTGAACTAATAATAATTACCTTCATGCCTGTTGGTGTTTACAGGAGGAGTTTCAAAGGCAGAAGCATCTAAAGTAGGAACAGGCAGCAGAGGATGAAAAGAAAGAAATGGAAGAGCAGAAAGGAGAAGGGCTCTCATAGTTTGTCTTCGGAAAAAGGTGAATTGCTACTATCTCTTTTTTTGAAGAAAAAGAACAAAGATTTCTAATGAATAAATAAATTGGAGAACTGCTTTTAGAAACATTAAAAATTAATGTCAACAAAAAACCTAAGTAACTGTAAATCTTTCATGATATATCTGGAAATTTTCTGTTCAATATTTCTGTCTCCCTTTATGCCCTTGTAAGTAGGATTCCACTATTAGATAAGGAAATAGATAAGGAAAAAGATTTGAATTTGGACATGTAAATATAATACATGGAATCTTACATTCTGAAAGAAATTGTGTACTGTAATGAAGTAATACAGTGTTGAATTTTTTTTTTTTTTGTCGTTTTTGTTTTTATTTTTAATTGAAAAGGATTCCTTGAAAGTAGTTTTTGTGTTTTTTCATTTTCTTTCACATCATTTTCCTCTTTCATAAATATATTCTGGTTTTGCTTCTCCCAAACTGTTATCCAAGTTCTGCATGATAAGGCTGGTATCAACCTAAAAGTGCCTTCAAGACACAGGAGATCACATAATCACCAAAACACAGAATTAGAGATTGAAAGGACCTCTAGAGATCATCTAGTCCAATTTCTCAGCTAAAGTAGGTTCTATACAGTAGGTTACACTGGGCAGAGCAGAGGGATAGGATCATCTCTCTCAATCTGCTGGCCAAAATCTTTTTAATGCACCCCGGGATCCCATTGGCCTTTTTGGCCACAAGGGAAAACTGCTGGCTCATGACCAATCTGCTATCCACCAGGAACCCCAGGTCCTTGTCCATGGAGCTCCTCTCCAGCAGGTCAAACGCTAACCTGTACACAAATGTGCAGTTACTCCTCCCCAGGTATAGGTCTCTGTTTGTGCCCTTCTCATCATAAGGTTCCTTTCCACCTAACTCTCAGCCAGTCCAGGTCTTGCTGAACGGCAGCACAACCTTGTCATGTGTCATCCACTCATCTCAGATCCTCCCAGAGACTTCCAGAGCAGAACTGTGCAGTGCAGATGGTGGGGTTTCTTGACCCCTCATCAAACCAAACAGGTTGTCATTTGTCCTTTCACCCTTTGCAAGTCACTTGTTAATACATTAAAACAGAAGGAATTATCAGTATCTGTGTAAGAAAGGACTGCATGCTAAGTCATTTTTATATAAATGCATGTGCACATTCACACTGCTTCCTTTGTTCTTAATGTCAGACTGATCCGAGGGCTTTGAAGGACAACTGAAGTGCTTTCCATATTCCACAAGCTGCATTCTTTCTGGACAGTGTGTTCAGGACAGAAATGATTTTGCTTCAAAGCCATCATAACTACTGCAAATCTGAATAAAACCCACAAAAGCAAGAGCTGGAAAATCACATTACCAAGCATAGACTTATGTAACTTTAAGTGACTTTGCAGAGACTTTACTATTCAGAGATCTATTGGTCTACAGGACATACATAGTAGTCTACCTCTTCTCAGCAAGCATTCTGCACACTCTTTCCTGCTCCTTCTCCCTGGAGCACACATGATAAAATAGCTTGGAGAACTCTGTGAAAGTGCTTACTGAATCTGGACAAAATTTGCAAGGTCATTCATAAGTCACTGATGTGAAACATCAAGTAGTTCTGATCTATTTGATCATATGTGATTTTTGTTCTTCAGATGTATGTGTTTTGATAGGTGAACAGGAATGGTAAAGGGCATAATCTGTTTCATCTTTGTACCTGGAGAGAAAATGCCAGAGAGGAGAGAGAGACAAATGAATATCTTGTTGAAGCTGAGAGAACAAATAAATCAGTACGAAGAAGTGTCTTTGGATTAGCCAGCAAGTATGGTGTTGCAGCAGCCTGGTGTGTTGCCATCTGGGAGAGTTCAAACAAGCTGTAAATCCCAGGCCCTCCAGGTTGTGGGAAGCTGGCTTGGAGAATTACTTGTTTTGTTTCTTGGGAGGTGAAGTAGAGGCTAACTAGCAGACGCTGTAAGCATTCCCTGCTGGCTGATCAACACCAGACAGAGGGGTTTTCTTAACCTCTAACCAAAGCCAAAATGACAAAACTGTTATGAAGAGAGAATTTGCTGAAATAAATGAGAGGACTGACAGAAGAATTTCATGCTAGCTACAGAGGATAAAAACTGTAAGCAGAGGACAAAGGTTTTTAATGCTATTTGTGTTGGGATATGTTCAACACTGGAAGACCTAAGGATCAGGTTTTAAAGGAATGCAGGCTTTTATGCCAAAGTGAAAGTGGTAGCTTCAGATATGTTTCACAGTACTTACATATACCTAAAATCTTGATCAATTGGGCAAATCCTTGAACAAGCTGGGAACAAAGGGAAAACTGAAGAGGATCAGGAGGCAGTATGAAGGACTGACTTCAGACGTAGCAACAATACAGAACAAATAAAGGGGAGAATCTGAGCAGATAGAGCTTTTTTTCTGGGAACGTGTATTCTAGCTTGGGTCCACTTCAGTTGTACACTTGTCTGGCACTGACAGCACCTCATTTGAAGAAGTGACTTAACTAGAAGCACCACAGGTATGACGCCGAATGAAGTAGCAATATTGTAACTCTGAAAGTGTGTGATGACCCACAACAGCTCACATGGCTGTTTTAGAACTGAAATTTTTCTGAGCAATCAGCCTGTACTGCACACTTGGAAATATACAAACAAAATTAATTTTAGAAGTAAACATCTCGGCCTCACCCCGTCTGTTTGTCAGGGAGATGTAGAAGACAACACACTGCTGACCCAGTGCTTAATATTTGATGTTGCATCTTTGTTATGAACTCACATAAAAACAGTTTGTGGCAATGAACTAAAATTCTGTGAGTTGTTCTGACATAGGCGGTTTGAGACATGAGCAGCATAATTTGGTGTTAATGGACAGTAATGGACATTGTCAGCTACAGAACCAGAGCAGACCTGCAGTCTTAATAGAAAAAAGCAGTATATAATTAATCCCCAAGGCTGACGAATTCACTGAGGTTTTTTTGCAGTCCTTTCTGATTGGGATACCTTGCATTCGCAGCAGCGTGTTTGTCACCATCTGTAGCAGTTTAAATACATTTCTGTGCTCTTCTACAAAACTGGTCTCCTCAGAAATTGTACTTGCTGATTGTACAACATGCCTATCATGATTGGATTCCTTCCCTCCAGGATGGCAGAAAGAATATGTGTACACGCATTTCATCTAGCAAAGCTCTTGAAGGCCAGAAATCCACAAAACAAATGTCTGAAGGAACACATCAAGTGTGTGAAGCCCATCCGGGGTCTGGCCTCCTGCTCAGACCCCTGGCCCTGGGAACAGGGGTTGGTGCTGAGGTCTCCTCCGGCAGCACGTATCTGGTTGTGCACAGTGAGGGCATAAATGAAGGCATCATTTGGTGCTCGCTTTTGCTAGCATGTGCTCAAACAACCTCGCTGCAGGGCTGGCTTCAGCGCAGCCAGCTCCACATTTAGCAGTGGCTGTTTTCTCACATTGAAACAAACACATTCTCTGTACTGGGAACAAGCAGGTGAGGTCTGAGCAAATTGGGTTAGAAAAGCAGATAGCAGAGCAGAAAGAGTGCATTGATTGAATCAACAAATCTGAACTCGTGATGAGAGCCAGGCTGCCTGCTGCTCGACTACTTGAGCTTCCAGCCTTCTCTGAGGGCTTGCAGGGCTTGCAAACAAGCGTAGTCTTTATGGAGGAGTGGGGGAGGCAGCGTCTCAGCACAGCCCCCAGGTGACAGCCAGGCATCTGCTGTGCTGTGCTATGACCAAGCTGCCACCATGGCCTGTGGTGTGGCTGCAGTTGTGTCCCTGCACAGGGGCTGTCTTCCTGGAGCAGCTTCGTAGCTCCACTTGGGCTGATTCCTGCAATGTTGCCTCTACTTACTTATCTAATTGATTTCCAAGTCTCAGCCCTGACAAGATGTTGAGAGCTTGTATTCATCTCTTCAATTCTTTTGCTTCTTCTTTCCCCTAATCTCCAAGGTTCATTCAAAGTGATGCAATTTATTTCTTGAGAGTAGTTTAAAAACTTCCTCTTTCCCATACAATAATCACTGCTATATCCTGAAATTAGAAGAAGAATTAAAATGCGTAAATTCTTTTTTAACCTGCTGTAAGTGTCCATAATGTTTATTACGGACAGAACAAGAACACAGCAGAGACATAAAGACAAGAATTTATTGTTATAATTAAAATCATCAAATTGTTTACAGTACATCAGAATTATTATTATCATCAGCCCAGGTTGTTTTGTTGTAAAATAGAGAATAAAATAAAATAAAAATCATTACGTAGAAATCTCTGTTGCAGAACAGAACAGTATGTTCTCACCTATCTGAATTTCTGACTCACCATGGAATCTATTTTTGCATACTCTTAGATGAAGCTTTATGTTGGCTCTTTGCTCATCATTCTGTGAGCCATACTTACATCCAAATTCACTAAGTACAGTGAGTTTTAGCTGTGCTAAACACCCCTCTTTGTTCTCTTTTCCACTCCAGATAGGTTTCATCCTGATCCAGGTCCACGTGTCTCACTGATGTGGGATGAGCTGTGTGTGGCCACAGGGGCTGCGTCCTCTGCTTACAGCTAGCTAACTGTTGCCAGCTGTGCCCATGCTCCATTTCCTGGGCTACAGAGCCACAGCAAACACCATTTTAGAAAAAGAGAATGTTATCAACAATAATGGCAAGGTTTTCAGGCATAAACATGCTTCTTAAACTTGCAAGTGTTTAACATCAGGGTTTTTCTCACTGCAAGCTGCAAGGGTTGTCTGGTAGCAGAAGTGGTAAATAGTTGCCCTTTTCATTAAGAAATTGGAAATATTTTTAGACTGTCATCACTTGTGTCACAGAGCTGCACTCTGTTTCTAAAGGAAATTAAAAAAGTCCTTAATCTCTGCTTGGACATTTTGTGTCATTTTCCTTATTGTTTCAAATAATATGGGTACTAAGTGTGAAGAGCCCATATCTGCTGAGTTTAGGTTTCGTCTCTTTCAACAGCTTTCTAATACTGAGCATGTTTATAATGTAGCTACTTGCTGGAAGGAAGCCATTTCTGCATGCTTACTGGCAATCCCCAATTCACTGCCCCGAACCTCAGAGACCAGCCTTGCAGTGTCTCTGTTGGCTTTGCCTGCTAACACCTTCCCACTAACAGTGACCTGGACCTATCATTCCTTTGTGCCATGCCTCCTGCCTCTTCTAATTATTATTTCTCTTATAGTATGATTTTCTGCATCATTTCCACTCTTCTATTACAACCAGTCTTCCCTATGCTATCAAATTCCTTGTGTGGTTCATCACTCCCAGTTTTCTTTGGGCCTAGTAACAGCATGGAAATCTTGGAAAAACTCCAGTAGATTTTGGATCAGAAAAGGGTTTCCAGAAGTACTTATTTTAAGTGCTAGGTTAATAGCCAGTTTGCAAATTTCTAGTTACAAATAGAAGCTTATTATTTTCTCTTCCCTGAATTTTAAGCTATATAAACCCATCAAAATACTGAGCTAATTAAAGTGAGACATCAAGGTTTTAACCAGGCAATTGTTTTGCAGTGTTGTTAATGACGATACATTATCTGCTCCTAAGATGACATGAGACAATTTTTTGTGTTTAATTTACTTCACTTTGCTGCCTCATGAAGTGCTCCTTTGGAGTTTTGCTTAGGATGAGTGACTTCTACACTTATTAAAACAGCATTCATGCAAATTGCAGAAATTCTGTCAAAATATTGAATTATTACCTGGTTTTCTTATGTAAACTAACTTCTATGTATTGCAGATTGCACACAGGCACTAAATTTTGACTTTGCTTTGAGCAGAATATTTCATGGAAAAACGTGACTGCGTGTTATAAGAAAGTTGTTCTGTGCCTTGATTTCGATGTTACAGTGATGCTCTCTGTCCTCTCTGACCTGCTGAACCATTCTCTGCTGGTTATATCCTGGTCTTTGATACCTAACTTTTTGTAGGTCTGTGAGTGAAGCTACCATAATCACTTTGTGACTTCCAGCTTCTCTGCCAAGTAAGCCCTGATCCTGCAGCTGGCCCTGTGAAGATGGGTCCCCAGGCTCTCCATATCCTCCAGGAAAATGAGGTAAAATCCATACAAGGCTTTATTTCAGCTAGAAATTTTCATCAAGTCACCAATATTGGAATACCACAGTTTACTTTCTATTTTTCTAACTATTGTGTGATGGAGTTTTTCATGTCACTCAGCTATGAAGTAGCAGAGAAAATAGACAATATGTTGAAAAACCTGTGCACTGTATGCAGTGCAAAGGTTTGAGAATTTGTTTTCTCTGAAGCTGGATAAAATATGGAAGATAAGACATTTTTGTTAGTTCTTGAAAACGCAAGATCAAAATCAATGCATGCTGGGCTCACCTTTGGGGAAAGCCAGAGCAGTTCACATCAAAGCCAGCACAATGTCTGTGTGGTGTCAAATTTGCAGGCTTAGAAGAAGTAATGCAGTGGCAGGACTTTTGTTCAGTGCAGCAACAGTTTGACTTAGCACAGACAGAAAGATAAGGCCTGGAAGAAGTGGTAATTCACTAACCCTGCCCTGTCAGACATTCTGGTCAGTAAACAAGACCTTGTTTCCCTTGAAACTCAAACATGACTATAGTCTGAGTTTGTTCCTGTCTGTGCATTACGGACAACAAAACTATGCTGATTTACAATGGTCAGTGGCAGAAGTAAAAAGCTCTTCAAAGACCTTTTTTGACCTAGAAGAAATCACTACGGCTCAGTGGAGAAAGTAACTCATTTTCAGCTTGCAAAAAGTCTCAAATAGCAGTAACACTTTAAAAACAGACATAGATGGGAAGTTAAAACAAAAGAGCCTTCAACAAAACATGCAAAAATATCCCCTGTTCTTGCTTTGTTGTACTGATGAGAGAGGGGAGTTGATAAAACATACACGTCTCTTCTATTCTTTAAAAAATGTCAAGCATGAAGAAAACATGTATTTAACAGAATTCTTTAAATGTTTGCACTTTGGTCCTTTCAACATCTGCAAATAAACTAAGAGCAATACCCAACAATTGCAGTTTTAGTCCTTTTTCCTTTTCCCTATTCACTTTCTTAGAAACAAACTTTCTTATCACCTTTACAAAATCACAGAATCCTAGTAGTTGGAAGAAATTTCTGGATATCATCAAGTCCACCCCCTGCTAAAGCAGATTCTACAGGAAAGCATTCAGATGTCCTGGCAGGTTTTGAATATCTGCACAGAAGGAGACACCACAGCGTCTCTGGCATTCTGTTCCAGTGCTCTATCATATCTTGTTCTGTTTTTGGGCACCACTGGAAAGAGCCTGGCCCCTTCTTTGTGACACCTGGACTTTAGATACTTGTAAGCACTGATAAGATCCACGCTCAGTCTTCTATTCTCCAGGCTAAACAGTCTCAGGTCTCTCAGCCTTCTCTCATAAATTAGATGCTTCAGGCCTGGAATCATCTTTGTGGCCATCTACTCGATTGCCTCCAGTAATTTCCTGCCTGTTGAACTGAGGAGCCCAAAACTGCACACAGTACTCCTCCAGATGTCACTGGGCAGAGTAGAAGGGGAGGATCTTCTCCCTTGACCTGCTGGCCATGTTCTTTTTAATGCACCCAGCTTCACATTGGCCTTCCTGGCACTGCTGGCTCATGACCAACCAGTCATCCACATATGTTCTCCACAAAGCTCCTTTTCAACTGGTCAACCTGCAGCCTGTATTGTTCATGAGATTATTCCTCCCCAGCTGTAGGGCTCTACACTTCCCCACACATAGGTTTTTTTGTTTTTTTTTTTTTTTTTTTTTTCCATCCATATGCCTTGTGGAAGAGCTTCCAGAGCTTTCCAGTGGGGCTGTGACAGAGGATCTGCTTCAAATCTGGAGCATTGGTAAAATAATTTATGGAACAAATCAACAAAATAAAGAATAACAACAAATTATTGGAGAGTGAATAGTGTTTGCCCAAAGGCTCTAAAAGAACATGCAATGAACTACTTGCTGAACTACTGGCAGTGCTGCTTTATGCTTTAGTCATTTTAGAATGAAAATGGACAGGCTAATGGAAGAAAAAGTCAGTAAGAATTATTAAGAAGAAGGAGTTATCCTGTGACACTGCAAGCTTCTGACCACAATTCTCCTAGTGCCTGAAAGTCTAAGGGTCTGCCTGACCTTTGCTTGCTTTTTTTCAGTGGGTATCCACTGCTGCCTGCTCTGTAAGAATGCATGGACAGTCTTTACATGTGGTTAGCAGAATATAACTTCAGTGTATTAAGTATCATCCCATATGAATGTGGCCCTTTGAAAAAACTGATTTAATCTACAGTATCTGGTAAGGGATGAACTCCAAGTGACTGTACTGCATGTATGGACGATACTCCAAGAGAGTTAAGCCTTGTAGAAGAACCTGGTCTTCCACTGAGTTAGCTGATGTCTCAATCCCTCCTGGAACTGAGGCAAGAGTAGGATCCAAAACAGTGCCCGATAAACAGTTAAAGTCACCAGCAGAGGCCTGGTGTCATGCAACCAGTTTTAGAAGTGGAGTGAGAGAGGATTCCAGAAGTCCAGAAACTGGGACTGATAAATAGGGGCACATGCAAGCATAGCAGGTACCCACTCTGCACCAAACACTGCCGTTGGCATTGGCTGTATCCAGTACTAGTGGTGTATTCTCTCTCTCTCTTACTCTCTCTTCCTTTTTATCTTTGACCTTCAAATGTGTTGTTTTGACCATGATGCTAATTTCACAGCCCTTCTCCCTTACTATTTATTGCTGTATCCCAGATATGACAATGAGGGCAGATCCAGGAGAAATAACGAAATCTATGGAAAGCAGACACACATGAGAAAAATACATTATATGTGGCAGCTTTATTCCTGACTGTTGTTGGATGGCGAGTGGATACTGAGTTTGTAACCAGGGCTGAAAAATAGAAGCTCCTGTTGAAAAGGGTCCACTTCCAGCAGGGGTGCATCAGCACCAACCCTTCAGCTTCTCCAGTGCTGAATGCTGCTGACTGCCCCTTTTGCTCACTCCTAGAATCATGTCCCATCATGTCTCATTTGCTTAATGCCCAATATGCACTCTGAAATGTTAAACTACAAGGATTTTTTAGTTTGCTGTGCAGCTCATTATTCCCGAAAGGTTTCCTAGCCCTTTTTCTCCTAGGATTTGGGTATCTGGATCTTAGCACCCTTAAGTTTTCAGACGCACTGTATGCAAGTTTGGAGATGATGAGAAAAAAAGTGTCATGGGGAAATGTGTGTGATATGGTGACAGCTTAAAGTAATTTGTTTAGTTTTTTAATATTCTATTTTAATTCTACTAAAAATGTGGCTTTGTCTGTAAATTGAATATCTCTGTTTTTAAAAAAAATTATTATTATTTTTTCCTGCTTTGTTTGTAAGATTTAGTATAAATAGTATTATTAGTGATGATCCACTATACTTTCTATGTCTTGAGTACTAGTGGCCCAGTTAATATTGTATGAAGACTAGCAGACTTCTGTGTTTTAGGCCATTTACTTTGTTCAGTTATCATGCCAGTATTATATTAATCATCTAGATTTTATATTTGATTTTAATAGTAGCTTGCTTTTCTTTTTCTTTCTGGACTATCCCCACTCATTATCATTCCAACTCAAAAATTATCATCTATTTCTCAAAAGTAAATTCCCCCAAACTGAGTGAAGATAAGCTGGTAACTTTTTCAACTTGGTCTTTTACCAAGTAATAGATACATACAGCACACAGTCAAAGCTTTTGCTTTAGCTACAGATGTTGGTTTTATTGAAAACAGAACACACACACACACAGAAAACCCAACAAGACAGACATTTGTGTAAATATTTGCCTTTGAGCAGCTTTGCAGAGAAGGACCTGGTTGTCCTGGACAACAGGCTGGACATGAGCCAACAGTGTGCTTTTGTGGCCAAGAAAGCCAGCAGCACCTTGGGGTGCATTAAAAAAGCGTGGCCAGCAGCACTTTACTCTGCTGTGGGGAGGCCACATCTGGAGCACTGTACCTGCAGGTAAGTGACACATGCAAATCATGATGCACTTATCTTGTTGTGACCATAACACTCTCTGACATCACACAAACTAAGTACTGTGGCTTGGTGTTCTGTGTTCCTACCACAGGCTTTGTCCCAGTCGTTTTATTTTGAACATAAGTGCTTTACCACATTCACTTGGGCAGTGAGGTTTATTTTTGGAAGAACCTTCTGGAGCCTGTCTTTTCTAGACAGCATCTCCACAAAGTTTCAAAATTTACTCATAGTCTGGATGAAACATCTTACGATTTATTTCTTATTTCACTGTCTTTTGAAGTGTTTGTTTTGTAAATGACCTTTAGCCTGGAGGGGAGAGAAGCTGGCAGTTAGAGGTGTAATCCTTTCCTGAATCACTTCTTTATCATGGGATAAGAAGTGTCGTGCGATAAATTCAGACACCGTTGGCTTTATTCCAGTTTTGATGTGAATCAGATCCACAAGCCATTGAATAAGCTATTTCATAGAATCAGTGAGTCATTAAAGTTGGAAAAGGCCTCCACAATCATCCAGTCCAACCATCCACCTACCACAAATATTGCAGACTAAACCCTGTTCCTTTGTACCACACCTAAATGTTTCTTGGACACTTCCAGTGATGGTGACTCCACCACCTCCCTGAGCAGCCTTGTTTTCACTGACTAAATACGTAGTAGTGGCTGGAAAACTTGTACAAGTATTAAGTTATTTTACTGCCCAATTACTATATCAACCTGTAACTTGCAATTTACTGTGAAGTAGGAGAAGGACTTAGTTTCGAGTCTTTACTTTGCAATCATTCCCTTTTGTAAATTTGAGTCAATCTGTCAACATCAATTTGACATTGCTTTCACAGTTTGTGCTTAAAGTCGTCCCCTAGAAAACATTCTACTTTTCAGATACCTTAAGACTTCTGTAAGCAAAGAAATCTTGGAAGTTAAATAGTAATCAATCTGTTGATTGCTTTGCATAATACATTTTATCTACTCTTTAAATAACAATTATTTCCAGAAACTTGAAAATTGTAGCCATATAAATAATGAAACTGATTTCATCCACGGCCCATCTTTCTTTGGAAAGAGAATATCAGTAGTGTTTGAAAAATGGATGAATAAAAGCCTTGGTTTGCTCAAGGTGGCCCACATGATGTATTTGCTAGCATGGGGATCTTTCTGGAAGAAAATGAATGCAGCTTTTCCTAACCCAGATTACTTCCTCCATGAATCTTTGGATCCGGAAATAAAAAGCAGCTAATAGCTGTGGGTCATGTGGAGGTAGTTTAAGCAAAGCTGGGTCCTTACCCTTCTGTCTGTCTCCACTTTCCTGTATTGTTTTGTCTACTCCTGCTTTTGATATGCCAACTTTTTTTTTAAGTTCAGAAGGTGCAGGGGTAGGGAAGTAATGATTCTTTCTCTGTCTCTTTCTGTCTCTTGCTTTTTTTGTTTGTTTTTGTTTTAAGGGAATGATTAAAAGCAGATGTATTTCCAAAAAAAGGTAAAAGTTGGTCTTGTAAAATATTTGTAAAGAGAAATGGCCTCAGGACCTCTTAGAGTAATCCCTGTTGCGTTCTGGAGTTGTTGCAGAGGATACTGTTTTTGTTACATTCACATAATTCTTTTCTCACACAATTTAATTATAAATCAAGATAACTTTACAGAGAGACCAGAATTTATGTATCTTAACTGAAGAGATAAAGCTTACATGTATTTGAGAAGCAGAAGAATGTCTTTAAATTATAGCGTGTTGCTAGCTTGTGCTGAATTAGAAAACAGATTGTTTTTGTGCTTCTCCAGTATTGAAAGTACATGTTTTACATGAATGAATTTAAGAGAGATGTTTTTCCTGGAAGTAAAGGAAATGCACTACATATATGCACCACCTCAGCTCTTATCCCTCAGAGCTATAGTGTACTTATTAGAAATGATTCAAAGATGTAATAAAGATTAAATAAATAATTTCAGAAATCACTCAGTGTTGCTGTTCAGCACTTGATATGGTTGGTATTAGTGGTTGTATATAAGCATTCCTTTGTGATACAAATAATTATTAATCTTAACTGTGAACATAAGGCCTCTCATGTTTCTTGACAAGCTGACCTTCATCTTGTCTCTGCATATTCTGATTTCTTACATTACGTTCAGTCGCTGAACCTAATTTTACCATCTCTTTCTCACACAAACAATGGTTTATTTTCCAACATTTGTTTTGCAGCTAAATTCTTTCATCTTTGCAAGAAATCCTGACAATACAGTTGCAGAACCTGTGTCACTGGAATAACTTCAGATGATTTAATGTTAAATGATATCTCCCACATCCAGTATGGCTCAGAAAGACAATAAAAATATCAATAAAACAAGTGAACCAACATGCTGGCTGCTAATTAATCATGAGGAGAAAAAACGTGGTGCAACCTAAGCTAATTTCTTAGGTGCTCATTTTTGGAGTCAATTGCAGAGACTACTATAGCATGCACTTTGTGATAGCAAAATATTCAGCAACTTTTTAATCACTTTTTTTTCCTGCCTTTTATTAATCTTAAAATAATTTCCCATACATTTTATATTTTGAGAAAATAAACTCAAACTAGATAGTACAGTATGACATCAACCCACTCTCAGTGTTGAGATTTTGACTTCATGTGTAGTCCAGTAAAAATGAAGAGAAATTGTCCTTTTTTGTTGGTGGTGATGCCCAGTTTTAGGCCAATCTTATTCAGCATTTTTGCTGAATTCTGGTTTCCTTTGGAAAAAGGATAAAGAAGCAAGTGCTGATGTGGTGCCTGAGGAACAAAGAGTTACAGAACACTACAGGTATTTTTTTATGTTTTATTATTTTTGTGGGAAGCTTTCTTTTTTGCTAATCTGTTGTTAAAATTCATCTTTATTTACTTTTGTTCTGCAGCACCCCTAAGTTAATGACAATCCTGTCATGTTAATTTTGGAATTAGAAAATATATTAACTGGGGAGATGAAAACAGAACAAAGGGATTGAGGTGAAGCAGTGAGTCCTACGGTGAAGTCTAACAGCGGTGTTATTTAAAAATGCAGTTTTGATAAAGGAAATAAGCAGAGATTCATTGTGTCAAAGAATTTAGGGATATATACATATTTGTTTGCCAGAGGTGTTCTCTTTTTGTCAGCAAAATCTTTCCTCCTGGATTAAATGTAATTTATGATACATTATGGATGATATATAAGAATTGCCAACAAGTTTAGATTTTTAGCAAGAGAGGCTTATTTGTACAATTTCCTGTCATACGATTTATGACAGGAAGTTTGGTGAATTTTTGATATGGTCACTGAGCAGCAGTCTAAGGAATTTTTCTTGAGATGAGGAGGGCTCCAGAAGTGCTCTTGGCTTTCTGCCCTCTGATAGCTGGGAGCAGAGCCCTGCAAGATGAAAAGCTGGGAGCAGGGTGTTCATAACCTCCTTTCCATGGGGCAGGGAGGGTAAGCAGAAAGGTGACCCGTGCAACTTACAGCATTAGAAAGCTTTCACAGGAGGCTTTGACGTGAAGGTTCTGTGGATGCACTCAGCACGTCTCAAAAGAAGGCGAAGCTGTGAGTTCCTGTTTTGTTTGGGTACACTCTATGGCCATAATGCAGCATGCGTTTTTCTTTTTTCCTCTGCTCAGTGCAATGTCCAGCACCTTGGTGCTCCCAAATTATGAAATTCTGTGCAAAGGGATATGCCCTCAAAATATGTACTTCTGCTGTGAAGTAATTTTAGAAAATTTACATACTGGATGGAGGTCAGCCTGCAAGAAACTGGAAGAGTAACATCTCCTCCAGTTCTGCCTTGCTGTTTTAATCTATTAGTAATGACAAGTGTGTCAGAATTGCAATGAAGAGGAGATTGCCACCAATGTGCATGAAAGCAAAGGCTCTAATAGGAAAACCTGGGGATCATCCTTATGGGAACACCACCAAACAGGTCACATTTGCAGCTGCAGAGGCAGGCGTAAGCACAATGTATTGCACAAGTTTTCCAGATGAGCAAAACAAGACTCTAGGAAAGATATCTTTTATCAAAAGGCTCCTGGTGGAAGTTTCCTTGATGATGAAGCTTCACAAACTGTACTTTGGAAGTAGGGTTTGTTCTGTTACATACCAGATAAGAGCAACAGAATTTTCTAAGCAGAGATCTTCCTTACACCTTTTTAATGTGCTCCTAAAAATATAATGAGTAACCCATACTGAATGCTGTGGTAACACAGCATATAGGGAGGTTTCTAAGTGAGGAGCTTGTGCTCCCAAACATGTTTGGTGCCAGTTGTGGCATGTTGCAAGGCTGTGGACCAGGCTGGGCCAGCTCGTGGGAAGTATGCCATGATGGGGAGGTGTCAGGGAACAGGGAGGTGGAGCCAGGAAAGTTGGCCTGAATCAGGCATGGGATTATCCTGCACCATGTGGCACTGAAGGCTATAAAGCTGTAGGGAGATGGCTGGTGGCCAGAGCAATGGTCAGGATTGATTAGGGGAGGGTGAGATGTTGTGTTGGTAGAGGGGTATTGGTCAGCAAGCACCCGTATTATTAACTGGGTATCAATCAAAACATGTGGAGTAGTTCTCTCTCTTTCTCTTATTTCCTTTTTTGTCTTAGTTAATAGTTTTTATTTCAACCCATGAGTTCTATCTCATTTCCAATTCTCTCCTTCATCCCACTGAAGGGGGAATGAACAAATGGCCGTGTGGCACTGACCTGCCTCCCCTTTGCTGCCCATTATTCATTTTTAATTGACTCTCTCAGGTGACCAAAGTTCTGACTTCTATTAATTTTTCTTTCAGCAAATTCAACTGGACTGTCCCATTCCTGAGCTGGCTGGCAAAGATTGTTGCTCTCTGTATGTTCACAGTCATCCTGTATTTCATTCCCCTGAGATACACTGTCCTTGTCTGGGGTAGGTAAAGCCTTTTCTAATTGTCCATTCACTTAGAAAAGAACTTTGTTTTAAGGGATGAATTACATTGCCAGTATTTTTCTGTATATATATATACGATCATGAAGTTTCTCTATGCTGGAAACAGGCAGGTTAGTTACAAATCACAAGTGCATGAAGATTTAGGCCCACCTGCAAAAAAAAATGTTTTGTTTTGTTTTGTTTTGTTTTTTGTGACTAGAGGTCTAGATTTCATCATATCATAAACATGTAGCCATGAGGATTCTTCATATATCAAACTGTAGCTTTGTGTAGGTATTGTTCTGATTTATTTTCATCACTTATACAAAAACAGAGGCTTCTCAAATCTATACACTGCTCTTAGGACAGTATGCTTTTTTACTGTAGTACTTGAGAAAGTGTATGTAAACATAGCAACAAGAAACCTTTTTTGTCCTTTTGTCCTTAGTCAATTTTCCGTGAATAACATGTTAAAAAGAGCGTTGCACACAAGTGTTCAGCAAAAAGGTTGTGTCAGAGTATTTCTATTAAGGCGTAACCTGAAATATTAGCTCTTACTACATTTCTTATTATAACTTTTCATTTTTTGTTATGTTTGTGTGATCGGTCACCAGAATTAGAGGTTGCCCTAGATACTGTCTGTTTCTGTTTCTGTTTTGAGTATGAAACTTGAAGATGTAAGAAATAATCCATAGTTGAAAAGGGGTTGGTAACTCTAACCTTTTACAGTTATGTATGAAACTGCATTGATTTTGATGATTTTGCAAAAATATGATAGAGTGGAAACTGATACTAGTGCTTTACTTTCTATTCAAGAGCAAGGAAGCTCCAGGATTATATTGCTACCTGCACTGAATTTCTTTCTCAAATGGCTTTTAAATGATATCTCAATAAACTAAGGAAAAACTGCCAGATATTTTATTTATGAGATGAGAAAGGATTTCATTCACTAAATTAAAACACTTTTTACACTAGCTTCTATAATTTGGCCTTATGCATGGGGTCACTTTATTGATCTAGAGATTCTGCTCTGACAGAGAATGGCCAAGTTAACACTTAGGAAATGAGGATAAATGCAGAAAATACTGTGAGATGTTAAAAGGAACTGAATTAGGTAAGATAACGAGAAGGAGAACTGAAGGGAAGAGAGGAAATAATGTTAGTGAAATGGGGCAGCCATCGATAGAGAACAGCTAGAAATCTTAAAACAAATAGCAGTATTTATTCATATTGGCAATGAATCCCAGCCAAACTAAACATCTTTAAGACCTTTGATCTTGATCCCTGTGGCACCACCTTGTTCTCTTCTGCCTGCAACTGCAAGGCATCAAGCCTCCCTGGAAATTCACAGCTGCATTGTGTCTGCCTTGCCTTCATCTCCCCTATAAACGCTTCTTTCAAAACTCAAAACACATCAGAGTCATCTCTCAGGACTCTGATAGTCTCCTTTGTTTTGCTGTGCTTGTTTGCACATGTTTGGATATGTGAAAGGCGCTAGTCCTCATTCACAGAAGATACTTTGTGTGGTGTGGTGCATACAGTCTATTCCATTGTAATGTATTATGAGACAAAGAAGGGAACAAATAAACACAGGCTGTCCTTCTCTTTTTTTTCCCCCTTCCTTTGAGAAATTCATATTTGATATCTTACTATCTTCAAGATTTTTTGTTGCCTTCTTTTTCACAGGTGTTTTGGAATGGCAAAACAATTAGCATTCTAATCGACTCAGTTTCCACTAAGTGACTCCACGTTGACTAATTAAAAAAAGTCCAAGTCAAGAGTCTTCAGTCACTCACTGGACGTATTTACTGCCGTGATTTAAATAATTCCAGTGCTATTCTGTTGCCTCCATCACTTCCACTACATGGTTCTCACACCACAGAATCTCAGAATCACAGAGCAGTAGGTGTTGGAAGGGACCTCTGAAGATGGTTAAATTTACTCCCCTGCTAGATTCCCTATAACAGGTCACACATGTAAGCATTCAGGTGGGCCTTGAATATCTGTAAAGAAGAAGACTCCACAACCTCTCTGGGCAACCTCTTCCAGAGCTCGGCCACCTTCAAAATCAAGAAGTTCATTCTCATATTCAAATGGAACTTTCTATATTCCAGTTAGTGCCCATTGCACCTTATCCTGTCACTGAGCACCACTGAAAAGAGTCTCTCCCCACCCATTTGACACCCAGCCTGTAGATACTTATAAGCATTGATAAGATCTCTTCTTGTTCTTCTCTTCTCTAAGCTGAACAGTCCCAGGTCTCTCAGCCTTCTGTCATAAAGGTCACTAATGACCTTTGTGGTTCTCCATCTGACTCTATCATGGAATCATAGAATCATAGAATTACTCAGGTTGGAAGGGACCTCAAGGATCATCAAGTCCAACTGCAGCCTAACATACTATCCTAACTCTAACAACCCTCTACTAATCATACCTCTGAGCACCACATCCAAACAGCTCTTACACATCCAGGGACGGTAACTCAACCACCTCTCTGGGCAGCCTATTCCAATGTTTAACCACCCTTTCTGTAAAGAAGTGTTTCGTAATGTCCAACCTAAACTTACCTTGGCACAACTTGAGGCCATTTCTCCTCGTCTTGTCACCTGTCACCAGTGAGAAGAGAACTACCCTGCTCTCACTGTAAACACCTTTGAGGTACTGGAAGAGAGTAATAAGGTCTCCCCTCAGCCACCTCTTTCCCAGACTAAACAGCCCCAGATCCCTCAGCCTCGCCTCATAGGGCTGATTTTCCAAGCCCTTCACTAGCCTCGTTGCCCTTCTTTGGACCTGCTCCAGCACCTCAATGTCCCTTCTATACTGAGGTGCCCAAAACTGAACAGAGTACTCGAGGTGAGGCCTCACCAGTGCTGAGTACAGGGGCAGGATGACTTTCCTAGTCCTGCTCACCACAACATTCCTGATACAAGCCAGGATGCCTTTGGCCTTCTTAGCCACCTGGGCACACTGCTGGCTCATGTTCAGCTGACTATCCATCAGTCCACCAAGGTTCCTTTTTGTCAGGCAGCTTTCCAGCCACTCCTCCCCAAGCCTGTAGGGTTGCCTGGGGTTGTTGCGACCAACACTTCCTGGTTGTTGCAGGACCCGACACTTGGTCCTATTGAAGCTCATGCAATTAATCTTGGCCCATCGATTCAGTCTGTCCAGGTCCCTCTGCAGTGCCCTTCTCCCCTCTGGCAGATCAACACTCCCTCCAAGCTTAGTGTCCATCCAGCAGTTCCGTCTCTTTCTTGAACTGGAGAGCCCAGAACAGGACAGAGTACTCCACATTTGGCCCCAGGACAGAGTAGAGGGAGAGAATCACCTAATTCAAACTGCTGGCCATGTTCTTGGTCACAAGGGCACACTGTTGGCTCATGGCCAATTGTTATCCACTAGGACCTTTCCTAGAACACTAGGGGGTGTTCAAGGAAAGACTGGATGTTGTGTTGAGGGACATGGTTTAGTAAGAGCTATTGGGAATAGGTGAACGGTTGGACTGGGTGATCTTTTAGGTCTTTTCCAACCTTAGTGATTCTATGATTCTATGACCTGTAGGTCCTTCTTTGCCAACCTCTTTCCAGCAGGTCCACCCCTTACCTGTACTGATGCATGCAGTTATTCCTCCTCAGGTGTAGGACTTGACACTTCTGCTTGTTGAAGCCCATCAGGTTTCTCTCTGACCATCTCTCAGCCTGTCCAGCTCTTGCTGAATGGCAGAATAGCCTACTGGTGTGTCTCATCTCAGCTTTGTATCATCTGCAAACTTGCAGAAGGTGTACTCTGTCCTTTCATTTAGGTAATTTATGATGTTGATCAAGATGGAACCAGTAACTACTCCTGGAGAACAGTAGTAGCTACAGGCCTCCAACCAGGTTCTGCACCACTGATCACAACCACCAAACTCTGCCAGTCAGCCAGGTCTCAGTCTACCTTGCTGTCTACTCTTCTATTTCATCACCTCCCAAGCTTATGCACTATGTTATAGGAGACAGTGTCAAAAGCCTTTCTGAAGTCAAGATATGTAATTTTCACTGCTCCTCCTTCATCCATCCAACCAGTCATGGTATTTTTTGCAGTACCTGTTAAAAGGGGAATGCATGGAATTCACTGTAGCTTCATTATCAGTTAGGTTATCAGTTAGAAATCACCTCAATCTCTTTATATAGCTTTCTCTATATAAATAGGCCTCTTTACTCAAATTAACTGTTTTACTGCCATGCATAGGCACACCTTGCAGATAGTCAAGTAGAAACACTTGAAGTCTACTTTGGACCTGTCAGAACTTGAGAAGACTTTTTCAAATCAGTATGGCAGAATCTTGAAAGTTAAGTGAAGAAATGGAGATAACCACAATTTACATCCCATCTCATGGAAAATAGCCTCCTTGTATGACAAGAGCTGCACCATCCTGGTTACCAGGATCCTGCTGCTGTTGATAATTGTTTTGGTAGGCACTGATAGTGTAGAAAGATTAGTTTTCTGTACTCCTGGTGCACGAAAAATCTGGTAACAAGCCACAAGGGAGTCTGAAAATGCTTTCCAGAGTGTGTTCAAACCTCTTCATTTACCTTCTTTTTAGAATAATTTATGAATTTTGAAGAAGGAAAATCTTTGCCGACTCCAGTTCTTACTGTTCTTAGTTTTCTCTTAGGTAGAATCATAGAACCATAGAATGGCTTGATAGGGATTTCAAGATCATCTAGTTCCAACCCCCTGCTACAGGAAGGGACAACTCTCTTTAGAGATCCAAAGCCCCACCCATCCTGGCCTTAAATACCTCCAGGGAAGAGGCATTCACAACCTCTTGGCAGCCTGTTCCAGTATCTCATCATCCTCACATCCTAATATCTAGTCTGATTCCACCACCTTCTAGTTCAGAGTCCCTTTCCTTCATGCTGCTGCTACATACTGTTATAAAAAGTCCCTCCCCAGCTTTTCTGTAGGCCCCCTTCAAGTACGAGATTGCTGCTATAAGGCCTCACTTGCCCTTACTTCACCAGTCTGAAGAGCCCCAGCTCTCTCAGCCTGTCCCCATAGGGGATGTGCTCCAGCCCTCTGATCGTCTTCATGGCCCTCCTCTGGACACACTTCAATAGCTCAAGGTCCTTCTTGTGCTGGGAACTCCAGAAATGGATGCAGTACTCGGGTAAGATCTCATGAGAGCAAAGTAGAATCACTTCTCTCAACCTGCTGATCATGCTTCTCTTGATACAGCTAGTGTGTGAAATTTAAACTATATAAAATCCCTATGTGATAGGCCTCAACAAAGATGCATGTGGTGTTAGATCCATATGACTTGATCTCTCAAGAAGTTGTTGAGTTTACCGAAATTTTCCCGTAATACCCTCTGTAGAAGTGAACAATTTTTCCCTTTATTTGTTGTCAAGTTACATCAATGGAACAATCCTGCTGTTCACCAGAGGTAAGGAGCTGATAATCTCGTGCCAGTGGATTATGAATATCTCCCAGATAGTGTAGATGTTTGTCCTTGTAACCGTGCCCTCTGTGGTAGGGCAGACAGTCTTGAGAATGGACAGTTAATTTTTAGCTATTGTGTTTACTGATTGATTTATCCTCTAAGTTTATAGACCACATAAACTTCATTTCTGAACGCTGACCTGAGACACATTCAGAAGAAAGCCTCCATGTGAAAAGAGAAGAAAGTGAATTCTGTATGATAGTTTCCTAGTCTTCAAGTCTAAATGTTTTATTAAAATATATGACAACAGATGAGTGTATCTTATATCATCTTACTCAGATAATGAGAAATTTTGTGATTCAGGTCTATATATCTCTTGGTTCTTCTGGAACAAATGTTGCATTTTTTGGTTGAGGCCAGTGGAGTGAGAAATTAGTCTTCACAGTTTATGTGCAACTGTCTTTAAAGGTAGGCATCTTTTCTTTGAAAGAAATCCACAGAAGTCAGAGAAAGTGCTTGCGTAAAGGTTCATAAAGATACAGGGAATTTCTCTCAGTCTCTGTCTAATTAGCAATTACAAGACAATTCAAAGCTCATTGATTCCAGTGGAAGCTCTTCTGTGGACTTTAATGCGTGCTGGATTGACTTCATGGATCTTAATGACATCATAAGAAAAAAATTAAATCATTCACATGAACGATCATTTTTAATGATTTAAATCATAATACGTATTAATGTAAAGCATAAATTATTTAAGACAGCCTTGTTTCTGTGATCAATACTAAGATATTTTACAGGCTGATGGACAGTATTCACAGTCTTGGAGTTATATGGAAACAGATTACATATCTCTCTTTGGACTGGTGATGAAAATTGCACTGTATCAAACATACATATATTGAAACTGGCTACACATTGAGAGCACTGTCACTGAAGGGACTTACAAGTGTTTGATTAGTGTGTTTTCTTATCAGTTCAATGGATTCTCCTCACATCTATCACAAGTTGTTGTCTAGGAATATTGATCCAAACATATTTTATTGTTTGGAGGTTCTGATGTACTTAAACTTTTAAAGATTTTTTTCTTAGCATGCTCTTACCCAAGACATTTTTTCCCCACTGCTTAAAATCTATGATAGCCTGCAACTCATATATTTCTAAATATTTAGTTTAATTGGAGGGATTTTATCTGAGATCTTTTTCAATTACATTATATTAAAGAATCCATTCCAAATACTCTTAAAGGTGATAGAGCTTTTGCTGTGGACTTCCTCAAAGAGTCTTGTTTGATGTTTTATTTTATTCCTAAAGCTAACTGGGGAGCTGTGAGCACGAGGCAACTTGCTAACTGTAACAACTCTGTCATGGGTCCCAGTGTAAACATAGAGAAAAATATTGGACTGTTAGCCCACGGTTCAGTAGGTTGAAATGGAATGGAATAGTTTAGTTGGAAGAGATCTTCAAAGATCATCTCGTCCAACAGAACACATTATAAACAGTAGTGTCCAAACACTTCTTTAACACTGAGACATAGCACAAGGCATCCATTTCCTCACGAGTGCCAGTGTTTGACCACTCTCATGGTACAGAAATGTTTCCCAGCGTCTCCCCTGGTGCAACTCAGTTCTGTTCCCATTCTGTCATTTGTGCCCAGGAGCAGAGCCTGGCACTTCCCTCTGCCTCTTTCCTCAGGGTGCTGCAGAGAACAGTGAGGTCACCTCCTGGCCTTCTCTGGTCCAGACTGGGCAACCTGAATGTGCTCAGCCTCTCTTCACAGAATGTGCCTTACTTCTGGACACACAAAGCCCTTCTGCCAGCTTTGTTTCCTCTTCTGGATCCTTTCAGTACTTTAACGTCCTTTTTGTATTTTGGAAACCAAATTTGCACATAGTACTCAAGATGAGGACAACCACTGCCTCAAACATACAGACAGCCTTTGACTGGATGACTGTGCTGTGTTTAATGCACCCCAAAATGCATTTTGCCTTCCTGAATTCCAGGGCACACTGCTGTCACCCATATCTCCAATTGTTCTCCCACTGATCTGTTGTCCAGCCAATAGTCTCCCAGACTGTGTCTGTATTTTGCAGAATGTGACATTTTATTTTGTCACAAATACAGTTTATTTCACATATATACTTCTAGAAGGTATCTGCTCATCATTTTAGACACAACTGAACTCATTGAGATATATATATATTTTAATAAATAAAACAAATATTTGGAAAATATTGCTGTACCTTATTGCACAACTGCAGTATCTACACAGTTTAGCTAAAAATGCAGACAGACAGTTGAAATGCTCAGGTAGGAGCTTGTGAATCCTCTGGAAGCCCCCGGAACAGAGAGATTTACAACTTCCTGGCGAGTTTAATTGTCTAACTAATTAGTACTAACTCCATCATTTGAAGATGCTTCAGTTAGTTTGAGAACCATATGGCGAAACTCATTTTAATACAATCAACTATTTTTCTGCAGATTTATGAAAAGTAGATGTTGTGGGTCTCTTTCTGATTTTATACCTTCTGAAAAGTCCAGATTTTAAATAGAAATACACAAAAAATAGTATTAATTTCCCATTATGTGCAAAGCATTATGTCTGTAATCAGGTTTTGCATCAGTCTGGACTTTCCCTTAGTTCTAATCTGTGATTAGACTACCTTGCACTCTGAAATTACTCAATAAATCATTCATTTGGAAGATGAACTACTGAAACTCCTTGTCACATACCAAAAACAAGTGAAATACATTTTTTATTCCTAGCTGAAATAACTACTGAAATTATTGTTTCTGTGGTATAAATTCATTTCTTAATATTTTTTTTCTTTTAGGTGGAAAAACAATATTTTCAGGGTGATATTTATTTCACTTAACATTTCACTCCTGTTTAATCAAAAAGTGAGATATCCAAGTCATATGTTCATTGCTTCCTAATAGTCTATGAAAATATATTGATAAAAGGATTAGTTTTCTATCTAGAAATTTAGCCTCCCTGTGAAGTTTTGTGAGGTTGGACATAGAATCACAGAATGGCTGGGTTGGAATGGACCTTAAAACACACCCAATCCAAACTACCCTGTTGTGGACTGGTTACCACGCATGCATCACTCTGTCTAGGGCTCTATCCAATTTGGTCCTCCAGTGATGGAGCATCCACAGTTTCTCTGGGCAGTTGAGTGCCAGGGCCTCACTGCCCTCTGAGTGAGAAGGGCTTTTTGTTTGTTTGTTTTCGTATTCAATCTAAAGCTACCGTATGTCTGTTTTAAAACCGTTGCCCCTGTTCTGTCACAATGGGCTATACTAAAAATTTTTTTCTACATCTTTCTTGTAAGCTCTTTCTCCAGGCTGTACAAGCTCTGCTCCACAAACTTTCCTGACAGGAGAGGTGCTCTAGCCCTCTGACCATTTTTGTGTACTCTCTGGACCCATTCTAACAGGTCTGTGTTAGGCAATAATGCCCGTGAAGCTTGGGGAATACCATAGGTTGTGACTGACTACGTTCCAATTAACAACTGTATCTCAATACAGCAGTGACTGGATGGCGGCTTTCGTTTTAGAAAGACAGGCATTTCATCTGAGAGGATCAAATGGTGGTGAAAATGTTTTTGCATGACTTAGAGAGACCAACATGATAAAGACTGAAAATTTGTCTTTTATCAGTGTAAAGTATAGGAGCTGAGCAACTTAACAAAAGAATCAGAGAGCAAAAAGCTTTAGCTGCTTCAGCTCACGTATTCCTTCCTGGCAGCTGGAATTGTGGTATTGTGATGGTGACCGTATTACAGGGACCCACAATGGGAATCACATCTGTAAGTGCAATTGCTACACTTTAAATGCTATATTAACCTAGATTACATTTTTTGAACATTGGAAAGACATCTTTTCCATCTAAGGCAACATTTTTTTTCTTTAAATTTTTATAAAATGGTGGTAGGTTAAAGTATGTATAAGCAGGAATGAAGACACAATGCTAAATATATACATCCCAGAAGTATCTCCTAGCAATTTTAGAACTTTCTGTTGTGATATTGTATGTATTGCTTTATGCAAAAAGGAATGAAGAAAAAAAACTACATAGCTATAATTGAATGCCGTATTTTTCTCACTGTCTGTCCCAGCATCCTAACAGTCTTCATCTTAACAGGCTTCTAATAAACAATAATGTGCCCATTAAACTCTTCCACTTTTGGCCATATTTCTGACAGATCTTAGCTTTGGAATTTTGGCACTGATCTTTCTCTGTCCAGATAAGCCATGAGCTCAATGTTTCTCATGCAACTACCAGAGTATGTTCTTAATTTTATTAGAATCAAAGGAAGGGACTCCAGATAACCCCAGAATTGGGCTTCTATGGTCTAATTTTGAAACACTAAGTATCAGTGAGGTAATCTTCCCACTGAAAGTGACAAGGATCCAGTTCTCACTGAGGATCTTTTAGGACTTAGATGCAAATTTTGATTTCTCCAAGACAGCTTAGGCAGAAGCAATGGAGAAAAAATGAAATACTGCTAAGAATGCAGATTTTTCATTACTTTTGTGAGTTAAATTATTAATGTAAATCTGTCAATCTTCAAAATGTCAGATTAGTAGTGGTGCAATGCAATTACAGAAGTTCATTAGAAGTGGAATACCCTGATCATAAAATTTTCCATTTTTCCCTGAAATTATTAAAGTCATGATTGAGGGGAAGTTTTTATTTTAAATTTCATTTTGAAATATTAAAGACCATTTAAGTACTGCCTTTTCCCTCAACTATACTAACATTACCATTTATTTTAATGCCAAAATTTTATATTGAGCAAATGAAATGCTACCTTCCAGGAAAGAAAAAGCTTTACTTACAGAAGTCAGGAGGATGGGAGAAGAAATAAAATGGTGGCATGAACTCTTGTATGCTATGTATTAGGAAATGACCAAACAGGTAACTGTTTCATGATTTGACATTATTTCAATTCCACAGCCTAATTTTCAAATGTGTAAGTGTAAGTACTTTGGAATTCTGGCAACTTTACTTAAAGACTTAATTAAAGATTCACTGCCTTTGGCTATCTGACACAAATGTGCTGGTGGTCAAAATGTCAAACTTGCTGTAAACGTTTTGTCAGCCAGAGCTTATTTATATTGTGTCATATACTAAGTGACTGTGTTCACTGCTTGTAAAGGCTGATGCTAAGCCTTGTTTCAGGAATATCAGTTGCTGAATATGAAACAATTATCACAAGTGGGTTTAGTCAGGGGGCACCCAACATTTTCTCTTGCACTGACTGAAAAGGAATTTTTTGGGGCTGCATGTAAAATCTGTAGGTCACTCCAAAATGATGCCTCCTATTTATTTCCATAGAAGCAACAATAGATACAAAGAGCACAATAACACTATTTGACAGAGCAAATTCTCAGCTGCAAAATACCATTTTGCAAGTAGTCACCACCATTAGCTATGCATTTGCACCTCTGCATCAGCAGAGGTGTCTTCTTAGATGCACCACCCACCACCTGACTTTGCTCACATCCACTGGCTAGTCTCCGTAGATGCTCAGGAAGCATCAGTGAATGTCAGTGGGTGCCAATTCTTCTGCATGAAGGAATTCAGTGACACACCTTTGCTTCATAAGCTCTTCCCTGTCAGACACCACTCTGTCAGACTGCCCCTCTGCTGCCATCTGTCACACGGCAACAGAATGCAAAGGAATATTTGCAGGAAGCTTCAACCCCCATTACCATATCACAGCATCTGCCTCTGATGTTGTTGGTCAACACCATAAAAAAAGGAGGCACTTTGGAGCATCCCTTGTGTGTAATATAGGTATTACATAAGTATATAAGCACACACATAAGCAAACAAAACCTTTTTTTTTTTTTTAACTAAAACATAAGAAAAGAGAGAGAAACAAAAACTTAAAACCGGTGTAATACTTGACCATGACACTGCTGTGTGGTTGTTGTGAGCAATGGGTGTACTCCTGTACCAGGCAAGGGCTCTTCATGGGGCAGAGCAGCTGCCACGCTGGTACGGGGCACAGAGTGGTCACAGAACAGGCTGGGTCGAGCTGTGGGTTGAATATGACTGGTTTAACTTCTTCTGATTACCACCCAGGGTGGTGCTGTCATTAATTTAAACTGAAATGTTTGCTTTAGTTATGCGTTTGTCTTTACACATGTGCTCTTTTTTTTTTGTTTGTTTTTGTTTGTTTTGTGGTGTTTTTTTTTTTTTTTTTTTTTTTTGGTTTCCAGTTAGAGCATTCAATTCATTAACCAGTTAATTGTTGAGAGAAATAAAAATTCCATGAGTTTTATGATTCTACAGAACTACTGTTTCTACAGTCAAAACTGTCTCTTCACTAGTTTGATTGTGTGCATGCAAAATACCTCCCCATGCATTGGAGGGTGCTGACACAGGGCAAAGGGAACACCCATGGCCAGTGCAGTGCTGTGGTTGGTCGCTGGGCTGGAAATGAGGGCAGTGTGTCCTGCTCCAGGGTACATTCCTGTGCGGTGGAAATAAGGAAGAAATGTGAGAACCTACATGCAAACTCTGAAGTTCCAAAAAAAGAGACAATCACTGTTTTTCCTTTTATAAAAGAAAAACTGTTTATCTTGTGATTTTTCCTTTTATTAGTATTATTATTTTTTTTAATTGTTTGTTCAATCTTGAAAAAAAAAAGAAAAAAAACGAAACATCTGCACTGGATCTTCCTGCTGAAGTTCAGCACTTCTTTCTGTCTGAGCCAAAGTCTGCTTCTCCACAGGAGCAGCTGCCTATGTCACTTCTTTGACCCCTCCTTCCCCCTGGGGGGGATAGTGGACGGGGACAGGAAGGAAGGTCTGATAGGAGCCTTGGCTGTCAAAAGAAGAATTACCAGTAAATGGAGGCTCCATATGAACCTGAAGGATGGCCCTAAATTGGGGCTCTCCTGGGTAATGGTAGACTTATGGGATCCTCATGCTCCTGCAATGTTTGAGACCCCCTGAGTTTAGGCTCTTCTGCTGTTTAGCTTGGAGAAGGCTCCAGAGAGACTTTATTGTGGCCTTCCAATACTTGAAGGGAGTGAATAACAGGAGGGTCAACAGCTGTTTATGAGGGTGGATAGTGATAGGACAAGGGGAAATGGTTTTAAACTGAGATAGGGGAGGTTTAGGTTAAATATTAGGGGAAGTTTTTCTCACAGAGGGTGGTGACATTCCTAGTTACAAGGAGGTTGTGGGTGCCCCATCCCTGGAGGCATTCAAGGCCAGGCTGGATGTGGCTCTGGGCAGCCTGGTCTGGTGCTTGGTGACCCTGTGCATAGCAGAGAGGTTGAAACTCAATGATCGTTGTGGTCCTTTTCAACCCAGACTAGTCTATGTTTCTATGAGAGACATTGTGAAGGGGCAAGAGAGAGGGATGGGAACAATGGGCTCATAGGAGCCTTGGCTGTCAAAAGAAATACCAGGAAATAGAGTCTCCTTGTAGGCTTGCAGGAGCTGGGGCTTTCCTATCTAATAGTAAACTTACAGGATGAAGAAGATCAGCTCTGACATCAAGGAAGTTATTTACAGGGAGGTGAATGGATTCCGGTGCCCCTGTGATGATGGGTATGATCTCTTCCCAGTTTGCTTGACATTGATAAGGTGGTGACCAGTTTGTCCTGATGGAGATGGAGCTATTTTCATCAGGTTGTTCTTTGGAGATGGATCTACCTCCATGGTAGATCTCCATCACTGCCTCGTGATTCCACCTCTGTAGGCTCAATGTCATTGCCTCTTTTTGAAAGGTGGATGAGCAGATAATTCATCCTGAGCCCTCAAAAGGAAAACATATATATCCTGTGGAAACCAAGCACCACTGGCTGCTTCAGCTCAGCGACTGGGATTGTGGATGCAGTTCTCTGTATATCCTTATATTGCCATGGCAATAATATTCTGAGCATCCTGTGGTGACCAAAACATGGCAGCTGGGACATGGGGCCTATGGCCTTTGCTGTGAGGTGGTTGAAAGTATGTACCAAGAAGGTCTGGGAAGTGGGTTCTCAACCACCCTGTAGCTGCCTGGAGTGGAGCTGTCCTGATACCAGCCAGTAGCAGTGAGGGGGCTGCCAAGGGAGATGCAATCATTATAAACTGGTGAGTTTCAAGGGTTTCATTAGCTGCCCTTTGCCACCCTACCCCCACACTTGGAATGTGAGAAGGTGATATTTCTTCTGCGCTGATATACAAAGGAGAGGAGTGAGGAGGAGAGGGCATGGCACTGCCCTGGGCAGCACTACTGGGACAGCACAAGGGGTCTTTTGGTGGACCTCTGAGGTCTTTGTGGCCTGGTGGAGAGGTTTTCCACTCTGAGGACAAGAAGCTCAATTAGGGATTTCTGTCTTCAGCCTGTTCTCTACTTGGCCGTGATATGGGTGGTTGAAGGTGTAGCCATGCCTTCCAAGTGCACACAGAATAGCTGTTTACCAATCATGCTTCTAGATAAGTAGTTTGGACAGGTTTGATCTCTGCAAAATCTGTAATAGAGACTTGAGAAGAGAGATAAGGGGCAGGGCCACAGATGTGTTGGTGGCTGTTCCTGATCATTTGAGCCCTGTGTACCTCAAACAGCATGAATATCAGGTGAAGAGGAAAGGAAGGTGTTTACTTCCTGTGCAGTGGCTAAATTACAAATGATGTGCCAAGAGAGTGCACAGACTTGTTACACTAAGAACAAAGACACTTGTTTTCATGCTTCTGGGGACAGCCTGCTGTGCCTATGGTACTAGATGATCTTTTTCCCTGCATGTTTCCAGTGTTTTTATTCCATGCCTTCTATAGGTGCAGGAGGCAGCATCAACTAAAGCTGTCTGGTGATCTAACTGACAGATATCACCTCTCTGCTAATTCCTAGCTTTTGTCTCTTTGGCTTATACTTCTTTTTAAGTGCAGATTGCATGTTTAAAGGATTAATTTTTTGTTCTGCAGTTTTGATTTAGTCAAGCTCAGTTCAGATTTGATGCCATGGTGAGGGTGTCCCTGATGGTGCAGGAAAGGGAGTAGGCTGCAGCACGGTTTGTGCTGGGTCATTAGTAGCCTGGGTCATAACTGGTTGGACATGCTTGGTAGAGTCAGTTAGCACAGTAGAATTTGAACAGTTAGATGATGTAACTTTGGGACATATATTGTGCTTGTTGTTATGCATCAGCAAATTTTCTCATGTCACAAAATAGAGACTTGCATGATATGGGAGCTTCTGTTATCTAAAACGGGATGAAGAAAGGGGGTCCCTGCCCTAATGATTGTATATGCTGGTGTTTTACATGTGAGCATATGTTCTGTTGTTTCCAAATAATGTTTAGAATTCAACAGAGCACATGAAGACATGCTTATAATGTGTTTCAACAAGATATGTTATTAGAAATGAGTCAAGAATTTGCATCTCAACACAGTCCTTTAAATCAAACCATTAGTGCATCTGGAGTAAGTGTGCTAGCATAAATTCTGACATACTCTAATTGATAGAGTAGTAGAATAGAAGTAGATTTTAGGTCTGATTAAGAGGGTGATTTTGTCAAACACAATTTTCTTTATTCTTGTCATGGACATCCCATAGTTTCCACATATGACTGTGAGTGATTCAAAGCAAGTATTAAAGAAGTCAGAGGAAGGCCATTAGTATATGTTTAACAGGACAATGTAAAGTGAAATCTGTTGCAATTCAATTGTTTTATTGTTCTTTTGTCTAATCTGTTGCTTAGTGGTACAATCTGTTTCAAACTAATGAATTTGAAAGGAAAATGTAGGTCAGTTCTGAGAGGTAAGTAGCATTCATTAGTTAGTAAAACATGATTCACAGCCTGAACAGCTATTTTGGATTGAGTCGTGCTGTTGTGTATGAGTTTCATTAAACACAGTATGCTAATTATTTCCCTTCCCTGCCCTGCCCTGTCCTCCCCTGCCCACCCCTGCCTTTTCTGCTTTTCCTGAGGTTGATCTTTTGAATTCATTAATTTTATCCTCAGTGATCTGTAGCTTCCAGGAAGAGCAGTAGTGACACTCTGATAAGCACTACTTGAGACTGTACAGTGTGCAGCACAGTTTTGTTTTAGGATAATTGTCACCTCCCCACCAAATACACACAGAAGATGAGTCTTAGCACAGCTACTTTCCTCCTAACTCTATTTGGGAATTATAAACATGGTTCAGTGGCCTGCACTCCAGTGTTATCTTGCTTTGAATCTATAGAGCTCTCCAGAAAAAAAAAAAGAAAAAAAAGCACAGCCAGTGCATTAGGTCCCTGAAGGATAGTGAATGAAAAAAAGTTATTAGGAAGCCAAATGCTAGTGCTAAAGGAGAAGTTAATGATAAGTGTACACAGGAAGATGTGCCTTACCATCTGCTAGACTTGTATGTGATTTGAAACTTCTGAACTCATGAACAAAATGGAATCAAATCTGAACCCTCACTGCAGCTACGATTTTACAGCTATTGGTTTTCTATGAGATTTTGATATTGTGCTTAAATTAATTTTGACAGATTTTAATACCTGCTGTGTTGGAGTTGACAACTGGCTTAAGAAATAAAACTATTCAAGAACACAAATTTTCTTTAGATACACTGAGATACTGGTATGCTCTGCTAAACTCTTTTTACTTTTCTACTTTTTATAGGCAGTTGCAAAATGAAGATTGAGCTCTGTTTGCTGTTTGACTTACTGCAACTACACTTACAACCCACGATAGGATAGAAACAGCTGGAAAAAGCTTGGCTGAAATGAATGTTACCCAAAATAACCATCCCTTGAAACCCAGGGGTCCTGTATCACACAGAGACATTATCTTGTCACATGAAAGGAAGAAGGTTACAGGACTGAGGGGGTAGACTCTATGTGTCCCTGTGTGAGTGTTTAAAAAGGAATTTGTGTAGAGGAGGATTAGTGGATTGGATGGAGCTGCAGCCACGTGCCTTGCTTCTGGGCAGGCATTGCTGTCCCAGAGTAAGGTGGAAAAATTATAGAAACACAGAACCACAGAAAGGCTTAGGTTGGAAGTGACATCAAAGGCCTTCCAGTTCCAATACCCTACCACTGGCAGAACTGCCACCCGCCAGCTCAGGCTGCCCAGGGCCCTGTCCAGCTTGGCCTTGAGCACCTCCAGGGGCACCCACAGCTTTCCTGGGCAGCTGTGCCAAGGCCTCACCACTCTGAGTAAAGAATTTCTTCCTAATACCTAACCTAAATCTCCCCTCTTTTAGTTTAAAGCCATTCTCCCTTGTCCTATCACTATCTGCCCACCCACTTGTTTGCAAGCACACTGTAGGTACTGAATGGCTCCAGAGAGGTCTCCCTGGAACCTTCTTTTTTCCAAGCTAAACAAGCTCAGTTCCTTCAACCCTTCTTCCTCTGGACCTTCTCCAACAGTTCCATATCTTTCTTGTTCTGGGGGCGCCAAGCTAGGATGCAGTACTCCAAATGAGTCCTTCTGAGAGCAGAGTAAAGGGAAACAATCCCCTCCTTCTCTCTGCTGGCCACCCCTCTGTTGATGCAGCCTAGGATAGTGTTGGCTTTCTGGGCTGCAAAAGTACACTGCTGACTCATATCCCGCATGTCATTCACCGGAACCTACAAGTCCTCCATAGAGTACTCTCAGTGTGTTCTTCTGCCCTTCTGTACTCTCTGGAAGGTGAAAAATTACATTTTCAAAGTTTATTTTTGCCTCCTCATTATCAATCTATTTTTAAAAAGTCTGCCACTAGATTGGTAACTTGAGAATGAAAAAAGCAGAGTGCAATTTCCACAGAGATAGCTGTGAATGAAAGGAAAATCTTTGAAAGATTTGAAACTGAAGTGTTAGCATGTTTATGTTTATCAGTGTCTTTTTAGCACAGCTTCCCGTACTTCGAAGTTGGCAGATTAAAAACCAGTATGTGTCTCGGAGACTTTCCAGCCTTCATAGAATCATAGAATGGCTTGGGTTGAAGTGACCCCTTTCATAGAGGTTATCCTTCAATGGACAGGGACACCTTCCATTATAACAATTTTTCCAGGGAAAGATTCTTCACAGAGAGGGTTTTGAAATACTGAAATGGGTCACCCAAGGAAGCATTTGAGTCACCATCCCTGCAAGTATTTAGAAGATGCATGGTCTTTATCAGTGATGTAAACAGTGGGATTGAAAGCATCCTCAGCAAGGTTGCTGATGACATCACCCTCAGAGGTGCAGTTGATGGAAGAGGAAGAAATGTCATCCGAAAGGACTTGAAGAAGATTGAAAAATAAACCCTCATAAACCTACTGAAATTCAGTGAGGCCAAATGCAAGTTGTTGCACTTGTGTTGGGGCAAGATGGAAAGACACAGCTTGAAGACAACTTGTCTCTCTGTATATTTCTTTATTTTATTTTATTTTATTTTAATTTTTATTTTTATTATCTTTTAATTTATTTTCTGGTTGCTCTGAAAAAAATATCAGTTCTGTGGCTTCAGAACTTTTCCTTCTTGAAGTATGTTGTTTACTCATGCTCTAAACTGGGAGAAGCAATTTGATTTCAGAAAGTGTAAAAATGAAAATTAAATTGTTTGAAGCTTAATGCCTAACTTCATAACAATGAGCATCAATGAGAATCTTCTTGAATGTATTCTTACTGTCATGATGCATTTTCAAGCAGGTTTAGTGGTTTACCAAAGCAAGGCAAGTATAACAGTATATCTTCAGCTGATTAAGTGCATTACTTTTCAGCTTGTGAGTGCTAGAAATACTTGCCCTTTGCAAACTTCTTAATATCCAAAGCTTTTTTTTCTCCATCCTTTAATCTTTGTGATCATCAAAAGAAAGAGAGCTGTGTTTAGGTGTTGATAAATTCAGTTATTGATTAGTGGGCTCTAATCTGAGAACATTCTTCTAAGCAAAATTAGCTTTGTGTATAAACATGTTTACAAACAAATAAACAAAAAACTCCAAACAAAATTAGTAGTAGTAATAGAAATAATTGCAATAATGAACAACCTTAAAAACAGTCATTAAAAAATAAAAAAATAAATTCCAACAGGAAATAAAAGCAGTCACACTGACATTATTTTTTTAGATTCTGAGAAATGCAGTTTCTTCCCAGCTTAACCAACTTAAACAACCACCAAATGAGTGAATTGATGTCTGTTAGGAAGTGAAAATAAAAGCTTGTCTCTTACCATACTAAAGCAATAGTAAGAAAAAGAGTTGTTAATATGGAAATTCTAAGATTTCTCAGGACACTTTTCCACCATGTGATGAAAAGACATTTCTCCAGCCATAACCATAGCAGAGGTACTCTACGACCTCTGTAAACTCGAAGTAGAAATTGCCAGCCAGCAACAAAAGGAAAAAAGGCTCAAATAGGTTGGAGAAAACTATTTCCCATCTATTTTCCATCCATTGTCCCTGTGCTACTTGCAGTTGAGTCCCTGGAGAGGATTAGGCAGTCCTCCCAGCCCCGTCCCAGTGTAAGGACACAGTGAGGAGTCTCATGCCACTGGAAGACGAGTGCCTAGCTGCAGCCTGTGACGCTAGTGCCAGGAAGACAGAAGGATCCCCAGGCCTGTGTATATGAGTTGCCAATGCAGTCTTTGATTTCAAAGCTTTCTGTGTGGTGATCATGATACTCCCCATGAACTAAAGGAACTTCTGTCTTGATGATAAGGAGACACACAAACATGAACAGAGCCTTGCATCTTCTATCTCTTTCACAGAAGGACACAAGGAAATCCTATCAGAGACTAAGGAAGAAATGCACAGTGGAGCAAAATAGAGGATGGCACTTGCAGTTCACCTGTTTAAAGAGTCCCAAAAGAAAAATATCTCATTTGTAGGCAAGGATGAAGCTCTAAGAATTGCTGACATGAACCAGGGCTCTTGCTGAGATGCTGGTTTTATGTTTGGTAGCCTTTCTCTAGGTAGCAGTAAATCTGCTTGACAAACTGTTCCATGTAGGACCAGGACAAATTGTAAATCAGGATAGTCTTTTCATTTTGACTATCCTAAAAAAAAAAAAAAGAAGTGTACTGTAATCTGCTGGCCTTATGTGAATGGAGGCAGATCACACTTATTTTCAGAGTATGAAATTCAGACTCAGTTTTATCCCTTTCCGCCTTCTCCCACCCCTATATCTCAAATATTTTTATGTGATCCCAGAAGGGTATTTTTAATTTACACATGTGCTACAGACACTGAAGTGGCAAAGTCCCTTTTCAGTCTTGATAACAACTCCATTATCTCTGTTGCCTCTCTTTTTTTCTGACACCACTGCATATTTATTTCTGGATGCTGAATAAGTTGAATGTGTGGGTGAGCTTTAAAATTGAAATGAAGGCAAAAAAAGGATATAAAGCTTAGCAGAGCTTATAACACTGCCATAATAATAATCCACGTTAAAGACATATCAACAGGACTCTCCAAAAGACTTAAAGTTCTTCATGCTCTCTTACCCATTATTGTTCTCATGATGCTTTAATATAGAAAGAGTCTCTCAGTCTCTTTATCAGGACTCCAAAAGTTTTTAATGCAGGAACTTACAAGAGTGGTCTGATTGGAAACTCTAAGTTCTGTGAACTTTAATTTTCAAGTGTACTCCAGGTTGAACCTGAAATTAAACTGTAAGTAGTATTTATGAAGATGGAGTAAATTCAAGTCCCAGCATTGATATAATTAAGGCAGATGAATAGGTTTTTTTATAGATTCCTTTGAAATCTGTAAATGAACTTGTTCTCTCCTATAATCCAGCCCTGGTTAAATAAATGGCTCTTATTAAAGATGAATTCTAATACATATTCTTTTATTACTCACAAGTCCACGTGAAGAGATTGATAGATGAAACCATATACCATCCCCATAAAATCATGCTTTACTAAGGTTGAACCATTAAGTGGGACACTTTTATTAAATCCTCAAATATTAAGCATTAATGAAGATCACCTAGATACAGACTTATTAAGGGCATTAATACAATGGTTACACTATTACAATAAACTCAGAGAACTACAGAATTTATTCAGCTTTTTCTGTAAGTGATCAAAGTTTCTAATACGAGTTATGGTGGGTGAAAGTGTTGTAGTCAAATGATGTCATTAAAACACATTTTTGTGTGACTCAAATTTTTTCATTTTAGTTTCCATTTTATCCACCTCAGGTAAACACTGTAAAACCCCAAATATGCTCTGCACAGCATCAATTTGCTCTTTACTCTGTTCCATTTCTGCCCTTCACTAATTCACTGGTGATAGGGCAAAGTGGTCCGAGTTATAGTTACTGGTTCACCATTGCTTACAGCTGAAATTTCTTCTGTCCAGAGAGATGCAGAAAGTTAAGGACTCAGATGCAAACACTGATGCACTGTCATTGAGACGTGTGGAAATCAGACTCTATAACCACAGAGTAGTTATAAAGCAGTGCTGCGCACACCGGATGCAGGGCAGATGTTCCCACCTAGCCTGAATACCGGTGGGCAAGAAAGGCGTGTGCTTAAAGAACAAGCTGCTTGCATATGCATTAGATGTGCAAGAAAAGTTTGGGTTATTACAGTAAGTGCCCAATGTGATTGACATCCCCCCCTCACCACAAGTCTCAGCTCTTTTACACATGTGTATCTCTCTGTGGTCTTTCTGATGAAGGTCATCATATTATTTTCTTGGACTTGGGTTAGGATAGAGGATGCTTGGCTGGCTCTGCTTGGTTGTCTCATCAGCAACAACTCTGTTCACCAATCTGCTGCTTCTTCATTAATTTGTGGTTTTACTGTTCAAGCCTGCTACCTTGCATTCCAGAGATAGGATAGACTCTCTGTCTGCACTAATTGTCTAAGTTTATAGAAAAGCATCTGTTATCAGCAGTGAGAACCTGGCTTAGCAATGTCAGATCTGCAGCTGCTGATTCAAAACCTCATGAAAGCAAATAACTTTTAACCTAACTTACTTTCCTTAATTTAATTGCTTGGTGAACTTCCACCTAGTAAGGCCTACTTTTCCATCACTGCTCCGTGCATCTTATTCATCTCCCCTCAAGCCTGAGTGTAGAGGTGCTGTCTACGAAAAACACTAATTCACTGCTGGTCCAGTGAAGTAAACTTCCAAGTAATGTGATATCTCTGGACCCAATATGATACAAGTTGTTTTTTTAATCTTCTAAAACAGTTCTAATGAAGAAGGAATGGGCATACAAGCTGCTTAATACTCTGAAAGGTCTTGGCCTCATTGCACAGATGACAAAGTGGTTCAGCTGAGCATGCCTGATCATACAGTAGGACAACATAACTCTTCTAAAGCTTGGGAATCTTAAGGAGTTCCTTGGGCTAATTGAGAAAAACATGCATGAAATCAATCAATTTTCTTAGTTTTGTTTTTTTTTTAGTTGCCATTAATTACAGGCAGAAAAAAACTCATCTGGGAATGATGGTTATTCAGGAAGGTTCAGTGAACCCATGACTTCTCAGGTAGCAACTGCATAAAATATATTTATCCCTCAGGACATTAAAAAAAAAAAAAAAAAAAAAAGGCCTGATTCAAAAATGCAACATGTTTAACATTTCTTTTATTATTTTTCCCTCTTGTTCATTTTCATAGGAATATTTTTGATTAATTAAAACTACAGGTTAAAACCAACTTCTCCCCTACAGCTCCAAAAAAAAAATAAAAAATAAAAAAAAAAATATCATGGGTAAGTTACATTTCTGACAGATTTGCATCGTGTGAGCCTTTAGCTTTCTCCTAGCTTCATATTTCTGCTCTAAGCAGTTTTAAAAGAGGCCTGCATAACTGCTTGAGACCCCAGCAGCCCTTCAACGCTCTTAGCCCAGTGCCTGTTTTTTCTGGCCCGGGAGTTTGGAGCAGCTGCACAGATTCCGGGCTCAGGGCTGCCTTGCCTTTGTTGGTTAGCCTAGCGTCTGCTGCCAGCCTTTTGTTTCATCTCTGCTCATCTTGTTCCCTCAGCCTGGCAGGGCGTCTGCAGATCAGCAACAACAATCTGATGTTCCTGGCAAAAGTGTTACTGTTGATCCACCTTCTTCAGGCTACAGACCAGCTGTGATGTTTTACAGCAGCTTCAGTTATATATCTGTATTCCCTTGCAGCTGGTGTCCGTACAGTTTCCCTTACGAAGAGGCCAGTCCAAAGCATTCCCTTGGAAATATGGTTATGGCGAACAAATAAGAACTCTGCTCCCCAATGCATACATTAAGGTCAGATGTGTGCTTTTAAGACTTCACCTTTGATGAAATCTACAAAGTGTGGCATGAAGATCAGACCTGAATGTCACGTATGTTGTTGGAGAACACCATTATTCCGTATCTGCTAACTAACATACATGCAGGATTTGCTGTTGTTGTTTTTGTTTGTTTGTCTTATATTTTTTTAGTTCCTTGCTTAATGTGAGTACATTCAGACTGAATCAGATGGTTAAGAATCTAAGCAAGAACATTGTAGCATGGTTATGTTAGGAAAAATAGAACTCAGTCATCTCAATAGACAAAAATTTCTTAAAAAATACTTAAAGAAAATGAAAATTCACAAAAAATTAAGTACTTTGGAGATAATCTGAAAAAGTATTTATTCATTTATGTATTTATTCATTCATTTAAATATTTTTTAAATTTTATTATTCTCTTTTTAGTTCTAGTCTGCAGTTTAACCTGAGAAGGGAAGGATGAAGCAGGAACACTCTGAATGACAGTGTTCATTCAGTGCTAGTCTTGTCTCTCTCACGTTGTTTAACTGGCATTAAATACATTTCGGATACTGCACCATGTGTGCTAATCTGATTTTCTGTACATACCAGAGGAGGCTTTCTTTCTCTGTAATGTGTGTTTGTATGCACATACATTCATGGCTGAAAATTCAAGATGAAAATATCTTCTCATGAATTACAGAATCAAACACTCTGGAGCATCACTGGCTTTCGATAGTTTTGCTGTAATAGCTGCTCCTACTTTGAAGTGCCAGTACATGGAAGATGCTTCTGATAGCAAGAGATGGATGAATAAATCAGTCACTTCTTCATGTTACAGTTGTTGTCAGTCTCGTAGTGAACTGTTTGGAAGTGAACAAATTATTAAACTGATCAGAAAACATTTGGTCCAATCCTGTAAGTTAAAATAATTTGATTTTTTTCTGGTCAAGAAAAACTTGTTTAGCTATAGGGATTTATAGGGACTTGGACTTCTTGCATTCAGAGTGACAGGCAGTGAAAAGAGTCCATCACAAATTCCTCCAGGCTGCACGCTGCATTGGAAGCAGTGTCTGTACCTGAGCTAGTCCATTACAGGTGGTATGTTAACATATCAGGCTGTGCTGAGAGGGAGGTCAGGCTTTCTGCTCTGTGACTGCCCATTAATTCAGCATTTGTCCATCTCCGTTGAGATCAGTCCTGTCCTTGGGCTGACACACCCTATTCTGGCTTTCTCTGAAGAGTTAGAGAGGAAAATCAGGTTTCCTTTTCTGCTCTGGAGAACCGCATTCAGCTGGGAATGCCTTCCTCAGTAGATCCATCACTGCTTCTTTTCTACAAATTTGTAAAAAGGTCACAGACTTAGCAGACTTCTTATCTGTGCATGAAATGAATAGGGAAATACCAAAGTGCTGTGATGCATTTGAAGCTAAGAGTTGGATTAAATTTACCCCAAACACAAAATACAAGTTAAATGTTTAGCTGCACCTCCTCTTACATGTACTGAAGCACACAGGGGAAAGAAAACTTGTACACTTGTTATTGCTGAAACAGAAGTGTGCCTAGAGTTGAAGTCCTGCCTCTAGATCTAATATCTTACGTATGATGTCTGAGATATCAAATTCGGAGATAGCCAAGACAGAATTAAATAAGTTATCAGCAGGCTATCAAGATTGGGCAGCAATGTCATCTGATCCAGACTGCTTTTTAGGTGAAGTCCATATCTTTGGCCTCAACAACACACCCTTTCTGTATGTACATAGTTCACCCTGAAAATGCCTCCTAATTTTTTCCTTGGAAATTATGACAGGTACAAAGACCCCAATAACACTATTGATAGAACAAGTTCCCAGCTGCAAAATGCCATTAGCTGTGCATTTTCATCTGCAGGAGCCTGTGTATTGTGCTCATAAAAATCTGCACCAGTGGAGGTGGTCCACTTTCTCTGTCACCATTCCTGAAATACCACACTCTGCTCATATCCACTGTTTGATCTCCACAGATGTTCAGCGAGCATCAGTGAATGCCAATGGGTGTCATTTTCTTGCACACAGAGGAATTCAGTGACACATCTTTACTCCATCTGCACTTCCATGTCAGATACTGTTGTGTCAGAAGAGCCCTCTGCTAAAATCTGTTACACAGCAACAACATGTAATGAGATACTGATGGGAAGGTACAGCCTCTCCTGCCAACATCTGCTTCTGACCTCATGCCCCTCCCCTCCCCCCCCCCCAAAAAAAGAGGCATTACTTTTGGAGCAGTTCTCATATAATCACAGCTCTTGAGTATGGGAATTCATGTTGATCTTTGCTGTACCAGTATGAAACAGTAGCAAGGAGGTTTTGTCAAAGTTTTTCGTTGAACAGTAAAAAAAGAGACTGGAAAGTAAAGGCGACCTCATGAGTCAATGTTCTGGCCTCAGCTACAGCTGAGCTGCTCCTGACGGATGTTTGTCCAACAGCTCCTAGCTTTCTGATCCCAGCAAGTCTCTACTGTTTGCCTGAACTTATTCTGTTATGAATCAGATGCTATCAAGTCTCAGTAAGAGATCAAGAGTTCTCTTTAAATCAGAGGCTGTACATTGTATGACAAATTATGTACATTAGATGAGGGATTGTTTCAGAAAAAGAAAAAATGAATAACAGAACTAGACTCCATTATCGTAACTGAAAGGTCTTCTTTAAAATAACTTAGGATTTAATAGAAAAAAAAAGTAAGTACTACAGTATACACTGAGATTTAATGAAAAATCCCCACTAAAGTAAAAGAACAATGAAAAAAACTCAGTAATTTAAAGGTTTTAATAGTGTTTATCGTGACACATGGGGATCCCACATGAATAACAGTTAATAGTTACTTAAATTACTAAAAGTTATTAAAAATAATTAAAGTACTGTCTGAAAGACACAGTGTAAGTGCAATATATTTTTGGCACGGCGTCTCTCACCAGCGGTGCGTTAAGGCCCGAGGAGCGCACTGCGCTCAGGATCCTGCAGATGCAGACGGCAGGCTGCAGAGGGCACCATTTGCCAAGACAATCCAAACAAGCGCAAGGGCAATGCTTAAAGATCACACCGGGCACTTTGATCGTCTGTTTTGTTACTCATTTTAACCAGGTATGAAGTATGGATTCAGTTCCTTCTCCACCAAATTCATAGATCTGGAAATACCTGCAGTCTGAATTTTTCTCAGCGTAATGCATATTCCTTTTCTTTCTTCTTCTACTTCTTTTTTTTTTTTTTTTTTTCCTGAAAAACAAACAATATTTACTGAAACGATACTCTGACAAAATGTTATGTCGAGACAGGCAGTTTCTATGGTTTGAATTTATTCTGCTGTGTAATAAATCACTGGAAAATGAAGTAGAGTCGAGATATAATCTTGCAGAGACTAATATTGTCACACACACACACACAAAAAAAAAGTTAATAAAATGACTGAACAAGATAAGATGTTCAAGTTCACCATTTTAATGTCTTCAGAGAAGATGAATGTATCACTCTCTGTCTGTACACAGGGTGCTTTGTATGTTAATTTAAACGCAGCCATCCTGCTGGTAATAATCTACATATTGTAAACTCTCTGATGGATGTTGCACAATAAACAAATTCAGATTTTTCATGGGAATTAAAAGGGAGGTAGGAAGATATCAGGTAAAAGAATGAAAATATGATCTGAGACGTGGAGTTTTCAATATCAGTACATCACAGTATTTCAGCCAGAGCCTGACTGCATATTTTATCACAGTAGGTAGCTTTAAAAATTATTTATGAGACTTGCAGAACACTTAGTGTACCAAAGAAAGGACAAATCACTTCTGCTCAGTATATGGTTATGCTAAATTCTCACTCATCTGTAGCGAGTTTCAGGAAAAGCTTCCCCTGTTTTCTTTCTGAGGAAAGCAGCACGACTGTGATAGCAACCAGTGTCAGGCATTTAGTAGCTCAGCACACTCACCCATGCACACTGACAGGGCAGAGACATAGTTTTCTCTTCCAGCTCTGTGGGTATAGGTGGCAGCAAATACAAACTATGCCAGCCTGCCAGTGGAAGCTGCTCCTAGCAGCCTCGTGGTGGCTCTTTGCTTGACCAAAGAAAAAAGTGGGGGAATGTGCAATCATCAATTTTATGAATGTTAGTTTGAAAGGAACTTTTATTCCTACCTCCGGTTACATTGTTGAGATCTTTGACTATTGCTAATAAACTCTGGGGATTAGATTTGATTATAGTCTGAAGACTGAAGCAGACTGTCTGTTCCATTACATTAATCAGGAAAATCTGAATATTGATCCAAGTGACAAAGTCAAACCTCACCAACCAATTCCATGCTGGTGCCAAAAATATATTATTCCAGTAAACATACATCCTGCATAGCAGCCATAAAAATGCATTGAGAGGTGCTAGGCCTACAAGACACATGCCACTTGCTTCAGTCCCTGGAAGCATGGAGGCTGCAGAGGGACTGGGTTGGCACCGTACCTGGTTGGTTTTCCAAGCTCTGCATGGAGCTGGAGGTTCTCCCTTCTTCAGACAATGTGGTGAGAGCTGCCACCAACATTGCTCATATTATTTCTTTCATGATCTTAACAGTAAAAAATTTGTCAGCTGAGGAAAAGAAGCCAGGAAAAAAATCACACCACTGTATTATTAGAGAATAATATGTAATCCCTGTGCTTTCCCAACATTTACTATCACTCTTTCAATCCTGCTCCATCAACCATAGATGTCTGCTGCACACATTTACCAATTCCTTCTTTGCTGTGTGTCATGTGAAGGTAATAAACTCTTACATGGCCATCTTCACATGAAGTTTTCTGGTGATTTTATTCACATAAAAAATAATAAAAAAAAAAATTAAAAAAAATCAGAGCAACTGGGAAGCGTGTTGGGTCATTACAAGGGAAATAAGGTGCTATGCCTCCAAGTGGAAAGGGTTTCCTTTCTGAATTTTGCAAAAAGCAATAAAAATTTCTTATGTACTGACTTGTTAAATTACAGCATGTCTGCATTTGAGAATGTTTTTAGAAGACATAAGATCATTTAGACACTAGGAATGGCATAAATATAGAAATGGCACAACAGTATGGTAATTCATTTTTAAACAGTGAAATGAAAGACCCTAAATGTACAGTGGTGGCAAATAAGGTCATGTACATTTGAAAAAAGCAAGGCTGCTTTGCTGTTTCCTCCAACATGAAACCTTTCATGTTGTTAATTTGTCTTGCTCTGCTAGAACTAAGGACACAGGGAGAAAGAAAGACAGAATAATGCTTGCAAGATTTTGCTCTGTCAGAATTCAACTTCAGCTTTAGTAATGCAGTCTCCTATTTATTTCTGCTTTATTCATTTTCTGTATAACAATGGACTGGTTCTGAGTATAGCAAGTTTTCACTGGCTTCTACTTAAGCGCGTCCTAAGCTGCCCATAATATCTAAAGGACCTTTTACATCTCCTACCTCTGCTGTAAGCAATCGTGATGCTTTGGTCACAGAACTAAGCCACTGTCACAGGTAAGAAATGGAAGGAGGCCTTCAGAAGCCATCTCCTGTCGCCACTAGGCCAGGATTAATTAGCTCTAGCTGTTAGTGTTACCCTCAGCTGTTAATGAAGAGAGCAGCGCTGCCAGCCACTGACCTGAAGGGATGAGCAGTGTTGGAGCCTCACAGTGTTGGGCTGGGGAAACCTTGGCAGAGGTTGAACAGCCTTGCTTGTCTAATGTGGACCAGCTTTTTATGACCTGCTTCTGCAGGCTTTGGAAAGAAGGGCTTGTGATGACAGTAGTCTTCTGATTTCATTAATCTTCCAGCACAGCATCAGGCCTAGCAGCACAAGTCTGTGATCATGTTCTGTTTCTCTTTCCTTGACTAATGCCTAGGCCAGCCATGTCCACCCCACAGCTGATAAGCCACATAAGGCCCAGTCAAGACCGTGCTGTGGATGCCCCATGTCCTGTGCCATCACAGCAGCCAATCTGCCCTGCCAACTTCAGAGAAATGCATGTGGCATGACATGTCTTTTAAAAGGCACAGAATGAAATGTTAGCAGTTAACATAGCTCAGCAGGGAACCCAAGATAAGATTAGCTTTTCTGAAAGTGCAGTACTAACTTTGAGCCAGACAATAGGACAACTTCCTATTATTTTATTGAAGTAAACCCAACTGCAGCAGGCTCAAGGGAGATGAAATAAAATCGAGCCATAAGTAATCACTTATAAGCATTTGTCTTAGTTCCCTTGAACTTGTTACTGCAGTCAGGTTTGCTGTAGCAGACTAACAAAACATAGTCTTTTGTTGCCTGTGTAAGAGAGCAGCATCAATACATCCACTTGGTGCTGCTTTTCCCCTTGGAGTTACAAGAATTCATTTTGCTAATTTCAGTGAGTAATGGAGTTTTACAGAGGAATTGGTGTGATTGCTGGTGAACTGTATCAAGAGATGTTTGTAGTGAAGAATTTTCAATGTTTTGCATCAATTCAAAGCTTTTCTTGTGTCTTACGTGCACATTCAGCACCTCTGTTTTCACAAGAACATTCTAGCATGTATATTTTTCAACATGATTTTGTTCACACTGCCCTTCAAGTAAGTGAACCATCCTGCTTTATCTCTTCAGCACAGCAAATTGGCTCGATGGGCAAACCCAGATCCTGGCACACTGCAGTGGTTCCTTCCCACTCAGCCCTGGGCCAGATGTGTGCAGGCTGCAGGTTGTGAAATGGTATTGCAACTTGTAAGTCTTTGAAGTGGGTCCAATTACTCCATTACCATTCTTGCCTCAAATTGCTCCCCATCATATATCCCTGATCCTCAGCATATTTTAACTGCACTTAAGGCTAAAAATAAAATAGGAAGAATGTCACATAACACTAATGATTTTTCTAAATAATCAGTGATAATGTGATAAGAGCTTATGAAAGGGAAATGTTTATGGATTATGTGACTGTATTGATGTACTAATTACATATCCCATTGTATAAGTGCTTTAGTGTGTTCTTACTTGACTTTCGTAAACACTGCCAGGGGATATAGCATCAGATGTTATCATTGCAGCAGAAGAAACAAAAATTGCCTCCATAGCCTTGCCTCCGAAAGATACAAAATTAGCTGGAAATTAGTAAATTAGTAAATACTTTACCTGTATACTTGTTTGTGTGAATCTGAAACTTGGAGAACTTTGCAAACAAATATAAACAATCAAGTAAACAAATAAAAAACCATTGGAAACACAATTTAAATTTCTTTTCAGGAAAATAGTAGGCTTCCTCTTGCATGTTGCAGAAGAATTCTACAAAAGTGGTTCCCTGAAAATGGATAAAATGCAATTAATCTGGAGGGAAAGGGGAAAGGGGAAGGGGAAGGGGAAGGGGAAGGGAAAGGAAGAGGGAAAGGGAAAGGGAAAGGGAAAGGGAAAGGGAAAGGGAAAGGGAAAGGGAAAGGGAAAGGGAAAGGGAAAGGGAAAGGGAAAGGGAAAGGGAAAGGGAAAGGGAAAGGGAAAGGGAAAGGGAAAGGGAAAGGGAAAGATCCAGCTGCTGGACATTTCGATTAATACAAACTTTCAAAGACAAATGATTAGAAATATTCTCAATTAGTGTAATATACATTAGAAAAATCAAGTAAACATTCTCTTGAATATAAAAGTGCAGGTTTCCTGCTATTTCAGAGCAGGTTAATGTGGCTGTAGCATTAGGGACATATTTACAGAGTATTTGTGAAGGACTTTCCCAGCGGGTGTAGGTATGTGCAGCACCCCCTGCATGCAGACCCTGCTGGCAGAGGGCCTGCCTGAGCTCCTTGGGCTGCAATCAGCTCCACTAGAACACCTGTTGTTTGGTCACACACAGAGCTGTACAGGCTTTAGGTGAATGCAGGGATGGATCCTGAGGCACAACACATTAGCATCCTGTAATCAGCATGACAATATATGGAATATTCTCATGTAAAATGTCAGCTCCTTTAATCTCATGCCATCAAGGAAGTTTAGCTAAATGTTATTCCCACTATATGGATGAAAACGAGCACTTACTTAAAAAGCCTAAAAGCCTCAGAATCAAGACCTGTGTCCTCACAATGACTTTGTAAGATTAAGACCAGTAAATTTGTCCATGTTTTTCAGAAAAGCAATTTCCTAGCATTTTACCTCAAGGTCTGTCTCATGTTCCTTGTTTTATATAAATATATATACATATTGTTTGTAAATAGCATGTACTGTTAATAAAAAATATTAACAGTTTCAGGCAATGGAAAAGAACATATCTTAATTTACAAGGGCATATCCATGGGAATTTAGGAATTTAGGTCAACCTTGTAGTAATGACCTTCCTTCTTTTGGCATCTAAGCACTACTTCCTTCTGTGGGATTTGAAGTCTTGTTTTAGTGGATTGCCATTATGACAACCTGTGTATTGTGGCTTTAAATTACTATGTGGGTTGAAGTCTACTGAATGAAAGAAGAAAATCAACAAAAGAAATGTTTCTGGCCAGATGCTTGCAAACAAATATGTTTCCCTGAGGGCGAGAAATAAAATGCATCTTATTAAATCACATCATAAATGACCCATGTAGCACAGTTTATTTTACATTACCTAAGTAAGGAGGTACTGAGCCAAATAAATCAAGGTGAACAAGGTAATAATTGTTCCTCCTTTTATATCACCTAAAATATGGAGGTAATGAAGGAAATGTGATTATAGTGAGAATACTTTATTAGTAATAGGCTTTTCTTTCATTATTTTTTCCAAGAAATCATGTTCGCTGTGGATATGGAGACACTTTTCCCTGTACTTTCAACCTGACATTTCATATATTTGGAGGGGAGAACTCTGTAGCTGTAAAAAAAGATCAAGCACATTATGTAGTTCACTTTTTTTTTTTTTTTCAGAGTACGGATTTTACGAGTTGGATTTGTTTTGAAATTTTTCTCATGACTTCTGGCTGTGAGAAATCGTATGTTCAGGAAGAGGTCAAAGCATCTCTTGAGTGCTTGTATTAAAATTTTTATGATTTCTGGAAACTGAAGAACACCACAGATTCTTTCTTTCATGTGCCAACTAGTTTTATTGAAATAAATGGAATTACTTAATGGAGGTTATGTGGTGAATCTATTTCTTAACTGAACTGTGTACTGTAGCCATTAGTCTTCAGTAGGATTAAGATTTCACAGAGTAGCAAATTAGATTTAATCATTACAGCTAAGTAAATGAAATAGCAATATGGCCCAGAGTAGCAAATGACCTTAATTAAGATTAAAAATATTAAACAAAGAGAAATATATCTTCCTGATCAAGATTAATCATGCACTTGCCAGATCTAAAGCAGAATTAGATTTTTAAAGGTGCATATAAAGAGGCTGGTGGTTTAAGATTCAATATTCAAACCAGCTTGCTGAAGAACACCCTTACCGGCTCAGACCCAGGTCATCTTAATTCGGTGTCCTCTCTCATAGGTCAGCCAGCAGCAGAATTATGAAGAGATCTTCTCTTGGGATACTTCTACATGAGCTTCTTCATGGCCAAGAGTTTGCACTGAATTTTAGCCATCATATTTAATGTGTATTGATGGACCTGATGTCTCTGATTTTGTTTAAACGTTCTGCTAACTCTTCCACATTTTCTATGCAATGTCTTCTGCAGTAGAATTTCACAATCTGCCAAAAAAAAACCCCAAAAAACTAAAAGGCCAAAACCAAAAAAATAAAACCCCACCCAAAACAAAACAAAAGAAAAAAAAGAATTTCTATATGCTTGTATAGGGTTTGAATCATGGTATTAGGAAGTAGTAACTATTTAGTTTCTGGTCAACAGATGTTGCCTGGCTGTACTGAGACTGGCTGTATCTCAATGATCATGTTTGCCATGAGACAGAAGTTGTGGTCTGCACTGTCCCTGTGTGTTATAGATGGTGTATATTGCTCTTCCAGTTATCCAGTTTCCTGGTAAAAAGTGTTAGTTTTGCTGCTAAATGGAATTCCACACAGACCGAGTTCTTCAATTTTTAAAATATTGTATCTGTATTTTAACCACTAGTCTGGGCTCAAGTCATCAGTTATGTCTTTCTCACCCACAGCCTTCCTCACCAGCTGTACTTTCCCCCATGCGTGGGGAAAAATGCACCATCTGTGCTTCTGCAATTGTACTGTTCTGCACATAGAATGTGGATGGATTTTGAAGAAAAACTCTAGATTTAATCTGATCTGTTCTGAAGGTATGTGTCTTTACTCCTCCTACTGAAATAATTTTAGATTCCAGTTGACCATTCATTCAGATTTCTAAAGGGGTCATTTCTTCCTAAGCTGTAATTTTGAATGAATTGATCACTTGTGCTGTCACTTATCTCTGCAACTGCATTGTGCAAAATGGCTCTCTATGAAGGGTGTCATGCAAAACAAATATGTATCTTATGAGCTAATCATGTGAATGGGCAGTTCCAGACTCTGTGGGCCAGCTCCTCACAGTGATGCCAGTTTCTGCATTGGATTTAACTTCTCCTTGTGTGTTATGTGTTAACAGTAGAAAAGGTCAAGGCCAGCTCAAACACAAAAACAAGAGGAAAAGGCAATGAGAGAAGCTGTTAGCAATCCAGTGCAAGCCTTGGCTATTCTGTTAGCTAAGTAACAGCCAAAATTCAATCTCTTTTCTCCAAGGAAGCCTGTCAAGAATGAACTGGATACGCAGACCTGCTTGTCCTCCCCCAAGGGAGCAGTTATCAACACAGCACAGTGGGCTGTAATCTACATTTCCCATTTACTGGCAGGTGTGAAATAAACTGAGACTTAATGAAGTGGTTTGTAATTCTTTTGGGATGAAAAATCATTCTGTAAGTAGCATCAATCTCAGTGGCGCTGGTGACTCCACTGTCTGACTGTAAAGTGAGGATAAGATTTGTAAAATTCCTTCTATGATTTAGACATCCAAAGCACCCCAAATTCACCTTTACACAAAGCTCATACCTCCTAAGAATACTGTTTTATCCTCTCACATCATCCCCATACATTATAAATGATTTTCTAGAGACAGAGTTGGCTCAAGAGGCAAATACTTGGGAGAACAGCGGAAGGACTTGGGGCCAAGTCCCACCAGCTGTCCAGAGACACAATTAACCAATTTGTGCATCTGTGTTAACTTTATCCTGCCAACCAGTTTGCAAAACATGTTGATTATTTTGATCCCCTATAAAATAGTACGTTTCATGATGAGTTTCCTTTTTGTAAGAAGAAGGAACCAGCTAACCAATAGCAGAAATATTAAAACTTTGTAAGGCTTTTAATGGTCAAATAGAACCAATGTGTTACATTACTGCATTAGATTACAGTAGGCATAAAACAAAAAGCTGACTGAACCATCACAGGGCTGCAGCCCATGCCTTAGCACCATCTGCTGAAGCAGGAATGATCCTCTCTTCTGTACTGCTCTGTGTTCACCCCAAATGTCTCTCCCTCACTGAAATTAGTAATTATTTTGGGTACAGGCCAACAGGAGAATAATGCAGGTAATTGAGAATGGTTTCAAAAGATTAGTTTTCAGCTAAATAGCTCTGTGCAAAGGGTCTCTCTGGGCTGTCTTGACAGCCTTTCGGTGTAGGTCAGTGAGGATAATAAGCAGTACTTGCCATGAGTCATTTCTGACAGGATTCAGGACTGAATCAAGGAACCTGGTGCAGAAAGCCAAAATGCAATCAAAAGGGTGGTTAGTCTTCGTGCTCTTGGCAAATGAGCAATACCTGCTTGTAGCTGGTGGCTTGAAGCCATGATTGAATTGTGTATGGATTTTGTTTGTTACCACTGAAGGCAGCAGAAGAATAAATGCTGCTTTTGTATGCTGTTTGTTGTTGTCAATTGGTGGCTTCCAAGGCAGCCATTCCGGATTGCTCTGCATATTTTGCTAGTAGGAGACAGGGAATTAAGAGGATTGCTTTGGTAAAAATATTTTTATTTTAAAGTCGGTTGTAATTGAAAGAATTAGGCCATATCCAAAAAACATGAAACAGATTGTGCTGAATATGATGTGTTATCTTAATCAAATATGTCATTTGAAGGGGAACCAAATTTGGTCATTGCTCTATTGCCACTACATGATCATTTACTAGAAGCCAGCAAACTAAGCACTGCTTGTTAAAATCTGAGTGACCTTTTCAAGGCTGAGTAGAGTGCTAAGGATGTTAAATGAGTCACGTTTCCTTATCTGGTGTGACAGATGTTTGATTTGGTTGACATTTGCAGGATTGCACAAACAGTTATGACTTCAATTGTTTATTCATCAGAGGCTGTGAAGTTATCTGATGGCACACATATACTGTTTGATTTATTTGTTTGGTTTGATGCTATTGGTTGTCTCATGTAAGTTTGTCAGCGTTTAAAAAGGCGTAAGTAGCAGTTGTATTCTTGGTAGAAAGGTCATTTTGTCCTGGCATTTCAAGCACTAATACAGTGTACTAGCAGTGTATTAGGGAAGCCAGACATATAACAATTTTTGAGACATTACAGAGGAATCAAGCAATCACAGAAACCTCCACGAAAAGTCCTCAAATTCTGAGCTTCACCAAATGAAGGAGTGCTCTGCTCATCTGACTGCTCTTTGAAATGCTGATTTGTGTCTGCTGGATAGTTTATTGGGATTTCTTTCCCTTTACTTTGGCATTTGTCCAATAAATCTATTATTTTTTTTTCACACGTTTGGGAATGTAGATCAATTTTCTTCTTATAAGTTTTCTTATAGCAGTACAGTGATGTTAAAACATTGTATTTTGAAAATAAGAGGTGTGAGGATGACTGTAATCCCTTGGACTTGTATATAAAACTACTTGGAGCGAGCAATGAAATTGAGTAAGAATTAGAAAATATTTATTTGAATTTTGTAGCACTAAGTATGTGGCCATTTTGTGCAGAGAGGGAAGCTGTATGAAAGTGCGATTTTGTGAGTAGCCAATGCAGAATAAGTGAAAATATTAACAGGAAATTTTTACAAATAATTTTAATTTCTTCATTCTAAATATATTAATTCCCACCCAATAAATACTATTTATCTGAAACAGAAAGCAAGTCCATGCACTTCAGATACTTTTGTAAATTGTTGTCCTTACAACAACATACCCAAACTATAGAAAGAAAGAAAATTGTTTACTAGGAAAATATTCATCAAATAGAAGTAAATAAAATGGTGTCACAAAACAGTGACATGGTTTGTTTGTTTTTTTTTCCCATGTACAAATGTTTTAAAATCCCTTAAGAACCCAAAGGTATTTCTTATCTAGTTGTCCTTATATCTAATGGTCCTTTTTTAGCTAAAAAGAAAACTTTTTTTTTTTTTACCACACTTTTTAAGGAATTCAGCATTTTTAAAAGAATATGCATATGTGGTGGATTGACTACATCTGACCATCAGATGCCCACCCAGCCGCTCCCTCCCACTGACTCCTAAGCTAGACAGAGGAAAGAAACATAATGGAAAAACCTCATGGGTCAGGACAAAGGCTGTTTGTAGAAAAAAAACCCAAAAACTCAACAAAGGTCATATGCAGAAACAAAGTGAAGAAGATTTATTCTCTACTCCACATCAGCAGGCGATGTCCAGATGCTTCCTGGCAAGCCAACTCCTGTCAGACTCAGTACAGCATACATTTCAAGAAATGCAATTATCTTCTCCTAAGTCTGAAAATACTTGGCAAGAAAAGCATGATCATTCCTAAGTTACTTATGTTCTGCTCTAAAAATCTGCTTTACATGACTTCAGCAGTGTCATCCTTTCCAGCTTAAAATTACATTTACTTTGCAGCATGACAATATCACAGAGGAATAAGAACAAAGAGCTTTGGTCCTTTTTCAGATTTTGAATGCTTTAGAGTATGATAGTAGAGTAGATAGTAGAGTAGAGTAGAGTAGAGTAGAGTAGAGTAGAGTAGAGTAGAGTAGAGTAGAGTAGAGTAGGATACTTCAAACATCATCAAGTCCAACTTCCTGACCACTTCAGAGCTAACCAAAAGCGAGAGCATATTACTGAGAACATTATTGCAGTGCCTCAACACTTGACAGGCACGAGGCTTCCACCACCGTACTAGGAAGCCTGTGTCAAAGTCTGACTACCCTCAAGGTACAGAAGTGTTTCCCAGTGCCCAGTTCGACTCTGCCTTGGAGCAGCTCTGTGCTATTCCTGTCCAGCCATTGGTGCCCAGGAGCAGAGCCCGGCATCTCCATCTGCTTCCCTTTTCAGAGAGCTGCAGAGAGAAGTGAGGTCATCTCTGGGCTTTCTCTCTTCCAGACCGGGCAACCTGAGTGTCCTCATCCTCTTGATGCAGTGCTATCATCAGGTCTGGTGCTTCCTCTGGATGCTTTCAAGGGCCTTTTTATACTATGGGGGATGGAATGGCACACAGTGCTCAAGATGAGGCTCCGCCAGTGCTAAATATAGCAGGAGAATCACGTATTTTGCCTGGCTGTGCTGTGCTTATTGCACCCCAAAATGCATTTTGGCCTCCTGGCTGGCAGGGCACACTGCTCATGCTTAGTCTCTGTTACCAGTACCCCTAGATCTCTTCCTAGTGAGCTGCCCTCCAGCCGCCTGTTTCCTATCTGTGCCTGTATCTGACACTGCGTTGTTCCAGGTTTAGCATCTGGCCTTTTCCACTGCTGAACATCATGTCACTAACGACTATCCAGTGCTCCAACCCATCTAGATCCCTTCTCACCCACCCCGCCCCCTACCCTCAAAGGGAGTCAACAGCATCTCCCCACTTACTGTCATCAACACGAATGTCAAGGATGCATCCATCTTGGCAAAAATTTGGAACAGAACTGGCCCTAGAACTGAGCCCTATGGAACACCATCAGTAATGGGCCACCAGCCAGGTATACCCTCATTCGCTGCAGTCCTGCAAGCTCTATTGTCAAGCCACTTTATCACTCAACACTGTGTGGTCCTTTTCATCTTACAGGTACACAATTTATCCAGAAGGATTCTGTGAGGGATGGTATCATTGCTCAAATCCAGAGCAAGGTTGAATCCTGTCAGGCCCAATGGATTTATGAAGGTTGAGCTGATACAACCATTTCCTTACAATTTTGGTGATCACAGATGGAAAGCCACTGCTTGTTCAGTCATGGTCTTCCTACTCTGAGATCTGAGAAGGCTGAGATCTGGCTGTCAAGTAATGTAGCAAAAATAACATTGTGTACTCTGTCTTTTCCTTCTCCTTTCTTGTTAGCTGACCATTTACTCCAAGTGTCAGTCCAGTGCTTTCCTTTGATGTCCTCTTTGTCAACGGTTTACGGGCTGGTTCGGCCCGGTTCCGTGATGAGCGGGGCGGAGGGATCCACAGATCCACGCCTCTGGAAAAAAAAGAAACAGGGGACCCCAAAATAATTAAAACAGCGGCAACGATCTGAGGAGAAACAAACTAATTTACTAAGTATATTATCGGAATGCAAGATAACACACTATAATACAATATAATCAGAATTGAAGCTAATAAATCAAATATAATGAGAGAGAGAATGTCCGAAAGGTGGACAGGCCTCACCACAACGCTGAGGTGAGATGCGCAGTCTGGTTGAGCAGCAAGGAGACGGGAGCAGCGCCCACGACGAAGGGCAGGCGAGAAAGAGCAATCAGGTGACCTTGCCAGGAGTTAAACCTCCTCTCCCTGACCACAAGGTCCCCTGGGGAATGCAGTTCTTTTTCTCTTCAGGGCAGGTACCCAGGACTTGAGCATTGACAGGTAAAGTCCCAGTGCCCCACATGATGTTATGATGTGGAATACCGAAAGCCAAAAATCACAAAACCATGACACTCTTACTGTTGACATAATTAAAAAATGTCTAATTTGTTGTCTGGTGCCACAGTGTACAGTGTAAGCTCAAGTGGGACTTCGGCTTTTCTCATTTGTCCCTGTAGATTCAAACTGCAGCACTATACCATCCCTGTGAATCTGGATGTGGCTTCCTTGCTTGCTAAATTTCATCTTTTTAAGGTGAAAAGAAGCATAATGTGTCAGAAAAACCTGCAGAAGAGAATGCTGGATGGGGAGAGAGTGGTGAATTTTGATATCCTGTGCGAGTAGCAGAGACATTGCAAGGCCAGGTGGCATATTGCCTCCTAAAGTGCTTCCGACTATTGAGTTCTATAGAAGGACTGGAAAAACTGTAAGTATCAGCAGTTGAATGGGAGCCAATCAACCAATCAGAGAGCATCAAATGGGAAAAGTGTCAAAAAGAGTTTCATGAGAAGAGCATTGCAAGAAATGGAGAAACTTTAGTTTTCATGTATTATTGAAATGGCCTGTGAGATGACACAGATTCTTGTGAAATAAAGAACTGGAGGATTGAGTGTAAGCAGCAAAACAACTGTTTTTAATACACAGGCCTTTTTTTTTTTCTTCTTTTTTTTTTTTGCCCCTAAATGATTTTCAGTATCATTGCTTCCAGTTTTGAGGAGAGATCTCTGCTTAGATTGGTGTTCCTGAAGTGGGCTGGTCAGCTTTTTCTGAAAGATGGGCCTATCTGAACAACTTTACATATACAATTCAAAATGAATACTTTGCATCACCAGTATTTTAGAAAATACAAGCCAGAAACAAGGAGATGCACTGCAGCTGCTTTGTTTTTGCATTTCTCACATAATTATAGGTGACCTAATTCAGTAACAGTTAAAGTAGTAGCAACTGAACTATAGATAGGAATCAAGTTCTGTTTCTTCAGGAAAAATAAAAACTATTCCAGGTACTGTTGCCTTTGCTTCGGCAACCTCTGATTAATGTCCCGTCGTGAAGTGCTCAGACAGCCCCGGCCAAATCACATGCTTTTATGACACCAATGTGGTGAGCGGCAAATGGCACTTATTGCAAGCAACACACTCTTCTTATAGTTGTCCCTTATATCACAGTGCTACCAATCACCCTTGCTACGGTTATCTGTGTCCAATAGACATGTGGCATGTCTTGTCTTGCCATGTCTCATCATGGTTTTCTTATGAGTCAAGGAGTCCCCGCAGAGCCTGATGACTGTTACAGCCCCCCTTTCACGTATTAACTAACCACACAAGGGGCCCACACAGATTACGCCTGGTTATGCCTGGTGACCTTGACAGCCCCCGCTTTACATATTTCGTTGACTACATCTCTAACTTGCATATTTTGTTAACTACATCTCCCCCTCCCTAAGCTCAAGCAAATCTACTACAACTCGAGAGGACCCTAACCGCGTACACCCCGAAATCCCCGCATTGCGCCTATACATGCCATTGTCCTCTCGGTTAAGCCTTTTGCCCCGTTACATCGCGATTCGCCAAATAATCCTACCCTAATGTCTTAAACCATACTTATAAATGTAATATACCTATATGCCTATATATAATATGACTATAAGTGTAAAGCGTATTAATATTAGACCTAATACAACTATAACTGAATAACGAATAGAGTTAAACAGAGTTAAACATTCTCGTTGCTTTGGTGGACCATCCCAGAAGCACTTCCCATCAGTGGTGTTCTCTGTCCTTCTTTACTCTCTCTAGGACACGATGTATCTCTTCTGTGTCACGGTGAATGGTGATCAAGGTTTTCTGTCCATTATCTCTTACACGTTTCAGCAACTGGTGCAGGTCATCATGTTGCAAAAGCTTCCTTACCATTGTCCTTCCTTGGTAAGCCAAAACGAGACTCATTCCACTTGGAGCAGGTGATAGGTCTTTAATCACGTATAATTATCCTGCAAGAACTGATGTGATGTCACCGACACTAATTAAAGCCACATCCTACAATACTAGTAAGGTTATAGACAGAGAGGTTAGAGATTAGAGTGATTGCTGAT